>NW_026695217.1:3125357-3763571 GCF_021218885.2 Marmota monax | reverse complement strand
TTCGTGGTCCTTTATGGGATCCTGTCTTCAGCCAACAAGTCATGGCAACCTTAGAGAACTTGCAGATGATAGGCCACCCACTGGACAAAAAGAGCCCATCCTGGCTGGATACTCCCAAACTGCTAACTCACAATATCCCTGTAATTAAACCAGCTCCTGAACACCACAGGGGAGACAATGACATCATAAGATATGGAAAAAGGAGAAAAAGAAGAATACCACACAGGTGAGAAAAGCCATCAACAGGAATAGATGTTAAATGGGGATGAATTTGACTGTCAGAGACTTCAAGCAGCTGTCATTAACATAAATCTAAGGAAGTTCCTTTAGAGAATTATTTACCAGTATTCAAAACAATATTAGGTTATGACATTTATAAATTGTGAAATAGTTACAAAATGAACTAGTGCTCTGATGAAAAAAAAACACAATGAAACACTGAAGCATAACGTCATAGCTGAATCTCAAAATCATGGCATTGAGTAAAAGAATGTGGCAGAAACTGGAGCAAGTCCTGTGGTTCCATTTAAGTAGGTCCAGATGGTGAAAGAAATCCATTCGGATGAGTAGAGATAGTAGTTGGCTCTCACAGTAGAGGAACTGAGGTTGCTATTCATCAAACTCACCGGCATTATACCCTTACCTTCTTGGGATTTTATTCTTCATAACATCATCATTTTTAATGAACATTTTTGTTATTTTAAAATTTCTCTTTAGGAAATCAAAATTCAATGAACTACTTTGTGTTTCATAATTCACTTTCTTTAATCATTAAAACATTGATTTTGGACACTCAGATAAAACCAAAGTTGTTTTTTAATGATCTCATTAGTACTGAATCACATTTTATTGGGCAAAATCCAAGTTGGATACATTTCACAAAATCTTCAAGTCAGTTCAATTTAAGAAGTAAAGTTCCTCTACTGAATAACACCTAATAGCTTCTTGTGTGCTAACTAATGTATTTGTAGGTAATAAAAGTAAAATTTTCAAGGAAAGTCAGTAATTCTGTTTTTCTAATAACTCTTTTGTTAGGTTTATAGTTCAAATTAGCTCAGTTCTACTTCCTTGATTTGTATAACAGTTCTGAATAGTTTAATGCCTATCACATTTAACAGCCTCAAGCCATTTTAGACATATTCTTTAGACCTAAATAAAGAAGTAGGCACAGATGAAATACAATGCTGATTCATTTGCTGATTCTTACACAAACCAACATAAATTATGGGACTGAATAAAAAGTGGAGGTAATCATTTGAGATGACAAAGATCTTAGGAATTTGAAGTAGATGCCTAAGGACCTAGGTACTGCAGAATCTTAGCCCTCAAAAAATGTGCTCCCATTTTCTTTTCTCTTTTAACTTGGAGATGAAGTATATTTTTGTTTAAATAAATTAAACAAAAAAATTGGACTTATAAACCTCTTCCTGATGCAGACCTACTAATGGTTTTATCATGTGGGGTATTTTGGGTTTCAGTTGTGTTTCACTCATGAAAAAATAATAAAATATTTTAGATCTTTTCTAGACACTGTTAGATTTAGAATAGCCATTTAGTAACTGTGGTCAAGGTCCGTTTTCTAAATCTGAAGATAATTTTAAAATGGGAGTTTTATAGTGTGCATTAGAAATAAAACATGCAATGCTTCTGATGTGAAGATATTCAATGACATATTACAAATTTTTAAATGGTCATCGTTTCTGCTCTCCCTGCCATAGTCCACTGGGGAAAGGCAGTGGAGAGGCCCCCAGACAGTCTCAGTTTCCGGGGGATTGTTTCATAGAACCTAGGCCAAAACAGATGCCAATTGATTTATTAAGAAACTCCATATTTATGACCTAACAACTTAATTGTCCTATAATTATAGATGTTATTTCAAATAATACACAGGATTTAAAAAAATATTTCATTTTCATTTTTATAAACTCATAATTACTGACATACAGGATGTATCTGTTGGGTACCCACAACTTCTCAAACCTCAGAATCTGCCTGGGTGCCACCACACTCATATCCTAGTAACATCAAATTTTTTTAAGGTCCTTACTATTTACCACAACGCCTGCCAGAAACCAGCTCTTCAGAATTCTACTTGGTAATACAACACGTTTAATGTTGAAATTTTGAACTAACTCAAGCTAGTAATTCACTCAGTGTCTAACATGCCTGGTATGTCTCCTGATTCCTTGCAATTTTTAAATATCTTGGTGTCTTGTGAATTTATTGTGATGCCCCAAGGTACTTTGTTGTATAATTTGGGAAATGTTTATATCAATAAAAATAAATAAAAATACTTCTGATTACAAAGTGCCACTCAAGGGAACATTCTCCTGAATTAACATAAGAAAATATGTAACAGATGAAAAAGTTATCAGGCTGGGAATACAAAGCAGAAGACAGGAAAATTGACTTAGTAATTGCCTTAAAGGGAGAATGAATAAAATATAGTCTTTTGACTTTCACGAGACAGAACAATTAAAGGATGCAGAAACAAAGCTGCCACGTTGAACAAAGTATTTTGGAAACTATAATGTCTCTTAAGGATTTTGCTCTACAGTAAAGACCTTGACAAGTAATATCTCTAAAAATTCTACAACTTACTTTTATGTTTTTTTTTAAATTAAGTTTTCCTGAACTAGTTCAAGAAATCAGTTCCTAAATAAGTTTAATAAAATCAATATAACACTTTGTGAAATCACCCTAAAATACATAATAGGATTATAAAATAGGCTTGGGAGATGAGTGTGAATATGTCAATATTTTCTATAAATGTTTACAGAAAAATATACATTTTAAATTTACATAGACATTAATAGGATATTTTCTTAGAGTAATTTGGTCATGTGAAATTGTGATTATAAGAAATAAATATATCATAACATGTTTATCTTCAGCATAAGAATTCAGTGTGCGCTTCAATTTCTGACCTACACTTTAGACCAAGGGGAGACAATGCAGATCCACAATCCTGAATTCTAAAACATGAAAGGCTCTGGGGAGATTTGTGAATTTGGCACTAAAACTCCTTTGGTGGGGAACTAGTGTCTGAAGTGAAGATGGATTCACAGAGGCCAATTTGCCCTCCTGCCTAAACAAGCAACCAGAAAATGTATGAGAATGTATTTCTCCCTCATCAGGCAGTGAAGACCAGTGGCCTTGGGATTTCTCCAGCTCACTCCCAGGGCACAAGGTGGGAGCTAATAAAGGCTTTTGGTCCATAGAGGAGAAGGGCATCAATGGTCTGGGCAGAACTGGGTAGTGGTTGCTATTCCTTTGGCCAACCAGTCCCAAAGAGAACATTCCCTGGTGTCTCCCTGATCTTCCAGGTGAGGATTTGATGGAGATACTGGAAGAAAAGCTTGCATGAGGCTGGAAATGCATCCGTATGGCTCCCTGGAAGAGTTTCATCCTCTTGAACACACTCATTCCCACTTAGTCTTTAGCAGTTTGTTAAACAGTTAGATAAATCTCCTCAGTGGCTTGAATGATGTTTGCTGATGTCTGTCCAAGATAAGTAATATTGGGGTCCAGTATCTCACCCTGAAAGACTTGTCTCTTTCCAGGTATCAGATTAGTGGTTTGCTCTTCAATCTTTGTTCTCTAGTGCCTTCAAGAACAATCAATAATACAAAGTTTATCCAGCTGTTTTCTTTTTGAAAAAGTAGGAGTATTTCTCTCCCCAGCATTCTATAGCCCCAAGTTTGATCCCAAAGTCTCTCAGCCTTTGTAAAATTAAAATTAACAGAGAATCCCAGTTTCTCTCTCTCTCTCTCTCTCTCTCTCTCTCTCTCTCTCTCTCTCTCTCTCTCTCTCTCTCTCCCTCCCTCCCTCCCTCCCTCCCTCCCTCTCTTTCTCTCTCATCATTTAATTCTGGCTGAACTGAGCCAGATTCATCTGACTCCTTTTGCTTTCCTCCAAACCTCTGGCACACAGCTTATCCAGCTCATCTCTCCAGTCCTTATCAGACCCAAAGAACTAACCACAATGACATCGTTTCTTCTGAAGCCTTTGAATGTGTGCAAGGTTAGTTTTCCAAGCAGTCAATGATGGCTGGAAAACAGTCTGCCAGTGACTTGCTTGCTTCCAGGTTGAAAACAATAGATTAGAAACACATTCCCTTGACTATACTGACCAGTTGATTGCTCTTAAATTTCTGCAGATAGTCCATGCAGGATCAAGAGGGGGGTCCAGTGTTCCAGGACACCTTCCTTACCTGGTCAGTGCTTTTGTGCTGGTGGGCTTCTCCCCCTTGGTCATGAAGCAAGTGTCCTTAGTGGTAACACTATGGATTTGAAAAATCCCAGATATATGCTCTACCATAAGCATTATGAAAATTGGTTCATTGATTCTTTGGTTTCTTTATTCCAGCCAACAGTAACTTACTGGGGATCTACTATGTGTCAGGTGGGGTCCTTGAGTTTAGAGATAAAATAGTAAAAAAGGAAGAACCCTTCAAAGAACCTATACTCAAAGACTATAGTGAGAAAAGCAGAGAGCTTTTATGCAGAGCAAGTGATTTATGCAATTGCAAGTTTGGCATGTCATCAGACCTGTGAAGAGCAGAGAAGTGTCTAAGAAGGCCACACGGAGGTAATGGCGGGCAAGGTGAATCCAGAAGCATCTCAGAGCCCAATGATAAAGACCAAAGTGCTCAGTAATGAAATTGGGTGTGAGGAAATTAAATAAAAATTACCAGTGTTTTGTACTTTAGTTTAAACACTATCCTTAGCTTTGTCTTAATTAATGTATGAATATCTATGAATAAGATCGTCGATCCCAGAATAAAAATGAGGAAGAGACATCAGAGTTTAATCACCTCACAGATAAGGGTAGACACTTGGTCACAGGAGACACATGAAAGAGCTCTTAGACTTTTAAAATTTAGAAATAAAAATATTCTTCCTTGCCTCTTTCAGTTCAAACTGCTAATGCATTTGGGAAAAGACATTTTATAATTTTTTTGATGGAAGTCTAATAAAGTGAATACATTATTTGTGTTGTTTTGAATGTTATTTGGAGATCAATTTTCTTGAAGCTTTAAGAAAAGCATTAATTAATAAAATGAGGACATTTTAAATTTTAAAATAAATATTAGCAAAATATTAATTACTTATAATATTTCTCCTCTTAATTCATTATAATTTATAATGTATTACAAACATTAATTTAAATTTCTAAGAATGAAGCCACAAAATTTTGAGATTTAATTATTGAAGGAAATTATATTTTCTACCAAGTAACTCATTTGTGTAGGTATATGTGAAATGCATATGTACGTGCTTATGTGTATGTGTGTCTATACATGTATATTCATCTTTTTAAGTATATTGTGTTCTGAGTTCAAACCAATTATTTTCCTTTAAACTCAGAATAAGCCTGTATTAAAACATAAAATAACATTTTCTTTTCATGTTTTTTGAGGATTTATGAACCTACTTTTTTTTTTTTGAGCCGCATCCCTAGACCTGTTTTGTATTTTATTTGGAGACAGGGTCTCACTGAGTTGCTTAGCACCTCACCATTGCTGGGGCTGGCTTTGAACTTGTGATTCTCCTGTCTCAGACTCCAAGCTGCTGGGATTGCAGGCATACGCCACTGCACCCAGCCTAAACCTATTTTTTAAAAGTTAAAAAAAAGTGACTTTTCATTGAGTAAAACATAAATACCTCAGACTACTACCAGATTTGCATCTCATCTGAATGCTACATCCTCAATTTACAGAGGGATAAAACATCGTGCAAAATATATGTTAAGAAAAATATTATTTTCTTAAAGCAAATGTTAGTTTTAACATTTATGCTCAACCTGATACTGGTTCAAACCTACAGTGTTACCACAGGTATCCATGACTTTATATCTAGGTCCTCATTAAATATTAAGCAATGCCAGCACCTCCTGTGATCTGTCTGGACCTAGATCTTTTTTGTCCATAGATTATGAGGTGAGGCCAGAAGTGTTTCTGCATCATTCAGTTTAAGGACCACCACCCCAACCCAGGACCAATTGAAGACAGGTTGAAAAATATCTACACCCAAAATCATAAGAAAACACCACTCCATGGCTTGTCAGCCTTGTGGCAAAGAGCAAGCATAGTACCTGTTCCTATCAGAAAGCAAGGGCCCATAAATCCCTTTGAAATTCCACTTCTCAGCCTCGTGAGCTCATTCCCAGTCTTCACACCACCATTCTGCAGACACTTGGTCTGAAAGACAGTATAGGAGCCCTTCAGTGTCGAGTAGCAAAGTACTAGAGCATAAAGCAAGGTAGCAGACACCAAGATTCAATTCCACCCTCTTCTTCAGCACATTTCCCTAACTAGGAAGGTGCAAAGTAGATTAAGGACAAACACATTTGAAAAGTATTTGCCAGAGTACCCTCTACTGCTCAGAAATGGCTGAGGACATTTGATGGCAATACAAACATTTGTTCTAGAAATAAAGAATAGGGCAACCAGCTTGAATGAATTACCCACCACTCAGAACACTCTTACAAAGAAAGACAGAATAGCAATTCATATTCCAACTTATCTTTGGAAATGGCACACTATAAGCCATGCAGACGGCCAGGCAGCCATGAGAGTTCAATGGCCCCAAAAGATGTACAAGATGTTCACCAAGTATCAGGGTCTTGGCTGCAATGAAAGAGGGACTAGGATAACAAGAGCTTTTCTGTCTCCATGATGAATGCCTGTGAGGAACAGCAATGAGGTTTATAAGACTATGAACACACTTAATATAAACTCATTTAGAAACCTCTGATATATTTGAAATTAAGGGTTGCTCTTCCAGTCTGAGTCTAAATATATATATATATATATATTATTTAACCCAAAGAAAAGCACAAAATCACTACTAGCAGTGAAGCCAGTATAGACCAACTCTTGAAAGAGGTAACAGATTCCTAAATGGTATAATGAAATTTGCAATGTCAAAGTTACTTTTATAGAAGAAAAAACTGCACCATCTATACCCTCCACATAAGAGACCAATGAAGAAAAACAGGCTGGTTTAGAAACAGTTCAAGAGTCAGACCTTATCAGAGTTCTTCAAGTGATTCTCCCACTGAGTTTCAGTGTCATGGGCAAAGACCAAGCATTGAGTCCAATGGGCCAAACTTACCAACACTACATGTCTCTGGTGTCATATGTACTGTTTGCAACAGCATTTAGAAGGTTTCCTCCAAGGTGACAAGCTATTTTTAGACAACATTAGCACTTTTCTATTGAAATCAAGAATTGATGCATGGGTTAGTATCTGTGCACTGTGTTTAAATAAGAGACACACATGCTCACAGAAGCAGAGATAAATAGCAGACTCTATTATGAAGAGGATATTCCCATTCCAGGCATAACTGCTCAACTGGCCTGAAGAAAGCAGCATTCCATTAGCAGAAAATACAGTGTGCTGTTGAGTTCTGCTAGTGTCACTGCCAAATTCAAATGGGGATACTTGCATCAGGAATCCATTAGGTTGCTTTTCAAAGACATACCACAAAAATACTCCCATAAAGTGAATAATACCATTTTTAAAATACTTTAATACTACAGTAAAAATATGTTTTCCACTTATTTATACAATTTGTTCAGAGACCGTGAGATAAATAAATACAACACATCAAACCTCTACTAAGAACCAGGAGGTACTGAGTTAGATTCTTCACATACGTATTCTTTCACTTTCTTCTCATGACAAACCTTTTTGGGAAATATAAGATTATCTGCAGTTAAAAGATAAGAAAAATAAGCTTTGTTTATTCAGTCTGACATTCAGTTACTAAGACATCCAATGAACCAGTTGTGGATGACCTAGGATTCAGTGTCTTGGCTTCTTTGAGTTCACATGTATGAGTAAAAAAATTTATTAGACAAGCCACTGTCATTTTAAGTTTTCTTATTATTTTTGTTTTTGTTTTAATGGCTTTGTAGGTTATAAAAGTGTTAGGAACAAGGCATGTTTGCAGACACAAAGACCACCTATCTGGTTTAGGAGTTGCATTAGTTAGCTTTTCATAACTGTGACAAAATTCCTGAGGAAAAATAACTTAAAGGAGGAAAGATTTATTTGGGTTCACAATTTCAGAGGTTGCAGTCCATGGTGAGCTGTCTTCATTGCTTTGGGCCTGAGGTGAGGCAGAATATCACAGAGGAAGGTCATGCTGGAGGAAAGCTGTTCGGCTTACAGCAGCTGGGAAGCCAAGAAAGAGAGGGAAAGAGGCTGAGGCAAAATATGGTCCCCAAGAACACACTCCCAAGGACCCACTCCCTTCCACTGACTCCCACCTCCTACGGTTTCTACCACCTCCCAATAGTCCACTCAATTCTGAACCTACAATGGATTCATCCATGGAAACCAGAGCACTCAGGATCCAATCACTTCCCCAAAGCTCAATGCATTAGGGACCAAGCCTTCAACATGGAGCCTTTAGGAACATAGAGCCTAGGAAAACTATTTTGTGCAACATTAAGTCACACCATTCAAAAGCTGCAATTGACAGCTAGATTCCAGTTACGGCCTTCCTCCTCTAGTACCAAATGTGACTTCAACTCCGAGGTGTCAGCTGCAAACTCATGGCAATAACTAGATGTGGCATGTTCCACTAGCACTGCTGATTTTCCTTCCCATCTTTGGCTTCTACAGCCTGCCAGTGCCTCTGAGGAACAGAGGCTCACATCCTGCTCCTGGCTCATCCTTAGGCCCACCAGAGCACATAGACACAAGGAGGTCCACATTCCATTGTCTTATATGCAATACACATCTCAAAAAAAAAAAGATAAATAGGCCAATTCCAGCTTTAATTTGTCCCATTTCCCTTTAGCCCTACTATGCATTGTTTCTCAATAGAGTTAGATTTTCTGAATTTGTCTTTTACTGTCAAATAAATCCCACCTAATGGAAGGAGTATCAAACATTTCCATTGAACTGTTAATTAATATATTAAAATACTAATTTAAGATGACCTCAAACACAACAGCTAAATCCCACCTCATTGCAGACATGAATAAAACCCAAACAGCCAGGGCCAGAATGAATAGTTGAATGAGCTGTCAATGTGCTCATCCATGGGAGTATCTTTTGAAGCTTCAATTTGACTTTGAATTTACTTTCCTTCTAGGTAAGCATGTTTAAATGTCACTCAGTAGCAGGACTTGTTCACAGTGACCCATCAGAGGTGGTAAGGGTTAGGGGACAGGCAAGGAGAAAAATCACAAAGGAACAACCTTCAGGCAGTGTGTAAAGGCCTTCGGGGCTTCCATGAATGTGGTGGCTTTGAAATAGCAGAGAAAAAGAGAGGGCAACATTGAAGACCCTCCACTTCCAGTAATTGTGTGTGCGGAGCCCAAGGAATCCCTGAAATCAGTACATAAAGCTGACTTTACCAAAAAGAGATGATACTGGTCACAGAGTAAGGGTACAAGGTAACATGGGGCACCTCAAGGAGGGTCAGCTGCACTCGAATGTCACAGTTAAGAGAATCAAACCACTACAGAGTATCCCCACTGATTCATAATAAGAAAGATGTTCATAAATTGTTGTAACAATTACATTAGTCATGAGTAAACTATGAATAATTCTGCTTCCAATGCTGGCAGATATCTAAGTATACAGACACTTTTCAACTTATTCCTCCATTTATGGTAATCATTTATGATTGTGATGGAAAAGACTAGATTAAAGTTAGCCTGAATAACAATATAAATAACAATCACGGTGCATGGACTGTTCAGAAGAAATAAGGACAGCTCTTCAAGAAATGGGAAAGGAACCAGGCCTCTTTCTGGCAGGTGTCACATGTGACATCAGCACATCATGCTGCATATTAACTAGTAATGCAGAAGGAGGTCTGCTAACAGACTATGTATACTGACATGTAAATAATGTTATTGCTAACTTAGAAAACAGCCACTGGGAAGGCCCCACAGAAGGAAATCATCACCTAAATTTCAAGTCCTAGCACTGAGCAAGGGGTCTGGTCAGGAAAACAGAAATAATAGCCTGGACTAGAGGATCATGAGGGACTTGAAAGATGGTTCCTGCCTAAAAGCATACAATTTTTTTCTTTTATAATAAAACAATATGCAACCCAAACAAAACATACCAAACAAAAACCTTTGTTTTTCTCTCCTTTGCTAACTCAAAGAACTTGCACAATAAAATATAGAACATCAACAGGGTGGTACTGTGGTAGTAGGAACAAATGTGACTCCATTTTGTTTTATGACTTCATCCTGTAAAACAACCATGCCAAGTAGAAGAGTCATGACTGGAGCAAGATGTTCTTTTCCTTTTGCTATAGAAACCTTTAAGAACACGGAACTACCTAATGGGGTATTGTTTCTGTAACTAGGGTAATGGGGCTCTGTTTCTGTAACTGGGGTGACTGGGCTAACTGTGATTGGTTAGGCTTCCCTCCGCTTGACTGCACTGTCCTGCTTCTGTAACCCGGCTTGCTTGCATTGGCTAGATCCCCCGAACATCCCTTTTGCGGTTTTCAGGCTTATAAGGAGTGCCCTTGCAATTGTTCTGGGCTGATCAGGGGAACAGCTTTATGTTCTGGTCAGCCGCCACCGGTGTGTTTCAATAAAGGCTTGATTCGATTATACGTGAGTGGTCTGGAAGTCAGTCTATGAAACCCTGGGACGAAGCTTTAACTATAACAGTACATGTGCAAGAACATAAAGACAGCTATCTATCCACAGAAAATGACAGGTGATAAAGAACTACATCTTTCATGAATCTTGATGACTGTGAGATTTTGTACTGTACCAAATGCTAACTTCATTGTATCTTTCTTAGTAATTTTACCAGTGAAAGTGTACCACTTAAAGGTAATTATTCTACCAAGTTTCTGAATTAATTCATTTCTCTGATTATTATTTTTACACACGGGATTCTTTAGCAAAACCAGTTGGCTGGTGGCATCTGAAATCTTTTTTAAAAATTTTACCACAATAAAATGACTATTAACAAAAAGAAAAAAGAGAATACCACAGGATAGTGAAATTCCCTGAAGGATAGTTCTGAAGAGAGACACAGCATCTTTAATTTAGTAAATTTTGATCATTGCTTACCTTTAAAGCTTGAACTTTAATTACAATGAACAAGCTAGAAGTGAAAATGCCCTTCAGTGGTAGCCTAAGGGAAAGTCAGTGGAGTTGAATTTATGAAGTCTGATATCACCTTTGTTTCAAGCAGCTATGGATTTAAACAACCTAGTATTTAATGGTTCAAATAAGTTTATTTGTGTCTCACAGATATCTAACTAGCAGGGTGGAATGCTATGGACCATAAAGCCACCAGAATGTCAAAACCCCAAACAGTAGCTACCTAAGCAGGTAGTCTTTTAAATGTTTTATTCTCTGTCTCCTTCCTGTGGCTAAATGGTAGAGATTTAAGGAAAGACCACCACAGGTGGAGAAAGACTGTCAAGTACAATTTGCATTGTAACTGGAATCCATGTAGTTAGAGATGCCCAGAGAGGTACCCAGCAGGTCATTTCTCCATGTGTTGCACTGATAGCTTTATAGAGCACTGAAACCTTGTACAGTTTACTAACCAGACACTTTACATCATCTTGTTAAAACAAAACAGAGAGTAGAGGATTCCATTCACATGAGACAAGGTGGACCTTTGCATTGCTTTATGTTCGGCAGCAGAGAGGGCTCCATGAGGTCAAAACACAACTCTGACCTCTACCCTCACCAACCACAAATCCATGCCTCATGGAAATAATCCCCCATCTGAAGTCCATAAAAAAACAGTGAGCTCTTCTACTCATCCCAATTTCTCTCCTAGTCTTCTGTTCTCCTCAGTCTTTGGGGACATTTTATTTATAATTCATTTTCACTACTTTTGGTTTGTATTGATGCTGAGATGGGTGTCTCCATCTCCATACAGTGCCTTGAGATGCATGTGCACAAACACAATTGCTTAGTCACATTTCCACGAGAGTATGAGGCCAGAACTATGTCTGACACCCTCCAACCGATTCTCCCTTTGCCTTGCCTCTGCAGTCTCCACCAGCTCTGACTTTAGTGCCCCTGACTCTCTCATCTCCTCGTGTATTCCCGAGGCAGCCTTGACTCATTTCTACCATTTTTCCATCTCTTTTAATCTGATGCCAAGTTCTTTTGGACCTCCCTACAACATACTTCACCATCTTCATAGTCCCTACAGTATTACAACCCTGCACTGTTGGATGCCTTGTACAGGTGAACCCACCAGTGACCCAGCACTTCTGTCCCCCTCCAAGCTAGCCATCCTCCACCACTAAGCCAGAGCAACATCTATGCAGCAGTATCTTCATATGACCTTGAAAACCTTCATTACTTCTCATAACCTTTCAGAGAGAGTTGGAGCAGAAAGGGCATTGTGCACAGAATGTCACAGTGGGTCAGATGTGATGGTGAGAGAATAGGATGTCTGCCAGGTCTGAGAAAACCCCTTCTCTTCTATCCCATGTCCACTTTATCTGTCCACCTTCCAGCCTTGTCAATGAAGAGCACTCCCAGGTCTCCACCAGGCTCTGGGATGGGTGGCCACCAAGGAAGAGGCAATGCAGGCAACCCATTTCTTACCCTCTTCTCCAGTTTTTTCTTTCTATTCCACCACTCTCTTTCTATTCCATCCATCTTGGCCTCTCTGATTCCCATTAATCAACTACTGAGACCCAAAATAATGGGTAACTCTTGATAGCAGCAAGGAAAAGTGAAATGTTACAGAAGGGAATAACGAGAAACTAATAACTTCTCATCAGAGGCCACAGGGATCAGAAAGAAGTAGAACAATCCCTACAAAGTGCAAAAGGTAAAGAAAACTCTACCCAGAGTTGCATATCTAGTGAAAATGTTCCTCAAATGAATGGGAAAATAAAGAAATTTTCAGGTAAAAGGAAATTGATGGTATTCTTTGCCAACTGTTCTTTCTAGAGTGATAAAGTAGTTCTTTAGGATGGATGGAAATTGACCAGGGATAGAATGAAGAAGATTAGAAATGGTAAATGCCTGTTGTGCTCCGCGTATGGGGTGAAGGTGGGAGTTCATAACCCACTTGAATCAAAGTGTGGAATATGATATGTCAAGAAATTTGTAATGTTTTGAACAACCCACAATAAAAAATTTAAAAAATAAAAATAAAAATAAAAATATATATAAAACTAAAAAAAAAAAAGAAATGGTAAATGTCCATATAAATGGGAATTTTTAAAAAGACATAATTTATTTTTATTTTGGTGCTCCTTTGTATAAATCGTATAACTATTTCAAACAAATATGATAACACCTTTGGATGAAGCTTATAATATAATGATTGCAATATAAATAATTAAAGAGATAGATGGATCTTTAGGTTTGAATATTGTTATTTTTATATGTACTTGTACAATACACAGTAGATACAGTGTGAAAAGTGAAAGTCATATATTGTACTGTCAGGCAATCACTAAAAAATACAAAGAAGTCGAGCTAAAAGACCAATAGAAAAGCTAAAATGAAATTCTACAACTCCTAGTAGTTAAGTAAAGAGAAACAAATTAATAAACAACAACAAAAAAACAAGAGATAAAATACAACAAAAAATAAAATGGTAGATCTAAAGCCTAGAGAAGCGTGAAAAATTCTATGAAAAATTAGTGGACAGCAACTAAAAGGTAGAAGCTGTCAAAATAGATTAAATAGATTAAAAATCTCATCTTGAATAAAGGCTATTCACAGGAGCTATGCTTAAATATAGAGAGAGATAAGATGAACATAAATGCATGGAGAACATACACCATGCCAACCAGGGGCAGTGGTACCCCAACAGCTGCAGCCATCACCCACAAAGGCAGATGAGCACCCACCTACGACTGGGCTAGATGTCAAGACTGGCAAGGCCACATGTACATGTACCATGAGAGCATGAAAAAACTTACATTGAGATTTCTGGGAGAAGAAATCTCAAGTTCACAGCTGCTCTGGGTTTTATTGTAGTCAGGAGTTGGGGCTGGGCTGAGATTCCTGGGTAAGTAGCTAGCAGCCAGTGAGGTTTTAATCACTTGTATGCTCCACAGTGTGTGTGTGTGTGTGTGTGTGTGTGTGTATACACATAGTCAGCTCTCTGGATCCACAGCTTCAACATCTGTACATTCAACCAAACCCAGATCAGAAATATTTGAAAGGATAATTGTTCAGATATTTTTTTTCTGTTATTATGTCTTTTATCTTATTATCATTTCCTAAACAACATAACAGCTCTTTACACAGGATTTATATTGTACCAGGTATTGTAAGCAAACTAAAGAGAATTTAAAATATATGCAAGGTTGTAAAATTATATGCAAATGCAATGCCATTTTATATGAGGGACTTCAGCATCAATGGATTTTTACATTCATGGTGGGTCCTGGTACCAGACTTGCACAGAAACCAAAGATAACATTGAGAGAGAGAGAGAGAGGGAGAGAGAGAAGTAGAGAAAGGAAGAGAAAGAGAGATAGTTATTAAGGAATTGGCTCATAGAAATAAAATCATTGGTAAATCCAAACTCTCCCCTATAGGTGGGCAGGCTACAGAACCAGCGAATATTTGAAATTCAAGTCCAAAGGCAAACTACTGGCAGAATCCCTCCTTGTTCAGAAGTGGTCAGTCTTTGGTCTACTAAGGGCATCAAGTGATTGGTTTTAGCCCATCCACATTAAGAAGTGATCTGCTTTACTCCAAGTCTACTGATTTAAATGTGAATGTTGTCCAAAAAAAAAAAAAAACACCTTCACAGAAAGATCCAAAATAATATATCACAGATATTTTAGTATCCTGGCCCAGACAATTTTCTATGTAGAATTACCCCTCACATACTTCAAAAAACACACTTAAGTTAGTTAAAACCAAGCTGTACTTGGAGGAAATGTTTGCATAATATAAATCTAACAAAGGGCTTTTATCTCATGATTCCATTATAATAATGTAATAAAAATAGACAATTCAAAAGAAGATATATAAATGCCCACTAAACACATAAAAAGATGTGCAAAATCACCCAGTAATTAAGGAAAAGCATTCTAAAAGCACTCACCAGAATAGCTAAAGTTGAAAAGACTGACATTACCCAGAATTGGCAAGAATGTGCAAAAATTATAACTACAAAGAATTGTTGGTGGGTATGTTCTATACAGTCCTATTGCTTTGAAAACTCCTGTGTCAGCATCCATTTACCACGTGACCTAGTCATACCACTCATGGCTTTGCTCAATTACAATGGGCTCAAAACAATTTGCAGTATCTGACAAAGGACTTGCAGTCATAATGTATAATTTCAAAGAGACAATAAGAAAATTAAAATATGACCAAAACACATGTGCAGGCAACTCATATGAATATAATCAAATGGCAAAATAAATAAATAAAATTTTTCAACCTTTCTAGATATTAGACAAATGCAAAAACCATAATGTCATATAACTATATTCCCATCAACATGGATAAAATTGGAAGAGAAGAAGCATATTGCAAGTTTAGGTAAGAATATAGTACCTGTCGAACTCTCAGACAGCTCTGATGGCATGTATGGTGGCACCTTTGCTATGGAAAACATTTGCAGGCGGTGACTAATTGACCTGTATATGTACAATCCCTATTTTTCAGCAATTCTACCTACAGGCAGATTTTAGAAGGTATTTCCAATAGAAATGCATTCACATCTACCAAGAGGCCAGAAAAAATGTTTATGTATATTTGTTTTAAAATATCAAGAAACTAAAGATACACTTACCAACAGTTGAGTGGAAAAGGAACTTACAATCAGATACTGAACTGTGAAGCTGTGCAAATGAGCACGCTGCAGCTATCTGCAATGAAAGAGATGAATGTCAGAAACATAAAGTCAAACAGAAACACACAGATAGGGAGTGCATAGTGTGTGATTCCACTCTTGAACATTTCAAAACCATCCAGTGCTATCAGAGATCAGGAAACAGCTGCTCTTGGCAAGATACATCCCTCAACAGGGACCCATGTTCTATTTATCTTAGTGTAGTTATAAAGATAAAGGCAAATTGCAAAAGCTTCACTTACAATTTTATTACATGGTAATCAAATATTCATTTCTGAATATTCATTAAGAGAAAAGTTGTTTTTAAAGAGAACAACCCAAGAAACATACAAAGGGGCTGGTATTAAAAGGACACCACCAAAGGGCTTCAGGGCTGAAGATGGGGAAAAGAAGGAATTCTCAAGCAAATGCTGCTATGGACCTGTGAAACGTCAGTATCCTAGACAGTCAGCCCAACATCTTCCACTTCAATTACCTATTTGAATAGCATTTTTCATTTTGCCTTGATTTTGGTTAAGGTAGTCCTGAAAACTGAAAGAACTCAGATTGCCACACTGCACAGGTGTGAATGATGTCATCCTTGGTGTCACATGACTGACTTCAATCTGTGATGTGGCACAGAGAATTTTCCTAGACAGTATTATTAGCACACCTGACACCAACAAGTACCTGCTTATTTGCCTACTTTCTCCAAGGAATTTTTACTTCCTCACTGCATTTTTCCAAATTGGACTTTTCATACTGTTAAGAAGCTTATAAAACCTGTTAACGAGGTTTGAAACTGCATGGCTTTCCACAGTTCAGTAATAGATAAAATTACCCTGTGTAGTAATGAGAGAAAAAGGGAAAAAAATCTGCCAAGAGTGATGTTATAAAGAAGAAACTGCAAACCATGTTCATGAAAATATAACCAGGATCATTGTAAATAAATGAAAAGAACATGAGAATAGCCTGAGCACAAAAAAATATAATGAACACATATTAGACAAATAAAATGTCATATAAATAGCATAAATCTAAGTGGATTTTTCTCTTTGTGAAATTGGTACAGATTTTCAGTGCAAATGAAAATTGTACAGATTTATATTCCACTCTAAAGTTTATAAATAGGAAAAAACATGATATTAACATGTCAGCAATCTATAGTAAATAGCAAACCAACTGCAATGCAAAATATCTCCCAATTTACATATGAATTACAAGTGACTAGTGATAAAAAGGAAAATTTACAAAACAACAATGTGCCTTGATGTCCATCATTGGAACAAGCATGATTCTCAGTTTATGTATAACCACTCTGTCTGTTAAATCATATAAACAAAGCTTACTTTGAACATATGCCGAGCACTTAAAATTTGTACAATAATTTTAGCAAATGTGCTTAGATTATTCTGTCCCTCCCACCTCTCATCCACTATTTTGAAATCTCCTTCAGAAACAAAAATAAATATCATTTCATTTCATTTTAATAAATACAATTTTAACAGGAAGATTTTCCTCATCAAAAGTGTTTCTCCAGGAAAAAATAGCATTTAAATATTTGGAAATTAAATTTTAAGCCTACTAAAAATGAATTTTAACAAAGAAAAGAGATGTTACTGGATTATTACTTGGATTCTTAAAGGATAAAATAGCAAATAATAACAATTAAGGAGAATAACAAGGGTGAATTTCAAGGAACTCAAGAGTTTCTAGATTAACCATACTTTTTTTTCTTTATCATCATAGTAATACAATTTTAGAAACTTAAAATTGAAGTGAAGCTCCTTCAACTCAATCTCCCAGGTTCAAACTGGTGGGGAGATGGACATCCAGCAGAGGTATATCAATTCTCAAGGTCAAATCCAAAGACAGCCTTAGAGATGGTTGGAACTCCAGTCTGCTGACTGCCCTCTGGGTAGTCCCGTCTTGCTTTGGGGGCTCTCCTTGCAAACTTGAGTTCTAGAGCTTGCTAGACTGCACTAGCCAGGCATTGCTACAAGAAAATGATATAATGTGTCCAAAACTCCCAGTGCCCTGGATCAAACCTCAAAGCAATAAAAATCAAATTATTCTTCCC
The DNA here is from genome assembly GCF_021218885.2 of Marmota monax. NCBI lineage: Eukaryota > Metazoa > Chordata > Mammalia > Rodentia > Sciuridae > Marmota > Marmota monax. The sequence continues at coordinate 3,745,709 of NW_026695217.1, read as the reverse complement.
TGGCTTTGCCTTCATGACATTAACTAGAATGACTTTCCGTCTTTTCACCATGATTCCTGGAAGGCCAGCTTGCTTTCTTGTATATAATTCTTCAAACTCCAGAGTTCTGTCCCTGGGCTGTGAGCCCACTCTGTGGTGCCTTCAGTCATCCATTTGTGTCTGTCTATGAAATCCCTGCGTGTATTTCCTATGAAGTAGCCCTACCCAAAGTCGAGCCGGAAAGCCGACAGGAGGGCACACTGGAGTTTGGTCAATAGCATGAGAAAAGAGCCCAGGGAATGGGGTGCTGTGCTGGGCGGAGTGTTTGAGGTCTATTCCTGTCCTGCTGCTGAGGGACTGCCTGCGTACATCGGGGCTCTCTGCCACCTTTATTCCCTAGATAAATGAGGGTCAGTCAGTAAGGACATTTGAGAACAGACTGACAAGGAGGGAAATTTCCTTTCACATGGGTTCCATTCATCAGAGACACAGATGACTGGCACGCATAGGAAAATCTCCAGACACCTCCCACCTAGGATGAGTGGTCACAAGGGTGCTGTCCCCACCCGTCAAGTCTCTTTACTGTGGACTCCTGGACACCCCCATACCCTAAGATCTCAGACTCTCATACAACCTTGCCATTGGTAGTGTCTCTTTGTTCATTCTCCTCTTAAGTGTAGACATTGTTCATTCTTCTTTCTGAAATAGTTTCATTTTATAAAGGTTGATATGATTATTTCATTACCATACTCAGAAAACAGGGAAAGTTTGCTTACTGTAGATGAAAAGGCAGAGCTTTCGGCCTGGCCTTGGAAGCACCTACTATTGGTCCCAGCATCCTCTCTGTCACCGCCCACAGCCTCCTCTATGGAGACTCACGCTCTCTGACATCACATCCCTTCATAACTAGTCCATTTCTCTCATTGTGTGCTTATGAAGGAAACCCTTGCCTAATGTTTCAACATCCCAGTGTCACACTCCAATGGGACTTTCCCGTATCTCCCTAGTCCATGCACTTTTAATTCCTATTTCCATTGCCACCATGATGCTTCTGATACTGATTCACATCTAAAGTTGTGTGCTTTTCTCCTCCCACCTGTGTTCTTGTAGCTCCTAAATCTCACTCATCTTTATGCCAGACCTACAGCACGGGCAGTGCACTTCATGTACAGTGCACACGCTGCAACTGCAGAAGTGGGTGTCACTTCAAGCTGAAAAGTGCCTCATGTGAACTTTGTAAATGGAGAAAGTTAGGGATATTTGGGATTTTTTTTTTAAGAAATGAAAAAATGTTGAGTATCTGTAGGAGCATGGTTAGGGAAGAAGCATTAGTCCAGCTATTTCAAGAAGAAAGCCATTCAATGGAGAAAATTGGTCATGCCCAAATCGTGTGAGACCTAGAAACTGATGTCAATAAAAATGCTACAGGTGTTCAAGAAGTTTAGGCATTACAGCAGACAACAGCCAGTGACCTCAACTACTAGCTGATCTGAATAGGTGGTCCTGAGGGAGACACAGAATCACAAGAAACACTACTAGAATAGGAGGCTGAGGTCTACTCTCCTGCCTGCATCCACCAGAATGCCATTTTGTCTTTGGCTCCCACCTCCAGAAATGCAGAGCATCTCATCTGACTCTTCTAAGTGCCAGCAGAGGCTCTGACAATGTAGTTAGCAGGATTCCAGGAATTATTGACTAAGAGGAAGCACAGAAAAGGAGAAAAGTCCAAATTCTGAACAGCCGATTGGACACACAAAGGCCCCCCTAAGTCAGGACAGTTTTTTTTTTTTTTTTTTGAGTTCTGAATTTAGATACAGATAAACACAACTGAAAGAACTGTGTGTTGGAGCCATAAAACTGTAACTGGCAGACTAGTGGAGCTAAGTGGTTGACTGGGGAGTTATAGTCTAGTTATCCAGCTGACAGGGAGCCCATTAAAGACTAAAACACAATAATAAATTATGGATTTCTTGAAATATTCTTTATTCCAAAACTTAAGCTTTTAAAACATAAAGAGAAAGATTTCTAGGAAGAAAATACTTCTAAAATTCCATGATAGCACATAAAAGAAGCAATTACTTTTACTATAAAAGTGGTTTCTCTAAATGGACAGGCTGAAAGTTGCCAAATCCCAATAAACTGGTGCTTCTATGTAGAAGAAAAAGAGCCCCTGCCATGAATCCCACCAGGAAGCTACCAAGGCAGCATGAGCAGCCACAAGGGAAAGCAGCCATTTCTTTGGTTCTTCTTTCAAATAACCACATTATATTTATCATTAAGAAATGCAACAATTTCTGGAACATCACAATTCAGTTTGTGTTCATTCTTATCTTTAACCTGCCTTTACGTCTCTCTATTGTTCAACATTGCACGAGAGCTTGTGGCAGGAACAAATAAAACCTGAATTGGGAGCTTAACATGAAATTCACAGGTAATTAGACACAGGTAATATTTGAAGCAAACAGATTTTCAAGAAATAGGATAGCAGATTTGAAGGAACAAGGTCTTCTTGCCAAATAGACTGGAGATAGCAGGGACACAGGAGAGAGAAAAGGCAAGGAAATGTACTTGGTGTCTCTAAGTCCAGGAGGTCTTTCGAGCTGTTTTGGTTTGATCAAACAGCTGTGTGGCAGTAGAGCAACCATTTCTCCATTTATGTTTTTGTTTTGTTTTTTAAACTCATAGCAGTGATGTAAAAACTGTCCCTATGGGGACAAAAAGGTAAAACTTTTCCTCACCCATTGTGAGGATCCTGGCTAACACTATAACAAAGAAGAGGTTAGAAAGAGAAACACCTAACAAATTTGTTTAAAGAAGTTTTCCATGAGACAGGAGCCTTCATTAAAGAAAGACCCAAGACTCAGGGAGAGCTATTCTTACGCTAAGACCCACTCAAGAAGTGGGGAGTGGGGGAGAAACACGACTATTGAGAGCCACAGCCGAGTCGGAATGGCCCCTGGCATTTTGCCAATAGTATTGGTTGAGAGGAGAGCCATTAAGATGATGCTGGATTGATTCAATTGTATATTAGACCTTTACTGTCTGCCTCCGGCCCACTACTTTGAAGTTCTTGCACTACTTTGGAGTTCTCGCGGGGATACCTGGAGAGTTCGCATTGGTTGGGGAAGTGCCAGAGGAGGGATTTCCGGTTGGTGGTTCCTGAGGGAGCCCCATGGGTGGCGTTTGGGAGAGTTCCCGGGGAGCCTGTGTGGAGTGTGCTGGTAGAGTTCAGAAATAAAGTCTGTTCCTGCTTGAGTGGCTCGTGATTTGTACCCAGCCAGACTGCGGCACACGACTGGGCAGAAAGGAGGATGACCTGGTGCCAATAACTGCAGGTCCTGAGCAAGGCATGTTTCTTCATCAGCTTCTCCCCAATATCTTTGTTTGACACTCCTTCTGCCAGGTGTATGGAAGGACATTTGCCACAGGAGGATCTCGGGGTGAAAAGACAAAGGAGGTTCCTCTCTCATCAGGAACAACCTAGCCAGTGAGGCTTGTGTTCCCCCAGAACTTTCTTTTCTCACATCTTTTCTCAAAAGTCTTCATTTCATTTTATTTTTTTTAATTTTTAAAATTTGTTCTCATTAATTATACATGATAGCAGAATACCAGCAACAGTAAGTGTTGGTGAGGACGTGGTGAAAAAGGTACACTCTTACATTGCTGGTGGGACTGCAAATTGGTGCAACCAATCTGGAAAACAGTTTGGAGATTCCTTAGAAAATTTGGAATGGAACCACCATGTGACCCAGCTATCCCACTCCTCCAGTCTGTACCCTAAAGAATTAAAAACAGCATACGACAATAATGCATTGCATTTTATTTTAACAGAGCATTCCCAGGCCTGTTAACACTTGCAGTGTCTGTTCTAGACCTGAAAAACCTGAGAATGTGAGAGCTTACAAGGGGGAATATCTTCAGAGTTTGAAAGGAAGACTGAATTACAGCTTTCAAACAATATTCCTCAGCCTCATCTTATTTAATGTTTTAGCGGGGAGGATGTGAATGTAATTCAGCTTTGCCAATGATCAAAGAAATAAATTAATACACATGTAAGGCACCATTTTCAATCCAACAGGTGAGAAAAACTCTTAAAAAGAGTAAGGCATTTCTAAGAATATGTGTAGACAGCAATTTCTTCTACTTCCACAGAGGCTGAGACAGACTTATGAGAAAAAAAGCAAATGATAATGAACACCAAAGAATAAAGGCATTTCTGCTATCTGAATTACTAATTTCACTTCTATAAATTAAGCCTAAAGAAAAAAAATACAATGAGCAAAATTATTTAATCTTATAGTCTTTTCTGCACTGTTTCTATAATAAGTATAAAATCAACAAAATTGAGGGTTGATCTATGAAGCATGCTATACACATGCATATATTGGTATACTATGTGGGCCTTAAAAAAGGTTCTTAAAGTTGCTAGATTCTTTCTGTAGCCTCCAGCTCTCCTAGGCAAGCACTTTAAGGGGACTAGGGACATACTAGGAATAGAGCTCTGAGTTTTTGTCACATGTTAGTCTTTGCAAGATTTTGGGCCAAGATAGAGGCCTGGTTGAAAGGGGAGCTCCTAAGGAGCCTGCTTAGAGGTCAGTCTGTGTCTGTATCAGCTGCTTTCAGTGGAATCTAATTGCCTCAGATACAACCACCCAAGAAAGGAGAACATGCTTAATATTTGGAAAGTTCATCTATTATCTGCTCTTACATCTGGTAGCACCTTTCTTTCTTAGCTCCATTGAACTTGAGTATGTGCTAATTAAATTTTAACACTTGAATATGATCCATTTTAGTAACTATTTTTACCCTCAATTTTACTTGAGAAGCCCAGATAAAGTACTTAAACCAATTAATGGTACATATTAATCAAAAACATACTCTAAAGGCACTGTCATAAGCTGAAAGCAGTATTCTAAGTCAAAGGCAGCTTTAGGTAAAATGTCAAAACTTTTAACTCATATTGCCATGCATAATTCATTCATTCCATTAGATTCCCCAAGAAATGAACTGGAGTCTTTAAACAGGCTGTGTGCGGTACAGCTCATTTGCTGCTTATCTAGACTGGCTCTTTTCAGTGGCCAAGGCAACTGACAAAAAATGAATGCTTCAGAGTTCAGCTTTCCAGGTGCCCTTGGAAATAAAATCAGGGAATACCCTTGACCCTGATCTTTTGTGTAAGAAACCCAGGTGCCAGAGCTTTATGGTCAGAAAAGATAAATCAGAGGCTCACCCCACCATTACAAATGCATCCATAGCTTATAAATTTCGAGAAGCAGGACTCCCTTAAAGGAAACTTGTGTAAATGTGCTCAAGAGCAAAGCCTTTGGGGCCCAGTAAAGTAGGGTTCGATTCCTCAACTGCTCTCAGGTGTGGAATTTAGACAAGTCACTAGGTTTCTATGAAATGCCATTGCACCTGTAAATGAGGGATAATAATTTCTACCGCATACGATGTTGCTCTGAGGGCAGATGAGGTGGTGTAGGTGCAATTCCTGATGCATTATTACCTCTCAGTAATGATTTATGAAGACCCCTTTTCTCTAGTTGGTTTCCGTGGGTGCCTGAATTCGAAGCTCATTATGAGGTAGAACAAACAGATGGACCAACTGAGCCACTCATAGAGATGCTGAGTGGCACCTTGAGGCACTGTGTGTGAAAGCAGAAAATAAGGCACAGCAGGCCAACAATTTAAATCCTGAAGAATTCCCAGAGAGACCACAGATAACATCATACTTGTTTGGTTTCAACAACAGATATAAGTTTCCTGGGTAAATTAGAAGAAAATGTTAGATATAAGGAGTATCACATCCAAAGATAGCAGCTGAAAGGAGCTTTCCACAAAAGATGAATCCATTAAGGTGGGGACACAGAATTGGTTGGAGAGAGGCTAGATACCATGAAGCTTCAGAGGGACACATTTTGTGCATACTTATATGCAATTTATCTTACAAATAGTAGGTACTTAAATGAAGGATTGTTAAATACACACCTGTATTTTAGGATGGTAGCTTTGGCTTTCCAAATTCCTTTTTTTATTTCTCTCTCTATCATACATATTGAATAAGCCCAAATTTGAATTGCCCAAATCCAGGAAGGTCTTGTTTTGCAAACTTTGTAATTAACAATGACAAAAGAGAATCTTTAAATTTTGTAGGTTTAGAAAAACAACTTTATAATGAGGCCTATGGAATTTGCACATTTGTTTTTTTCACATGGTCCATGTAACCCACAATTCTGCAGTTAAAGATTCCTGCACATGTGCAATCAGGTCTGTGGAGAAAGAATCAACACACACAAGGGCCCTGGTAAATGCAAGAAAATGAATTGCTTGACAGGAAGGCAAGAAACTGAGCCACTGGGGTGCAGGTGGATTCCACTGAGGACATCTCTCTGAGCTGTGCTGCTGCTGTGGTGGAGTCCTAGGATCACTCTCCACCCAAATTTCTCTATTATTACACCAAAATAAGTTGCCGAGCTCCCTGTGTTTCTACACATTCATGTTTATTTCTCACATAAATCCAGGGATCTTTTCTGCCTTCCAGAACCTTTAGACTCATTGGCATAGTGGCTTAGTGAACCTACTGGTGCAGGTGGCTTTCATGGTTCTTATACCAGCTGTTAGGAGGGCTGGGGGTGCAGCTCAGTGGTAGAGTGCTTGCTTAATGGGGTTCAATCCCCAGTACCATAAAAGAAAAGCTATTAGGAAATTTATTTTTAAAACATAAACCATCAGGGGATAATGCTGAACATACTGAGGGCTTTATACTTATTTCACAAATATAGGATAATTAAAGAAGGGTTATGTGAGCTACCTGTAAAAACTGGAGACCAGATGACAGCCTCACCATATCCAAAATCAGACTCTTACACATCTTTGACTCACAGCAAACCTGACTTTACTCCAGTTGTCTTTATTTTATTAGTGTGGCCATTACCCTTTGAGAGATCCAAGCTTTCAACCTCCAAAATGTATTAAAACTCCTCTCCCTCATCTTTCACAATCTGTACAGTCGTGATACCCTGTAGACAGCTACTTCTAGAATGTCTCTAACACAGACCCTTCTGTGTTAGTCCATACTGCCATCACACTAGTTTAAATGCTTATTAGCCTATCTAAACTGTTCCGGGAAACTTCTAAATCGGTCCAATGCCTCCAGACTTTCTCTGCCAAGCCAAACCATACAGGGTTACCATAAGATGCTTCCCCAAAAATGGCTCCCATCACTGCTTTCCTGAGCAAACACTTCCAATGGCCTCCTCTTGACCCACAAGATAACTCATTAGCAAAATGTACCAGGCTGACCCAAAACTAACTGCAAACTGTCTTGCACCAAATCTTTTGATGCAGCCTTTTTCTGCTAGACTGGACCTTGCTGCAAGTCTAATCATTATAAACAGCATCTTGAGAGCTTTTGTTTACGTGACGCATGTCTACAGGGAGTGAGAATGTGTCCCTCCTGAACAACCACAAAATTCCCTTCTAAATATTGCAGCATTTTATATGGCCTAGATTGCTGTTTTAGTCAGCTTTTTTCTCTGATGTGACTAAAAGACCTGACAAGAACAATTTTAGAGAAGGAAAACTTTATTTGGGGGCTAAGGATTTCAGAGGTCTCAGTGTGTACACAGCTGACTCCATTCCTTGGGACTCAAGGTGAGGCAGAGCATCATGGTGGACTAGTATGGTGGAGGGGAACAGCTCACATGAGGATCAGGAAGCAGAGAGAGGTCTCCACTAGACAGATACAAAATATATACCCCAAAGGCACCCCCAAAGACCCATCTCCTCCAGTCATACCTTCTTCTTCTTCAATCCTCACCTAATTAATCCCATCACAGGATCAATTCACTGATTGAATCAGGATTCTTGTGGCCCTATCATTTCTCCTGTGAACCTTCTTGCATTGTCTCATACATGAGCTTTTGGGGGATACCTCATATCCAAACTATAATAATTGCATTAAGCTAAGCACATATGCACACTATATACAGATATGTGTAAGCTCGTTCAATGTTCTTCATCACAGGGTCTTAAAGCTTTGTTCATAAGGACCCTAGGACCTGGTTAGATGCTACAGAGATCACTGTCAGAGCAGGTCACAGCCTGGAGAGGGCTGGTAGCAGCATGACTCTCAGCCTCCATTCACCATCTCAACCAGAATATCTCCAATTTTATTTAATACATTATCATTGAGTAATCAATTTTATTTTTAAGTCATTTCCACTGTGCTGTTAAATATTCAGACTATTGTTTCTAAATTCAAAATAATCCCTACACACACCTCCTAGATATCCTCACTGGTGGGAATCTAGAACAATCTCTCACCGTAACCCCCGTTCTCCAGGCAAATCATTAGAAGGGGCATGTGTCCTGGATATCAAATCTGCCTTATCTACACACTCCAGAAGGGATGGAATCTGTGCTCCTGTGGGGGGGCTCGGGCAGGGCAGAAACTCCCTGGGGAGACCAAGGAACAGGTCCTGTCTCTGCTCACTCTCATATTAAAGCTTGTCCCCCCCACCACCACAGTTCTTTCTGTTTTAACCAAATTTTTAAATGACCCAGATGTTCACTCAACAAATAATTGAAAGACAACTACAAAGACAAAAGACACAAGAAGTCCTGATGGCAGTCTTGCTAAAAGTCTGGATTGCATTGGATGCAAATGCAAAGCAGTCACTACTTTAGTAGCAGACAGGATGAAGTAACTGTCCTCTGCTGGCACAGAGGAGGTCCCATGAGGGACCTGGGAGACTGAAAATCCCAACTGTGGCCTTAATGTTCCTTGGGCCTCTTTCTGCCTTTATTTTCCATCTTTTTGTTGTGACCTTAGCCCCTGAAACACTCCTCTCTACCTTTTTTGCAAAACTGGAACAGCCCATCCAACCAATCACTAAACCACAAGAGTAATTCCTCCTTCTTCCAACAGCCATCTGATCACCTGTTCCTGAAACTGGTAGAACCTTAGCTTCTCCTGTGCCACAGCCCTGTGACATCATCTGCTCTCCTCTAACACAGCACTGATCTGGAGCTGTCCTCCTGCTTCAGTGATCCAAGGTAAGGCTCAGGCTTATTAAGTCTGCTCCACATCCTCCCTCTTCTCTCTCTCAAATCACGTCAAAAGCTGACACCCAGATTTTCTGTTGACCAGCAGGCCTGTTCTCACTGATGTTATACTGACTCATGATCAGAACTGCCAAGTGAACTCAAATAAGAGAGAGATCATCTTTTCCTGGTGATAGGGGACAGAAGACACATTGTTAAAAAACAACAACAACAACAAAAAAAAAAAAACAATGTGCTCAATACTTCAGACACCAGTATATAATGATGTATATAAAGTGAATAGAAGAATAATGAAGATTCTTACTAAGGAAGGAATGAAAATTTCACTTCAGCCTATTTGTATTTTCAATCAAGGAAGATAAATACCATCCCTGATTTAAAAGCTTCTGCTTCCTTATTTTTTCCTTTACAGAAATAAGAAGAAAGTTTGTCCTTTGCACTCAAAATAAGGCTGCAAAAATTTCTCCAGGGATCAATCGGCAATTCATGCTCCAGGCAATGTACATAAATTCGAACCTGGTTGGAAGGGCCACTGCTGCCTCTGGCCTGTGCTCAGGGGTAAGCCACTGTCCCGGGCTGCAGGTGTATGCACTTTCCCCTCCTCCCTCTCTGCAGCATGTGATAGGAAATCAGCTGTAAAGATCAAGAAAGTTTCCAGAAGCAGGCAGAATAAACATGAGCATGATGGAACAGGTCCTGTCCCTATAGTATTCAATACGGACATTTTTGGTATAGGAAAGATTTGGGCTTTTCTATCTTTGGGTTCCACCAAAAGGTAATTAAGGAATCCGAGTTTGGTTCAGAGAAGGAGGAAGTGATAAATTTGGTAGCCTGCATATGAGTACAGAAAGAAAGCATCTACAGAAGCCATGACAACGAAGTTGAGCCTTGGAAGATTGTGGGACTCAAGCAGAGCAATTTTTCACAGTCAGATTTGGAGTAATAATGCTGGAATGGGGAGACGCACAAGAGGATAAATGCTATTTATCATCTCTGCATGAGAAGACGAATCAGCAAGCAGCATAAGGGATGCTGTGCTGCCCAGCTCCCCTCCAGGGACAAGGTACTCAATCCCCACAGAGCCTCACACCAAGTCCCCCTCTGCCCTTAGGTCGAAGGGCGCACCCTTGCTCAAGGCTGTAACTTGGGGGACACCCAAGGTGACGCAGGAGTATGAATACTGTGTCTTTTCTCAAATGAGCAATTCTGAACTCACTGCGAACTTGGCTGTAATTCCATTGCTTCCATATCAACCCAGGCCTGTTCCTTCACTTCCTTCCAGTGTGCTTCCCACAAGCACCTTGCAAACTTAAAGTGGGACTTAAGACAAGAGCCTTAAAAGACCCTACTTCTCATCAATAACATACAGGTCACAAAACCACCAGTGACTGAAGCTTTGATAAAATGAAGACAAGTATGTGAATGATCAGAGTACTTTGAACTCTAAGATAGAAAAATTTGCATCCTGGATTTTTCTTAATCTAACTTCAGACACTCCTGGAGCCATGGTTCTGGTTTTGGAGCATGTGATTTTTGAGAAGTGTGCCTAATTTGGAAAAGTTGCCCCCCTTCTCCCCCCAAAAAAAGCAGTTCAAATGATTAAATAGAATAAATTTACCATAAAAAGTGCCAGGGACATTGGTCTTTTGGAAGGAAGGGCAAGGGGTCATTTTAACAAGAGGCGTCCAATATATGCCTTATATTCAGGTGAGTAAAGAGACCTGGTTGTGAGGACAAGCTGGAGGGACAGGCCAGGGTCAGGTCACCATAGATCCCAATTCCTGCACTAGCCAATTACTCTATCTGCCATCTTCCATCTCCTGCTGTGTCCAAAGCAATCCTTGAAATACCATGACAAATATGTTCCACTCAGCTCAAATCTCGCTGTTGGCTCTCCATGAGTCCTTCTGGTGATGGGTAGACATTCCATAATGGAGCCCTGGCTTCTTTGGGGGCTCAGATCTTCCCAGGCACCATCTTTATGGTAAAGGAGACACCAAGCCACACAGGGGAGTCCCCTGGCTACGCTGGCTGGTTGAATGTTCTTCCCATAGCACCAGGAGCCCACCACTCCATCCCTTTCCCTGCCCAGTGGCCCCTGCTCAGGAAGTACCTGAAGTAGCACTCCTAGTGCTGGTATCAACTGTGCCAGAGCATTTACGCTTCTTAAGAATCTAATGCTCCCAGAACCTTTTTTTTTTTATTCATCTACCATATATGAATGTGTACATATATTGAGGTCTGCATGTATATACACACTCTCATTTGTTTAGATCCCAGCAACCACCAAAATGGGAGCCCTGTGAAGACAGGGTCTCTGACTCTCAGTTAACTACCATATCCTCAAAGCAATAGAAAATTATCCCACATTTCATAGGGGCTCAATAAATATTTGGTGACTAGATGAACAGAGGATGTAATCTCTGCAATCTGTATCCTAGGTATATTAACTTCCTGAAAAACCCATTAGACCAAAGTTGCTATTTCTTTAAGTAGGGAAGACTTGGGCTGTCCCTCCCTTGACCTACCACTGTCATTAGTTAAAAACCATGTCCTACAACCCTAATGGCCTCCTTTTTCTCATTTCTGGAACTGAAAGAGGATTAGCGTAAAGCTCATCCAGTCCTAGTATTTTTTCAAGGAATATAAAATTAATGGTAAAAATGAATTTAAGTCTATATTCAACCTGTACAAACACTATATTGTTGACTTTAATTTTATTTGTAACATCTGTTCTCACTTCTTGAATTTGTATCTCTTTTTTAGTACATTCAGATTCAGCTTTTCACTTGTATTATGCTTTCATGTTTGTTTTGTTTTCTATTTAGTTTATATTTTTGTATTTATTATTTCCATTTCTGTGTTTATTCTATTCCGTGTATCTAACTTTTTGAACAACATTAATTTTTTTTAGTTAAACATAAATGCAATGCCTTTATTTATTTTATGTGGTGCTGAGGATTGAACCCAGTGCCCCACACATGCAAGGCAAGCGCTCCACCTCTGAGCCCCAGCTCCAGCCCTTGAACAAAATTTTTAGTGTGAAGATGTGATTAAAAACCCCCACATTTTTAATAAATGGTGGAATGGATTTGCATTCATCTTTAAATACTACTTTAAAAATAGCTTATGGATATAACAAGAATCTTATTGGTTTGGGTTTAAAATTCCATTTGGACACCCACTCTAATCCACGACTTCTCTAGTAAAGTGTGCCTTCAAACTATCTAAGGTGTCATTAGTTTAATTTGGGGTTGTACTTTAATAGTGGGAGAGAAAGTTTTCCATATTATATCATTCCTTTAGTAGTATCTGAGACTTCCCAGTGATCTTAAATGCCATAAATTTGAAAATGTACTAACTTGAAAAGAATACGTGTTTATTGGGTGCATTGTTCTGTGTAGTTAATATAATCAACTTTTAAATTATGTTGTTCAATTCAGCTATATACTTAATATTTTGAATTTGTTTGACCACTTTGCAAAAGACTCATATTTAAATCAATGACACTAGATATATTTTCAAAATTCTGAAGTATTATTTATCTTCAAAAGTATTTCACTCATATAATATTTATAATGCTGCAGATACTCTTCTTCACACTTTACAAATATTAACCACAAAATGTAACATTGACTCATTTTCTTGTATAATTTTCCATTTGTTACTATGTCTTTTCTTATAAGTTTGGATTGAAATGTTAGATGTCGATTTATATGAAGTTTATACCATACAATGATAGCTTTTAGTTAGTAGCAGGGTTTTTTGTATGTGTGAATGTGTGGGGTGGGTACATACCAGGGATTGAACTCAGGGGCACACAATCACTGAGCCACATCCCCAGTCCTATTATGTATTTTATTTAGAGACAGGTCTCACTGAGTTGCTTAGTTACTCACTTTTGCTGAGGCTGGCTTTGAACCATGATCTCCTGCCTCAGCCTCCAGAGCCACTGGGATTACACCCAGCAAGTAGCAAACAGTTTTAATTTGAATGTTTATAGATATCCATCCACCTATTATTTCAAATTCTTACTCTCCTCATCCTTTTGAATATTGTTTCAAACTATTCCCTCTATTTTCATCTTCTGGAGCTTTTTATTGATGTATATTGGAGGCTGTCAAAATGTCCTCTAGGTATCAATTTTATTTCCCATAATTTCTCTATTGACTCTATATTCTTTTTTGATGCCTGACAAGAAAATAAAATTCTGAAAAGTCTTTCTTATAAAAAATTAAAAAAACAAAAACAAAACAAAACAGAAATTTAGAAATTTACTTCCCAGTTTTGGGGACTGACACTCCACGATCATGTCAGCATGGTTCGGACCTGTCTTCTCCTTGAACCTTCCCATGGCAGACAGATCTCAAAAAGCTTTCTGGGTTCTCTTTCCTAGAGGCACTGATCCTTCTCAAGGGCTCCCCCAACCCCACTTGACCTGATGGCTTCCAATGGCTCTATCAGGGTTGCTACATCAACACAGGGATTTGGGGAAGATCTAAGCATTTGGTCCATAGTAATTAATAAACACACCTTAAAGTACATCATGTCAAGTGTTTTATAACACACTTTTGGTTCTCAGAGTGTCCCAATGTGCACAAAGTATACAACAAGCTCACTTTTGAACAATTCCACTCTTAGTTATCTCCCCAGAGGAACACACACAGCAAACCAAAAAAACAAGCTCAAACATGTCCACAGCTCTATTGAAAGAAATTAGAAACCAGCCCAGGGTCCAATACAGGCATCGCGGAGTCATAGAATTGACCTAAGGAAATAAAAAAGGAAAAATGCAGCAACATGGATGACTCAGCAAAGTATGGCAGAGGAAGCAGACGTAGAAGGAAACACTGAATCCACTCGCACTTGCCAAAAAGAGATGAGATTAACATTATTACTCAGACATCTACATGCAGTGACACAATAAAGAGAAAACACAGAGCCTGAATCTCAGGATTGTTATTACGTGTGAGGAAGAGTCGACATTTCTGGGGCTCTGAACTCACTCTACTTCTTGACTTTGATAAGTTCAGGCAAATGCTTGTTTCATAATCATTCATAAAGCTTATATGTAGATCCCATTTGTTTTCATGTACTTATCAAATTTTAATTTGAAATGATCATGTGGGTGAAAAATTTGAAATTTAATATAGTTATTCTAGAACCACTTTCTGTCATATTCTAGAACACTTGCAACACTTTGAAATTTAAAGCTGTTAAATAGTTGTGATTTATATCAAGATGCTCTTCCTAGTGTAGAGAAGCTGGTGAGAATGAAGAGGTGAGAGCAGTCCAGAGCTGAGGGCAGAGCTCTCATCCTCATGAGGAAGGGCTATGGTTTTACAAAGGCATCAGAGATAGTGAACCACACAATGAGAAAACAAAGAGCTGGAAATAAACTAATATTAAAGCATGCATTTAAAACATCTAGCTTAGAGACAACAACACATTTATTCATTTTCTTGACATTTTCTTTGTGTTTGGGGTTTTTCACTTTTACACTTCTTATGTGTCTTAATTCCTTCTGTGATACTGTCCTCCCAGACCAAATGGTGTATCCCTGCTTTACTCCAAAGCACACAGCTCCATCTCATGCTTACACCCGTGGAGACACACATGCATGCAAATGCTCACGTGCATACCTGCACACACATGGGTGCCTATGTGCACATAAGCAAGCATGTGTGCTCACACATAGAAAACCCATATATGCATGCACACACATATGGGTTTACCACTTACACATTTGATGCTCACCTGCAAAATGGTCAGAATATCCCAAGATTACACATTAGTAACACAGAAATGTCACAAAAATTAAGAAAAGTGAAGGTACAGGTGACAGGTGAGGGAACCTTACCAAAGGAGAGCAATTGGAAATGACCAAGTGAATGAAAGGTGCAGTGAGCCACCCTCACTGGGAGCAGAGAGGTAACTCCCTGTCCACACACCAGGCATGGTCAGGACTGAGCTCCTGAAGGCTGGGGAAATGGATGGGGAGAGTTACAGAAGGTCATGCGGTTTTGCTGCTTTCAGGGAAATTATGGAATTGAAACTAAGAATTATGAATAATGAGGCTCTAATGCAGATACAAATTAATATCTTGTCACAACCTGGGGCATGACTGATGGACAGATTGACCTTAAGGACAGCAGAACTAAGAGTTCACTTGTATTAATGGAAGAAAAACCAAGGGTGAGGTTCTCCAGAGACCAACATTCTGTGCTCACAGCTGAAACCCAAAGAAAGTGTAAGAGAGGCTGCAGTGCTGGTGAAGTCATGGCAGAGGAGAAATGAGCAACCAGAATGTTCCAGCAGGATTCCCAGAGAGCAGGCATCAACCTCGCCACATGCAAGGGAGAAGCCAAATGTGGCTGGTCACATCCCTTGAGCATGTGGAGCAAGGGAAATTCCCTGTGCCCTCTTAAAGTCCACTGCAAGAAACTGACAAGGACAGATTAAATAGGAAAACAGGCACATGCGTTTATTAAAATGTGAATGGGAAAAACCAGAAAAGCAATGGAGTGGGGTAAATCACAGGAATGCAGTTACCCACGAGCTCAACACAACCGAGAACTTAGGTACCACTTCCTGCAGAGGATGGGGAGCAGCCAGGGGAGGATATGGGGCTTTGCATCTGAGGGAGGTGCCGAGGCCTCTCTGCATGCCACACCATCACTCTGGGTATCATTTTCTGTGCTCCTCAAAGACCCATGGGTCCTAGATCATCCACAACACAAGGGCACATTGATTCCACTGAGGAAATATCCAGGCTTCAGGATGTGGTCTGCACCCACACTCACTAATGAGTGCAAGTGAAAAGTCAGCCTTCTCCTCCGAGTGTTGTGAGAGTATCGAGGTCTCTATTCGGTTTTTCAACACAGGCTTATTCAGAAATCCCTCTGCATAGACTTCCATTTAGGTGTCCAAGTGCATGTAAAACAGACGGTAATGTACTTCAAACAAAAATGTGAAGTAACTTGGCAAAGATGCAGGGGCACCATCGAATTAGAAGCTAAGCAATTAGAATGAATTACACATTTGGACTGCTGGGTCTCCCGGAGCTGGAACCGGTAGCACCAACAGGAGCTGCCATTCCCAACACCTAGAGGATAAAAGGTCCCCAGTTAAACCCCTGGGGCGACAGGTTCATGGCTGTCCTGGTGCCCTATCAACTTCATGCTGATGTTTGCTAAACTTAGGCAGATTTTCTTGACATTTCCAAAAACTTACAATCAACCATATAGCCTGTGACATCCAATTAAATATTTCACCATCACCATAAATCACCTCATATACATCATGCCATGCCCTTCTGTAATTAAGAGTGCTCTACATCGAAATTCAAATTTTCTGTCATGATCTGTGCTTTATTTATTACATCCAACAAATGATGCACAATGATGAATACTGTATTAGAAGAAGCGGTTCTGCTCTTTGGGCATAGGAAGCAGAACATCAGCAAGGCTGCGGAGCCCTGAGGGCAGCCTCCCCTTCCCACCAAGGGAAACCCAGTTTGTGTTCCAAGTTTCTCATTCCCTTATTCTTCTTCCTGTTGTTCTCCCTGTGTGTGCATCCCTAAGGAAGACATTGTTTACTTTTCAGACCTTGACATAATTGTATACATTCCTCACTGGCTTCTTTTACTGCATCCCATCCAACATTTTTTTTCTAGTCTGTTGATTTCTATCACTATCCTTCTCCACTTCACTGCTGTGTAGCATTGCATTATATGAATTCACCAAAATATTTGCATCTATTTTTGCATGAATACACAGCCGTTGTTTTCCAGTTTTGTCTTACTACCAACATTACTGTGAATATTCTCCTCACAAATATATGAAAAGCATTTTTCATGCAGTATCTATATACCTAGCAGGGACATTTCTAGGTTGCTGTTAGCTCAGGTGCAAATTACTAGGTAATGCGGTTATGTTTCTCCAAGAGATTGTGCCACTTTGTGTTCTCAAAGCAAGGTCCACACGTTCTCCTGTTTCACACCACTACCGGGGCCAGATGTGCTCACTGTCTACCAGTGCAGTAGGTGTAGAGTGCTGTCTCCACTTGGTTTCAATTTGCATTTTTGATGACTTGATATTGAGTGTCTTATTTCTTTATGAGTCATTCATTTGTTTTCTATGAAATGCTTAATCATGCCTTTTGCTCTTTCATAATTTAGACTTACCTTCCCTTCCTTACTGAGTGTTAAAAGTCCTTATAGATTCTTCATGACTTCACTGTTGAACCGAAGTTCAATTTGAATGTAATTGAACTTAGCAAAGCTTCCCTGGGGGTTTTTGCTTCTTTGTTTGGCTTAGGGAATCCCTCTCTAAGCCAATGTTTATTTTCTGATTAAGTTTTAAAGTTTTGCCTCTGACATTGTCTTTAACTTAGACAAATTAATTTATTTGTGTGTACTATGTGAGATAAAGATCATCTTAAGTATTTTCCTTCTGATGAATAGCTATTATTAAGCAGTCTGCCCCTTCATCATGTATGACACTCTTGCTAGGGCTTGGAACTGATCTTGGGTTCCATTGTTCTGTCCTCTTGTTGAGCTTCTCTACCATTTAGCCAAAAGCATGCTGCCACTTGGAAGCTACATATTATGTATATTTTTACACCAAAACCAGAAAGTCTCCCCTATTTATGTGTATGTATAAATTTTAATACTAGCTTTTCAAGTTTAAAAACGATTATTGGCACTCTGGTTGGAATTACGCAGATGTGATCTAAGGTTTTCAGAAAGATTGACGATGTTATGACACCTAATGAGAATGGCTTTTATCCACTTTTGCTTAATCTCTTTTAATAAAGTTTTATGATATTCTTCACAAGAATGCTGCGTGTGTTTGTCACCCCTATTTAAAAGTCCTTATTATTGTTTCTGCTAGACAAAGTAGATTTAATAACAGTCCCAGGCTTTCAGTAGCATTCTGATTCATTCTTTGGTAGTTTAGTGTTTTATTGTTATTGCTTCTCTAAGTCATATCTTCAGTAACATGAGCAGAAGTGAAGATGATTTTTTCATATTCATCTTATATTCAGTTTACTATTTTAATAACTGTCACAATGTTTAATCCTGGGGAGTTTCTCTTTGAAATGCTATCACATTCCTCCCTTGTCGGGCTTGCTGCCTTGCAGCCCCTGTCACCAGATCCCTGCTCACACCAGCCTGCAGGTCCAGAAGGCCTCCTCCAGGCTAATCACTCCAGTCTAGTCTGCAGAACACTTCTTAGTGGATGGGAAAATGATAAGAATGTTCAAAGTCTACGATGAATGCCTTACGAGATTCTCCCTGCTTTGCACTTAAATTCCTCTAAAAAAGGTTCCTAATGTATATTTATAATCTTGATTTCCAAACTGGTGTCTTCCCCTTCCATCAAACCAGCCGCCATCTTTGGCCATCCTCTCCCCTTGATTCCATCTGCTACGTATAGTTGTACCTCCAAATGCTTATTTGGAGCATTAGTCCCTGCCTTTAGAAGTCTTCCTTATTATCCATATTTTTTTTAAAAATGCTCACTTTCAAAATCCAATTCCTACTTGTATTTGAGGTGTTTCCTATGTCAAGTCATTTTGATAATTCACTGTCCTGGATTTTTTGATAATTACTCCTTGCATTTTTATATCATTAGACTGAGGATTTTTTTGTTTGTATGTTTGTTTTTAATTGTTTCATCTATCAGTGACAATTTATTAAATGTCTAATATGTTGAGCACTGGATCTGTGACCAAGACTCTTTGACACATTTCAAATATAACAATTTATATCTCAAGAATAACCTAATTTTTAGGTTAACCTAAAAATAATAGTTGCTCAACCAATATCTCTATTAATTTCTCTAGTTTATTCTTCAATTCCTAAAATAAATGCCATACATGATAAACATTGGGTGTACATATTTAGTAGTGAAAATCAATGAATACACGTTATTTTTTTAAAAAGATGTTTTCGTGAATGTATTTTTCCCCCTTGTAACTCGGGAAGATTTGGTAGGTATGGCAAATTTTCTGTGGAAAATAAACTGTATATGCAAAGGCCAGAAACCTAATATATGTTTTGTCTGGATTGCTTGATCTCTCTCTTAAAATAAACTGTTTTATTCCAAATCAACTTAACATAGTTCAGAATAAATTATCATGACTTTGTTGTTAACGTTAAGTAGGCTTCCTTAACACTTCATTATGAGTGTATCCTGTGGATTTTTCTCTCATGCATTATCAATAATGAAGACAGAAGCCTGTGATTATCAAACACCTTATCTGTAACCAAGAATATTGTAAACTTGATGTTTTACCAAGAATTAATCATTTATAAAGCACAATTTCCACAACACAGCTGTTGCTCAAAATGACTGTAGTATCTCTGACTTTCCCTACAGTGTGACCTTTTGAAATTTAAGAAAGGAAGCAGCCATCCATATGCTTTAATACCTAACAGAAAAATGTCTTTAAGATACACTTTTGTCATTGCAAATACAAAACTTAATAAAATCAAATGATAAATATTTGGACCGCTAAAGTTAAAATAATCCAACTTTTGTCCACTTTATTTCAGGGAAGTAGTGGCTGCTAAAAATATGTTTCCAGTTACAGATCCTATCATTCCAGGAGATACAGATGTAGATAGCTAATTAATCTCTATATAAATAACCTAACAAGTTCTTAAAGCTTACAAACCACCCATTGGCACTTTCTTAATGGCTTCCTGTAAGCTAGCATGACTTCCTTCCAGAATTCGATGACTCCAGTTCACCACGCTGCAGCCAGTGTTGGAACCTCCTTTGCTGTGATGAATGGGGATTAGTTCCTGCCAGCACCTTTTGAAAAACCCCCTACCTCAGAAAAAAAAGGACAGTTACAGTAAAACTCTGGAGAGAGATGCTGCTGAGAACAGAGCAACTACAACTGCTTTACTGAATAATTCCAGGTATTTTAATATTAATATGCATAAGAAAGATCAGGTGGCACAACTATGACAATGTTTGTGGGATCTCCCAAAAGTCTTTAACCATGGGATCCTTCTTTTCTCAACTTTCTCATAGGACCAAAAACATATTTTAAAATATCTATTGGCCATGGGAATATTTTGAGTTTTTACTTATGAAGAGCTTATCCGAATTCCAATGCTTCCCAGTTCTATCTCTAATAATTTCCGGAACCTTGATATCATCATACGAAAACAGGAAATTCTCCTGACCTAATAAGGCCATTGTATAAATCCACTAAGCTAAATGAATTGACACAATTCAAAACACATTTACTTAATCTTAGTAAATGATCAGCCTTTGTTAATGGCTGGAAGAGATAAGGAGATTAATATAATACAACCCCTGACCTCAAGGAGTTTATTTTTTTAAAACTCATGGCCATTTGCTGCTGTGGGAATTTTCTCCCACCATACTCTTCTTTCCCTCTTATGACTACATTCTTTATATTCCTTTGCTCTTCTCTGGCTGCCAGTAGGAACCATTCTCATCCTGGCCAGAACAGTTTAGCCCTGCATTTCCCAAAACCAATTCTCCTCCAACATCCAAGACCCAGAGAAGGTAAACCAAAGGCTGCAGAATCTGAATATCTGTCCTCACAGATCCAATGTGTCCTTCAAGGCCTAGAAAGTACTGAGAAGTTCGTGCTGAGCAGTTTCACTGATGTGCAAAACAGGTTTCAACCACATTGAAGATTTGCTTTGGCAAGTGATTTTCCTCCATCATCAGCTTATCGAAAGATTCCCAAAATCCTTCCACTGCCTCACATCAGCACCCACAGAAGCACCAGTCGCACATGTTAGGTAATGAATGACAATTCTTGCATTGTCTCAACCATGCCCATCGAGTGGTAAATTCAACATCATGGTAGGGTCCACACTGTATTTCCAACATCACGTGTTTGTCCTGACACAATTGTATGTTTGGCACTCCGAGTCACTGGAGGTCTCCCCATGTCCGATACTCGCCCTTCTCAAATTTCTGTTCATTTCACTGCTTTCCATGAAGCAGATCCTTTAAGCTCCCATCATGGTCCTCGTGCCTTTAGACTGTGGTTCTGGTGGGATGGGACATGCCTGCCTCACAGGCAATAGTGCCATGGTTTTCCCACCACTGCGCTTAAGCCCTTCTGATTTGGGGTCCAGGCCAAGCCCTCAATGTGACTCCTCTGGCAACATCAGCTGTGGGCTTTGTCACTTAACAGCCATGGTGAACAAACCCAGAGGAGATTAAATAAAGCCCAGGAGAAAATGATCCCTAAAGACACAGGAGACACAAGGAGTATGAGGCCACTACCTGTGTGACCTGCATGCTGCTCTCAGCCAATGTCTCAAAAGTAAAGAGTGCACCCCAAAACAAGAACTGCATAGGATGAAAAATACACAACCCAGCAGCAGCGCCATTTTATATCCTTTACTGTCAATCAGACACATAACTATTGGAATCTAACGGGAGGCTCAGCAGTTAGCTCACACCTGCACCCCAGAAACCTGAGGAACGTGTCCTTGTGAGGTCACGGCAGCTCCCATGGCACTAAGCCTAGGAAGTTTTCAGCTGCATCCTAATCGTAAGTGATCATGTCATGTAGGCTGTCCATCCTTGACAAGAACATCACTATACTGCACGTGACCTTGTGAAGGATGATAAAATGTTTGAAATTAGAGGTCTTTTCCTGAACAAACTCCAGATGGAATTCTTTACAGTTCTCCATGAAGCCTTGACAGAGTGGAGCAATTAAAATACACCGTGCTGGAGGGCCTGTGGGCATCTGCAGGCTGGGGGCTATCACCAGGGGATCATCCTTATGATTGTACACACCTCCCCTTGTTATAATTCAGGGTGAAATCCCCTCCAGCCACACAGTAGGAGTACACACATGCACACACACTTCACTTTGCTTTATCGCCCTTCCTAGGTGGTAGGATTCCACAAAGGGAAGGTGTGTGCAACCCTGAGTCCTGCAGTCTCCTGGTGCCATGTTTTCAAGGGCGTGTGCTCACTTCATGTCTTGGTGTCACATTTTGGTAATTCTAACAGCATTTCAAAAGTTTTCATTATTCTTATATCTGTCATGGGGACTTGTGTTCTCTGATCTTATTTTAATTGTTTTGAGATGCCTTGAATGGTACCATATAAGATGGTGAATTTACTCCACGGATGTGTGAACTCTGACTGTTCCACCAACTACTCCTTCCCCTTCCTACCTCTTCTTGGGCTCCCCTATTCCCACGAGAAGCAAAAATATTGAAATTAGGCTGATCAATAACCCTGCTATGGCTTCTAAGTGCTCAGGGAAAGAAAGAGTAGCACATCTTTCACTTAAAATTAAAAACTAGCAATGGTTAAGTTGAGTGAGACAGGCAAGCCACACTGAGATAGGTGAAGACTAGAGAGATCTCTTGCCCAAACAGCTAACCAGGTAGGTTAGGAAAAGCAAAAGTCCTTAAAGGCAGTTAAACCTGCTAGTTCACTAACAGAGATGAGGAGGGAGCAAAACAGCCTGAGAGCTATTGTGGAGAAGGTTTTAATGATCTGGACAGAAAATCAAACTACCACAATATTCCCTTAACCCAAAACCTAACCGAGAGCAAGGCCCTCCTGCTTGAATTCTAGGAGGCCTGAGGGAGGTGAGGAAGCCATAGAAGAAAAATATGAGACTAGCAGAGGCTGGTCAATGAGGACGAAGGAAAGAGGCCACCTCCTTAACATCCAAGTGCCAGGCCCAGCAGCCGGTGTCACAGGAGAAGCTACAGCAGGTAACCCAGGAGGTCCAGCCAGGATGGTTGGCAAGGTGGCAACACTACATGATAGATTTTTTCAAAAGCCTTGTACTAGAAGAAAATGCCACTTAGATTTGTCATTGTTAGAGAAGTGGACACTCGGATTCAGAGCTTCAAGGGACAGGCTGTCTTCTAAGAGTTGATTCAGTTGGTGGCTTTAAACGGAAGTCATGTTCATTTACTATTCTAAAAAATCTTAAGGTTCTTTCAAATGATACTGACTCTACTCCACCTGTGCTCTATAAATAAAACAACAAAGTCTGGAAGACAGCAGATCTGTTGGTTTACTAACTATTCTTAGCACACTGTTGGAGACCCACTGCTTAGAAAAAAAAATAGTTTCACAATTTTATGCTCATTGACATTACACCTGGTCACCCAAGAGGTCTAGTGGAGATATACAAAATTAGTATTGTTTCACACCTGCTAACAACCTCCACCCTGCAGCCCATCAATCAAGGAGTAATTTTAACTTTCAGGTCTTATTGTTTCCATAAGGGAAAAGCTGCCATCGATTATGGTTCCTCTGATAGGTCAGGACAAGTAAATGAAGACCTGATGGACAGGATTCGCCATTCCAGACGCCATTAACATCCATGATTCATAGGAAGGAGTGAAATACCAACATATATAAATAGCAGCTTTAAAGAAGTGGATTCTAACCTGAAGGACGACTTTGAGGAGCCCAAGTCTCTGCTGAGGAAGCAGGGGCATATGTGGTGGAAATGGCAAGAGAACTAGAATTGGAAGTGGAGTCTGGTCATTGGGACAATGGATACAGTTAGCCAAGAAATTAAAGAGGGAAAAAACATAATGCAGTTAGTTGAGTGGAAAATTCTAGTATAACCTTTGCCATCAGGTGTAAAATTCTATAAATAAAGGCACCATTGTGTGGTACACCACTGTGGAGCTACTTGAGTGGTCTTTTACTCGTTACTGAGCCATGGGGGACTTAGTTCTCCCCTTGGGAACAATGCAACATTACCATGTGTAGACTGCCCAAGGTGTGAGATCTCTGCCCTGGCTCTACTAGTGGGACAGCTCTGGTAGCTCTGAAGTTGGGTGTAACCTATTGGGAACTAACAGCCCACCCCCTACCTTATTTGGCAAAAGACCATTCCATGGAAAACCTTTGAGATTTCCTTGTACAAATAAACCAAACCACTCTCTCTTCCCAGTGTGGAAGTTCAGCCACTAAGGTCAAAGAGCCATCCCACCCCAGCTTTTCAAAATTACTTTCTGTATAGTGTGGTTTATCTCACCACCTTCTTTTCTTAACTCTATTTCACAGCCAGCTTTCTCCGTGCAGAGGAACTCAGTTTCCACTGCCCACGTGGGACGTGGGCAGGACCATTGTATGTAAGGGAAGAAAACTTGGAGTTTTCTGTCTCTCAACTGTCTTCAAAACCCACATAAGTTCAGGAAGGTCAGCCTGCTGGGGCTTCTAGAGGAGAAACAGTGTAAATGTTTGCATGCAGGTGGGCAAAGCTGTGGCCCTCCAAGTTGCAGAATGAAGGCCTGAAATGTGTCACTTCAAAAGAAAACTGGAGTCTGAAGATGGGCCTGCATGCTGCAGCCTCCTGACGAACAGGGGAGGAGGTGACTCTGAGGGACGAGTGGAAGGAGCAGCTTCTTGAGATGGAAACTGCTCTGGTAAAGATGCTGTGAACACTGTAGAAATGACATCGGGGGACAACCTGTGGTGACAGAACACCATCGCAAGCTACAGAGAATTCATGAAAGGAATGATCAACAGGCTCACTGCCTTCTTGCCTTGTTTTAAGGAATTGCTGCAGCCACCACCAACACCCAGGCCAGACTCCCCATCACAAAGACAGCGGAATACCTGGAGGCTCAGTTGTTCCTTGTTATGTTTTTATTTTTTAGCAATAAAGCACTTTTAAATTAAGATATAGACATTGTTTTTCTTAATTTATATATGACAGAAGAATGCATTACAATTCTTATCACACATATAAAGCCCATTTTTAAAATATTTTTTTTTAGTTGTAATTAGACACAACGCCCCTATTCACCTATTCACTTTCACGTGGTGCTGAGGATGGAACCCAGGGCCTCGCTTGCACTAGGGGAGTGCCCCACTGCAGAGCCACAACCCCAGCCCAGACATTGGGTTTTTTTTAGACACAATGCTAATGCACACTTACTGGACTTTGATATAATACAAACACAACTTTTATATGCACTGGGGAACCAAAAAAATAATTGTGTGACTTGCTTTACTGCAATATTCCCTTCATGTTCTAGTCTGGAACCAATTGGCAGTATGTCGGAGATCTGTCTGTGGGCTGGTCCTCTTATCTTTAATACTCAGCATTTATTTTCACTAATATTAGCAGTGTTCTCAAATGAAAGATAAGAAAAATAGATATATATCCATGAATTACCAAAATAACAGGTTCTTGCAAACATCAAATTTACTTAACTAACCAAATTAGAATTTCCTCAGCTGAAGAAATAATCATTTATTCCCATTCATAATATATCTTTGAGTAGTTACTATGCCCAAAGATAGAGGCAGCTGTAAAACATACAAAATTGAAGGCATGCCTTCCACTTAAGTATTGTTGACACAAAAACTTCAGTTTTCCACACATAAGCTTATACCTAGGGTAAATTTTATACCTATGATTAATAATTAACTGTCTATGGAAGTACTACTTATTGTTTAGCATTGCTAGAGGGTTTGTTTATTTTTTGTTTTGTTTTCATGTGTGAGAAAAACCTCAGATTAGAAGCTTGAAACTACAGATTAGGATTTGTAGAATGAAAAAAATAATAATAAACTCATTTGGAAAGATAACTCAAGGTAGCATTCTAGATTAATATGGGCACTCCAGAGGGTCCTTCCTCCATGAAATTCACCAGAATTTGCAAAGTTTACACAGGAAGAGATGCTAGTCAGAAAATAAGCTTATGGTGTAAGAAGCTAAACCAGGGACTCCGAGCCTCTCCTGTTTCTTATTTCCAATGTGGTGGTGCGGTTCCATATTGAGACTGGTTCATCTAACCAGGCACCATGTCAATATAAGATATCGATAGGTCCCCCCATTCTATTCCCATCTTCACATCTTTCCTGAGTGCCACATGCCTCTTGCTAACATACTACCTGGAATACCTCTGGCCCATAATATGAAAATGGACTCTAAGGTTTGCTCCCTTTGGTAGAGGGGAGGGAAAAGGGAAGGGTGCAAAGATCATAGGTAGATATATTCTGCATAATGTGTAGGCATGATTTAGGGTTAGAACAATTCTCAAACATTATCAAGTAGTTTTCTGGATAATTTTGGTAACATGTCATAATTGTTTTCTTTAAAATTACTTTTATGGCCTTTTATAGAAACTATTTATACTACATTTATCAAAATAATAGTTCTGCAGTTAGATTTTTACTGATGAGATTAATAAAGTGGCAAAAGCTTTATGTGTATTTATTTCAAGGGGCTCTCCCACCCATGGTGCAAGAAAGTTGGCCTGCGCACCCAGCACCTTCCCACAGGCTTCAGGACCTCTGGAGTGTTACAACATGGAGGAGTCACTGCACTGTGAGTCAGACTGGTGCTTATCTGGTGGCACCTTCTTCAAACAGTTCCTAACCTCAGGATTCCGAAGCATGATAACTGTGAGTCCTGCCTCCCAAGTACCCCATGTCCACAGTGTGCTAGGTGCTACTTATAATTAGACTACACATTTCAAAATACAAGTACCTTCCACAAATAACTACATTCTGTCACTTCGTATATCCCTTACCTGCCTATCAACAAATGTGAGAACTGAGACAGCCCAGTTCACTACCTTCAAGAGGGGATGGGATATCTCTCAGCCGACACATACACTAAACATGATCAAAGAACAAACTCCACTCACTTTTATGTGTGTGCAGGATTTCAAAGTAAACTACACCTTCTAGACCAGACCTAAATATGTCTAGACAAGGGTACAGTGTGTGTAATGCCACATAGCACAGAAAATAACAGCCATGTAGTTAAAAAAAATACCATTTCATCTTGACTCAAAAGGTGGAAGAAGAGATGGGTACTGAACTTGGAAGAGATAGGAGTTACTATGGACCAAATACAGAGGAGTTATCCAAGTCTGGTGACTGGGCCACTCTACGAGGCAGGTACAAAATTTGGCTTTTGGTAACCACTTTTCTAATCAGCCCACATTTCTTAGCTTAGGGATATCTGATGACAATTTAAGAATTAAATATTAAGTTATATTCCCAGTGAATCCAGGTGGATATTTAAAATGTTACTGACTGAATTGTGAACATTTGTAATTAAATGCACAGTCTCTGTGCATTTATTCAGCAGAAAGGGGGAAAAAACATTTTGTGGTTCTTCCAACCCAAATAGGTTGGATTTTAAAAATGGCTTCTGGATACTCCTGATTTCAGAACAGTCATATAATAAGCTTGGAATACACCACTCATCTTCATAGCAAGAAAAATACCTAATGAATGAAAATCAGTGACTTTTCTTAGGCTCATCCAAGAATTAAGGTCACAGGATAATCTGCCACCCGAAATTCTAGAGGACAAGTAAAAAGAGACAATCCCAGCGCAGCCCAGCATACCTGTAGCAGAATCCCCTGGAGCTTTGAAATGAAATTGTTTTGTTTTTGTTTTTCCGTTGTTGTTTTGGGTTTGGTTTGGTTTTGGTACTGGGCATTGAACCCAGGGGTGCTTTACCTTTAAGCCACATCCCAAGTCCTTTTAGTGTTTTTATTTTGAGACAGGTTCTTACTAAATAGATTAGAGCCTTACTAAATTGCTGAAGTTGGCTTCAAACTTGTGAGCTTCCTGCCTCAGCCTCCCAAACTGCTGGGATTACAGGTAAATTAAATTTTTGATTAATTTATGGACATTGTACATGAAGTAAAAATTCCTGGAGGCTCTAGGAGACTTCAGGAGCAATATCATACTCTCAAGGTAAAAACCTAAAAAGAATCTGTCCGTGGCTCTGATAGGAGGAGGTGAAAGCAGTTGTTTGGAAATATACACACGTGTTTTCCTCGACACAGGCCCAATCACCAGTGAAAAAGACTTCACAGAGGTATTGCTCACCTAGGAGGAAGAGCAATTTTCGAACTCCAGATCCCCTGGACTCACCCAAGAGCAGCTGGCGAGTTGTGAGGTGGACTGTAAGAGTAGGACTTGAGGAAACTCAAACAACATGGAAAGCAAGACAAGGGCACTGGAGGAATTCAAAGACCCTGGAACCCAGAGCTACGGCAAATGACATCCAGAGCCCAACTCCTAGCCCAATTGACCTAAAACCTCCCATTAAAAATCTACCTACTCTATTCTACACACCGTGCCTGCCTTTTAGCAAAATTATAAGACATGCTAACATGCAAGGAAAAAAATCACCATCTGAAAACATAGTAAAACATCAGAATCAGACTTCAAATATAACACCAACGCTGGAATTACCAAATAGATACTTAAAATACAGTGAGACCTCTGAGGGGAGAAAAGAGACAACAAAGACAAGGAGTAATGAAGGCAGAGAGAGGGAAATGCTTAGCAAGGGTTGGAAGGAAATGCTAGCAATGGAGATCCCAGTGGCAGAAATGAAGAATGCTTTGAGGGGCTCTTCAAGATAACCCCGGAACCTGAGGCTATGTCAGCAGCAAGTCCATAAACTGAAGTACAGACAAAGGAACAGTGGAAACACAGAATATCCAAGAACTGTGAGATAATTTCAGGAGGTAGAATACCCATTTCGTTGGAATAACCAGAAGGGGAAAAAAAGATAGAAAAGCAGAAAAGAACAGAAGAAATACTGAATGCCTGAAAACCTTCGAAAATATGGCATGTATTCTGGAAGATCAGAAAAATAGGATAACTTCTGAAAAAAGAAAAAAAAATCCACATATAAGCATGTCACATTCAAACTATGGTAAAACAAATCCAAAAAGAAAATTCTGACCGAAGCCAGAGGGAAAAGATGGCTTACCTACAGAGAAAGGGCCAGAACTGCTTCAAACACCACGTACCAAAGGTGTTCAGTAAAATATAAAATCCACCACCCTAGAAGAACCTCTCACACAGAATCATCGTGCCAAATAGAGACTTAAAAACTTTTGAAGAAAAACAAAAGGTGAGTTCATTGCATAAAACCAGCCTTGTTGGATGTTAAAAGAAATTCTGCAGGAAGGAAAATTAAAATAAGTCAGAAATATGAATTTAGATAAAAATGAGGAAAATAGAAAAAGAATGTCAGGTAAATAAAATATCTTGTTTTTCAAATTATTTTTTTATTTGTTTTAATTAGTTATACATGACAGTACAATGACCTTGACATATCATACATTTAATCAGATGGAATATAATATCTCATTTTTCTGAGTACACAGGTTGCAGAATCACATTGGTCATGCAGACACATATATACACACAGTAATAATAATGTCTGTTTCATTCTACTATCCTTCCTATCTCCCCAACCCCTCCTCTCCCCTCCCATCACTTCTCTCTACCTAATCTAGGGTAACACTATTCTTTTTTTTCTCACATCTTCATACATTTATTCAAATTCTTAATTGAGTCATAAATAACGCTTTGTTCAAAATAATGATTATAACAGTGTTCCATGTGATTATAACAAGGATAAGTGAAATAAATCACAGCAAAGTTACAAGGAACAGGAGGGAATATAGGCAATACTGTGTTCTAAGTTATCTGCAGCACCCATGCAGTAGTGCTAGAGTAGTGTTTGAAAGTGGGCGAAGCTTACTTGAAAGGGTATCCTTCTATTTGTAGAAGGTGTATTATTTTTTAATAACACTAAAACTACACCTTCAATCAATAAATATTTAATATGCAAAGATAAGGGAGAAAATGGAATTCTTTAAAACACGCACCACTTTGCAAGACAGTTTGATGATTCTTATACAACTAAACGTACTTATTATGTGATCCATCAATCACATTTCCTGGTATTTACGCAAAGCAGTTGGAAGTTTGTGTCTGTATGAAAAACTGAACGCAGATCTTTCTAGCAGCTGCATTTGAAGTTGAGAAAACCTAGAAGCAACTAAGACCCTCTGCAGGGGAACGGATGAAGAGACCATGGTGCATCCACATGGTGGAATTACTTGGTGCTAAAAATGAATGAACTCTTGAGCCATGAAGAATCCTGAATATCTATTATTAAGGGAAAGAAGCCAATTCAAAAAACTATGTATCAAAAATTGGAGAGAGGGATAAATGGGAAGAACAGTGTTTTTAGAGCAGTGTAATTAGTCTGTTGATACTGTGATGGTGGGTACACATCATTATGTGTCTGTTGAAACCCGTAGAATACACAACACCAAGAGTGAACCTGAATGTGCGATGTGGATTTGAGGTGATAATGATGTATCATTATCTGTTTAATCAGTGTCCTCACTGGGATGGAAATGGCATAAGGCATCCTTCTTTAATGTTCTACTTATTAAAAAGAGGAATTTTTTCTTTAATAGTCATAAAATTTTAAAACTATAAAAAAAGACAGCAGAAAATGGATGCTTTGAGATAGGGCAGAAGGATCCATGCAGTGTCCAGTAGACTTCACGTTGAGAGATCAGGGTTTCTGTGGAGGAAGGGAAGCCATGATTTGTCTTTGGAGGTTGTATTAGGAGATTAAGGCAGTGACCACAGAGGGACTCCAACCAAGAGGAAGTCCAGAGGTCCTCCAGAGATGCTGGAGCACATTTTTGGCAGTATTAGAAACTGCACTTTCCTCTGGACTGACCTAAGTTGAAGCTGCACAATGCCATTTCTCGGGGTGGGGTCTAAACCTGAGCCAGAAGATGGGGAGAAAACTGAAGCATGGGGCACAGAGCTGCTACTTTTAATTTTTATTCCACTGGGAGGTTGAGGCATGGGAAAGAAAGACCTGAACAGAGAAGAGCAGCCTCCACCAACATGTAGAACAGGAAATGGCCTCCAGCAGAAGGTCCACCGGGGATGCCACCAGCTCCAGCTCCTGCCAGCCTCCTCTGCCCTGTCCCCACCTCTAGGAGAGCTGCAATAGACCTGGCACTACAGAAGCCCTTGTGTTTGTGCCACCAGTGCTGTCATTGTCTGCAGCCTGCAACAGAGGTCAGAGGTGGAGACCACTGTTGTCTTCTCCAGACCTAATCTGGGGTCAAGTCTTACCTGCGTCTTCTTACAGGATGCCCCTGAAGCCAGAGGGGATGTAAGTCTGGAAGGAAGAGGACAGAACTGAATGAAATTCCAGAAAGATGGGCAGCCCCACCCAGGACCTCAGCACCTGGCATCACACCTGGCAGACAACGAGGAGGTATCAGTCAAGTTGGTTGAATGAGATGTGTCTTTAATGAATTACTGTGTAAGGAGAGAAGTCACCGCAGACAAGGGGACATGGGTCTAAATTACAGCTCTGCATTTGGTAGTGCCAAGAAGTTGCTTGCTATGTACATAAAGTTACAATATTTATATTTATTTCACAACGTCATAAAGACGATTATAGAATACATAGAAATGTAACATTCAAAAGAGGTCAGGTATAGCAGACAGCAGGTGGTAAGGAACTGCAGCTACAATTCATCTTATTGTTTTTTCATGTTATTTTTCCCATAATGGTATATGGTACAGGTTATCAAGGGTAAGGGCAAAGCTTTTTCCCATTTCAGTGTTCCCTGTTGTGCCTTAGCTCACTATGCAAATACTTTTATTTATCCAAATGTATGTACTCAAAATAATAATAATAATAATAGTATTTTACTACACTGTAGATTTAAAAGTACGAAAACAGTATCATGTCACAAAATCCGAGGCTGTCTCCTCAGTGACAAAGGAAGCATGAGACTCCTTATCTACGTGCAGACTCACAGCCAGTTGATCAGCTCTCCAGAGCCCACCTGCTTTATTTACTAAACAGCTAAAATCACCAACAAGTATACAACTAGAGTTACCAAATTTTGGTAATTTCCTAACTATCACTTTGAAGATTTCCATTCATCCTGATTTCTAGAAATAGGACTTCTGGCTTCTTTGTGTCCTTCAATATGGTGGCCACTTCATAAACAGGGGCTCATTTAATACTCAGGGCTCAGGTGTGTTGAAGGAAACGTCTAGGAATTAATTCATGGATTCTGGCAGTACAGTCTGATGCTGTTGGCCTCCCTGGTGTGGTATTATTTTTTTATTATTTTAAAGATATTAAAACTCACCTATTTTCACATTTAACATTTGTTCTCTAATAAAATATGTAAATAAATAATAACAAATTTCTTATTAGTTTCAGCTAGGTAATTTTTTTCACCTTTAAAAAAATTGTGCGTGTAAGTAAAGAGTATAAAGAAAACCTAGCTTGTTCTTTCAATCTCTCTCTCTCTCTCTCTCTCTCTCTCTCTCTCTCTCTCTCTCTCTCTCTCTCTCTCTCTCCTTGTGGCATCCTTTGAATGTTTATTACCAATTCTAAAAAAATTCAAAAAGCCTCTCGCCTTTTTTCTGCAGTTGCTTTTCTCCACTTCACATGCTCAAACAGGCTGCCTGTCAACAGGAGGAGACTGCTTCCTGTTCTGAAGGCTTGCTGAAAGCCCCCTCCTTTCTGCCACTCACTGTCAAGAAGAGCTACAGGCTCATGAATCTTGGTTTTAGTGCTGAAGATAGGCAGAGGAGCAGGACTGATGCTGATCTTTTAAAATGAGTAGGCAGAAACCAGGTAAATCAAGGAACACATTAGTGGTTTTAAGAAACCAAATTCAATTTTTATGTTTACAAAAGCTGTAATGTGTGTGTGTGGTGGGGGTGGGGGCAGTGTTTCCTGTTTCCACATGTCTGTGTAGGGCCTTGAGATCAACATGCAACACATGCTGTGTGTGTGCATACGCTTGCACACGTTTGGCAGATTTACATGTGTAAAGCTGCTTGCATTGTGTATAATTTCATTTGATGTTCACACTCTACTGATGGAGAAATTGCTCAGCAAAGCTCCACAATCAGACTGGAGTAAGAAATTTCCTTGGCAGCTGTACAAGTCTGTCCTGTGGATGCTTCCCCAAAGCCCCCAGCCCTGGGACTAATAAGAGCCAGAAGTGAACACTCAGTTTTCCATTCTGTCTTCCAGTTTACCTCTCAGTCTTTATATAATGTACTAGACTTGCTCTTTTCCTTTTATTGTAATAGTCTTATTGAGACATAGATCACATACTATAAAATTCACCCTTTCAAAGTGTAATATTCCGTGGTTTTAGTTTATTCAGTCATTCTCCCATCAGTTTCTAATTTTAGAACATCTCACCTCCAAAACCAGGAACAGCCACTCCCCATTTCTCCCTCTTCTGCCCTGGCCACCACTCATCTGCCTCTGACTTGGTGGGTTTGCCTGTCACAGTCCCCAGTGGCTCTTCTTTCACACCATTACAGAGATGATCTGAACCCCAGTCATTTCTCTTGCTTCACTTGGGGATTTGAGTCAAAGTTATGTCTTCATAAGTACAGAAAACATGCATTGAAAATCTCTTTTAAGAGAAAAAGAATAATAATGTAGCCTATACCTTATAGTATAATCTAAATAACAAAGCTTCCTCAGGTGAAAGTACTCGCTGTGGCATTTGAACAATGGGTCTCTAAGTGTGGTTTTAAATGTCCTAAGTTAGAGGCACCTGGGTGCTTGTTAAAGACTCAGCTTCTTGGGTCCACCTC
This sequence comes from Marmota monax, assembly GCF_021218885.2. NCBI lineage: Eukaryota > Metazoa > Chordata > Mammalia > Rodentia > Sciuridae > Marmota > Marmota monax. The sequence continues at coordinate 3,712,209 of NW_026695217.1, read as the reverse complement.
TCACTGCAGCAATGGACTAGACATTGAGGGCGGGAGCAGGGGAAGCTTCCTCCTACAGACCCCTGAGTTTTATTTTCATGCATCCCAACACTCATCAATCAGAGGAAATCTCTGCACTGAGATTTGGGGAAAATGATGATTAAGACACAGTATTTGATATTCGAGAGTTTCAACACATTTAGTATGCATATTTTGCCAATAATATTTTAGTAAAATTATACAAAAATACCTATAGAAGGAGAACTAAGATTCCCAACCTCTGTCCACTTCCTCTGAACTACTTCACAAATACTAAATGCATTTTATTAGGTGGATCACACAGTACCAGATACTGGGACATATGCAAATTTTCCATATTTAATCTTGCACAAACATGTTCATATAAACATGAATTGTTTCATTAATGTTTCCATTAACTGAACATGCTGCTGCAGGACTGTCTTAATATGGGGTCATTTAAGAACCTGGAGAAAAATACTGGGAATATGGACAGAGATGCTCTTGACAGTGTATCTTGTGAAAACTTAGCTCTGTTGGATGCAGGAGAAGCAGTGTCTTTCTTCATACCTGGGCCAGGGCTGCCCCATGTGAATGGTCTGCATAGCTCAGTGGTTGGCTGCATCCTCTCGACAGATCAGAGATGGAGCAGAACTGGAAAACACAGGGTTTTCCTTTTGCTCTGATGGAACTGCCAGCCTGTGGCTCAGCTATTGGCCCCAGAGCAAAGATTCCCATTAAATCTGTCTCCAATATGGCTGTTTCCAGTAGAAGTGCCCAAGAAGACGCATCTGAACATCAGTCACCAAGAAAGAACAATAGCAGTATGTATAATATGTCCCAGCAAGCAGGGAAAGGGAGAGAGGACAAACCTTAAATAAAGCACATAAAGTAATAAAAATTTAGAAGTTACAGACCAGAACAAGAACAATACTGAACACTAAAAGTGCTTTAAGTACAGAACAAAAAGAATTCACAGAAACACAACACTAAAATTGTTAAGAAATAGTAGACACTATGGAGATGTGAATCGGAGGCCCAGATAACAAACTGTAAGAAGTATTTTTAAAATACCGAGTCAGAAGTATGAAGAGCTAGAAAATTATGCAAGGAACAGGAGAAGTGGAGAGAGGGAGGGAAAGAAACCAAGGTGAATTGTAGAAGTTCCAGAGGGAGGAATAGAAACAGAGAGAGGGTCAGAAATAACAAAATAAAACACGTTTCTTCACTTGAGCTGAAGGAAAAGCTGATCCTGTAGATGGTACTGTTCAATGAACAATCTAGGCAAAGTCAATGGTTAAAAAAAAAATACTTGGAGAAATTGTAGACCTTCTGATAAAAAGTAGTGCTTACTGGCTCCCAGAGGAAATTAACAAGTCAACCAAAGAGGAAAGAGAATCAGACCAGTCACAGGTGACTTATTTGCCACACTGAGAAGAAGAAAGTAGCAGAAAACCACCCACAGGCTATTGAGATAAACTGCAGCCTGACTATTCCATTCCTAATCAAGATCCTGACCCCATGAGAAAAGACGGACACAGTGTGGATGGTCTGTGCTCCAGGAAACGCAGCATTCTTGCTCATCTCAGAACAAGCTTGCATCAGAAGGAAGGGAAGGAGAAGGGTGAGGGGTGGGGACACACAACTGAAGCAATGGATGTTGCCCAGAAAGAAAGCAAAGTGATTGTGAGGGTGCTCAGAGTTTAAATCTTTGAAATTGAATGAATGCAAATTCTTAAAATGTAAAAGAAGATCTTGACATTGAAAAGAAAATGATGAGATTACCTAGGACTGAAGGCAGCTAATCTCTCAGTTAGAACTCTGAGCACAGGTCAGGGAAGGGGAGGAAAAAGAGCACAGCAGTGCCCCTCCAGGCTGTGGGGGAGGACATGAGGCAGTAAATATTCTAAAAGGGTCCACCTTAGAGAAGCAGGTGGAGGCCACGTCCATGCTAGAGGACAGCTGAGGCTTGTGTCCACGCCAGAGACGCATGAATGTGACCTGCGATGACAACTGTTCTCAGAATAATAGTTCCCATCAAAAGGAATCCAACTTGCTCAGAGATTTCTATCTCTAAAGAACAAAGAGAAGAGAAATCAAAAAGATATGTGCCGTATAACCAATGTGATTCTGCAATCTGTACACTTGGAAAAATGAGAAATTATACCCCATTTTATTCAAATGTATGATATGTCAAGATCATTGTATTGTCATGAGCAACTAATAAAAAAGAGAGAGAAAAAGAAACAGATCATCTAGTATAAATAATAAAAATGATGAAAACATCTGAATGAAGTTATAACTTCATATACATATGCATAAACATATACACACATACAGTAAATGTATATTAGAGAAAGAAATAATGTCACATTGTTATTATTAACCAATGAGGGTGAAAGTAAAATATAACCAAATAATTGGACCAAAATAACCTTATCTACCTAGAAATTAAGGAACAGTCCTTGATAACTCTTGGATCAATGGAAATGCACTGAATTTATAAGGTTCCAGAATGGTGACACTACTGTACCAGGCCAACATAGGGAAGCTCATGGAGAAAACTGATATTACCTAAAGTGTCTTTATAATCAAAGAAAACTTCATTGTTAAAATTTCTCATTATAAACTCATGATTTTTAATACTTTATATTAAATCCAATTCAAATAATATCTGTTAAGATTTATACCTAATAAGAAAAACTTTTAGTGGTTTTAATATCTACATTCAACCAGTTCCATTAGCTGGATAATTTCAGCAAGAATTTCACCTTCAGACCAAAGACAATGATAAAAAAAAATATATATTCCATATAGTAGGGATTGGGATGAAAGCTGACATTTATTAGAACATTGAAATCTTGGCATTTTAAAAATACCGGGTAATTTGGCAAATTTGTAATACTCATAAAGGACTTTGAGTTGTCATTGTCATTATACGGAACACTCATTCAATGTAAAATGAACCCAGTACTCAAGCACAGAGAGAGTTCAGTTTGTCTTAACACCACATATGTTTATGTGTGCAGGGAGTTGGCTTGTCACAATATTAGTTAAGGGGTAATTCTAAATATTCCTCTTCTGAGTGCAGCCAAAGGAGGCCTTTGATGTCTAGGTAGGCATCTAGCTTTCAGTTTGCTTTTTCTTCAGAAGATTTCTAAAACCAATGAACAAACTAAACAAGGCCAGCTATTGAAAATGCCCATTAAACATTAACTTCTGAAGTTAAAATGATCACAGCCTATTCCCCACACATAAGAAGGGACTCAAGATTACTACTGTAAAACTTAACTATACTGCTATCATGGACAAAAGCTCAGCAGCTAATAAATTTGCTATTTCAGTTACTACAAAGATAGTTAATACATTTGAAAGGTGAGTGATAAAATAGCCAAGGCATCATAAACCTCAGAGAAACCAATTCCCTTGTGGTATCTAGTTAACATGGCATATACAGATCTTCACTTTTACCCATTGTTTGAAATCTTACTTTGAATCAATATATGAATTCTTCATATGAAAAGGTTTTGTTTGATCCCTTATATGAAATAAAGGCCCTTTTGTTCTGTGGACATAAACAAAGCCCACTCAAGTGAGAACAAGGAAAAACTATTTATTCAAAGCTTGTTATAGCAGAAGAATCAGTCCCCATCACCTGCCCTTGGCAAAGACTCAAAAGACCAGTAGACAAGTGAGAAAGCTTTAAAGAAGACAAATCAAAAAGGAAATCTTCAGGAATCCCTGATTAGAGGTGGTTGGGAGAATGAGAAGCTAGTGTGGGAGTATTAGAAGTAGAGCATTCTATGTGTTTGGTTAGGGGAGCAAGTTGGGCTTACATTGGTCAGTCACAAGTGGAATAAGGGTCCAAAATTATGAAAACAGCAGCTTTTGATCATTTGCATTTTTAACCAATTGTTGCAAAGGTTATGCTCTGGCTTCCTGGACTGGTTGCTGCAGATTATGGGTCAGAGTTCTGTTTAAACATGGCCTGGCTATTACCATTTGCATATTCAGTCACTCAATTCCCATCCTATATCCAACAGATATTATCTGAGTTGAGCAGTGTCCAAAACAGACAAGCCTTCCTTCTAAGTAACTATGAGAAATGGGATAATTCTCTGGATAATGTTTTTTACAACAATAGGAATTCCTTCTTTCTATTGCTACAATTTCTTCTGGCTCCTGTAATATCTAAGTTAATTTCCAAGCACATAATTTTAAACCTATGAAATTACATATGGAGAACTTAAATAATCCTATTTCATTACAAAGCGTGCATGTAAGTTGTAAAAATAATTTCAGTTCACTCAAATGAGACCTGCAGTAATGCCAGACATTTATATCCACACAGACAACTTGAACGCAGAAAGCCAAAGGGCCAGCTTCCTGGTAATAAAAGTCATCACCACCATGACCATCACTTACCTATGGAACCATTCTATTAGAGTCTCTGTGCATATTCACATCAGTTTAATCCTTACAACACTTTAATGGAATAAAAATCGCTTTCTAATTTATACTGATGGATTCATGTGTTCAAGAAATCACCAAAGGGGTTCTTGAACCATTTTAATTTATTTGAAATAAATTTTAATTTGTTTGAATTTTAATTTATATGAGTTAATTTTTTAACTTGGTTTATGAATGGTCTCCCTGAAGCCCAAGAACAATTGGTTGCAGTGAGAAGTCAGGTGTCCAGCCTGTCCTCTCTGTGTTCCTATTTGAATGGGTCCAACATTACCTGCAAACTGAGACTTACGCAAATAAAACAAATGTTTCTAAATACACACTCTTAATTATGATCCAAAATGTCCAGGTAAGTTTTCTACCACTGAAATTAAGTACATAAAGGATATGTTAAAAAAGAAATGAGGGGCTGGGGATGTGGCTCAAGCTGTAGCAAGCTCGCCTGGCATGGGTGCGGCCCAGGTTCGATCCTCAGCACCACATACAGACAAAGATGTTGTGTCTGCCAAATACTAAAAAATAAATATTAAAATTCTCTCTCTCTCTCTCTCTCCCTCTTTCTCACTCTCTCTCACTCTTTCTTTAAAAAAAAAGAAATGAAAGTTTGTATTGTGTCTTTGACATTTTCTTCTAAAATTATGTCTCGTTTTCTACTTGGCAAAGAGTGATCAAGACATCCAATTTGAGGAAGTTAAATAGGGGTGGGTGTGTGTGTGTGTGTGTGTGTGTACGCACATATAATGTTAATTAAAACTAAGAAAAAATAGAAAAGAAACTGACCACTTTCATTCTCTATTGGTGATTGAAAACACAAGAAGAACTTTATAGAGAACACTGAAAAGAAAACTTTTATGAAGGACTTTAAAAAAATAAAAGAAATTATGCATTTTGAAGATATTTCCCATTCACCAATATATCATAAGGAATTAATGAGAAATATGTGCAGAATTTATCTATAAGGAAACTTGTGGCAATGTTATTTATGACTACTAAACACCCTGAATATATAATGTAAATACAAAATGATTAAAGAATGGTAAATAAAAAATGTAGGATAGACAATGGGAAAATTTTATGCAATTATAAATACAGGTTTATACCATGGAATTACGTGTTAATATTTGGATAATTTCTAAGTTGTTTCTGTTTCTCTTCATGGTAGTATTTCTGTTTTTAAGTGGTCACAATGTTTTGCTAAAACTTTCTTTGAGAGTTGGGATCTTTCTCCATACTTTAGTGTGATAATGACCATGTGAAAGAAAAACTTTTAAAAACAAATTACTATTAAGAGAATTTTCAGATGGGTGTATATATGGTATATTATCATTTATGCAAGTTTTTGCCTATTTAAATTAATACTATGCATTGTTTATGACCAAATCAACAGGTAATACAATCAAAATCATCTAATAGGAAGGACTAACAATTATTTCAAGATTTAATTTCACCTAGAAATGAAAAGGAGAGAAAAAAGATTGAAGAGAGTAATAAAGAAGGTGCAACTATACTTACAATTTTTCATTATCAAAAGTAAATAAAGCTAAATATTTTTAAGAATGGGTAAAGGTGTTATATCAGTTTATGCAGATGAAATATGCATAAATTAAATGAAAAAAAAACACAATAAAGTTACCTAAAGGCCAAATATAAACCAGGAGAAAATGTATAAAATGAGTAGTTGCAAATGATTTCATGCAACACTAAATGTTTCCTAGATGCCAACTTTCACCAGATGGAGTGCATAGTGAAGAAAATACTTCATTCAAAATAATAACCGAGTTTCTTGGGATATTTCAAAAAATAATTTTTAAATGTTAAATATTTCAATCAACTATTTCTATGCAACTTCAAGTAAATCTCAGAGGGGATTAGTTTAATAAACCACAGTAAGACTAGAAATGTCAATGCAATTATAAGTGGTCATGCAGATAAGATCATTTTTAATAAGACATAAAAAGAAGGGACTTGAAATGCCAATAATTAAAAATAATAGGTTACTTCCCCAAGAATTGTTGAGAGCCACAGTTTAGTCCGAATGACTCCTGGCATTTTGCTAGAGGGAATGGTTGAAAGGTGACCCTGCTCCGGATTAGGGCGGATTCTGCTGGGATTAGGGCGGATCCTGCTGCCTTGGGCACCCCTACTTTGGAGTTCCCAGTAGTTCCCCTTGAGTTCTCGCGGGGTTCTGGGAGAATTGGTGCACGGAGCCCCGGTGGAGGGAGTGTGTTCCCGGGAAGTGTGTGTAGAGTGCCGGTGAGAGTTCCGGAATAAAGAGTTGCTGTTTGAACCTACAAGGCTTTGTGGCAGTGCGGTTATTTTGTGCCCAGCCAGACTGAGGCAAAGAATATTAGTGAAACTTCAAGAAATCATGAATCTGAAGAAATAGAACTTAGTACAACTTAGTGCTCTTATTTATTAGAATTTATTTTTATAATCCTAAATTATGCAAGTTACACACATTTCACATAGCAGAGGAATTGAGTTGATCAATAGTTTAGTATCAATGAACTAAACTTTAGAAAAGTTAATAGGAAGGAAGAAGAAAATAACAATGAGTTCAACTCTTCAGGGTTCCTTTCAAAGATGTGAGTGCTAAATAGCTGAAAGCAGAATCCTCCATGGCACCCCTGCCACCTTGGGAGGTTTCAGCCAGGTGGGGGCAGAGCACTCAGGGTCATGGAAATCTCTGGTCAGGAGACCTGCAGAATTGTCACAGCATCCAAATTCCAGCAATAGGAGCCATCCTCCCATTATTTCAGGCCTGAGCAATAGGTATAACATTGAGGAGATGATATCTCCAAACTCCAAACTGAGATCAAATTCATCCAAGAAAGCAAATTTTGATGAGAGAAATGAGAGAGCTTAAAAATGATTTAATTAATATTCTCCATCAGAGTCAAGAGAATTGTCATGATAAAAACAAGAGCAACTGGTAAAGAAAGTGAGGTGATCACACAGCAAAAAGTGCTCTTGGAAACAGAATGCCTGATGCACAAAGTAATAGCTCAGTGCAATTCACTAACAAATGCCTATTTTCAGAAACTGAATTGTGAGTGTGAACTCTATGAAAATTAGGGGGGGAAGAGAGGATAAAATACAGAGAGAAAAGATATGTGCTGGGCAAATACAGGCACGTCAATACCTGTTCAACAGCAAATAGAAAGAAAAAGGATGAAAATTAGTAGTCAAACACAACTACATATGAGAAATTGCCTGAGCAGACGAAAACACTGGAGCTCACACACACACACGTGTGTATTCAGGGTGTGCACTCATGCATGCATATCCTGTTAGAATTTTTAAATTCCTAATAAAAAGTCTAACAGGATAAGCCTCCCCATATACAGATACACACACACACACACGCAAAGAAGCACAACACCACAATAAATACAAACACCAAAATACACAGCAAACCCCCCAAGTTTATAGAAGAGAGAGAATCCAGTGGCTCTGTGGTTTGATCTGCGGCACTAAGGCTCGTCATTCATTGAGGAAGTAAAAATCCACACAAAATTTCTCAATTTGGAATTCCATTGGGATGACAAAAGCAGGAAAATCTGGTTAAAAGTAGAAGAATGTAAAGATATTCCCCCCTCTATCTCTTTCTCTCTCTCTACATATTCACATATTGCACACAGAAATGTCTTAGATCAGGAGGGATAATGGGAGAATCTGACATTTTAGGTGTTAGGTGTTTTTAACAACTCAACACAGTGCTGTGCATTACCATCATCACTCTGGGTTAGGGAAGAAGCTCTGTGGTTTCCTTGTCTTTGAGAAGCTCATATAATAAAGGGGTGGAAACAAGCAACACAGACTGGTAAGCACACAGCCTGAGGAAGACCATGGCTGTGTGGCATCCTGGAGGCCATTGCAGGGCTCCTAACCAGGAAAGAAGATGTCTATTGGGAGGGGAAATTGCCAACGATGAATCTTAAGAGCTGAGCTGGATTCAGCAGCTCACAGGAGAGGGGAGCATAGTGGGCAGAAGGGAATACAGGAGAGAGCACATTGTGAAGGGAAGAAGCAGGACAACATTGAAAAGTGAGTCTTTGCACAGAGAGAAACAAGGTTGCAGAGGCTGGTGTGGCCCAAAGCACCCAGGGCCTCACACATGTAGGTAAAAGAGTTTGAAGCACCTTCTGCAGAGCAGAACTTTTCAATCTTTTGAAGTAACATAACCCTTATATGAACAATAACTACCTCAAAACTTAACACACAAAATCATAAAAACATAGTCCATTATGGGTTTATTTATATGAGCTATAGTTGTTGACATCCTCTTACACAGTCAGGAATTAAGTGTTCAAGACCACCACCATAAACCCCTAAAATAACACTCTCAGTATACGATTTATTTCCAATTAAATTTCAGCTTGTGATATAAAAAAGAAGTCTTCAATCATAGTGATAAGAGATTTTCAAATAATCATTCAACTTTTAGTAAATGGAATTAGCAAGAGAGGCTTTGTTCTTGAGCCTGGGCAGAGAGATGGAATGTATGACTAATAACTAAATATGAACATTCATAAGCTGACCAGGGACAGGCAAGGTCCCCGAAGAGGCTAAGGGTTGGATCTCCTTCCATTAGGAAATTTTACTTGCTTCCCACTTATTAAAGGCAGTGAGGGTGAGAGGTGTTGATTTTCTTTGGGGAAATAATAGGTTTATTCTCAGTTGAAAATTTTTATTAACAAATAAGAAAATCCAAATCCAGGTATTTATTAAAAGACATGAAGCTTGTAGAATTATCAAGAGGATAGAAAACTCAGCTTGAAAAATACACAGGACAGGAACCAAGACAACCCTAATGTTTCAAAATCAGGAAGGAATTAACCAAGATGCAGTTAGTATCCTTCAAGTCATCATTTCCACTCTGGGGACACTGTGACACCGATGGGCATGAATGCCTTGTTGGCAGAGTTCAGGCCCCGCCCACACCAGAAATCCAGAAGGGAATGGGGTGCAGTGTGTTCTGTGAACAGCATGGACTCACCCTTTGTACTCTGCACAGCTTTAAGGGAATCTGTATGACATGAGGTGGAAGCAGCTTGTTCACACCTCTCAAGGTGACCATCCTGTGGCCCTTCCTCTGGCCTGCACAGTGGAGTGGCACCGAGGCAGAGAAACACTTGCCTTGGTGGAAGACAATCATCCTCATACTGCAGCATTTTTTACCAATGTGCCCTGAGTCACTCTTCAAATCCTTGTACTTTATGAGACCTGAACATTTCCTGGGGGCTCAAGGCAGTGGATAAGTAACAAAGCAGGTCATAGAGTTTATACAGAGAAACAATCACAGTCCTAAACCCTTACTAGGGATGAGCCAACACCAACAGCACACAACAGTCCATTGTTTTCCTCCTCCCAGCTCCCCATGTGATATGTGGAGTCCGGTCCTCATTTTACACGAGGAAGCTGAGTGACAGTAGGTGAAGCAACATGTCCAGAATAAGGCAAAAAATAAAGAGCAAAGTCAGGTCTGAGACCCAGGCAGTCTCCCGCCCTCATCCACGCAGGCAGCTCACCTGCTGGGCTGTGTCCCTGAGTTTCCCACTAGTTGATGACAACTAGTTTTGTATCAATGCAATTTGCTCTCCACTCATCACTAAGTAACATTACACATGCTCATGAAAAAAAAATCACTAATAATTCTCAGTTTTGTTTAATGTTTATTTAACATTTGGTTTTTAAATTGAGACAATATTTCCCACTCTGTTATTTTCATTTTCTCATTAACGTTTTAAGGTCATTTTGTAATTTTCCAAATTAAACATCTTTCTGAAAAGTGAGAGGTTTAAACTATATGGAGATAAGGAAATAAGTCACTGCTCTTAATAAAGACCACTCAGTAATTTTATTTGTTTTGAAATCTGTGGTGACTAGCTGACTATTTCAGGGACTCTTGGCAGGAGTTTCACATGTTATACAGGTTGTAATTTATTTTGAAATAACATAAGATAGCTTAATATATACAAAAATAAAATCCAGAAAGACACATAACTAATTCTGAATTGGCTAGTGATAGTCTCCTCCCTTGGCCTGACTCTATGGTGCTATGCTAGTGGACAAAATCTCTTACTTTTCAGAAGTGAGGCAGCGTCCCCATATTATTCAAGCCCCGTATCCCAAGATCACCTCTAAGTTGTGCAACTAAATTTTTAGACTCCACTCATTTCAATGACGCTTAAGATTATGCTTAGGTTTAATTTTATTTTGGAAGTAGTTAATTGACAACTGTGGTATTATTTACCATACAAAAATCTACTATTCATTATTATTCAAAAATACATAGTCCAGATATAATTATTCTTAAGAATAGCTATTTTTAAGCTAAACATCGTTATTCTTAAGGTTATTTTAACAAATTAGGTTATGTTAATTAGCATAGTAGATTTTAAAATATCCAATAGGAGTTCATTAAGAATTCCACCCAACCCAGAATCCTGTGAGCCCAACACCTTCCACACTCTGGAGCAGAAAGAAACCCCAAGGCTTCAGATTCAGAAGCAGATGCATCCATAGAAAAGAATTAGAGACATCTCTCCTCTACCTGACCACGTAGTTGAATTTTGCTACAAAAATGCTACAACATCTACTCAGAATATTTTGTGCCAAATGCAAGTACAGAGAACTGGAACTTCAAGTTGTCAGAAGAGATAGTCCATTTTAAAATTTCTGCTAATAGATGGTTTTAGGTGTAATAAATTCAGTCCAAGACTCGCCTTCATTTTCATGGTAACACCTTCCATGGCAGCAAAGGGAGTGCTGAAACATATAGACCTCAGCTAGCCCTAAAAAGTGGACTATGCCCATAGCTACCAGAAGAGCCGGTCACTCAGAGAAGCCAGATCAACTGCACAGACTGCAGCAGGACTGGGGTTGGGTCTTGTACTTGGGCTCATGCTGGCTGTAAATTATTTAATAAAGATATCTCAGCACCAATACAAATCAGTTTCATTGTTGTTATTTTGTTTTGTTTGTTTTTGTTTTAGAGCATTAAATATTTGGGGAAAATAAAAACAGAGGACAGATTTACATTTTGCTGGTTATTTGAAAAATTCTTTGTAGAAATCCAAGTTTACTGAGACCACAACCTGCCTATTTTTATTGCAGGTATCTCAGTGCTCCTTTTACATGAGCAGCCATCTGGATTTTGTTCAAACATATTTGATCTTTTTAAGAAGACTAGAACATTATAGTTACTATAGACTAAAACTGTAATGAAGCACTGGTAGGACCCTGAAGCACTCATGTGCTGTAATGGTTGGGAAATTGGCAACATAGACAAAGGGAAACTGCCAAAGGAATCTAAGGAAGGGAGTGATAGTCTTAGATTCACATTGGAAAGATGTGTTTGGCATCTGTGGGAAGTGTAACATGACAAGAAAAAGAAAACATAATGCTCCAATAAAAATAGGGATGAGAGTGATATTGATGGGGACAGAGAGAAGCTGAAGATCATATCAAAAGCAGAACTTGCAAGGATATAAGTCATTCTAACTTCTAGTCTAATTTGTGTTCTTTCCTGAAAGCTATTAGGTCAGCTAATGTTTCCACTGTAAGGGGCTGTATGGTATAACAGGGAGAAACACAGGCCTCGATTTAAATCCCAGATCTGGACCTACTAGATCTGTGATGTTGAGCAAATTACTTAACCAGTTGATCCTCCATTTTCTCATCTGTAAAATGGAAATAACAAGTTGCACCTTACAAGTTTAATAGTACGAATAAAAAGAGGAAAAAATGAATGCCTGGACTAAAAAATTAGAACAAAGTCTAGCTAAGTAAATTGCAAATGGATATTTTCTTCTCAAGCAAGGAGCAGATCAATTAAAGCTGGGCAATAAAAAGTAAGGAATGTTGATTGTCTAGAAGAATCTATTAAGTAAGAGTGTGGAATTAAATGTCGTCTTCCAACAGAACCTGGCTATTTGAGAGGAAGCAAATGAGTAATACATTATTTTTCTTGTTATTTGGTTTTGCTTGACTCAACTTATTTTTCCCAAGTGGAATTGTATGACTAATGGATACTTTAACTCCAAAAATAAGTAAAATCATAAAAGAAGAGAAGATGAACATGACCTGGGTGTGCCATCAATCCTTCACAACTCTGAGAAGAATGACTTTCTCACTAGAAAGCCTGCTTGGGTTTGCTGGATAGTCACCGTTGAGGGGAAGAGACTACATCAGGTCTGAGGTCATGGGTTGGTCCATTAGGGGAGCAGACATGTGCTCTGGCTCACCACACCTGGCTCACCACAGGAGTTCCTGCACATGGGCTCCCTGCGTCTACCTGGGAGCAAGGGTAAAAGCCCTCCTGTGAAAACCAGGAAAGCTTCTCTCTGCTTTCTCTAATTAGGACCAAGAACAGAATGAATCATCAGTGTTCAAGCAGACTTGCTCAGATGTTCCTCAGGTGTCCGTGGACATTTAATTCCAGTGACGCTTAGGATAGAGAGCAGAGAAAATATACGTCAGTGAATGAAATCAAGTTGTCCTCTATTCTAAATGATTCTATGGACTAGGTCCACTTAAATAGATAGAACTATTATCTTAGCACCCTTCTGGTATTTGAAATTATAGGCAACCAGTTGTCCTTAAGGAACAAAAGCTCCTCTGACCATTTTATTATCATGAATTTTTGTCATCGAATAAAGATTTTGTCATATAATTGTAACAATAAATTGTGCTGGCCTTTCATTATCACTCAAATGCAGACAATCTGAGTTTTGATTCTATTTTTCTGACAAGGGTGATCAATTTTCACCACATTTTGTTGTTCATCTCTGTTCAAAACTGCTATAAAGTAGTTCATTTAGAAAGTCACCATAATGTCATTGTGATAGAGTGGCACTAGGGCTTTACATGGTCTCTGAAGCCTATTCTCAATGTTTTTTATATCAGAATGTAATCTTTAGAGTGATTATAATCTGACATAAAAAACCAATACAACAACCTTCCCATTTGTTACTCTCAAGGCAGCCAAAATTAGGGTTCACGTTTCCTCTGGCTGGAATGCCTCTGAATGATCTTTAGCACAATGATTCAGGCTTTGATTGATTTATGATCTGATTGATTTAACTATTGATGTTCCAGGTGAAGCCAAACATTAGCCACCCAGGCTGTAAGCTGACGAATTTGTACACGGTACTAAGCTTGAGTTTCTCTTTAATCAGAAGAAAACAACTTCTCACGTCTAACAAAGGAATTTTCTTTAGGAGCACATGAACAATGGCATTCATAAATGGTCCATCTCCTATTAAATTTACAAACTCAATGCTCTCAAGGTAAATTACCATTCTAAACATGATAGTTTTATTCTTTTATGATATTATTCAACCAATATTTATGAAGAACCTAAAAGATGACAAGCATTATTACTGATACAGGGACACAGTTAAGATCACAAGAGACAAAAATGTCCACTGTCATGGAGGGTACAGTTGAGTTGAATTGTGAAGACAGAGACAATAAACAGATAAGTAGGGAGGACGTTATGGCAGGTGGAGATAACACTATGGACGTACAGGAAGAGACTGGGGGGAGAAAGAGAGGATGTGCTTTAAATAGCACACCCTGGAAAGTGTGAGCTTAGAAGACCTGAGGAGGAAAGGTAAAGAGCTATGGAATAGCTGGGCATTGACTCTAAAAAGAGCCAGCAGCAAGTGCCTCCAATGCATCTGTGAGTGTCTCATGTGGAAGAAACAGTGAAGAAGCCAGTGTGACCAGGTGACAGTGACCAAGAGAAGAGCAGAGGGGGACAGGTGTAGGGAACCCGAGGTGAGAGGGCATCAGGGAAAGGCCAGAGGAAGAGCAGATTGGGAAAGATCATAAGGTCACTTTGGAGCAAGCTGGGATGGAGGCACTTGTGAGCCAACAAGGTGGGATGGTCAGTGGCCTGCAGGAGATCAGGGAGATTGAAGGAAACAACGTCCCTAGTGGGAGAAACTTGTTTAGCATCATGCCTAAGCCTGGGCCACACCAGAGGGATGCAGACAGTACTGAAAAAATAAAAACTCACCAGGCACTGTGGTGCCTGCCTGTAATCCCAGCAGTTTGGGAGGCTGAGTCAGAAGGATCACAAGTACCAAGCCAGCCTCAGCAACTTAGCAAGATCCTGACTCAAAATTTAAAAAAATAATAATAATAAAAAGGGGGTTTGGGATATGGCTCAGAAGTTAAGTGCTCCTGGGTTCAACCCCTGGTACCAAAAATTAAATAATTAAAATAAAAACTTGCTTCACTTCTAAGGACACACATATAATAGAAGCCAAGGGATAGGAAAAGATATTATATGCAAATTAAGGCCAAAAGTGAGCTTGAGTAGCTTGCTTAGATAAAACTGTCTTTAATTTAAAAACTTTATAAAGAGACAAATAAGGTCATTATATAAAGGGGACTGACAGTTCAGCAAGAGGATATAAATAACTAAAAATACATACATACTCAACACTGGAATGCCAAGATACATAAGTCAAAAATGAATAGATCTAAAGATAGGTAGATGGCAATACAATAATAGTAGGGGATTTAACATCCACTATCAGCAATAGACACATTACTAGGCAGAAAATCAACAACAACAACCACAAATTCAGAATTAAGCTACACTCTGGACCAAATGGACCTAAAAGACCATCACAGAACATTCCATTCAGTCACTCATGATGCACACTGTGCTCAGCTACACACAGAACATTCTCGGGGATAGATCAAATGTTAGGTCACAAAACAAACATTGATGAATCTAAAGACTGAAGCCAAACCCTGTGTCTTCTCTGAACATTATGGAAGAAAACTAGACATTGATAATAAGAAGGAGTTCAGACATCTTACAAATACACAGAAGTTAAATAGCATGCAATGGAACAGCAGAGGGGCATGGAAGAAATGAAAATATTTTAAAATTCCTTGAAACAAACAAAAATGGGAGCACATCATGCCAAAGAGGACAAGCAAGAGTGTCTTTGGAGGGAACCTTACAGCAGTAACTGCCTACATCAAGAAAGAAGATTGCGGCGGAGCGGAGCCGCCACCCGCGCCCGCAAGGTGGGCAGACCTGCGACTGACCAGTAGAACAGGCCCAATGGTCCGCAGGCATGGTAGGAGGGGCAGGGCAGAGCCGCCGCCCTCGCCTGCAAGGTAGGCAGACCTGCGACAAACTGGCGGATCAGGCCCAGCGGCATGCAAGCGTGGTACACATGTCACCCCAACTGGAGTAGGGGCAGAGCAGAGCCTTCGCCCGCGCCCGGATCAGGCCCAGCGGCCCGCCTGTGTGGTGGTCACATGACCCCAATTGGAGTGGGGGTGGAGCTGAGCTGCCACCCGTGCCCGCAGGGTAGGCAGACCTGCGACCGACCAGCGGAACAGGCCCAGTGGCCTGCCAGCGCGACAGACACATCACCCCATTTGGAGCAGGGGCAGAGCAGAGCCGCCGCCCGTGCCCGCAAGGTAGGCAGACCTGCGACCGACCGGTGGAACAGGCCCAGCGGCCGGCCGGGGTGGTAGGCACGTCACCCCAATTGGAGTAGTAGCAGAGCAGAGCCTTCACCCGCGCCTGGGACAGGCCCAGCGGTCCGCGGGTGTGGTAGACAAGTCACACCAATTGGAGGGGGGGCAGAGCAGAGCCGCCGCCCATGCCCGGAACAAGCCCAGCGACCTGCCAGCGTGGTAGTCACGACACCCCAATTGGAGTAGGGGCAGAGCAGAGCCGCCACCCACGCCCGAAAGGTAGGCAGACCTGCGACCGACCAGCGGAACAGGCCCAGTGGCCTGCCAGCGCGACAGACACGTCACCCCATTTGAAGCAGGGGCAGAGCAGAGCCGCCGCCCGTGCCCGCAAGGTAGGCAGACCTGCGACCAAAAGGTGGAACAGGCCCAGCGGCCGGCCGGGGTGGTAGGCACCTCACCCCAGTTGGAGTAGGAGCAGAGCACAGCCTTCACCCGCGCCCGGAACAGGCCCAGCGGTCCGCGGGTGTGGTAGACAAGTCACACAAATTGGAGGAGGGGCAGAGCAGAGCCGCCGCCCGCACCTGCAAGGTAGGCAGACCTGCGACCAACCAGCAGAACAGGCCCAGAGGTCCGTGAGCGTGGTAGACACGTCACACCAATTGGAGGAGGGGCAGAGCAGAGCCGCCGCCTGTGCCTGCAAGGTAGGCAGACCACCGCCCAACCCTGCAAGGGAGACTTTTCAACTATACAAGAGCAATATAAATATATAGGGGGGAAAATTTTTCAAAAACACAACAGTTTCACCAAGCAGAAAGAAACGCAAGCAGTATGAAAAGACAAGGAAAGAAAGGACCACAAGGAATGCAGGTCAACTCAACTTTAGAAGAGGTAACAGCTGCAGCAGATGGAATGTCAGATAAAGAATTCAGGATATACATGCTTCAGATGATTTGGAGTCTCAAGGAAGACATTAGACAGCAAAATCAGACAATGAAAGATCACTTCGACAATGAATTACACAAACAAATCCAGGAAGCAAAAGATCAATTATACAGGGAGATAGAGGTTATAAAAAACAAACAAACAGAAATCCTAGAAATGCAGGAAGCAATAAACAAACTTAAAAACTCAATTGAAAATACTACCAGCAGAGTAGAACACTTAGAAGATAGAACATCAGACAATGAAGATAAAGTATTTCAACTTGAAAAGAACATAGACAGCTCAGCAAGACTGTTAAGAAACCATGAGCAGAACATCCAAGAAATATGGGATAACATCAAGAGACCAAACTTAAGAGTCATTGGGATACAGGAAGGTATAGAGGTCCAAACCAAAGGAATGAGCAATCTATTCAATGAAATAATATGAGAAAACTTCCCAGATTTGAAGAATGAGACAGAATCCCAAATCCTAGAAGCCTACAGGACGCCAAATGTGCAAAATCATAAGAGATCCACACCTAGACACATTATAATGAAGATGCGCAACATACAGAATAAGGAGAGAATTTTAAAAGCTACAAGAGAAAGGAAGCAGATTACATTTAGGGGTAAGCCAATCAGGATAACAGCTGATCTTTCAACACAGACTCTGAAAGCTAGAAGATCCTGGAATAACATATTTCAAACACTGAAAGAAAATGGGTTCCAACCAAGAATTGTGTATCCAGCGAAATTAAGCTTCAGGATGGAAGATGAAATTAAAACCTTCCACGATAAACAAAAGTTAAAAGAATTTGCAGCTAGAAAACCATCTCTTCAAAACATCCTCGGCAAAACATTACAGGAAGAGGAAATGGAAAATAACAATGAAAACCAACAGTGGGAGGTAGGACAGTAAAGGGGGGGAAAATAATCAAAGAGGAAAACAAACCATGTTTAGTAACATAAATAAACAAATATGGCTGGAAAAACAACCCATATCTCAATAATAACCCTAAATGTTAATGGCTTAAACTCACCAATTAAGAGACACAGGCTAGTAGAATGGATCACAAAACAAGACCCAACAATATGCTGCCTACAGGAGACGCATTTGATAGGAAAAGACATACATAGGCTGAAGGTGAAAGGTTGGGAAAAATCATATCACTCATATGGACTTCGGAAACAAGCAGGAGTGTCCATACTCATATCAAATAAAATAGATTTCAAGCTAAAGTTAATCAAAAGGGATAAAGAGGGACACTGCATACTGCTCAAGGAAACCATACACCAATAAGACATAACAATCATAAATATATATGTTCCAAAAAATGGTGCAGCTATGTTCATCAAACAAACTCTTCTCAAGTTCAAGAGTCTAATAGACCACTATACAATAATCATGGGAGACTTCAACACACCTCTCTCACCACTGGACAGATCTTCCAAACAAAAGTTGAATAAGGAAACTATAGAACTCAATAACACAATTAATAACCTAGACTTAATTGACATATATAGAATATACCACCCAACATCAAGCAGTTACACTTTTTTCTCAGCAGCACATGGATCCTTCTCAAAAATAGATCATATATTATGTCACAGGGCAACTCTTAGACAATATAAAGGAGTAGAGATAATACCATGCATCTTATCTGATCATAATGGAATGAAACTGAAAATCAACGATGAAAGAATGAAGAAAAATCATGCATCACTTGGAGAATGAAAAATAGGTTACTGAATGATCAATGGGTTATAGAAGACATCAAGGAGGAAATTAAAAAATTCTTAGAGATAAATGAAAACACAGACACAACATATCGGAATCTATGGGACACATTGAAAGCAGCTCTAAGAGGAAAATTCATTGCTTGGAGTTCATTCCTTTAAAAAAAGAAAAAAACAACAAATAAATGATCTCATACTTCATCTCAAAATCCTAGAAAAAGAAGAGCAAAACAACAGCAAAAGAAGTAGAAGGCAAGAAATAATTAAAATCAGAGCTGAAATTAATGAAATCGAAACAAAAGAAACAACTGAAAAAATTGACAAAACTAAAAGTTGGTTCTTTGAAAAAATAAATAAAAGCGACAGACCCTTAGCCATGCTAGCGAAGAGAAGAAGAGAGAGAACTCAAATTACTAGCATACGGGATGAAAAAGGCAATATCACAACAGACACTTCAGAAATACAGAAGATAATCAAAAATTATTTTGAATCCTTATACTCCAATAAATTAGAAGATAGTGAAGGCATAGATAAATTTATTAAGTCATATGATCTGCCCAGATTGAGTCAGGAGGATATAGAAAACCTAAACAGACCAATATCAATTGAGGAAATAGAAGAAACCATCAAAAGACTACCAACTAAGAAAAGCCCAGGACCGGATGGGTATACAGCAGAGTTTTACAAAACCTTTAAAGAGGAACTAATACCAATACTTTTCAAGCTACTTCAGGAAATAGAAAAAGAGGGAGAACTTCCAAATTCATTCTACGAAGCCAACATCACCCTGATACCTAAACCAGACAAAGACATTTCAAAGAAAGAAAACTACAGACCAATATCTCTAATGAACCTAGATGCAAAAATCCTCAATAAAATTCTGGCAAATCGGATACAAAAACATATCAAAAAAATTGTGCACCATGATCAAGTAGGATTCATCCCTGGGATGCAAGGATGGTTCAATATACGGAAATCAATAAATGTTATTCACCACATCAATAGACTTAAAAATAAGAACCATATGATCATCTCAATAGATGCGGAAAAAGCATTCGACAAAGTACAGCATCCCTTTATGTTCAAAACTCTAGAAATCTAGGGATAACAGGAACATACCTCAATATTGTAAAAGCAATCTATGCTAAGCCTCAGGCTAGCATCATTCTGAATGGAGAAAAATTGAAGGCATTCCCTCTAAAATCTGGAACAAGACAGGGATGCCCTCTCTCACCACTTCTGTTCAACATAGTTCTCGAAACACTGGCCAGAGCAATTAGACAGACGAAAGAAAATAAAGGCATAAAAATAGGAAAGGAAGAACTTAAATTATCACTATTTGCAGAAGACATGATTCTATACCTAGCAGACCCAAAAGGGTCTACAAAGAAACTATTAGAACTAATAAATGAATTCAGCAAAGTGGCAGGATATAAAATCAACACACATAAATCAAAGGCATTCCTGTATATCAGTGACAAATCCTCTGAAATGGAAATGAGGACAACCACTCCATTCACAATATCCTCAAAAAAAATAAAATACTTGGGAATCAACCTAACAAAAGAGGTGAAAGACTTATACAATGAAAACTACAGAACCCTAAAGAGAGAAATAGAAGAAGATCTTAGAAGATGGAAAAATATACCCTGTTCGTGGATAGGCAGAACTAACATCATCAAAATGGCGATATTACCAAAAGTTCTCTACAGGTTTAATGCAATGCCAATCAAAATCCCAATGGCATTTCTTGTAGAAATAGAGAAAGCAATCATGAAATTCATATGGAAAAATAGAAGACCAAGAATAGCAAAAACAATGCTAAGCAGGAAGTGTGAATCAGGCGGTATAGCGATACCAGACTTCAAACTATACTACAGAGCAGTAGTAACAAAAACAGCATGGTACTGGTACTAAAACAGGCGGGTGGACCAATGGTACAGAATAGAGGACACAGAAACCAATCCACAAAACTACAACTATCTTATATTTGATAAAGGGGCTAAAAGCATGTAATGGAGGAAGGATAGCATCTTCAACAAATGGTGCTGGGAAAACTGGAAATCCATATGCAACAAAATGAAACTGAATCCCTTTCTCTCGCCATGCACAAAAGTTAATTCAAAATGGATCAAGGAGCTTGATATCAAATCAGAGACATGCCGTCTGATAGAAGAAAAAGTTGGCTACGATCTACATACTGTGGGGTCGGGCTCCAAATTCCTCAATAGGACACCCATCGCACAAAAGTTAATAACTAGAATCAACAAATGGGACTTACTCAAACTAAAAAGATTTTTCTCAGCAAAAGAAACAATAAGAGAGGTAAATAGGGAGCCTACATCCTGGGAACAAATCTTACTCCTCACACTTCAGATAGAGCCCTAATATCCAGAGTATACAAAGAACTCAAAAAATTAGACAATAAGATAACAAATAACCCAATCAACAAATGGGCCAAGGACCTGAACAGACACTTCTCAGAGGAGGACATACAATCAATCAACAAGTTCATGAAAAAATGCTCACCATCTCTAGCAGTCAGAGAAATGCAAATCAAAACCACCCTAAGATACCATCTCACTCCAGTAAGATTGGCAGCCATTATGAAGTCAAACAACAACAAGTGCTGGCGAGGATGTGGGGAAAAGGGTACACTTGTACATTGCTGGTGGGACTGCAAATTGGTGCAGCCAATTTGGAAAGCAGTATGGAGATTTCTTGGAAAGCTGGGAATGGAGCCACCATTTGACCCAGCTATTCCCCTTCTTGGTCTATTCCCTAAAGACCTAAAAAGAGCATGCTACAGGGAAACTGCTACATCGATGTTCATAGCAGCACAATTCACAATAGCAAGACTGTGGAACCAACCTAGATGCCCTTCAATAGACGAATGGATAAAAAAAAAATGTGGCATTTATACACAATGGAGTATTACTCTGCATTAAAAAATGACAAAATCATAGAATTTGCAGGGAAATGGATGGCATTAGAGCAGATTATGTTAAGTGAAGCTAGCCAATCCCTAAAAAACAAATTCCAAATGTCTTCTTTGATATAAGGAGAGTAACTAAGAACAGAGTAGGGACGAAGAGCATGAGAAGAAGATTAACATTAAACAGGGATGAGAAGTGGGAGGGAAAGGGAGAGAGAGGGGAAATTGCATGGAAATGGAAGGAGACCCTCAGGGTTATACAAAAGTACATACAAGAGGATGTGAGGGGAAAGGGAAAAATAATACAAGGGGGAGAAACGAATGACAGTAGAGGGAGCAGAGAGAGAAGAGGGGAGGGGAGGGGGCCCCGATAGTAGAGGATAGGAAAGGCAGCAGAATACAACAGACACTATTATGGCAATATGTAAATCAATGGATGTGTAACTGATGTGATTCTGCAATCTGTATATGGGGTAAAAATGGGAGTTCATAACCCACTTGAATCAAAGTGTGAAATATGATAGATCAAGAACTATGTAATGTTTTGAACAACCAACAATAAAAAAATTTTAAAAAAAAGAAAAATAAATAAATAAATAAAAATAAAGAAGATTGCAAATAAATATTCTAATGCTGTACCTCAAAAATCTAGAAACACAAGACCAAACGCAAGCCACACTTACTAGAAGGAAGGAAATAACAAAGTTTAGAGCAGAAATAAATAAATTGAGATTAGAAAGATAGCAAAAAAGGTGAATGAGAGAGTTAGTGTTTTAAAAGGATAAATAAAATTAATAAAGCTGTAGGTAGGTTAACAAAAAAAAGAGAAGATTCCTAGACCCATACAACTTGTCAAGATTGAATTATGAAGAGATATAAAATATGAACAGGTCAACAAAAAGTGAGGATACTAAATCAGTTAAAAATTGCTTATCAAAGAAAATGCCAAGAATGGGTGACTTTACTGCTGAATTACATGCTTCTCAAATGATTCCAAATAATCAAAGAGGAGGCAACACCTCTAAATTTATTTATTATTATTTATTTAGGCCAACATTTACACTAATACCAAAACCAGATTAAAAAAAAAAAAAAAACAAGGAGGACTTCCCAACAATACCACTGATGAACACAGATGCAAAAATACTAAAAGAAAAAAATTAGGAAACCCAATCCAATAGCACATAAAAAAGATCATCCACGTGATCAAGTGGGACTCATCTCAGGACTGCAGTGATGTTTCAACATCTACAGATCAATGAACTCTGTTAATCACATTAGCAGAATGAAGAGCACAATCCATAGGATCATTTCTATAGACAAAGGAAAAGCATTTGACAAAACTCAATGTACTTTTATTATAAAAGCTCAACAAGTTATGTCCAGAGAAATAAACCTCAGTACAATAAAAGTCACACATGGCAAACCAAAGCTAACATGGTACTAAACAGGGAAAACTGGAAAGCTTTTCATTAAGATCTGGATCAAGGCAAGAACACCCACTCCGACCATTTCTTTTCAACACCTACTGTAGCATTTTTAACTCAACCAGAACAATGAAGCAAGAGAAAGAAATAAAAGATCCCAATTGGAAAGGAAGAAGTCAAATTATTCCTGTTGCAGATGAGGTAATCTTATATACAACCATAAGGGCACCAAAAACTTCTAGATTTAATAAATGAATGCAGCAAAGTAGCAGCTTGCAAAAGCAATATACAATAATGAGTGGCATTGCTTGTACATCAACATTGTGCTCTCTGATAAAGAAAATAATCCCACTTATGATAGCTACAGTGTAATACCCAGGAATAAATTTAACTGAGGAGTTGAAAGATCGCCACACTGAAACTATAATACATTGATAAAAGAAATCAAAAAAGAAAAATAAATGGAAGGATATCTTATATTTATGAATTGAAAGGATAAATATTAAAAAGTTCATGTTACCAAAAGTTACTTAGAGATTCAACACAGTCTAAATACCAATGACGCCCCAGAAAATAGAAAACTGTTCAAAAATTTGTGCAAGACCACAAGACACTCTAAAGAACCAATGCAATCTTAAGTAACAGGAATAAAGGTGGAAGAATCAGGCCACCTGCATTCAGTTTACAGCCAACTGACTGTCCAGAATGGGGACAAGAACACAATGGGTAAAGAACAATATCTTCAATAAAGTGTGCTGGGAAAAGTGGATCTCCACATACACAAGAATGACATTAGCCCCTCATCTCTCCCCATAGTAAAAAATCAACTGGGTTGAAGTGGATTTTTTTTTTCTTTAGAAAGACATACATGATTGGAGGAGGAAACAGAACATGGATTAGACAAACAAACAAACAAACAAAAAAACAAAACACAGATTGGGAGAGCAGTGATGAAGTTGGAAATAAAAACCTGGTTTAAAGAGCTGTGTCACCTAATCACAACCCTAATGTCCCTAGCCCTCTCATTCCATTGCTCTGTTGAAAGAGAAGGAAAGAACCAACACCTGACAGATGTGTATCAAGTGTGACACTTGATACACATCTGTCACCATCTGGGAACATGGGTGGGACAGAACTTACAAAGGAAAGTGAGTACTTTAATGTGTGTGCCCCAGCAGGGACAAGACTCACTAAAAGTAAATTACAGCCAGAGTGACCACATTTAGACCACTTACCAGAGCGAGCCATGAAGCCAGTGTGACAGAAATCACCAACCCTCCAGATTGGAGAGTGAAAATTCTGGATATCCCAAAGCCCCTGTATGTTAGTAGTGATGCACTTAGAGACAGAAAAAGAGGACTGTGTTTTTGCTGTTGCAATGAATTAAATAATTAGGCTTTAGCTAAATTACATCCCTTTGTCTTAAAGATCCATGCACAAAAACATTCTTTCAAGCATCAAAAACAATCCTGAAGTCAAGTAAATTCCATAATGCAACAGAGTTTGGCTAATCTACTTACTCAGTCACTTACCCTAAATTTGGCATTATTCAGAGTATTCTATCCTATATTCTACAGCACTGAAAGTCTGTGTTTACACCCTTTTTATGAAAACAAAGCTTACTTCTTTGGGTTGTGAGCTGTTATTCAGAACATCCTTGGCTGAGAATTAGGACAAAACAAAATGGCTCATGGAACAGAACTCCATTAGGAGAAGCACTATCCGGAAGAGTGGTTCTGCAACTGGGAGGAACCTAAGACCTGAGATAAAAGCCACAAACATTGATAAAACACAGAAAATAATGTGTTTGGCATCTATGGGAAAACATCTGCTTGCTTTGTCAGGAGGCTCACAACTACTGTACCTGGAAAACATGAATATACCTCATTAAATCACAGATCCTGAAGGCATCCTGCTAGTATTGAGCAAATTAAAGTCAAATCAGAGCCCAGACTGCCTCACTCTCTTCTCCTCAGCTCCACAGTGCATTTCTTGGGCATCAAGAGGGTTGGGTATCACAGTTTATAAACCTACAATGAAATGTATAGACCTTACTAAATCTTGTCTTCTAACCCTTAAAACTCACCTACATTGAAAGCAAAAGAATTATTCTCTGCACATCCTCTTTAAAGAAACACTGTTTAGTAATGATGCTTAATGTAAAGCAACTATTGTTGCCTCTAACCTGCAGGCTGGACAGTGTTGCCAGATGAGTCATGAGTCCTGCATGAATATGGAATTAGCAAAACCATCATCTCTTCAATTGGCAAGGCCTGTCTCTGCAAAATGAAAGTCGGCTGTCTTTGAAGAAAGGACCCTAGACAAGTTAAATTAACCAGAATTTAATGTGCAAAGACAAATTCACAGAGAAGAACTCGCTCAAAGAACTCTAGCACATAATGTGGTCAGGTAGCTTTTGTGGACAGAAATCAGAGGTGAGGCTCACAGACAGCTTAATGGCCGCAGCTCTGCATTTTGTCTTATTTGAATCATTGAGCTGCCTGTGATCAACAGAAGCTCGGCTACCGTCATTGATTGAGAATCAGTTGTTAGAAGAGTCCACCCCCAAGTGAGGTTTTCAGCTAGCATATCTGCTAAATTTGTGAAGTTCACTAATGGAAGGACTCAGGTGTGGAAGCATCCACAGGCCAAATTTAGTTTAATTGAAAATTTTCCTTTTTTGATCAGTCTACCAATTTTGAGAAATTGATCAAAATCTTGGCATTGGCACCACTCTGTCTCATTGTAAGTGGACTTATTTGGTCTCAGTATGAAGTTCTCAAGGCCTGTGAACTCCATTGCTCCACACCAGTAGATTGATTCTTTTTTGTTCTTGATGATCTTGTGAAGCTTGCTTCATGCCTGCGCATAAACATTTGAGAGAAGATCCAGAGCCACAGGGACTAACTACCATGATTATTAGGATCATCCTAAAATATGGAGATTCTCTCCTTAAACAGAAGACACTGAAGCCCAAAACACTCAAAATCCAACAAATGAAAGTTTTGGGAGCATGAACTGTTCCACAGTTGGTCTTAGGCCATGTTCAGGTCATGATGGTGAATAAGGACCACATTTTGCTATAAAATGTCTGTTTTAAAAACATTCCCTGTTTTTTTTCAATAGCCTGAGAACATACCTGGAGACCCACTAAAGAAATACAAAGGTCAGAAAAGCTTGGAAAAGTGAAGCTTGCCATCCACCACTTAGGATGCTGCAGTCAATAACCTTTTAACATCAGAGCTCAAAGTCTCCTACACAGAACATAACTGGTCCCACAGAGAATGACCCTGTCCGTTCAAGAGAACCCTAAACATACTTTTTACCACCCTGTCAGCATCCAGATTCTCCTCTCTCCCTTTTGAGAAACTCCCTGCGGTACCAAGGATTGTGGAGGCAGATCTGAACTTTTTTCTCAGCTCCTGACCTCCTTGCCGGTTGACCTCACCATAAATCTCTTTATCTCTGAAAAAAACAGGGTCATGGTATTAGCTTCTCTGCATGCTGGACTGTGAGCCTTCCCTGGGGATCACCATCAATTAGTTGCTAAGCTAGTTTTTGTTTGGCTTTTTATTTTAGATTGTAGTTTCTTAAAAGTCTCTGCATGCCAATCAAAACCACCTCCAATTATTTCTGAGATCCTTTACATTTTTTAAGTTTTCACAGTTTGTACACTATAAATCTAAGTTGTTTTTATAAGATTCATACATTTTTCTAGAAAATCAGAGGTTCTAGGTTCGTCATTCTTACACATGAAGTTGTCAGGAGGTCCAGATGGGGAAACCCAGACCTTGGAGCCAGCTGAACCATGATGCCCTGTCTCCTAGTAACCAGCCTTCCTGCTATACTCAATCCAGTTTCCATCTGACCCGTCAGGCACCTGAGGCCTCCCTACAGAACACAGGTCTGCTTCTGTCCTGACTTTCAAGCCCAGAGTGAATCATTCAAATAAACTTTAAGAGAGCTCAAAACACAAGCCTGTGGAGCTCTGAATCCAAGGGAGAGCTCACCCATGACCACAGCTGTGAAGGGACTGAATGGATACCAAAGACTTTGGCTGATGCCCTGGCCCACTTACCTGGGGATCCTGGAGCTTTGCTGCAGATCCCTTCCCGGGTGGCCATCTATTAGAAGAAAAAGCTTCAGGGAAGTTTAACAGAGATGAGTTGAGCAGCCCTCAGACCCAGCACAGGTTCAAAGAATGCAGCAGACAACCTGGCCAGGCAGCAGGTAGGGACAGAAAACAGAAGTGAGGCCCAGAGTCAGCTTAAGTCATCAGAGCTCTGCATTTTGTCTTCTTTGAATCCATTGGCTGCCTGTGATTGACAGAATCTCAGCTCCTATTGTTGAGAGAGGTCAGTTAGTCTACTCTTACTTTAGGCCCTCAGTTGGGCAGCTACTAAGTTAGGCTGAAGTTCATTAAGTAAGGACTCAAAATATGGAGGCCAAACTTAGTTTAAAGTGCAAAGCCTTTGTTCAATGGCCAAAAGAAGGGGAGGTGCTTTGATTAGGGGCTGACTCACACTTGTAAAGGTAAGGTAAAGTTATTCACCACCTTAGAATCAATGCCAAAGGAATCAGGATTGGTTTTAATCACAAGTGCAGGTAGCTCTCCTCCGTAGCCCCTAGGAAGTGTGCCTTGAAGCCAGAGGCACCATTTCAGTCTGGATGGGTCCTGGAGCCTTCTTTCTGCTCTCAACCTGGTCTCAGCTGTTAGATGACTTAGGATTGGGGACAGATAGATATGGAACTAAACCTGAAAGGTATCCTTTCATTATGATTGAGGATTAAAATTAAACCGGCTTTTGCAGTCTAAATGGCTTTCATTGGGCCTAATATGGTTAGACTGCTTGTGTGCCATATCTCCCGCCCCAAATTCACCTGCTGACAACATAATGACCAGAGGATGGCATTCAGCAGTGGCCCTTGGTAGGTCATTAGGTAGAGGCCTCAGAAACAGGGTTAGAATGCTTATGAGACCCCCAAGAGACCACTCAGCCTTTCCCCATGTGAGGATTCAGTGAGAAAGTGCCATCTACGCTCCAGGAACACTCCAGACACCAACTCTGCCAGTGCCTTGATCTTGGACTTCCGGCCTCCAGAGCTTTGAGAAATAATTTATCATAAACAACTTACTTGATGGTGTTTTGGTACAGCCTGGACAGACTTGGGCAAGTCTAAATGAGACACCTCAGGGGGACCCCAGCACGCCCTTCATAGAAGAGCTCCATACCTGGAAAATGGCACAAACCTTGCTAGGGAGGGCGGACACCTGGGCCTGCAGGTGTTTGGAAGGTCTGTGCTTGGATCTCATGTTCAAGGATCAAAGAAGATAATATTGGTTAGCATAGCCTGACATTTTTTGAAGCGAGTACATTATGCTTTTTGTGAAGAATATTAAAAACAGCAGGAAAGTGCACTTGTTGACATTTTTAAATGTTATTCCTGATAAACATATTTTCCTAAAGAGGTATGTCTACTAAGTGGCAAATATTAAGATAGCAGAAGAATAAATTATGCTCAAATCATACAAGTTGTGTTCAAATTGTAGAAAGTTGATAGATCTTTATTTTGTATGTCAGTGTTCAAGGCGATTTTAAAGGCATATTTTAAATTTATTTTACACTTTTGCTCTGCTGAGATCAAGATCACATGCTAATGAGAATTTAACAAATGTGATATAATACAGCAATGACAGCCCCTTGCACATATGTGATTTTAATCAGCTCTTAAATATTAACATGTGCAATATGCTGATAGTGGTAAAGAATATAAACTAGGGGGCGGGTTAGACTATACTCTGGGGTTTGGACTATTCTAAGCTGTTCTGTTTATCATTTCTATGATATTCCCAGTCAAATGAGGACAGCTTCATTTTGCTGATAGCTGATGAAACTGTAGAATGCTGCATAATTAGATAGAAGGGAAGTTTCTATTTAAAAAGGAAAATAAACATCCAAGAAGTTATTTGATGAGGGGGCAAATGTGATGTGAAAAATGTTTTTACCCGGTCACCAGACTTTTCTAAAAATCTATTCAGCTTTTGTTTTCAGCATTAAGTTTGGCATTCCCGAATGTTTCTATGTGATTAGGTTAATAATTGACATTTGAAGAGTGCTTTCAAGTTATGAAACTATTTCATATACTGTATCCTTCAGGACTCCAAAATAACTTTGGAGACAGATGTTGTTATTACCTTTGTAATGATAAGGATGCGTGGGCTGCCTGAAGTTATGTCCCAAAGTCGTACAGTCGTGACAAAATAGAAAAATAAACCCCCAATATTCCGCCCTCTCCTCAATAGTATGCTGCCTTTTGCTTGCAAATTTCCAAGACAAGATGAGGAGTCGTCAGTCATCTTGCTGTGTCTGAATTCCCCAGATTTGAGCCTCCCTCTGCAGTCTCCTCAGGCAACCCTCCTACACACTGGTGATTTGTAAAGCAGAAGCAATAAAGCAACTGCCTGCTTGGGAGGCTCTGAGCGCCTGAGCCCCAGAATCAAGGCCCTTATGATACGGTCAGAACACATCTTCAATAATAATAAGAACTGCTTAGGAAATTTTTCTATTTGTTATGTGTAGACACTATGCCAAGAATTTCACATATATTGTCTCATTCAGTTTTAACAGCAACAACAACAAAACCTCATGAGCCAGAGAGTCTACGTTAACTTTCAAGTGGAAGCAGTATGAACATCTTAAAGATGGAGGCAGCTGCCCTGTCTCTGACTGGGCTCGAGGTGTACTGCCTCCACCTCCAGGGAAAAAGGGGAGAAACACAGGCTGGGTGCTCTCCACACCCCAACTAGAAGTCAGCTCTAGTCCTGAAGGCAGCTGAGGACAGACTGTAGGAGTGGTAATCATAGAATTTGAAGTGATTCATTAGTTTGACTGACAGTCAAAGGGGAAGTTTACAGAGCGTGAAAAAAAGTATGATCTCCAAAGTCCAAGAGGCACAATGGGTACGAATCACTACCTTAATAAAATGGGATATCACTTAAATTAATTTCCATAACTGTATCCAATGAAAGTGTGATTATACAAAACATTTCTGGAATATGCTAAATATGTAAAAGTAAAAGGAGATAACAAATAAACATGAAAAAAAGAAGAAATGGAAGTGTAAATTGAAATATTGCTGAAATTATTTTACATGACAGAATTTAGCTACTGATTTTATGAAACACTTTTGAAATATACTGAATGTTTAAAAATTCAGAAAAGGAAAAATATAGCTAACAAACAGAGGGGAAAAGAAGAAGCAGAAATATAAATATCAAACTGCATTGATATAATAAAAAAAGAGAGTTGTTCCTTAAATGAGGCTGCTGTGTTGGAAGGCAGTGTTTATCACATAGGAGTACCAACTCTGCACTGCTGTCAAAGCCATCTCACAAGGACAGGAGGGGAAGTGCTTTAAAGACTTCCCACAGTGCAGGAGTCCCATTAGCTTTAGGGCAAAGTAGAACTTGAGAGTCCTGGAGCTAAAAAAATTCTTCTGAATTAAAAAAAATTAAAATAAGGAGAATTTATTTTTCACCCTTTGCTTGTTATTTCTAGTTTCTAAGAGGTATGGACAAAGGGATTTCTAAAAGTATATTTTAACTTGTTTCTGTTTGGTGATGTAAATGTCCTTGTTCATCTCCATTTCAGTCATCTTGGCTTGCTGTGATTTGAAGACCTGACCAAAACAGTTTAGGAGAAGAAAGGTTAATCTGGCTCGCAGTGTAAGAGGCTCAGTCCATGGAGGGCAGGCTCCAACGCTCTGGGCCTGGGATGAGGAGGTGTATCATGGTGGAGGAACGGTCTCAGCTGATGGGAATCTAAAGAAGAGAAAGGAGAAGCCAGGGAACAACATATAATCCCCAGAACACGCCCTCAGAGAGTCACGTCCTCCTGCTTCATCCACCTGCCTACAGTTACCACAGTATAGTGGTCCTTTCGAATCATTAATCCCTCGCATGGATTAATCAACTGGTGAGGGTACAGCTCTTATAACCTAATCATTTTGCCTCTGAATATTCCCACATTGTCTCACGTGAGATTCTGAGAGACTCATCAAACCTAAACCACAATAGTCTCTAAGCTCTCACTAAAATAAGACAGATAAATCATCATGTGCAAGTTTCTTGTTGTGAGATGCTCTGTGTGTGTGAGAGAGCAAGCGAGTGAGAGAAACTGTGTGTGTGTGTGTGTGTGTGTGTGTGTGTTTGCGTTTGGTGCTCCAAATGACCACTGGGCTAATCCTGAAGTGTTTAGATACCTTCCAAGCTCCTCATGACTTTCTCTTCTTTCTACTGGGCAAATAATACATTTAAAAAATATGACCATTAACTATTACTCTCAACAATTTCACATGAATATCTCTGCATCTGTGAGAACAAAGCTTTCAGATACTGTTAGAAAGGAATATAGAATACATGTAAAATTTACTTTAGAGCCCACTGCTCCAATTTGTGACATTGATGCTATTAAAAACAACAAAAATAACCAGGATATATCCATTGAGCTGCCTGGATAAAATGCTGTACCCTCATCATGGTATGTTCACCTCACCATGTCCCAATAATTTACACCTGAAGGGATTATGCAGGGACCAGAATGCCTGCCCTCTCTAATGCCAACTCCTAGTCTGGGAAAAGCCCTGTACCTGTATGCATGCATACTCCCCTCTGTGTGTTCCTCTTCTCAATCTGTAATACTCTTGAGAGACAGGAGAACCCACATGCATAAGACACAAGGTAAAGGCCACTCTTTCCTAATGGGCATTGGAATTCCTTATTGATTTGAGCTCAAATAGGCAATCAAACAACTCAATAGCAAAAAGACTCCATCATCTTTCACCCAAAATATACAAGATCTCAGTGAACCATTAACCCAAATACAGTGACCAACCAATATTCAGACCATAAAATTAAACCCACAATCATTGCTGCCAGCAACAGAGAACAATAACATATCAGACTGTTAACAACACAAAAGAAAATAAAACACTAAAATATTGAAGAGGAAAAAGAAAACTTATAAAATTAGAGTATCAGAAAAGTTCTACTGCCACTCTGGCTGGCAATGAGGAAGCATCCACTGGTATGGCTACCACTCACAGCTTAGGGCCACTTTTCTGAGATGTAGCTCAGCTCTGTGGGAGAATCCATAGAACCTCCCAGGGAGGCCTCCAAAACCACAGGAAGCTACAATATTATGTACTGGGATACCAGCACAACAAAGGAAAATGGTTCAATGAAAGAGGAAGAAGATGCCCAGCATCTCTTAGTGTATGCAGAATTGTTTAATATGTGTTCACAGGGGCACCCCAGATGAGTAAAAGAAATTGAGGACTATTCAATAAAAGACTCTCAGAGAGAATTACTCATTTACAAAGAAAATAATGATCTCAAAAAAATCATAATATTTTTTACTATCTTGCACAATAAAATCCAAATATGTCTATAACAAATAAATTGATCATTTTAATAATTATCATAAAAGTAAGATGATTATATTTACATTATTAGGAGAACGACTTTATGACATTTTACTTTAAAACTCAGCACAGAGATTAGATTCAGTGATGCTCTTGGTCCATGGTACACAGTCACCTTTGACCTTGCAGAGCTCCTTTGTGCCCACTGTTGTTGTGCTAAGGTTCAGGTCCCCTAATTTGCTCCCTTTCTTCGATCCTCGAAGAGAACCATTTTGGTGTTTTAAAATGCTTGATGTTGTCTACACATGTGCTCATGTTTGTACATGTTTTAACTTCCGTGAATGCTGACGTGTTATATGTGTTATATGTCCCATGCTATAAGCTACTTCTTTCATTCAGTGTCATGCCCTTTGTTATCCTCACTACAGTGTTCACCATTGTAACTGGGCTTCACCCTACTGCACAATCCTCCTCCCTGGTGGGCAGGCCTGGAGCATTTGTTGGAGTCTTGGTTTGTTAAAGGTCGTTACTGTTCCCCATTGGGCCTGACTCCCTGTTGCTCCCCATACATAGATCAGTGGTTTATGAAGAACTTTGATTTCTTGGATGAGACATGACAATCTGTTTTGTTATTGACTTTCTTGATTTTCTACTTGTCTATTCAAATTTCATAGATCTCTTGACCCTGCCACTGACAAGGCCCTACAACTGGAATCACACTCGGGTACCTTTCTTTCTGGGCCTTGGGGAAAATTCCTTTTTAATACACCCAAGAATGTTTGATTGTAGGGGAGACTGAGGCCTAATTTGAATAATGGTGTCAGCTTGCACCCCAGAATAGTTACACCTATACTAGCAGAGTTGATGATCTTAACATGTTATGGGTAAAAGAGCAATTTCACTTGAGTGAGGATACATGGGAGATGTGTGTCGGGTTTCAGTTCATCGAAGTTGGCAAATGGAGGGAGCTTGGTTCATCCATCACCAAGATGCTGCTTCATTTCAAAGCACCTTAAAAAATCAATGACACAAGCGTATTTGCTTTTCTTATCCATGGGTTTGTCTGAGCTGCTCTGCTTCTGCCTGCAGATCAGCTGGGTTTTCCCCTGGATGTCAAACTTGGCTCAGACCCATCCCTCATGTCACTTTGTTTCCTCGGTGCTTTGGTTACTGAGATGAGTTTGCATTGGGATGACAGAGGGCCAATAACTGAGTAGGAAGCAGTGACAACCATTCAGACCTTAGCTTGGATCAGACAAACCACCAGCATGCCATGTTCTGTTGGATAAAATGCCACAGCCAAGTGCAACAGTGACATGTGAGAACACAGTTCTCTCACGTAACTGAAAAGGGGAAGGATGGCATGGATCGTGCACCTGCTGTGGAGGCATCAAGGAGAGCTTAGGGATGTCAGGCATTGGCACATCAGTGACTTGTTTAACAAATACAGCTGACATGGGTTTCTTATGGATCTACTTGGACTTCATTTGCAATCCATGAATCAAGGCACCCACTGTTCTACAAAATAGACGGAGAGACCCCCAGCAAATACCAGAACAGTGGGTGTTATAAGATGAGAAAAAGGAAACCAAACAATAAAAAAAAAAAAGAAAAACAGACAAGCTGACCGGTTAGCAGCAAGAATCTCTAGGCTACTCTTTGGTAAGGAGGAAGCAGAGGAGACTTCCTTTCTACATCAACTCCACAGCCCACAAGCTTCTGATTTCAGGAAGCAATGGTTTGTTTTGGAATCTGTGTGCTTCCTCCATGTTCCAGTTCGATTCTGTGACATTTAGCATGAGTGACTCCACTTCAGTTTGTTCTGGTCTGTAGGAACTGAGTGCAGGAGCTTTGTCCAAAACAATGGATTCTCATAATTTTGGCTTCACATAACTATGTAGGGGAAGAATATGGAAGTAGTAAGGGCTGAAAAGTTTAATAAAAATTCCATTAGAAATGACAGGATAAAGATAGAGGACCAGTGGCATTTCCCCTAGGTGAATATTCTAGATTGTTAGGAGGAAGACAAAATATTTGGGGGGCCAATGATCTAATAGGTAAAATTTCCCCAATTTCTGTGATGAAAATTGTGATAGGTTGGGGAACATGAGAAAAATTTAAATGACAGAAACAAATACCTTTTATTTCAAATGTTCTTCCTTTAGTTTCTGCCTCTTCATGTACCCCACAACCCTATGGGAGGTGGGAGGCCAGAGTGGGAAGGGCTTCCCCAGCCATGGGAGGCTCCACATGAGTGTGAGCAGGGATGTGGGCTTGGTCCAGCTCTCCACCCTGACCTCTGGAGCAGGTTCCTATTAATAGAATTATGCTAAATAAAATATGAAATATTCAAAATGAATGATTATGGCTTGATTTTAAAAGTGCGGGGGAAGCACTTACCTTCACATTGTTCCTCGTTTGGAAAAGGCAATTAGCCACATTTCTTAACATTTCTAATTTAATCAAAATCTCAATGATATGAACTTCTTAATAGTAAGAACTTGGATTTGGTAAGAGTCATCCATTCTCAAACCTGAGACTTATTCATCTACATATGTAAGTGAGGGATAGTCATTTACTGGTTGTTTCTCATACATACTTATTCATGTGTTTTTAACAGGAAAATAGAGGACTGGTTAGCATAAACATATTTCATCAACATGGAAGGAACACTTCACAGCAGAATCAGTAAGGGCCAAAGCTAAACTTTTAAAACCTTGACTTAAAAATACAAAACAACTTTTCATAATACCTTTTTAAGCACAATCCTAAAAATAATGATTACACACTGTATTTTCTTCTGTACCAAAAGGGGAAGTGTGGGTAGAGCTGGCAAGGCACACTTGAGAGGCCATGTAACTAACACCACTGGACTTATGGACAACCATAAGTTGTCATCTAGCACTTCAAACATCTTTCTTTAATTCTAATTAAGATAAAATCAGCATGGTTCATCTCAGTTATCAAATACTTACAGGGGGAGGTCTGGATTTTAAAATATTTCCTGAATACAGATGAATCCCTAATTGATGGAGATGAGCTTAGCAGGACACTCTTGTGCTTCCCTTATTTTGAGATCCCTATATTGTAGTGCACACCAGGTGTCTGATGGTCCTTAGCTTCTCTTTCTGAAAGGGGCTGAAGTCTGTTCTAGTTCATACTAGAAACTCTGAATCTGGCTTTCCTCCTGTGGGCTTCCTCAGTGCTAGAAGCAGAATCAAAGGCAACTCTACCATGGACTCTGGCAGAGTTGTTCCCAAAGGGTACTCGGTGTTCTCCAATGAACATTTTTAAGCCTCATTTTATTGCTGGTGTTTTGTGCAGCCATCACTCCAGAATGAACAATTACATTAATTACTTGTGTTTCCCTCCTTTTCTCCTCCCAAGTTGCCCATCAGCCTCCTGGCAGAGCAGAACTCCACAGATCCTAAGTCCAAAGGTACAGGTGTGCTTGAGAACCAAGCAGGTTGGGCCTTTCACAATTAGTTTTGCCTTAAAGACATCTGGGGTCCAGAGCCAATCACCAGAGGTAAAGGTCAAGTTGATATCACAGGCTTTAACCGGCCTTTCCTGGCTCACTCCTCCTGTACCTCCTCCCTTCTCGCTCCTCCAGAGAATGATATTCAGAAGCAAACGCCTGCACAGAAGTTTCTCTCTCAAGCTCTGCTCTACAGAGAACCCAAAATAAGAAGTCTGTAGCACCCTGTCTCATATTCATTCTCTCTCTCTCTCTCTCTCTCTCTCCTCTCTCCCTCCTTCCCTCTCTCTGTTGATCTATCTGGTTATTTTTCTATCACCCATTCTCCTTCAAATATCCTCCTTATAAATCAGATCAAAATAGTTGGATTGAGAAAAGGCATAGATGAATGAATTACTAACATGGTATGCTAAAAATTGCCAAGACATAAGTAGTCTTAATATATTAGATATATTATTCTGGAATTTTTTCTTTGGACACCAATATCATACATAGCCACACACATAGATCTATACATATATTACACATTTATGTGAAAACAATTTTTTAACTGAACCTGATAGTATATTTAGTGCAGTATCTCTGGAAATGGCATATAATTTTTATAGCTATGGAATGGTAACATAGTAATAATTGAAAGTTTGTGTCATATTTAAAAAATAATATCCTACAGATAATCACTTGGTTTACTTACAGCTTTTACTGGAAAAAATATCAGAAGCTTCAGATTTATCCTTATTCAATTAAATGAATTTCTTTCTTGAAATAAATTTCTGGATAAATAGTATTCAGTTTTTACAGTGAATTTGTACTAATTAAAATTCCTACAGGAAGTGGTTTATGAGGTATGTTCGATAATGCTCTCACAAGCAATTGATATTATTACTTTTCTTAAAAATCCTGACAAAGAACACATATGTACATACATATCATAGGCAGATGATAGACGGATAGATAGGTATGGTGTATATATACATTATTCAATTTGTGTTTCTTTGACTATTTTCAATGCAGCAGAAGTATCCCATTAGGGCTTTTGTATGCTTTCCTTGGCAAATTGCTGGTTCACTTCCTTCCTCTAATAGTTCAAAATGAGCTCTAAATATCATCATTCATTTGAATGGCAAATAGCACTTGCAGAGGACCTACTATGTCTAGGCAATGTATGTCTGAAGCTGGACACACCATGAAACAAAACCATGAAGCACGGCCCTGTTCTTCTGGGGCCTGGCGTGCAGAAAGCAAAATGCACAGACATTCCTGTGGTGATGAGGGTGGTGATGGACTCTCAGGAACAGAAGGCATCTGTTAAGAAAGGTCAGCAAGTAAGGCTGTCGGGAATCAGGAAGGACCCCAGGAAGTCAGACCTAAGCAGAGATTGAAAGTGAGAGTCAGCCGTGTGAGAAGGACAGACAATGCTTCATGGACAGAGCAAACGAATAAAGGCCTGGGAGAAAAGTTGATACATATATACACAGCTGCTTTTTTAGCTTACCATTTATTTTTAACCATTTGGCCTAATGGAAGTTTCTAAAATTCTTAGTGTCAAATATATCAATCTTTTCTCTTATGATTTTAATTTGAAGTGTCTCACTTCAATAAGGTCATATGACCATTCAACTGTATTTCCTCCAGTACTTTTATTGTTTTATTTGTTTTGCTTTCAAGTTTTCAAACAATATGGAAAGTATTTGTTTTTAGATTTTTGAGATGGCTAATTTTTTTCTGTTCAGAAGAATTTATGATCATTTCTCTTCCAAAAGCTTATATCATCCAGCAGATTGTCCTAGTGCACCATAGAACCTTTTCAAGGTACATTTCCTCCCTGCCACATGAGGGTTCACATCTCCACAGAGATCACAACCCCCACCACACACACACACATTACCAACTACCCTCTTCTCTGGCCCAATGTGTCCTTCCAGGCTGCAGTGTCCTCTGGGCTCCTGACTCCTGACTCACATCCCAATCCCTCTTTTAAAATTCTTGCATTTTACTCTGTCCAGCACCCTTTCTCTGAATTAGGGCCACTTTCTTGGTGTTCTTTATTAAC
Source organism: Marmota monax (assembly GCF_021218885.2). NCBI lineage: Eukaryota > Metazoa > Chordata > Mammalia > Rodentia > Sciuridae > Marmota > Marmota monax. The sequence goes on along the minus strand of NW_026695217.1, from coordinate 3,674,312 downwards.
CTGCCAGTTAGAGAAGTTAATGTGCATTAATATGAAAGTAAAATATACATAAGAAACCGATTTTACCTTCTTTGGGGGGATTTCCTTTAATAAAAGGTTTTAATTGCTAGGAATTATAATTTTTCAAAAATAATTAAGTCAAAAGTAACTCATTCTGAAAGCAATTGGCACTTGAACTTTCATGAAACTGGCACAATGAAATACAACACAATAATTTAGGAAGTGGACTTCATCAAAATAAGAGTTTGTATAGCCAAGAGGATTAAGCTAACCCTGAAGCCACGGATCTGGAGAAACACAAATACCTGTGCTTGTAGCAGCGTGAAGTCTGGCAGAGGGTCACAGAGTATTACAGAAATTTGAAAGCAACATTGTTAGATACACTTCATATTTTAGAGACAGCTCAACTAAAGCCATTTACAAGAAATCTGAATTAGTCTTTCAGATATAAATATATAATTAAAAACATTATTATTTTTAGTACAAAATAAGAATACAGTCATTTTTTTCCTTACTTAGTATTCTTTCCTGGTTTTAAAGACATTTCACAGAAACCCTAAATTTGCAAGAGAGAGAGAGCACAGGCTTGTGTATGAAAAACCTTGGAAAAGATCTCGAATCCTCTCCTGGACTGTGATGCCTACGATTGACGCAGGGTTACGCCAGGGTCCAGGAACTTTGGGAAGCACTGGGATTTGGCAAGCACTATGGCTTCTCAGGTAAGGTTAGTCCTGAATGATCTAGTGATATTGATAGGGTGGGAGCCAGAGAATTAGTGTCTGTACAAAAACTAATGATTTGTTTGTCACACCATTTGAGGATCAATCGTCCATGGCAGCCCAGTGAAACTCCACCTTGCAACTGTCAGCAAGGAGCCCTGGCAGTGAAAGTCCAGATCCAAGCCCATGAGAGGCTAAGGGAGGGTAAGGAGGATCTGAGCTCTGGGTAACTGTGCAGCAAAGGAGGAGCGGCCAGCCTCATGCTCAGATTGTCCAGCCCAGGAAAGAGGACAGAGAGTCGGTCAAGACACTGAGCGTGGTCGAGAGAGATCAAGTCTCTCTGAAAAGTGTATTCCTGCCTTCTCCCTCTTTGGGACACACCAGTGCTCTCTGGCTGGGCTTCTGCTCCCTGCTGTGGACAGACTTGGAGCCCTGACGTGATGAGCCTGATGAGACACAGCCAGACTCCTGCAGAACAGCATCCTGCTTCCCAAGCACAATGTGCTCAGGGGGTCCAAGAACAAAGCCCCCCTCAGTTCTATTCTCTTCCATCATTTACCTTCATCCTTTTGAAAAATATCCAGTTTCCCTCAGTTAAGACACAGGCTTTGCCACAGTTGCAAACCATACCAGTCAAGTCTGGGATCTGGCTAACCCTGCAGGCGCCCTGCTCCAGGACCTAGTGATCTGAACTTTGGGTTCTATTATCTATCAACTGCGTTAAGACCAGAAATGAAGAAGAGAAATAGAGAAGGTGTAAAATGTCTAGAGGATGTGAATGGTCTCCAGAAAGGAGGAATGAGGGCTATTTCCACTATTGAGATGTTAAAGCTGTAGAGGAAGGTCACCTCTGGACGTGGCCTCTTAAAGAAATCAAACAATGCAGTAAGCCCAAGAGCATATGAGACTGCTGACATCTCATGGAATGCAGTTCTTCAGTAGACCTTTTTATATAACTGAAAGGAGTACATTCTAAAATAATGATAAAAGTGCCGTGTAGCAAGTGCATCAACCAGAGATGTAGCTGTTTGCCATTATCAGATGTTGTGCACTGGGCATAACTGTATGTGTCATAATTTTATACAGCTGGCAGCAAAGCAGCTTCGTGTACACAGCTTTGCCACACACACAATTGTAATGCATTGTGCTGTTGCCATGGCTACCACGTCTCTAGTCCACAGCTATTGTTCAGTGCCACTGGACTTTTACAGGATCGCTGTCAGACATGTGGCCCATCACTGACCAAGGCATCATTGAGTGCACCCAGCTGCACTGCTGTGTGCATGGAGAGGGGATGGCTCCGTCCAGCCTGGGCCACAGGGCATCCCTGCCTTTGCTGCTAACCAGGTGCTGGAAAGATGCCATGTTGGACTTGTACTGATAAATACTCCATATTTTCTGCCCCAAATCTTGGAAAACCATAGCAGAATCCCAAGCTAACTGAGGAGCCGAATAAACTGGTAGCAAAATAGTCCTCTATGCAGGAATATCCAGGGACAGCCCTTCAGACCAGACTCAGGCTCCGTAGCCTCTCATTGCTGGAACATGTTCTCTATGACACTTGGACCATGCTTTCCACTTGAGGCCTCCCCCCACTTGAGGCCTCCCCGTGCCCCCCCCCCCGCCCTGTTCCGCCAGTGTCCCACCCTAGGCTTCTGAATATGAGTCTACTGAAGCTGGGCTTCTCGTTCTGAAAATAGATTGGAGATTTAATACAGCCCTAGTCACTTGTATCTTCCAAGGACAACCTTCCCAGCTCCTGCAACTCTGACTTGAGCTGCGTGCACATGAGTTCCCAAAAGAAGAACAACCTAGAATTTCTGTTCTCAAGGGAACCATGTTTCAATTATGAAAGAGATCTATGACTAAGAGGAGCTAGCCAGACTCCAGTGGCTCTCTTTCATCTGCCCCAATTTTCTGTGCCAGGAGCTACAACCCAGCCCATACTTGGTCTTCCAGACACGAAACCTCCCTAAAGTCAGCACAGCTCCATATATACACCCATAGCATGTTGGGTTACCACTTCTCAGTTTGCAATCCATAAAAAGGGGAAGGAAAAGTAGAGCCCTGGAGTAGGCATGGTAGACTCTGAGGGAAGAAGAGACTCTTGGTTACTGGACCAATATTATTGCCACCAACAGAGGGTGGAGCAAAAGAACCAAGAAACTCCAAATTCTTTATTGCCACATAGTACATGATGGCTGTAATATCTTTATGTCAAAAGAAAAAGTCAATTTACTTCTGCACAGTGAAAAAAAAGTACCAAGTTGTTAAAAATAAATGTTTCAGGGCTTTTCTGGATAAAGAGAAATGAAGTGTGAAGATGAAAATCATAACTAAAAGGGATTAACTAGGCTGCTAAAGAAGCTTCCTTTCATTCTTAGGGACTTCTTGGAGCACTGCTAAAGAATGCCAGGTTATAACCAGTAAAACAAAGAGGGCCACAGCTGACCAGGGATGTTTCCCATGGCTTTGGAGGTGTAGGTATAGGGTATGGAATGGAGGGTGAGGATGAGAACCTGGACCTGTGGTTCTAAAGTAAAGAAAGTGCTGCTGTGGATCAAGGCAACAGACATTCCTGGCATTTAAAATCTACAGTTCACTCCTAAATGTATTGAATATTACTGAACAAAGACCTTCTTTTAACTGGGCGCCATGGTGCATGCCTGTAATCTCAGCAACTGGGGAGGCTGATGCAGGAGAATTGGGAGTTCAAACCAGCCTCAGCAATTTAGCAAGGCTCTAAGCAACTCAGTGAGACCCTGTTTCTATTTCAAACATTAAAAGAAGGGCAGGGGATGTGGCCAGAGGTTGAGTGCCCTTGTGTTCAATCCCTTGTACCAAAAATAAAAATAAAAACCCTTATTTTAGAGATGAGGTGCACAGTCACTTCAGACTTGAGTTGAATTCACCAACATGAGCTAGCGTCATATGGAAGGAGACTAATAGACTTCTAATTAGGATATTTCATGGTAGTGGGATGTACTGTTTAATTAAGGTGAACATTTTTGTCCATATTGTGTTTCTGAGGCTAAGGGTAAACTTTTTTAAGAATGAACTTTTATTATGTCTTAAGTTTGGCCTTTAGAAAAAGTTAATAAAGAATCAAGAGTCCTGGCAACTTCTCTTGCTCTATGCCATCCGTCAGCTTTGTGACCCAGCACTAGTCACAACATTCTTTACTTTAATGTCAATAAGTAATGAATTCTCCACCAGCTTAAAAAAACACTTGTATAATCATTAGAAGCCTGGGGAAATTTATACTCATCAACGGATGTAAAATTCTCCTAGGAATAGTGGCCTCAATGCATCGACTCTTACTCCCAGCCATCTGTTCTGATAGAACCCAAAACCCAGGCCATGATCATGTGAAGGAGAGGTCTGACCTTTCTGAGCCAGCAAAAGCAAGAATTGCAAACAAACATTTCTTAGCCATTTATTTTCATAACATTCCTGAATTGAGTGAACAAAAGATAAAAATCTGATTTTTGACCCGAAGTCATCAAAAGGAATTGCTTTTAGGGCAACTGTTGTGATAATTTACTGTCAATTCTGCATCCTGTCTCAGGGTAGGTATACTTCCTGCACCTTGTGAAGAAAGACAGCCAATGCTGGTGAGATTTGTACCTTGGAAGTCTTCTTTTTCATGTGCTCAAAAATCAAGCAAAAAAGAAAAGGTAGGATCAGGCCATTCAGTTTTGATTATTGAAACATTTTCCCTTAGCAATGGTGAAAAACTCCATTGATCACCATACAGTGTGATTTGCTCACTGTGCTTGCCTCCAATCCCACAATGCAGTTCAGGCAAATCAGCGGCTCCTGACTGGGTTAGTACAGCATCTGTGCTTTGCCCCTCCACCTGACATAGCGTGCTGACCAGTTGTCAGGGAACCTTGTTTAATGAACAAATTGACAGAATTATAAGTAAGTGATTTAGCCCATCAAGAGTGAAAGTGTCCTTGGATCTCATTTATATTTCCTCTTTCACAGCCCATTAACCACTCATGACATTCTCAGGCATCTTGCTTTACTATGCAGAAATGTCCAAGCTCAAGGTATAAATTCAGTTATGCTTCTTTCCACCATGTAACATCATCAACCGAAAGCAAAGTTTCCAAATAAATTCACAGTTAAATTAATTGTCAGAGTGAAAACAATGACAACATGAACAACAACAAACCCCACAAGCCAAACACAAAAAGGGTCTCACTAGACCCCGTGGTTTCAATGAGGAATAATGGATAATTATGATATTAAGTTCTCAGCATTTTTTTTTTACTATTAACATTTAATCAGAGGAACTTGGAATACCTGAGTAGTCTACATGATAGTGTTGTACACGCAGTCTAGGCCCAGTGGAATTATAATAAATAATGCAAATTTACTTTGTTTTCTCGGGTGAATTTTGCTTCTAGCCTTTTACTTTGGAGTTATAATGGAGTGCATTCAAAAAACACACACATGTGGTATACAAGATATTTCAGCTTATACATGAATCTACACACACTCATTGTGGAAGAGGATATCTTTATCTACACACAAGTACCCACTGCAGAGGGAGATATTTTAGTCCCGGTAGAGAAACCACTTATTCTGCAAAAGCTTCTTTGACTCCTTGATTGAGTTAGGGACTCCTCTGCCTTCTGGTTCTACATTGGGTTGGTCCGATCAGGATTATAGGCCTGCAACAAGGCCACAGGCGTCCCACAGACAGTAATGAACATATCTACCCACATTTGACCACGAATCTTCTGACTTTTGGATGCCCAAAGCCTGATGACATTCATAGCATATCGGATGTGTTCAGTAAATACTGATTCAATGAATGGGTGTTGTTATGGATGGGAAAGGGGCATAAAGTTTGACCATAAATTTCCACATGGACTTAAAGCCATTCAGTTTTGATTATTGAAACATTTTCCCTTAGCAATTGTGAAAAAACCACTGGTCGCCATACAGTGTTCATCAACACCACGGCGAAACACCTTCCCCCAAAGTTTAACATAATTTCAAGACAAATATTAGAAAAATTGTCAAATTTTTACTTCATTTTAAATAAATTATACTTTTATAATTGGATCAACCTTAAAATTCATTATTTTGAATCATAGTTTAGTTGATCTGTCACTAAATTAGGAGGAGGAAAAGTGTAACTAAAAACTTAAAAGGTGTATCATGAGAATTTTGAAGTCTGAGCAGTAGTGTGACAGAAATACTTTCAAGAGAAGAATGGAAGATGTTTAATATTGTGAATGTGACAATAAATAATGTTATAAGTATTCTAATTTAATTTATTAATTAAATTAATTTCTTAAAAATTAATTAATTACATTAATTATGTATCTGATATATAATTTTAACACTAATCATTCATAAAGTGATTCTATTTTATTAACAATTCTTGTTAATTAATAAGTACAAGTCCTTTCATTCCTATAAAGTATAGAAAGGGAATCTGGCCATGATGTGAATGAGAAAGTTATTTTAATTTAAATGTCTATGATTTCTTTAAGTTAAATATAAATCTGATAGTTTGGAATTATTCCAGACCATTTTAAAGTCTCTGGAAAAATATGTGAAAGGTCTGTAACTTTTCCTGTGTGGTTAAATAGCTGTCTGTTTGTGACAGTAATGAACTTTCTATCTTAAAATAACTTCAAAGAATGAAAGGTCTAGTTTCAAAATGCTTTCTCCAAAATACAAACAAGATTGTTACAAATGCCTGGGGAGTCTTGTTTTTTGGAATAAAACTTTAGAGCAGGTGATGTGGAATGAGTGGATGCCTCTGTCCCCGTCCTTACCTCAGAGCTTAAGGAAGCTGGTCCTCTTCATTAATCTGTTCCCCACAGCCCCTCCTCCATCCTCTGAGGAGGTGGGCTCCACACAGGAACCACTCTGCCCTCAGGCAAGGAGCGGCTTGGCCTAGTGAAACACACAGTATTGTCACTCCTGGCGCCCCCAACCTTTATATTTATTTATTTGCCTTTGACACATTAAGCGTCCTGCACTGAAAGGTATTTATCCCTTTTGCATTTGTTCATATACTATTTATGATAACTGCTCCACTTTTTGTTTTATTTTACCTTTTTCTATTCCCTTAGAATAATCTTTTTATATGCAGCTTGCCGTATTCTTTTCCAAAACTACTCTTCAGAGTTGTGGCAATAAAATTACCTTTTCAGGTATTCAGTACTTTTGATATGACCTGTTCTTCACATGCCCCTAAAATACTTTTTTTTAATTTTATTGATCTCAGAATACAGTATTCATTCCCCTGCCCAATGTTTATGTACAAGGCAGTGGATTTAAAAGTAGAAGGAGCTTAAAATATTTGCTAAAACTTCTTTTAATGAAAGGTAGTGTGTTTGGAGTTACATAAAAAATAAAGATAATTCATTTGAAACATCTGAAATTATCTGCGTATGTCTTAGCTCATTTTCTGATGCTACAACAAAATACCTGAAGCTGGTTAACTTATAAAGTATTTTGTTCACCTGAAGACTTTGGTGGATAGAGGGTACAAGCAGTGTGGCATTAGCACCCTGGAACACCCTACAGAAAGGGCCACAAGCAGAAGGGGCATGTGGCGCACAAGAAGGCCAGAGAGTGCCATTAACCCAGGCATGGGGTGAAGCTGTGGCCTAATTGTCTTCTACTACCCCTCACCTCTTACAGGTTCCATACCTCAACACCAGCACATTAGGGAGTGAGCTTATAGCACATGAACCTCTGGAGCAAGGACGTGCCCCAGCGGCAACAGGGTTCACATGGGACAGTGAACTAATAAAAACCTCGGCTGACATGAAAATGAGATTCTATCCCAGTAAATCTCTACTAAGGTTGCTACTTTCCTCCAAAAAAAAAAAAATTTAATCATAGAAGGCAATTAGAGAATGTGCATATAAAAATGCAGAACTCAGGACAACTTCTTTATAGCAACTTGTTAGCCAAGTGGAGGTTTCTAATATTTTGGATAAAATCCCAATAAAATAAAAAAATTATTTCAAACTCATGAGAACTGGAATGGGTAGAATTTAACCTGCACAAGTAAAAGCGTGTGCTCACACACACCAATATGGAAACCTCCAGCACTAAATCCAACTGCAGCTTGAATTTCTTGATGTAAATCAAAGAGAGCTAAACACTTTATTTCCCATAACCTCTCTGCTGTCACTGACAGTGAAGCATGTGTTCATTACATGTTTCCATTGCCCACTAGATTAGCTATTTTTTCACTTAAAACTATTGTTTGTCCAGAGTGTATTCACTTATTATTCATAAATGTAAGGTTTTAATGAAACTGAAAAAAAAAAGACCTCGATACAAAAATGGCAGACTAAGGTGATAAATCAGACAAACTCTCCCTCTATAAACACAATGAAATGTTGAATTAAATGCTTAAACTTTAAAATATTATTTGGCAAATCCCAAAGAAGGATGAGAACTCCCTGAGGCTTCCTCTGGGAACAGGGCACCCAATCTTGGTGGTCAGGAAGTGAAGCCAGTGGTCTCATACTACTGTGGGCACTGGGTTTAAGCTTTGGGAATTGTGCTTCAAATGTCCAGACAGGTCATGAGACTTTCAAGTTAATCCCATTCTCAAAACGACTTTCAAGTGTGCTTTGAGCCAGGATTGCCAAACTACCTGACAAGAAGAGGGTGGAGAGGAAAACCAAGCACTGTGCCTATGACTAGGGAGCAGGAGCCAGGTTCAGGCTGAAGGATCAGCCCACATCATGACTGAGCATGCACTTTAAGTTTTCTGTCTTAGTACAGGATACTAATATAAAAAAAATGAAGAAAAAAAAGAGAGAGAAAAAGAAAAAGACTTCCCTGCATTGAGAAGGACATAAACAAGAACTATGATTGGATTATGAATTGGGAAGAAAATAAATTTTTGGAGCAATCACAGACTAGAGATTTTATGTTAACAAATTATTGTTAGTTCTGTCAGACATAACAGTGGCCTTGTCATTGTAGGGTCACATCTCTATAGATAGCCCACGTGAACTGAACCTTTGGAGGGTGATACCCCTAAGGCAAAGACAATTTGATTTTAACAATAGTTAAACTTACAAGAATAAAGCAAAAGGGGAAGGATGTGTTTATTCAATATTTGCCTCTGAAAAAATTTAGTGTCACGATTAACAAAACAAATTCTCAGCACAAATTAAGCATGGAATAAGAAAAAACAATGTCTTTCCAGTCAACAAGATAAACACTTAATGGTGCAGTGTTATGAGTACATTAAAATCAAGAATACACCAAAGACAAAAGCTAACTCATTAATGGGAGGAAGGAGAAGGGCTGTGAGATAGGACACGGGCTTTTGAAATGTACCATTTACGTATTTCCCATGGCTTCTTAAAAATTAAAATATCCCACCCTTGGCACAATCTGCAACCAAGTGGACTTTCAGAAGTGGGGGCAGGGGGTCGCCCTGGAAACCACACATGCCATGCAAGCTTGGGTAATTCATCTAACCACTGAGGGCTTCAGCATCTCCACAATACATAAACAAGAGCATTGTACCCACATAGAGGGAGGGTGCAGCTTACCCTAGCAGGTGCACCGTTAAGACACAGAATTCACACACGTTCACACGTTCTTCACCTCCCAGTCTCTGTCCGTGGAGAGTGCACAGTGTACAGGCACCCAACTGATATATGTTAAAATAAATTAATTCTAATATTACTCACCAAACAAGGGACTGTAAGGATACCAATAAAGAAGATGATGTGTGGAAAGCATTCAGCACAAGGCCTTGTACGTTTCCATATCCAAAAACATATCATTGTCCAATCACAGTCAATTTTATCACTGTTATCATGATCAAAAGTAAAGCATTCCATTCATAGCTTCCCATTTGAGGAGATGGCGATCACTATGCCAAAATTTGACAAGACCTAGAATGAGGAAACTTCCAGTGGACTCAGGAAATGTCTGTGTCTGAGGTGGAACATCTGAGCAAATTTTACAAGACTGGATTGTCCCCAATGTACTAACAATACTAGGGACAGTTACAGAGAGGCATCTGGGAGTCTTTGCTGAGTTCTGAAATTAAATAACATTACTAACCAGAATGTATTTTTATGTAAGAGCTTTGAACCCATTTGCCTGTGTACATTTTGCCACATGCTGACAATTTTATTCCAGCTCCTGGTCTATGTATAAATTAAAGGACTCTGCTAGTGTTCTGAGGATATAAATTTTTATAACTTTGTTATTTGCTTGGAAGCCAACAGTCATCCAAAGATAAGCATAAACCTCAGGCTCTGATAACCACTCTAGTCTACAGGTGAGACTTAGTATTCAATGTGGCCTTTGTACATTGCCATCCTCCAGAACAATGCCACCCCACTCGCTGACTGTACTCTGTGCAGTTGGCTTGCTTCCCCGTCAGTATTTACGATCTTATAAGACGGAGCGGCCCTAAATGCAGAGTTTCTTCTAAATTAAATTCTGTGAATGACAGCCTAGCAAACTTAGTTACATGATGAAATATTGATATTGGCATTTGATTTACTGTTTGTTAGGGACAGATGCAATATGACCTTTAAATGTTATATTTTTTCTTTAATTAAAAAAATTCAACACTCTAGGTAAATGCCATATTTTAACATATACATTTAACAATTATATTTGAGTGTTTATTGAAAACAAGCATAAATCATTGGAATCTTTTATAATGCACATATATTTCCTGGTAAGAGCAATTCAAGGGGTTGATATTTCAATTTTGGTCAAAGTACAGATCTAGTATGAATGATGGGTAGAAATCTTATTCTCCATCTGTGGAACAGAAAATAAAATTAGGGACATCCCACCTATACTGTAACTTGACTAGCTTTTTAAAATCAGTGCCAACAAAAAGAATGATGATAATGAGGATGCTAAAGCAGAACAACAACTTTTAGCTTATTTTAGTGCTGGTTAGTTACTAAGTTTGTAAATTTTTGTTCCATAAATTATCTTATTTCATCCATGTGATACTTAATATAAAACTGATATATTGTGTTGGGGATGTGGCTCAAGCGGTAGCGTGCTCGCCTAGCATGCGCGGGGCGCTGGGTTCCATCCTCAGCACCACATAAAAATAAAATAAAAATGTTGTGTCCACCGAAAACTAAAAAATATATATATATTAAAAAATTCTCTCTCTCTCTCTCAAAACAAACAAAAAAACAAAACAAAACAAAAAGTGATATTATCCTCATTTTGCAGACAGCAGAAACAGGCATAGGACCAGTTGTTGGCTCCTCTGTTCTACAAAGATCTTCTGCCATAATACCCTGTACTATATCTAATCCCAATGTTTTTAGAACTTTCTATAAGCAAGGTCTTGCTCTGGGTGCCTCAAGCAAAAGAAATGATAACGAGCAAATTCCTACTCCCCATAGGTTCAAAACACAGCTAAAAAAGGCATCAAACCTCACAGCCTTGCTCAGAATCCTTGCTCAGAAATCCTCAGATCCTGGGGGCCTGCTACAAGCCCTGGCTCAGTTACTCCAAGTCACCCTGGACAGCTCAGGCCTGTAGGCCTTGGTAATCCCAACAGAAGGGAAGACACTGGAGCTTCGACCTAATCCCCTCTCTTCCCCTTTGTTCTGGTGTTGTTTGAATTAGCGTCTCCACTCTGACTCCACACAGCTGGGTTTTGCCAAGTGTCAGAGCCAGGTTTGCTTGCATGGGTCAAAGCTCTTTCCTTCTCTTTCTTGGCTGTCTTGCTTGCACAAACACAGAGGACATGTGCACTGTACTTTGATTTCCACCCAAATATTTTGCCTGGCTCTTCTATTCCCTTTAAGGGCAAAAGTTGTGTCCTGAGTAATTTTCTGATGATACTGCACTTCTTGAGGTTTGTCTTTCATTGGATTCTTCAGTGTTATAGGCTGCCCATCCTACCTCACCCCACTTAGAAACATTAGTAACTCCCATTACTAGGATCTCATCTGAGGACTCTGCGTACTCTGCCCACAGTATTCACCCCTCCAATGTCCCTTCCATTCTGCAGTCAAGTCCACTCTGTTGCTCATCATCACTTTGCTCTGGAGGGTCATTGTACTATTCCTCGCCTTGACTTCCTCCATGGTGTCCAGAATTCTTACTATTACTTCACCCTGACTCTTCTCTTGTCCAAATGTCTAAATATAATCAACCTCCCAATAACTAGACCAAATGGAACAGTTGCCAAAAATTTGTGCAAAGTGTTAAGGATCTTCAGAGATCAGAGCATTTTTCATGGTAAAAAATGATGAAAGGTACTAATGGACCATGAAATGGTACAGATTTTAGGTGATTGTGAGAAGCACCGATGGCAATAGAGAAAACAGCCTTTGCAGACTGCATGGGAAGCCAAAGGTCCAAGAGTGTACCACAGATAACTCTGTTTAGGTTGTCTGCAGGGTGCATGAGAAAGCGTAGCAGGAGACAAATCTGAAAAGACAGGGGGAAGCCACGTTGGCAAGATCACGAAGGCCAAAGGACAAATGGATTCACAATAGTCTAGATAACACAAATTAATGAAAAGTTTCTCTCTCTCTCTCTCTCTCTCTCTCTCTCTCTCTCTCTCTCTCTCTCTCTCCTCTCTTCTGTTGATGTAGGAAGAATAAGAAGAGATTTTAGAGGCTGGAAATTTTGGGGGGACGAAATGGTAAAAACACAAACAAGATTAAACAACAGAAGAAACTCAAGTGCACATAAAATGAGAAAAAATACTTGGTCAAAAGAAGATTACTGAAGTTGGTGTTTGAAAGAGGGTCTCATTGGGAGACAGAAGGATGAGGAAGCCCAAATTTCCTTCTCACACTTAGCTCCCCTTTGGGGACTGTGTAATTACCACCCTCACAACTAGAGTATCCACCTGAGACCGCTGCCCGCCCACAATCTGCTGGTGACTTCAGAGTGGACAACGGAGCCCCCTTCTGCCCCATAGCACAGCAGAGACAAAATTAGAATCATCAAGAGAGAATTTATTGAAGAATAGAAGATAAAATCTGGGTTATTGGGGGTATCAAATATGACTTCCCCTCTTCAGCTTGTGACCCATTAGAGAAGGCCTAGCTGATAAGCCACTAAAACTCCAAGGTTCTTGGTATCCATCTGAAATACACACCTCAATGTGGCACACTTCAAACAAGAGGTCAGCCACTTAGAGATCTAACTATTTTCTTTCAATTCTAACTTTGTTTGAGGACCTATTTCATTTCCTGGCCAATTTGCATGAGAAATGATCTCATTCTGATTACTCACTAGTCCACTGCATTATCTTTGATCTCTTTAGAATAATTACATCAAAGCACAATACTGATAAACCCAATCTCAGCAGAGTGGTCGTAAATGTTTAACAATATGTGGCTCAAGTGGTAGCGCGCTCGCCTGGCATGCGTACGGCCCGGGTTCGATCCTCAGCACCACATACAAACAAAGATGTTGTGTTTGCCGAGAACTGAAAAATAAATATTAAAAAAAAGAATAAAAACAAAACAAAAATAATCTGTTTTATATTGTTTGCCAATTGCTGTGGTGTAAATATCCCCATTTTTGGTTGATTTGAAGCCACTGGTGTGAGTCACTGAATCAGGACTTGGAGAGAGACAGTGTGAGCTGGCCCAGCAATCTGCCATTCATGTACAACAATATTATTATTTATTAAATTCTTATTAAAGGTCATCAAGACTATGAAGCAATTAGCATATATTCTCTCCTTTAATTTTCCAACAGCTCTCCAAACCAGGCATTATTTTTATCATCACTATGTATAGTATTAAAAAATTAAATCTCTAAAACTTACAAAAATGGTGAACAGAAAAGTCAACAATGGAGACCCATCATGTCACTTGACTTTTGACATCTGTGTCTATCTCTTGATCATCAAAATTTAGCACTGGCCCCAATTTTCACCCAAGAATGTGCTCCAATTCATATTCATGAGTACCAGGCTATACTTTTTTCTCACAGAAGAAATGTAATAAGCAATAAGATGTGTAATTTTGTTGCAGGCACAAAACCCATATGAGTAGGCCACTGATTAGACCTGGTAATGGTGGAACAGGGCATTATTGTAAATTTTTGTCCCTGAATAACTGGAAGAATTGAACAATCTTTAAATGTTTTAGAATGTGAGGAACACCATGGTTTGGAGGAAATATGTTTTGGGAATTTATTTTAGGCAGAGAGATATTTATATAGAAAGTGCATTTTGCAGAACCTGTTCAGGCAAGATAGACCAGTGTCTGCTGGGTCAGGTTGGGCAATGTGGGAGATGGGCAATTAATTTCTAAGAATTTAGCTTCCTCAAATGCAAAACGAAATTTAAGAATTCTGTTTCCGTTTTTTTCCTCAGAGGACAATGGGGGAGATTGATGCATTTTTATCATGGAGATGCTTCTGCTCATCTCTAGTAGAGAAGTTCATGCCACTGAAGTGACAGTCGGTCCTTCTCCATGGCAGAAATCAACCCTACAGTATTACTCTGCTCCTCAGATCAACTAATTTTCTCTGTTTCTACACATTCCTATTTTCTCTCTCACCATGATATTTGCAAAGGGTCTCTTAGAATGAAGAAACACTGTGTTTTTTAAGAGCTATAAAATTCATCTAAAATGTTGTTGCCTTGGAGTGAGACTTCACAATCACACAGTTAATAATTCTCAACACTAAGAGTGTGGTACTTCCTGTGCTATGAATTTATATAGATTCTTTTATTGTGGTCTTAATATCCAAAGATCTGAAATTTTAAATTAATATTTACTTCCCTCTAGGAGGTTGAAACTTGACCTTAGCATTTAAATTATCTGATTTCTTTCATTACTTGTTTTTTATTACTTATTTTGACACATTTTCTTTTCTTTTTTGAATTTGTTCTAATTAGTCATACATGACAGTAGAATGCATTTCGACACAGTATACACCAATGGAGCACAACTTCTCATTCCTCTGGCTGTACATGGTGTAGTCACACCAGTAGTGTAATCATACATGTATGTAGGATAATAAGATCCATCTCATTCCACAGTCTTTCCCACCCCCACACCCCCTCCCCTCCTCTCACTCCCCTTGGCCCAATACAAAGTTCCTTCATTCTTCCCTACCCTCCCCCAATTATGGATCAGCATCTGCATATCAGAGAAAACATTTGGCCTTTGATTTTGGGGGGATTGGCTTATTTCATTTAGCATGATATTCTCCAGCTCCATCCATTTACCTGCAAATATCATAATTTCATTCTTCTATAAGACTGAGTAGAATTCTATTGTGTATATGTACCACATTTACTTTATCCATTCATCTGTTGAAGGGCATCTAGGTTGGTTTCATAGTTTAGTTATTATGAATTGATGTGGCTATGTCACAGCAGTATGCTGATTTTAAGTCCTTTGGGTATAGACTGAGGAGTGGGATAGCTGGGTGAAATGGTGGTTTCATTCCAAGTTTTCTGAGGAATCTCCATACTGCTTTACAGAGTGGTTGCACCAATTTGCAGTCTCACCAGTAATGTATGAGCATGCCTTTACTCCCACATCCTCACCAACACTTATTATTGCTTGTATTTTGGGTAATTGCCATTCTGACTGGAGTGAGATGAAATCTTAGAGTAGTTTTGATTTGCATTTCTCTAATTTCTAGAGATGTTGAACATTTTGTCTCCCTCATTCATCAGGACAAGGGCTTTGTCTTGTCCTGTACCTTAGCTATAATGCAGCACAGGATGAAATGAATGGAAGAATGAAGGAAAGAAAAGGCAGCTTAGCAGGTTTGAACCTATCAGAGGGTTCAAGTCTAACTGTGGTCTCATCCGCTTGCCAACATTTCTATGTATTCTACCTTTAAGAGGGGGAGAGGGGGCCCTCCCCTAAACCTCTTTTGTTACTCCAATTAGGAAGGGAGTATATTGCATAAAACTCACGGACCTTTTGCTCTGAAACTGCACATTTGATATCCAGGAGCATGACAGAAGCAGGGGAAGAAAGTTCCCAGCCACTGGATTCACTTTTACATCAATAACCACCTAGTAGTGGTCATGATGCCACAGAAGAGAGAGCATTTGCACAAAGGGTTTCGCTAGTGATGGTGGCTAGAACAGGGGTTGATTGGGAAGGAAGGGGAGCTGGGGTGGGTCAAAGCCAAGCCTGCGTGGACCTGCAGGAAATGACTGTGCACATTTCTTCCCATCTGCGCGATTGCTGCTGTGCACAGGTAGTTTGAAATTGGCCTTGGTGAGAGTCTTTATTATACAATCGACCCAGACAGATTAGATAGCAAGACAGCTGCTACAAAATAGAGAATTTTTCCGAGAGTCTATTTTAAGCCTTTTGAGAGTGTGCCATTTGAGGACTCAGCTGTGTTCTCCTAAGCTATAGTCAGAGAAGTACACATAACACCAAATAAACAGGAGGCCAAAGAAGAGGACAGTGGGCGCTGGGATGAAAGTGGAAAAACAAGACCTTGGAAGGGTAGAGGAAGTTCAAGCACAGAAAATACCAGATGAAGAACAGGGTAGGGAGAGGTGAGACAAAAGTGGCATTGGTAATTGAGGAAGAGAAGGAGGTGGGTCCTCTGAAGGTTTTGGATTTCCAAGAAGCAGAAATGAGATTACATGTGCAAGAGATTTCCTAGGGAAAATCCCTGTGATAGCTAAAAGGGAAGGACCCGGAGCAGAAAGGAAGGCTTCAGACCCTGAAGCAGCTCTGATCCTTGTAAAAGCGAAGGGCGAGGGAAGCAGATTAGATAGCAAGCAGTAAGTCTGCAGTTTAGCTTAGCTCTACTGAGGTTTCAACTAGACTGATGGGTGTGCTCAGCCCTCCATGACAGGACTCCTGTGTACCCAGGATAGGCAGACACTAGCATCCTGGCTGTGCTCTGCCATTGGCTGGGAAAGCATGGGACAGCAGGGCCTTGACATGAATACAGTGGACACCACCTCCCCAGCATGTCTCCCCATGTGTATCCCAGGGGAGCTCAGCAGCACCTGTAGATGCACATGATTCAAAGACAATTCTCTGCTAGAGGTGGAGTTTTGGTAGAGTACTCATAGTTTTCCTTAGAAAGCCCATCCTTCTGTCTAACTCTACACCTGTGTGGCTGGGCCTTCTCTCCTGTGAATCTGCTTGCAAAAATATTACTGTTCTTTTATGGTGGATGAAGACTCGACCGAGACCCATTACATTCCCCAAGACACTGCTACTGTTTTATGTGAGGTCTGAGGCCCTGTTTAGTACTGAACACAGAAAAAACAGACCCAGCATCTGGCCTTCTTTGTTCTTGCTTTATCCTGACTTGAAATTGGAGTCACATATGATTTCTTAAAATCACCTGTCCCAGGCATATTGTTTGAGGTCTCCTCAGACCCCAGATATTTTTCTGCCTGTTCCTATCGTGTCTGAAATGATTCCTGTGTTCCAGGCAAGCATTTGATGAGGCTTGCCCAGCAGCAGTGTGGACACGTTTCCTTCTCAGCAGGGCTCTGTGTATCCTAAGGGTGAAAACAGCATCTTTTTCTAACTCCAAGACGTGCCAAAGCACATCATGTGGGTGAACAGACAGCGGAGCATCTATAACTGTTACCATAGAGATGGGGTGTCCCCCAAAAGCTCATGTATGAGACAATGCAAAAAGTTTAGAGGTGAAATGTTCGGGTTATGAGAGTCTTAACTTAATCAGTGAATTAATCCACTTGAATGGATTAACTAGGTGATGCCTATAGGCACATAGGGTGTAGCTGGAGTCACTGGAGTTATGTTTGGGAGGTTTATATTTTGTCCCTGGTTACCATATCCTGAGCAGTTTCCCTCTACCATGCCCTTCTATCACGGTGCTTTGCCTCACCTTGGGCTCAGAGCCATGGGGTTAACTGTCTATGAACTGAGACCTACAACTCTGTGAGCAACCCCAAAACTTCCTCTCTCAGCAACTAAATAAAAGCTAACTCAAACAGTGACACTGATGTTAGCCAATGCCCTTTCTTCTAGGCTCCACATGTGGTGTCTTAGGGACTCTTTGTTTTACCTAACATCTTTCTTATCTTCTTTGGATTAACACTTGGTTTGATGTGGTAAGACCATCCCAGTAGGTACCTGACCTTTGCTTACAGTCCCAGAGAAACACAGGCAGAACAGAAGCACGTGGACATCACTTAATGTTTTAACATTTACATTTTCATTTTAGCACCTTCAGCTAATATTTGCCATGAGGAATTTGAAAACTGAAGTACTCAACTGACTGAACATTAAAATATTATCACTATTGTTTTACTGACGGCAAATGGGTCTTTTTCCAATGTTTCTAAATGTGTAAAGAAAAGCATTTATTTTGCGTATATAAATAGCGATGATTTTCAAAATGAGCCCTCAAAAGATACCTACCGCCACGATACCTACAGAAGTACACTCTTAATAAGTTGGAATATAAGCATATTTGGGGTCATAATTAAAAATGAAATTGATCCTGTTTTTTGCTCAAGGAATGTGTGGAATAAATTTGATTAGGGATCAAGATTTTTTATTTTCTAATAGATATGCACACAAACAAAATTCTTTACAGGCCACTGCAAATTTTAGACAGTCTCTCATAGAATCATGGCAATGTTGCTTTCCCTGCTAGTCCGGTAAGTTATTCATAATTGCTAGTAAATTTCTTTC
Organism: Marmota monax; assembly: GCF_021218885.2. Taxonomy (NCBI): domain Eukaryota; kingdom Metazoa; phylum Chordata; class Mammalia; order Rodentia; family Sciuridae; genus Marmota; species Marmota monax. The sequence goes on along the minus strand of NW_026695217.1, from coordinate 3,655,954 downwards.
TGTGTTCAAATAAAACTATTCCATAGTAAATTAAGTATTTTTTTCAAGGAAATAAATATATTTTAAGATTTTTTAAGGTTTGTTATTGTACTTGGTAGTTCTCTAAAATCCTATGTACTTATTTTAAGTATTCTCAAAGGAAATAGGAAATAGATATGATAGTTATCTTAGGAGGCTCTAAACGTATCCCATTTCCAACCCCACCCATTCTAATTTGTTTATTACAGCATGAATTTCAACCTGAGACCCAAGGGCTAGAATTTAGGAGACCCCTGAGCTTTAATGTGTTATTTTCACTCACCTGCAACCCAAACTCATCATTTCTTCTAATTGTGAATCAGTCAACAAGCCTCAGTCAAAACAGCAATGTATGTGACTCTGTCACCAATAGAAGATATTCTCATATGACATTGTAGGTGTGGAAGAAATCCTAGAATGTGTTTGCTCCTCACTTTAAATGTATTTAGAACAGACCTACAGCTAGGACTTTGAGGTGCAAGGTAGTTTATTAGTGGAATGTTAAACACAATTGTTAGCATCCCAACTCTGATTATAAATGTGTATGTGTATGCATACATAGATGGATAGGTGTATGATAGAGAAGATCAATTTTGATATTGATACATAACTGACAGTTTCTTTACTACCCATATATTTTTATTTCACACATTTTCTCAGAGAGCCATTAAAGGTCAGAAACCTATATTAATGTTTTGTTTGGATAAAAAGGGAAAACGTGTGCTTTCTTGGAGCCTACCTAAAATAATATAAATGTTATCAAAAGATCTTTGGAGACTCACAAATTCTTTTCAGGATAAAATCTAAACTCTTTTTCAGGTTTCAAAATCTTTCCCAAGAGGATCCTGGACAATGTGTTTTCTTAGACCTTCTAGATGAAGATCTGCTCTAATCAAGGCAGTCCTAACTCACACCTCCTCCTTCCTCACCCCAGGCTTTCCTTTTGCCCTGTGTGCCCTGGAGAAGGACCCCAGCCCTTCTCCACCAGTCAGAAGGCTACTCGAGATTCCTGTTTCCTGAATGCCCTCTTTCCTCACAACTCCAGCCTGTGGAGGGTTTTCTATACTTGGAACTCAAAGTGGACCCAAGTTGGAAGCTGAAAACAGAAGTCAGAGTTTAAATTCAAACTGACCCACTAACTGAGCATGTAAGGAAATACAAGTACCTTGTCCATCTTGACACAGAATTGCCACTGTAAGTTTTTTTATATTGTGTTTTATGGAGGTCAAGTGTTAATCGTGTGTGAGGGGCTGATGGACTTAACCAGATAGACTCTTTCCAGGGTGAGATAGTTAGCTGCTTATCACTGTAACACAATACCTGAGATAGTCACATTATAACAGAAAAGGGTTATTTGGGTTTACAGTTTTGAAGATTTCAGTACATAATCAGCTGGTCCTATTAGTCTGGGCCAGAGGTGAGGCATCATGTCAGGGCAGAAGCACATGGAATAGCATAATCACCTCTTGGATAGGAAGCAGAAGGGAGAAGAAAACAGGGACTCTGGTCCCACAAAGCTCTCAAGGGCATACTCCAATAACTGAAGACCTCTCCTAGGCTCTGCCTCTCAAAGGGTCCAATACTCTTTGATAGCACCACTCTAGGGACCAACCCTTTCATGTGTGGCCTTTGGATGACACTTAGGGTCTAAACCACAGCAAAGAGTTTGTTGTTAAAATAAAGGCTGTTTTCAAAGGACCCTGATACCCCATGTTGACTCACTGTCCAAACTACTCTTCATCTATAAAACTCTTTGGCATTAATGTTACATTAACTTGGTCATGTTTCATTATTTCTATATTTCAAATTTCTACAGTTTTCACCTAACTATACTATATGCAAAGTAAATAGGGAACAGGTAATATTTACTTTAGAGTGGTCATAATACCTAGCACAGATAGATTTTAGTAACAACTTCTTTCCAGGATGAATGAATGAGTGAATGAATTGATGCCTAAACAATCAATGCTTTTGCTGGCGGAACTGCAAATTGGTGGAAACACTCTGGAAAGCAATATGGAGATTCTTTAGAAAACTTGGAATGGAACAACCATTTGACAGAGCTATCCCACTCCTCTATCTATACCCAAAGAACTTAAAATCAGCATACTACAGTGTCACAGCCACATCAATGTTTACAACAGCTCAATGCACAATAGCTAAACTGTAGAACAAACTTAAATGCCCTTCAATAGATGAATGGATAAAGAAATTATGGTATATATGTATACAATGGAATATGACTCAGCATTAAGAGAGAATAAAATTATGGTATCTTCATGCAAATGGATGGAGTTGGAGAATACCATGCTAAGCTGAATAAGCCAATTCCAAAAAACAAAGGCCCAATATTTTCTGATGTGTGGATGCTGATCCATAATGGTGAGGGGGCAGGGGAAGAAGGGAGGAACTTTGGATTAGCTGAAGGGTGCAAGGAGAGGGGAGGGGCACAGGACAGGAAAGATGGTGGAATGAGACAGACATCATTACCCTAGGTACATGTATGATTGTACGAATAGTGCATCTCTACATCATGTACAACCAGAGAAATGAAGAAGAGTTGTGTTCCATTTATGTACCATGAATTGAAATGCATTCTGCTGTCATGTATAACTAATTGGAACAAATAAAAACAAAAGAATCAAATGGTTTTGAAGTCATCATTATTATCTATTCCGATTGATATTGATCCTTTCCATGACAGCCATAAAAATATAGAAGGTGATATCACTCTTTACTCTTTGGACTAAGAAATGAAAAAAAAAATGTGAGTTACTTTATAAAACTTAATAAAATAAAAAGATTAAATAATTGGTTTTCTAAATCATATGTAATACAGTTCAAGTACCACTGACAAAAGTCACTAAGTTATAAATCACTTAGTTTGTTCCAGATCATTGGGACTTGGGTAGATCAGAGACATGGGGAAAGCTTTTGATGATTATCAGCGGGGGCCTGTTCTAGGCTCTTGTAGGCCTCCAAAGATGATTTTTAAATGCCAAGTTGCATAAAATTATATGAATCAGACTTAAAGTCAAAGTAACTTGCTGTTAGGAAATTTTGAATAGAATAATAAACATTAACTCTCAGTGTGCAATGGTCTTTCAAGGTTGTGTAGAATTGTATCATAACTTCTGTATGAACAGGATCTACTTTATTAATACAGCCATCAAAAAAACTGCCCATATAATTATTCTCAAATCATATTTTAAAGTGATCATTAATGAACATCAGCTTAAAACTCATTTCATAATTCAAACAACAAAATATATATTTAGAAGGAGCATGAGCCAAATTGAGAAGACTAATTCACCTGAAAGTGTGAAAAGCTTATCCAAAGCATTTGGCAGAGAAGCATACATTTTGTTTCCAGGAATCAGGAATGTTGAATCAGGAAATCAGGACTAGGTAATAGTCTGGGATACAGTCCAGGTATATCTGACTCACTATGAGAAAAGGACAAGTTATTCAAAAATGATTTTCACCTCTTTTCACCTCTATATTGGAGATACTTTTTGCTTGAAATTCTCATGTGCCCTGATAGCAAAAAAAAAAAAAAAAAAAAACAATTTTTGAAAATAAAGTGCTATAGATATTTTAATAATTTTCAGGATTAAATCTGCAAGGCCTATAAAAGCATAAAATATGTTTCTAAATATAAATTAAAGTGCTTGGCATGGTGGTGCATGCCTGTAATCCAAACAGTTCCATAGGCTGAGTCAGGAAGATCTCTAGTTCAAAGCCAGCCTCAGCAATATCAAGGCACTAAGCAACTCAGTGAGATCCTGTCTCTGAATAAAATACAAAATAGGGCTGGGGATGCAGTTCAGTAGTTGAATGCCCTTGAGTTCAATCCCCCATACACAATAAAATATAAATAAATGAATATATATATATATATATATATATGTATGTATATATATATATATATATATATATATATATATATATAAATTGCATATATATTTTTGCAATTTAGCCCTTAAACTTATAAAGATGTTTAAATAAAAATAAATTTTCAAAATATAAGGCTTGCATTTACATTGTCCTTTCATTATGAAGTTTATTTGAAATGATTAGACTATATTTACACATTGTACAAGCTTCTTTATAATTTTAATATTAATATGGAAAAATAAACGACCCAGAATAGCAAAAACAATGCTAAGCAGGAAGTGTGAATCAGGCGGTATAGCGATACCAGACTTCAAACTATACTACAGAGCAATAGTAACAAAAACAGCATGGTACTGGTACCAAAACAGGCGGGTGGACCAATGGTACAGAATAGAGGACACAGAAACCAATCCACAAAACTACAACTATCTTATATTTGATAAAGGGGCTAAAAGCATGTAATGGAGGAAGGATAGCATCTTCAACAAATGGTGCTGGGAAAACTGGAAATCCATATGCAACAAAATGAAACTGAATCCCTTTCTCTTGCCATGCACAAAAGTTAATTCAAAATGGATCAAGGAGCTTGATATCAAATCAGAGACACGCCGTCTGATAGAAGAAAAAGTTGGCTACAATCTACATACTGTGGGGTCGGGCTCCAAATTCCTCAATAGGACACCCATAGCACAAAAGTTAATAACTAGAATCAACAAATGGGACTTACTCAAACTAAAAAGTTTTTTCTCAGCAAAAGAAACAATAAGAGAAGTAAATAGAGAGCCTACATCCTGGGAACAAATCTTTACTCCTCACACTTCAGATAGAGCCCTAATATCCAGAGTATACAAAGAACTCAAAAAATTAGACAATAAGAGAACAAATAACCCAATCAACAAATGGGCCAAGGACCTGAACAGACACTTCTCAGAGGAGGACATACAATCAATCAACAAGTACATGAAAAAATGCTCACCATCTCTAGCAGTCAGAGAAATGCAAATCAAAACCACCCTAAGATACCATCTCACTCCAGTAAGATTGGCAGCCATTATGAAGTCAAACAACAACAAGTGCTGGCGAGGATGTGGGGAAAAGGGTACACTTGTACATTGCTGGTGGGACTGCAAATTGGTGCAGCCAATTTGGAAAGCAGTATGGAGATTTCTTGGAAAGCTGGGAATGGAGCCACCATTTGACCCAGCTATTCCCCTTCTCGGTCTATTCCCTAAAGACCTAAAAAGAGTATGCTACAGGGACACTGCTACATCGATGTTCATAGCAGCACAATTCACAATAGCTAGACTGTGGAACCAACCTAGATGCCCTTCAATAGATGAATGGATAAAAAAATGTGGCATTTATACACAATGGAGTATTACTCTGCATTAAAAAATGACAAAATCATAGAATTTACAGGGAAATGGATGGCATTAGAGCAGATTATGTTAAGTGAAGCTAGCCAATCCCTAAAAAACAAATGCCAAATGTCTTCTTTGATATAAGGAGAGTAACTAAGAACAGAGTAGGGTCAAAGAGCATGAGAAGAAGATTAACATTAAACAGGGATGAGAAGTGGGAGGGAAAGGGAGAGAGAAGGGAAATTGCATGGAAATGGAAGGAGACCCTCAGAGTTATACAAAAGTACATACAAGTGGAAGTGAGGGGAAAGGGAAAAATAATACAAGGGGGACAAATGAATGTCAGTAGAGGGGGCAGAGAGAGAAGAGAAGAGGGGAGGGGAGGGGAGGGGGATAGTAGAGGATAGGAAAGGCAGCAGAACACAACAGACACTAGTATGGCAATATGTAAATCAATGGATGTGTAACTGATGTGATTCTGCAATCTGTATATGGGGTAAAAATGGGAGCTCATAACCCACTTGAATCAAAGTGTGAAATATGATATATCAAGAATTATGTAATGTTTTGAACAGCCAACAATAAAAAATTAAAAATAATAATTTTAATGTTAAAACTTAGCAAATGTTTATTGAATAATAATTTCTGAAACATTTTATCCCAATTATTTGGGAAATATATATGACATGGTTTCTATTTGCAGTTAGCTTATAATAAATACTGTAGACTAACATTGGTTTTTAAATTAATATGTGGATCTCAGTTAACTAGTTGAAGCAAAGCAAGTCCAAAGCCGAGGCCACAGATTTAATACAAAATGCACAAGTCTTAACTTTATGGGGAACAAAATGGCTTAACTTGACCTTATTTATTAAATATCTCTTTCTTCTTCAGCACTGTATTATGTTCCAGGTCAACCAACAACTATAAAACATGACTCCTACCTGGTAAGCCTCGAGAGATAATAAAGGACACATGCAGATAATAAAAAAATATATATGGAGAAGATAAAATATTGCCAAACTTTTTAAAAAATAAGAAGTAAGGCACAAAAGAGGCACAAAACAGAAAGTGGTGGGTTCCTTGGAAACTGCTCTGAATCCTCGCTGTGAACCAGCAAACCTCTGCTCCAGTGTTCTTCCGAAGCACACTCGGTCTCCTGGGTTTTCTAGAGGTAAACTTTATTCAGTGATTGTAACGAGCCTCCTGGATTAGGTGATCTTCAGCTCCAGCATTTGTTTAGATTCCTTTGAGATCAATTAAAGTTTCTTTGTAAAATAAAAAAATATATAGTTCTGTTTCTATAATAAAACTTTGTTCTTTTTTTTATTGGTTGTTCAAAACATTACAAAGCTCTTGACATATCATATTTCATGCATTAGATTCAAGTGGGTTATGAACTCCCATTTTTACCCCAAATACAGATTGCAGAATCACATCGGTTACACATCCACATTTTTACATGGTGCCATATTCGTGACTGTTGTATTCTGCTACCTTTCCTATCCTCTACTATCCCCCCTCCCCTCCCCTCCCATCTTCTCTCTCTATCCCATCTACTACAATTCATTTCTCTCCTTGTTTTTTTCCCCCATTCCCCTCACAACCTCTTATATGTAATTTTGTGTAACAATGAGGGTCTCCTTCCATTTCCATGCAATTTCTCTTTTCTCTCCCTTTCCCTCCCACCTCATGTCTCTGTTTAATGTTAGTCTTTTCCTCCTGCTCTTCCTCCCTGCTCTGTTCTTAGTTGCTCTCATTATATCAAAGAAGACATTTGGCATTTGTTTTTTAGGGATTGGCTAGCTTCACTTAGCATAATCTGCTCTAATGCCATCCATTTCCCTGCAAATTCCATGATTTTGTCATTTTTTAGTGCTGCGTAATACTCCATTGTGTATAAATGCCACATTATTTTTATCCATTCATCTATTTAAGGGCATCTGGATTGGTTCCACAGTCTAGCTATTGTGAATTGTGCTGCTATGAACATCGATGTAGCAGTATCCCTGTAGTACGCTCTTTTAAGGTCTTCAGGGAATAGTCCGAGAAGGGCAATAGCTGGGTCAAATGGTGGTTCCATTCCCAGCTTTCCCAGGAATCTCCATACTGCTTTACAAATTGGCCGTACCAATTTGCAGTCCCACCAGCAATGTATAAGAGTACACTTTTCCCCACATCCTCGCCAGCACTTGTTGTTTGACTTCAAAATGGCTGCCAATCTTACTTTCAAAATGTACCATGGGTAACTAATTAGAACAAATGAAAAATATTTTTAAAAAGTATTTTTATTTAAAAAAAATACTAAAAAAACACCCTATTTTTTCATTTGGGGCAAATAGGAGACAACATTAAAAAAAATAAAACAACTTTCCTTAAAAAGAATGCACCATGGGAAAAATGAACATACTAAATTCTAAATATACTAAATGCTATATAGTACCCTACCTGATATTAAGAGAAATACTTACTAAAACATTTATTTATGACTATAGAGATACAGTGCCAGCACAAAATACAAAATGAGCAAACCAGGGGCTGGGGATGTGGCTCAAGCTGTAGTGCGCTCGCCTGGCATGCGCAGGGCGCTGGGTTCGATCCTTAGTACCACATAAAAATAAAATAAAGATGTTGTGTCCACCAAAAACTAAAAAATAAATATTTAAAAAATCCTCTCTCTCTCTCTCTCTCTCTCTCTCTCTCCTTAAAAAAAAAAAAGTGAGCAAACCAATGAAAACTGACCCTTCCTGGCTACAGCCTATGATATGAGGTCACACAGATTTTTAAATGACATAAATATAAAACCACATGACTTTTGGATAATGCATCTTACAATTTTAAAATATTTAAAATTACTAGAAGAAAACATATTTGTAAGTCTCTGTGGTCAAGCATTAGGCAGTATTTTCTTAGATATGACTCCATAAGCACAAGACACAAAAGAAAAATAGGTACATTGAACTTTATCAAAACTAAAATTTTGTCCTTCGAAGGATGCCTACAATACTGTGAAAATTCAACCCACAGGATGGGAGAAAATTTTTGTAAATCACATATCTGATAAGGGTCTAGTATTCTGAATACACAAGGAACTATTATGACTCAGCAATGTGAACATAAATAACCCAACATTAAAATTGTCAGAGGATCTGAAGAGACCATTGTCCAAAGACACAGATGAACAATAACACAGAAAAGGCCATGCAACATTGTTGGCAAGTGGGGCTGTCAGTCCACACACTTCATACCCACTCTGTTGGCTATACTGAAACAACAGTAAAATGTGTCTTCGAGGGTGTGAAAAATCAGCCCCTCGTGCAGGGCTGCTGGCCTGTGATGTGGTGCAGCTATTTGGATAGCAGTCTGGTGCTCCTCAAAGAATTAAAGTTTCCATATGGGCAGTAATTTCATTCTTAGATATGTGTCCCACAGAAGCTGAATGCCCACCAACTGATAAACCGATAAATAAGATGTAGCATATCCATGCAGAGGAATATTACTCAGGCATAAAAAGGAAGAGAGCAATTGACACCTGCCACAACATACAAGAACCTTAAACACATTATGCTGGGTGAAAGAAATGAGATTTAAATGTTTTCATATTGTGCAATTCCTTGTAGCCAATGCACAGAAGCAGAAGTGAGTTAGCTGTGAGTAGAAGGAGTGGCTGCTCATGGGAATGGGTTTCTCTGTGGAATGACAAAAATGTTTTAAAGTCACATGATCATTATGGTTGATAACCTTTTGATTATATTAAAAGCACTCAGGTGTATAGGTTTTTTTTTTTTTCCAGTGCTGGGGATGGAGCCCAGGGCTGTCATGCTTGGCCAGCACTCTACCACCAACAACACCTCAGCTCCAGTTGTACATCTGTGAAGGATAAATTTTATGGCATATGACATTCGTTTCAATTAATAAAAGCAAAGTATAAAAATGAAATAAGATATAACATAAACCCAATACCAGAGGAACACTGGAGTGACTCTACTAATATCAGATCCAATTGACTCTAAGACAACTAGTGGGGCTGGGGATGGAGCCCACTGGTGGAGTGCTTCCCCAGCACCCTCCTCAAATAAGCAAACAAGCAAGACAGCAAGACAACAAGCATTACGAGAGAGAAAACAGGAGTCACTTCATCATGATGAAGTGATCAATTCACCTGGATAATTCAACAATGATAAAAATACACTCTACATACCCAAAAGCAGAATCTGAACTTAGGTGAAGGGAAACCTTACATAATTGAAAAGACAAATAGACCACTCAGCAGTAGTAATGGGACACTTAAACCCACCATGTTCCAATCACTGATGGAGCAAGGGGACAAATGCAAGATCAGTGAGGAAGTAGAATACTTGAACAGCATCATGTCCAAGCAGCCTAAGTGGAAGCTACAGAACACGACGCCATCCAAAGTCAGAACACATTCCTTTTGACTGAATGTGGAACATTCCCCAGGATATATTAGGCCATAAGACAAGTTTCGGTGAATCTGAAAATACTGAAACAATATGAAGTATGTTTTATAATTACATGCGGTTGAATTCAAAATAAATAACTATTTGAGAAATCCCAAGATATTTGGAAATGAATCAACACAAGTTCAAATCAAGAGATCAAAGATGATCCAGGTTTTATAGTTTTGTCCAGGTGTTATGATTTTTCTCAAATGAAGGGATTTTGTAATATAAGCTAACTCTCTTGGCCCAAAGTCCAATTCTGCATTCCAAACTGTGCCATTTATTTCCAAAAACGCTTCCTGCCTTGAGTAGGGGTGTTTGCTGTGATTCTCCTCACAAGCCTTTCCTGCACAGTCTACACAGTTTCCACAGTAGATAGCATCTCTCCTAAGACCTCAGTGACCACCTCCATGCTGTGGCCTTTCAATACCTGATGTAACTCCAAACTTCTCTTGAAAGGCAAACCTGCAGATCCCATGGCCTACCAGGGGACTCCATGGCACCTCACCTGTACCTCATGCATTATATTTTTAATTTTATTCTTGTATTTTTAATGTATGATCATGTGAGTCAACTCCATAACAAATATATTTTTATATATCTATACCAATATCTATCATTTATCTACCTACCATATTGGTTCTGCTTAATGGAGAACCTTGACTATAATATAATCTGAAATGTAACAATTCTTTAAAACACAGCAAACATTTTAGAGGTGTGTTGACAAAATATTAATATATTTAAAATTTCAATGCATAGTAAATGGAGATGTGTTATATTATTTTCCGAGTTTTTTTTTTAATTGTTTGCTTTATATTTTGAAGATTCATGGCAGGTTCCATTCTGTAATATAAATCTTTGTTTTTAATCTCAATCACTGCTGACTGACTGTATCTTTCCCAGTGACACTCCATCAGGGACAGAACCCTTTCAGAAACCACTTGGATAGTCAGTACTTGTAAGCCCAGGAGGATCTCCAAGGTCAGACCGGTGTTCATGATCTCTGTATTTGGAGGGCTAAATTAATGTAGCAGCTCAGGGATAATCTGCCCAAGGGAACTCACTCAGAGCTGAGAACTGGAAGGCTTATCCCAGGTGTAGCCAAAGGAGCGGGTTGGGTCTCTCCCATCACAGAGATTTGGGGTCAGGATTTGGGGCTGTTTTAAACAATTTCATAATTTCCAGTGTTATTATGTATTATGTGCATTGTACCAACCATGGAACAGTAAAGAAATAAAATACATTTTATGTTTTAATTTCATGTACTTCCTGAACAGTTAAACTGGATAACAACCTGTATAACCAGGGACAGAATCGAGTGGTTCTCTTGCTTGCTGCAGAACGTTCCTGTCTGTGAGTTCCTCAAACCTTCCCTCTAGAACACTCTAGAAGGTGGCTCTCACCCAGGCCAGGGCTTAGCTGACTGTGCTTTGCCTTGCCCTCCAGTTGGGTTCCTATTGTCTTGGTCATTGCCTGTTCATGTAGAAGTCTCTACAAGGATGATCTGGATGCAGGTGTGCTGCAGCTTCAAATTATAGGTTTTCTGCTTGACAGGCCTTTGCTCTGTTCTGCTCCTGCCTGCCTCTCCCCCTCCTCACCCACACCACCCACCTCCTGATCGATACTCCAGTAATGCAATCCACCTAGAACTCCCTGTTATGCTGCATCCCTGCACCTTGGCACAGTCTGTCTCTTGTGCCAGGAATACCATTCTTTCTTTTTTATCTCTGGCAAGTGTTGGAGCCAGCCTGGGGCAAGACCCTGCTGGTTCTCCACATCTTTCTCCTCTCATAACACCCCTGAATTTTGCAACTCACTTTCTCATGACCTGAAATATGAAAGTTCAGAACCCCGTCATTTTTTTATTGTTGTTATTGCTTTTTATTAAATTATTTATTTATTCAAATTTGTGATACATGATGGCAGAATGTAATTCATTCCATATTACACATCTAGAGCACAATTTTTCAAGTCACTGATTGTACACAAAGTATTTTCACACCGTTAGTGTCTTCATACATGTTCTTAGGGGAATGATGTCTAACTCATTCCACGGTCATTCCTACTCCCATGGCCCCTCCCTTCCCCTCCTTCCTCTTTGTCCTATCTAGAGTTCCTCCATTCCTCCCATGCTCCCTCCCACATCACCATTATGAGTCAGCATCCTCATATCAAAGAAAACATTCAGCATTTGGTTTTGGGGGAATGGCTAACTTCACTTAGCATTATATTCTCCAGCTCCATCCATTTACCTGCAAATGCCATGTTTTTATTTTCTTTTGATGCTGACTAATATTCCATTGTGTGTGTATGTATATGTATCTCACATTTTCTTTATCCATTCATCCATTGAAGAGCATCTAGGTTGGTTCCACAGTTTAGCCAGTGTGAATTGTGCTGCTATAAACATTGATGTGGCTGTGTCCCTCTAGTATGCTGTTTTTACTGACCTTCTACAATGTGCTCAGCATTTTCATTCCTTTGCTTGTTCATTTAAACTTCACTGAATGTTTACTGAGTATTAAGCAACATACAAGGTATTACAGATAAAAATATTTCTAAGATATGATCTTCAGTTGTCAGAGAATACCAGATAGAGAGAATAAAATAGAGGCTAAGAGGAAGGAGACTTGAGTTCCACTCATGATGTATATTTCACAGGCAGGGCCATCTATGAAAGAGTTCAGTCTTAGCTTTGATGCTAGATTCTGAAGACATGGCCATGCTCTAAGCCTGACAGCTTAGAAACCAAAGTGTCATGGACAATGACTATCTGCTCTCTTCCACTTTGTATATGTGAAACAAAGTGACCCAAATGACCAGATGTGACCAAAATGACCAGATTGACCACATCAATGTGGCTAGGGCTTGCAAAACAACAAAATCTAGCACTGGAACATGGAATCTTAATCTACAGAATAAGTGCTTTGAGGCAGGGGTTTCTTTTTCTATCTTGTTCAACATTCAGTTCCTGGTTTCTAAAATTGCACCTGGTATACAAAGAAGTATTTGGTAACATTACTCATAAGAGTAATACATGTATAAAGGATTGGAAAATGAAATGGAAATGAAAAGAAAAATATCCATCTAAATGATCTAAGACAGATACAATGTCCACCCTGCCACATCTTAAACTTCCTCGTTATTCTTTCCTTCCATGATGCTCAAGAGTTAAAACGAAAAGCCTGAAGAACCCCACCGCCTCCCTTATCAGAAGTTTACTTTGCAGATCCATGACTCATGGGGAGAGTTACATTCACCTAGACAAGCTGACAGTGTTTTAGACCAATGGCAACCAAACCCCATTCTTGAGACCATCGTCTCATACTTTATCCCACTCCTTCAAAACATTTAGACTCCTCCTGTACCTTCACATTTAGGAGATGATTTGGCTTCATGGAAGAGACATCAGAGAAGAACTTTCACCAATAAAATTACAACCTGTCCTTTCCTGTGTCTGTTTTCTCCATCATTAATAATTCAATGCAGGAAGTGCTCATCCTTCGGTCAATGCCCAGCCTTAGTGAATCTGTTAAGAAGGCACAGGGCCTTTCTCTGGGGCTGTGAACCATGTTCTGAACTCTGCTGCTGCCTCCTTCATCCTTCTCTGCTGGGCTGTTCCCTTAGGCATGTAGACAGGTAGCACATCTACCTGTTAGAGAAAGACACCCCCGCTGTTCTCAGTCTGACTACTTTGTTTTTTACTTTGTGTTTATCCGAATTTGTAATTTTCACTTGTATGCATTTGGAACTTCTGGAATGCTGACAGTGTGATCGTTCACAGTCTGAGAGGTGGCACAGAAGCCCTGCTCAGGTCACTGGTGCAGCCAGTGAGAGATGCACAGGGCATGGGATGACAAGAAGGCAGTGGAGAGGCGTCAGGAGTGGGATGGGAATGCATCTTGAAAATACAGCACATGGGGATTGGTGGGTCCAGATGTGTGTCTCAAGGGACAGAAAGCAAAAGAGTGACTCCTGTGAGATAGGAAGATCGGGTGCAGAGCAGAGTTCTGACTTAGACACCATAAACTTGATACATTAAGTAGAAAGGTTGTCCAGGCAACTGGATAATAATCTTCAGGTCAAGTCTAAGTCAGGGCTAAAGATATCAGCTTCAGAAGTTTCGGTTTACCGAAGCTATAAACAAGGCAGCTAATTTATATTGACTCTAACAGATGATGGTTAATTTATTAGTGTGCCTCCTGACCTGCAGAGCACAAAGACCAACTTCATTAATAACCTGAGATTTTTTGTGTGAGAGTCGATATGTTTGTTTCGACCACAACATTTCAATCATGTCTTGCAAGTATATCAAATGCTGCAAGGTGACCAGTTTAAGCAGTGCAACAAAGGATTGTGTCAAACTCTCTGAGTATATATTATTGAACAACAAAATAATGATATTCCTCTCCAAGATTAAGTATTTCTGGGTGTTTTCTGCCCAAAGCATTCTCCGTCTGAGCTGGACTGGGGTGGCTGGAGACTTGCTTACACAGAGATAGAAAATAGGCAAAGAATCACTCAACGGCCACTTCTTGCCCCCTCAGGGAGACCCTCTGCTCTTCCTTTCTTTTTAGCCAAAGCTAAAGAAATGGTGCAAAACAGACTGAATTTAAACCACATCATCTCAAGTTGGCTAAGAGGATCTTTCTGCCCCACTGCCACAAAATGATGCGGGAAGCTGCCCCTCCACCACCTTTACAAGCCAATCTGAAACTAGCATCTGCTGGTAAAATTGCCACAAACCTAAAGACGGGGATATACCTCCCAGAATCATAGCTCCACACATTTTGAATATTCAGTCTGTTCTTTCCTGTATTTCTGATTATCTGCCTGCATTAACTTCTTTAGGAACTTCGGGGATGTTGGGAGGTAGAATTACAGGGAACAGAAGCCTGGTTCTTTTACAGACTCAATCTAGCCACGTTGGAATAACCTTTCTCCCAACAAGAGGGACCCAGAGACTGAGGACCTTGGCTGAGCCAGACTTTGTGCTGGACATCAAGTCTCCAGTCCTCTGCTTAGATACCTCCATGGCAAGACAAATCACCTTGTTGCCAAAAGGACCTCTCTCCTCCTTTCATAAGCCAGTTTCCTGATACTCAACACTTCCATTCACAATGAATGTTCACTAATGTTAAGATTTTAAAAAGTAGCTTTTCACTCTATAAATTGACCACATAAACTTATATTTAATATATAATTGTCTCCTTTTCAGTGGGCCAGGACCAATGACAGGACCAAAGAAGAAAATGAATTTGGGCAGTTATTTAAGCCCAATCTAGAAGTTGAGTGACTGATGTCAAAGAGTTGAATCAGGCCTCAGTAGGGGTTTCTTGGCTACATACCTATAGATGCCTTATCCATGTTATTTTTACAAACATGATGATCCTTCAAATTATACATGATGTTGAAATCTACATGCAAAGTTCAGAAATGATAGTGTAAGATAGGAAAATGGCCCAAATGCCCACGAGAACCTTCAGCAGAGTCCAACCTTGTCCTTTTAGTGTGTCCAACACATTCTGGAATCCTGATTTCTGCTAGTCCAAGATTGACGTAGATCATGAAAATCAAATCTATACACAGTCAACAAAGCATCCTATTCATCCAGATTTTTCTTGCATGAACACAGAATAATAAATATTGTTCTTAAAACCAGAACCAAATGTAAAGGCCAAAAGACATATGTATACTAATACTTCCTAGTACTTACAAATGCTCTTAAATATAATACATCATCTATTCCCTTCAACAGACTTTTGAGCATGGAATAATTTTATCACTTTCAAAGATGAAATTAAAACACATTATAAATGACAAGAAAGACAGACTTAAATCCAGATCTTGTGATAGTGCTCTGGCTCACTGTCCTTCAAATATAAATTTTGAATTGCTTCAGTTAATGTGGACGGATGAACCATCTCTACTGTTTTGTCCAGTTGAACAACCTGTACATAACATAATTTGTTTTCAAGTGAAGAAAAAGAGGCCAATAATGCTCTTTATGGTGCAAATTGTAGTCTTGTAATTTAAAAATCCATCTGATTTTCATGACAAATTAAGAATTTACAATAAAAGTGCCTTCATTGACACGCATAAGCTAATTTGGGGCCAAGGTTTGTTATATGAAGCTAATATTTTGATAATTCCCCAAGGATGAAAGACTGAATACAAGGGAAACTTGCACCCAGCAAATGTGTACATCAGATTGAAACTGAAGTTAAAACAGATCCACATGTAACTGCAAATCCAGAACCTTCACCGCACAGTGCTGGGTCTCATGGGTCCACTGAAGTATTAAAGACTAGCTTTGTTGGATCAGCTAAAGAACTTTTTTAAAACTATTAACTATAAAAATAGAAACACAGAACCAGCTTTTCAATGGGTCCCACTTGGTCACCATGCTCCTTCAGCTTTAGTAAGGTCTGAAAACTTCTTACTGATCACCCTTATCCCCTTTCCACTCTGCTGATTTCATCAGTGATTAAACACATGAAGACAACAGGACCTTGACCATGGTTATTCCACCCTACAGGGATCAAGTGAGTCTAGCTCCCAGAGACAGGTTTGAAAATTCTGGACGGGAAGGTCTCACCTACGAACGAGGAGTTCAGAGAGCAGTATAAATAGCCATTGAGAAACTAAGGCCATATTAGTTGCTATATTTGAAAAATCTACTTGAAGTTCCAAATTCTGCACATTTGAATATGTTAATATGAAAGATAGTAGTGCTAGCGAAATGCAGGGGGAGAGGAGACTATATGCTTTGATACAAAAAAACAGACATTAGACTCCAGCCAGGAATGATAAGTGAGCAGAATATGACCACATATGATAAACACACTTGGGGAGGAATTTAGAGACTACTCCTTTAAACCTCTGACATTATCACTGGCTATGTGATAAAACTTCTTAGGAAATCTTGGAATCACACATTTTCTCATCTCATGGTCCCCTTTATGTCTCTAGTAGATAATCCAGTATCTTAAATGATACTTTCAAATACCATCTCGATTTTACTGAGTTTTATAACATACGAATAATATCCATCACAAGCCAACCTGTCAGATAGAATAAGGAACGTATGGTACAACTGTAAAACGTCCCCAAGGAGCACATTGCTGTTCTTATAAAATTCTCCCAAGAAGGGGAGATATCCATATGCCTGTGATCCACTGGTTGAAAATACTGCTGTGTGCTTTGTCACTACAGGGCTGTTTTGCCGAAGAGACTTATGAAAACTGGCTCACACCCAGTTTGTACAAGAGATTAACTTTATCAAAGTCTCTGAAGATAAAGGCTCAGGCTGGTTCATGTGACTGCGGTCACGATAGCGTAGCCAATACAAAGAAGCTCACAAAGGAACAAAGACAACCTCATTCTGGCGAGAGACGTGTGCATAAATACTGCAAGCTTTGGCAACAATACAAAAAAACTGGCGGAGTTACTTGAGTGTGGTCACCAAAATCAATTCCATTTCTCCTGGAGCTGGCACTGGGAATGCTGATTAAATGGGGAGAAAAAAACACTGCTGGTCTCAGAGGGAAACGAGTTCCCCTCAGTGGATGATGAAGCGCTGTTGGAGCGTAAAATATCCTTCACTATAAGCGGATGATTTACAGTGAAGCAGGGTCTCTGTCTTCCCATGATTTCTTTCTCTGGCTTTCCCCTGGAGCTTCTTCTAAAGCAGGAGTTTGGCCACTGGGTATGAAGACCATTGAGCAGGTGACAAGACCACATTTGGCAGAGGCTGTGAAGGTACTGGCAGTCATAGGTTTAGCCACACAAACCTTCAAACTCACTTTAGCCTTGAGTTAAGTCATAAGTCAGCCTTGAGTTTGAAGGTTTGTGTGGCTAAACCTTAGACTCCTGCACTGTCCTGTTCTGTAGGAAAGGCCTCTCAGTCCCCAGAGGTAGAATTTGGGAGGGAAGGGGCATGGAGGTGCAGGGATTGAACTTGGGAGCACTTGACCATTGAACCACATCCCCAGCCCTGTTTTGCATTTTATTTAGATACAGGGTTTCACTGAGTTGCTTAGCGCCTTGCTCAATTGCTGAGGCTGGCTTTGAATGAATTTTAAGAAGCTACAGAGGCAAAGTGGTAGCCTATCTTTTGGAGGGGAGGGAAGGAAGGAAAGGAGTCCTTGGTGTTTTTAGGTAAATAAATGGTTAAGACTCATCTTTTTTTTTTCCTCTTTGCAGTGATTCCTAATTCGTATATTTAAAAAACAAAACACTGTTTAGACTCAGAAATTTCTAGAGGAAAAAAAAAAAGCTCACCTTTGACTATATATTAAAGTATGTAAGGCAAGATTTTCATTGTTTCCTGGATCTTCTACTTTAATGATTGAGAATGAGGTCCTCCTTTATTCCTATTTTATGTTTTTTTTCCTTGTGCATTTATTGTCACATTGCTGTGTGGCAGAGTTCATCTATTATTGCTGTTGTTATGACCTTTTTGTCTTAAATTCAGAAGAGGACCCTAAAAATGTATTTCTTATAACAGTCTATCGTGGTAATTCACATTAGGATGCCCAAAGATTTCACCTTTTCACTTAACCCTCAGATTGCTTCCCTTTATCGAGTATCATCACAATGCAAAATCACACTGAGTTATAAACTGACAGCCCCACTTGATAGAGACAGGCCAACGCACATGGCACCAGCTTAGCTACCAAAGAGACGCTGAGCCTGGTGACCTACCCTAAGCACGGGGCCTTGGCCTGCTTCTTACACTACTGAGGTTTTCCTATAACTTATCTGGTATTTTACTTTTGCAAATTAAATCAACAAAGATGGATGCATCAATAAATACCTCTGAACCTGATAAGTTCAGAAGTAAGTAAGTCTGACTTGTGCCACAAAGCTTATAATATTATTTCTGAATGCAGTCATTGCACGGGTATTCTTTAAGGTTAAGATCAAATAGCTCTGTGAAAATCGTTTTTATTCTCATGAAAATTGTCCACCTGAGAATTCACAGGAAAACCTTTCAAAGGAAGTGGAGAAAGTAACCTCCTTCCCTTCTTTGACTTATATTGTGATGGCCTCTGAAAAGTGAGGCCCTAGTCGGTGCTGGTAAACTTCTGTTCACTAAGTGATTTTATGAATTAGCTCAATTACTCATAGAGTGAAGAGGTCATTAATATTATTTTACAAATAGGAAAAGGATGTTCCAAAATTCTCAATAACTTACTGGAATTCGCACAACAGATTCCGGATCTAAGTCCCTTGGATGCATGTTTGGAGCGATATTAACCTGATCGCATGGCTTGCTTGGTGTCTTAGTGACATAGAGAGCTCCATGATTATCTGCTAGAGTGTTTATCAATTTTATGAGCCTGAGAGTAGTCTTCTTCTGTTGTAGCTGTTTAGATGCTAGTCTTCATACTCTTGAGGATTTTGAGCTTATTTGAGGTATGTGCCTTGTCAAGTGTACATAATTTTAGGGCATACATGGTGCTTTACACATAATGTATTTTTAACAGTGAGTATAAAAGTGCTTTTCAGGAGCTCATTATCTTCTGTAAAACAGCATAAAGCTTTACTAACGCCTTCTTTATATTACAGTCAACTCCTCAAGCAAAGACTCTATCCACAACACCCAGGAGTCTGTCTAGCATCTTCATTAGCTCATCCTTGCTCTTCCTATCAGATTAAGGCTTCTTTTTTAAAAACAAACAAAAATCTTCATTGAAATTTTATTTATTTATTTTTATGTGATGCTGAGGATTGAATCCAGTGCCATGCATGTGTTAGGACAACGCTCTACTGCTGAGCCACAACCCCCAGTCCCAGCCTTCTAAACCTTATCTCCTGGCTATACTCTTTTGTAGACTTTTGATGATTTTTAAAAATTGTAGTCATGTATTCTTTTATTTGTTTTGCAATGATGATGTACAATCTCATTTATGTCCTAATTGCTGTTTAACAATACTATTGGCAAGTCAACTCCACCTTTATGAAGATGGTCTTCCTTTCATCTTTGCAATCTATTCTTTCAATTCTTCAAAACCCAGTTGTAGGTTTTCTAGCCCCATTTCACTTATTAGTGGGGCTTCTCTTCAAAAACCATCTTATAGCTTCTGAAATTAGCAACCCAGAAAAGCACTCATCCATATTTTTGTTTGAGTTTCCCATGTAAGTTTGCTCAATTCTTAGTATGCCTAGCTCTTGTCTGAATAAGATTCTAAAATTTCTGGAAGAGAGGTTCTATAACTTATATGTGCCCTTAAAAATGGTGTGAACTCTAAGCATGGATTAAACAGCTCTCGGTAAGCATGAAGCAAATATCAACAAGATACAGAAAATACTAGAGTGGCTAATTGCCACTTTTGGATAAATAAGTGTCCCTTGACTAGGGCTTCAGGGTTCCATCTCCCTGTTTGCAGTGCCTGAGTGAGCCATCATACTGAGCGTGTTCCATTAACACATTACACCATTGGCAGATGTTCACTTACACCGAGTTGACAACAGATTTATTCATGTCAAGGTTTATTTGTGTAACCATCTTGTCCAACCATATGCATAACCATTTGATCTGTGGGAGTTATTAGTTCATTTACATTATTCTCAGGATGGTAAAAAGCCAGGAGAGAAAATGAACTTTTATGAAAGTACCCCAGATGTTCAGCACCAGAAGTTCAGAACTTAAAATTCAAATGGAACGCTGTATCTTGTTAGATCTGTTAGGCTTTGCTTTCAGGGACTGTTAAGCGCCTGTGTTTTCCTTTGTGTCTTCCCTGTGCACCATATTTCTTTCCCCCAAATGGAAATACTTCAGACTTTTGCAGCACATCACTGTCACTAGTCATTATCTGAGAATATGTAATGACCCACAATCCTTTCAAAAAGCGTGAAACAGATCATAAACTTCTGTCGTCCATTATTCATTTAGATGAGCCGGTGGACAAGAGTGGAGGATTAAGAACAAGTGGTGTTGTGTGCAGGCACATTCCCCTACCAGGATGCAGAGAAGAGAGCTGTCTCACTGCTGGGGTTGGAATATGGTTCATTAGCACCAGAACTCATGCTGAGGCCACATTCCTGAAAGTGGTGGTGTTGGGAGGTAGGGCCCACTGGGAGGTACTTGGGTCCTGGAGGCAAAGCCCTCTGGAATAGATGCAGGCCATCTCTCAGGAGTGAGTGAATCTCTAGTTACCCTGAGAGCAAACTATCATGAAGCAAGGTGACTCTGATGGTTTCTCTCCCTCACATGCCTGCTTGTCCTTCTGCTTTCTGCCATAAGTTGAAGTACTAGGTGGCCCTCAGCAGATGTGGCTGCCTGATCTTGAACTTACCAACTTCCAGAACCATGGACCAACATAAACCTCCTTCATAAATTCCTCCTTCATAAAGTCTCAAGAGTTCTGTTATAGCAACAGTAAGTGAACTAAGATACCTACTATTAAAGAGGTTTTTTTAATTATAAAATGATTTCACTGTAAGCAGAATTTTTCCTTGAATTTTGACAATAAAACTATGTTATGCTATAACTAGAATCAGCTGGGCATAACCTAGAAGATTATGGGTCTTGACATAAAGAACAAACCTTCCCCATGTCACTTTATATATTTAGAAAGAAGCTGAAGGAAGAGAGAGTCCACCAGACCAGGTAATAAATTTTGAAGGAGGAGGAGGAGGAGGAATTAAAAAGAGGAGGAGGAAGAAGAATGCTTGTTGAAAAGGGAATTACCTAGAAACCAGTGCAATTACTAGTAAAAAGAAAGCCTTCCAAGCCAACTTAATCCTGTAGATATAGCACATTGCTAGGCCTCTGAAGGAGGGGGAGCTGAGGAATGGGGACCTTCCAGCCCTTGTCTCTGCTCACCTAGTAAAGGATGCTAAGAAAGCACAGAAGGAGCAGAGTGCAGAAGAATACAGTGGGAGGGCCAAGCTCTCTTTGCCTTAGGTCGGCATAGACTTGATCACTTATCACTTGATCACTTCTTCACTTCCAATTGCTGTTTGCTTCCACGTACTGTCCATCCCACCAGAGGACCCAGCTATCTTCTCCACATGCAAGCCAGCCACACAACACTTCCCTGTCTGATGACGGGGAAGCGCCCCAGGGCCTGTGCTTTTGGTACTGAGGTCTTCCTCAGGTGCTGAGGTCTCCCTCCAGGTGCTGAGGTCTCCCTCCAGGTGCTATCGCTGCTGCCTCTGCTTAGCCTCTTCAAACTCCTTGGCATGCTCTCATGGAATTGTCACCCAAACCTTTAAAAACTGATGACTGACCTTGGGTCATTTTGAAACCCATAGCATTGGCTGAATCTTAAGGAAAGCACCCCACCTGAGGTCAATGGGGGAGCCCCGTGTTCACAGCTGCTGGCAGCCGACCGAGAGGGGAAACCCGTACATCCAGGGTAGACTGCACACAAGTTCTCACTGAGTTAGCGGATGGCTGCTGGTTTAGAGCACAGTGTGCTGTTTTGGAGATGTTGATGTTAAGCCACCTTTTATGTGTACGTGACATTAGACAACACATTCGAAATTGGTGCTTTACACCTAGGTCCAAAGGACTTTCAACTGCAGTAAGAATGGAGAGTCATCTTTCTTTTTAATGGTCTTTTCATTTTATTGGTAAAGATTTATTCAGGAAAGATAACAGATCTGGGTTAGCATAAAAAAAAAATTGTCAGGAGGGCTGCTGTTATAGGCCCATCATGTCCTCCCACCCCTAAAGTTTACAGGTTAAAACCCTAACCCCCGTTCCTCAAAGGGTACCTGTGTTTGGAGATAGGATCTTTAAATAGATAATTAAATACCAATGATATCATCTGGGTGGGCCCTAGTCCAATCTGATTGGTGTTCGTATAAGAAGAAGAGATTAGGACACAGACACACACAGAAGGACAACCACAGGAAGAAGATGGTATCTCCAAGCCTAAGCAGAGAGGCCTCAGGAGAAAACAACCCTGCAAACACCACACCCTCAGACTTCCATTCTCCAGAACTGTGAGAAAATCAACATCTGCTTTCTGAAGTCCCTGCTCCATGGTACTTCATTATTGCAGCCCAAGCTGCACCATCACCCCAGGTCCTGCCATCAGTAGGCCACAGGTGCCCTCTGTTCAGATGACACAGCTGCCTTCCTGGGTCAGGCCAGTTCCCTCCAGTGCTGAATTGGTGCCTGTGAATCATCTGTGCCACCGGCCAAGAAAGAAGGAGCCAGGCCTTGCACAGGGTTTGCAGCCAGTTGCTGGTCTGAGGGAGCTGAGCCACCTTCACCTAGGACTACAGCCAGGTTTCTGCCTGGGGCAGATGCGGCCTACTGGAACTCTGCATGGATTTGGGCCTTGTTAATAGGTTAGTGCCTTTGCCTCTCTATTGATGACAAGGAAACAATGAAAAGGAGGATATCTCCACCTAGTAGCGAAGTCACAGGGATCTGAATGGCTCCTGACCCCACTGATTAGACCAAACTTTCAGCCCCACCAGGGAGCTACTGATCCAGGCTGAGATGTTAAACTTGGCAGAGAAAATGTGTTTGCAAATTTCCATCAACTCTGAAAGTGGAAATCCAGTGCAACAACTCTTTATAGGAGAAACTCCTTGGATTACTTGAATAGGTACCAGGAAACCCACCGACCTAGCTAAGGAGGCCTTCCTGGGCAGTCTACCACAGTGTCACAGGAAATAACACTGCTAAGCAGATTCCAAGTAGCCAAGGACCCCTTATCTATCAGGGAAGGAACATTTAGGATCCAAAAAGCAAGGTATATGGATTTTCTGAACTATTTGGTACTACAGAATTCCTGGTTCACTTCCAGGATATTTGGAAAGTAAACAAATAATACATGAAAACTACAGAAAGACAAGATAAGGAGCCAGAGAGTTGACCTGATTTTGAGTCATTTGCAATGGTGTCAGTCAAGCCAGGAATACAGAACTGCAAAACACTGTGCTTGGCTAATCACAGGTTTTGACTCTGGTGGAAAGAACAATAGCAATTCCTGGCACGAGCAGCTCATGGAAGTCCTCAACATGGCATAAGCATTTCGTGTGATGAAGGGAAATGGTCACTGCTAACTAGGGGCAGAGGCAATACTAGAGGCACAGCCACCAAAGCTAACAGAAAAGCAAGTCCAATAGCACCTTCAAAGTAAGTTACTGAGTGTGGTTTGGATCGGTGCCCCCTAGTGGAATCTCTGGGAAAGGACAGGGACCCTATGGTTCCTGCCCTTCTCTGGGCCCAGTAAGGAGCGCTACGGTGCTACACCCCATAGTGGCAGAATCAACAGCCAGTCCTCATGAGCTGGACAAGAATGGAGAGCCGTCCTCCATAAAATTAAGGGTGTAGATCAGCCTTCTGCCATGTCATGGGCAGACCAGAGAATCTAGGATGTAGTAAAAGTTTAATGCCAATTGTAATTCTGAAAGACATAATACTAAATGCCATAATCCAAAATGTTGACATTCTGAAAGCCCAGATCCTGAGTACTGCAGTTCCCATTTAGCAAGAGGATTATAGAGAGGCAAGGAATCTGGGTTCTGGGGAAGGGTTACTGCCCTTTCATGCAGTATGCAGGCTAGCTGGATCCTGCTGGGCAGAGGGTTGAGCAGGTTTGTGGGTTCACACATCAAGTGTGTCTCTGAATTGCTTCCACAGAAGATGAGTATGTGGAGCCATCCATTCAGCCAGGGGACTAGAGAGAGCAACAGAGAAGGTGAATTGGTCTCCCTGAGAGCTGAGACCGTTTCTCTGTGCCACCTTAGATATGGGAACAGCAAACTCCAAGCATTTGGACTCCAGGATGTACCTCAGTCTCTCCCAGGTCCTCAGTCTCAACCAAGAGTAACACCATCAGTTTCCCTATTCTGAACCCTTCAGACATGGACTGAGCCACGTGCCCAGCACCTGGAATCCCCATCTTGGAGTGGACACAAAAGGGAACTTCTCAGCCACCATATTTGTGTAAGCAAATTCCCTTAATAAATCTCATCTCATCCATGTATTACTATTATCTTTTCCTTGTTATGGTTTGGATGTGAGGTTTCCCCTCACATGTGAGACAATGTAAGAAGGTTCAGAGGAGAAATGATTGTGCTATGAGAGTCTTAAGCTAATCAGTGAATTAATCCCTAGTGGGATTTATTGAGTGGTAACTGGAAGTGGGGTGTGACTGGAATAAGTGGTTAATTTGGGGTGTGGCGATAGAGTACATATTTTGTGTGTGGAGAGTGGAGTCTGTCTCTGCTTCTTGATCACCATGATGTGAGCTGCTTCCCTCTGCCACACACTCCGCCATGACGTTCAGCCTCACCTCAAGCCCTGAGAAATGGAGCCAGCTTTCTATGGACTAAGACCCCTGAAACCTTGAGCCCTCAAATAAACTCTTCCTCCTCTATAATTGTGCTGGTCAGTTCCTTTAGTCACACCAGTGGGGAAAAAAATAGAAAAAGAATCTTCTTGGTTCTGTCTTTCTGGAGAGCCCTAATACAGGTTTGATATTGAGGAAGTCCAACAGTGTTCCTTCTTACTGTATTCCTTAAAAATAATAATAATAAAAGAGATCCATAAAATTGTTCTCTTGCCAAAAGCTGTGATAAATGTACATGATGACTTTATGGTGAAAGATAAAAGTTTAAAACCTAATTAATATTGATGCTGCCAAGACGGAGATTCAATTAGTTAACAATAACAAATTAGCTAAACAGTAGTAAATTCAATCAGCTAAACAGTAACAAGACTTTCAAATGGACAGCATATATTTATGAAAATTATAGAACACAACTACACAACTACTATCTACAGATAAATGTGATGAAGATTTCAAAGATCATAGAAGTAAATGTGCAAGGAAAAAATGCAAGGACTTTCCCATGCCAATTTATTCAATCTTGTGCTACTTCTGCCCTTCATACATAGCTCAAAATGTGACTCATCAGAGAATAATGACCCTCATCAGAAAATAAGAAGAAAAGCTCAGAGACCTTCTGAACTGAAGACACTAGCTGACAAGAAGGTCCGTCTAGCATCACCAAACACATTAAGTGGTGAACTAGTGTTGGTTAGGGATTTGACTATCAAAGAAGATAGAGTTTTGGGGCTGGGGATGTGGCTCAAGTGGTAGCGCACTTGCCTGGCATGTGTGCGGCCCAGATTCAATCCTCAGCACCACATACAAACAAAGATGTTGTGTCTGCTGAAAACTAAAAAATAAATATTAAAATTCTCTCTCTCTCTCTCTCTCTCTCTCTCTCTCTCTCTCTCTCTCTCTCTAAAAAAAGAAGAAGAAGAAGAAGAAGAAGAAGAAGAAGAAGAAGAAGAAGAAGAAGAAGAAGAAGATAGAGTTCTTGTATTTACCCCAGGATCTCACATAGAAAAATTAAAACGTGTTTCACTTTGGCTAGTAGATGATGCTTTCAAAACTGTCCCCACATCTTTGTATCAAGTATATATAATTCATGCCTCTGTTGGACCTGAACATTCTAGAACTTACTTGCTTGTTTATGGAACAGTGCCTGCAGAAAGCAAAATGCTTCATGAACCATTAGGGGAGGATTTGGTAGATTTTGAAGAATAAAATGGATTTCAACTGATCATTCAAAACATAACGACAGATTTGGAACTAGGTGTGGTCGAGGGTATAGAAGTTAATTTTGAAGTGTTATGAAGGAACATTGCTTGTCCATTCAGCCCAGTACATTTAGCCAAAAATTCACATGAATGAAGTGGCCACAAGCTATGGTCTGATAAAAGCTTCCATTTAAAAATGTAATTTTGTCTGCATTGGCATTCTTCGAGGGTGATGAAATTTCAGAGACTTTTAATGAATTGGAGCCATATTTGCCAGAAAAAGCCAGCAAAGTCAATGACTACTTTGAAAATAATTATGTGCACAGTAGGATACAATCAATGAATGCAACAATGTGTCTGTTCCATTACCAGTGTGGCTTCTGCCAAATCTGTGGCCCACATGAGGGCACACAGAACAAATTTCCATGTACCCAAATAGCATAACATAAAAGCATGGCACAGACAGGTATTCCACTACAAAGTGCATTTTCACTGTTGACTGTGTATGCAAGCATCAAGCATGTGTATAAAACGATGATGCTTCCTCAACAGGAGAGAAGTCCTTGTTGAACAACCACAGTGGGGAAAGATCTTGATTGTCCATGATCTATGTTCTTTGGGCCACTGCATGTGTGATGGTGGGTGACATGTGGTTTTGGTTAATGCTGTCAAAAGACTTAGGTGCCAGTCCCAGTACTTCAGATAGCCGCTCTTGTAGGGCTGAGTGCACACAGTTACCAATCATGGAGATATCCATTCACACACTTCACTTTTAACACATTTATGAATAATCTGTTTACTCATAACTGTTATACCAGTGCAACTGTTATTAGTATCCCTGCGTGTTTATGCTTGCAAAAATATGTATACTATTATTGCCTATTTAATTTAAAATAAAATTGTAATGTGGCCCATGAAGTTCTCTTTTGGGTTTTTATGTTTCTCAAATGAATCCCCCTTTGCAATGTAAAAAAAAGACTGTCTTTCTAAAATTTTAAAATATTTTTTAGAATTATATTTTTTCAAGATTTAGATTTTTTGGATTTTAGGCTTTAGATTCTTTTATTTTTTGAAACTTCAATATTCGTGATTAAAGCATTAATAATTGTATTTTTCAGGATTATGGCCCAAATCCATAAAAATTAAGGCTATCATCCTGTTAAACTTGGTCTTGCTTTAGTTCATTAAACAAAGCCTTGTTCTCTAAAAGTGTCTTAGTCTCTATTTGTTTTCAATATTTTTCTTATTTTTTCCCAACTAAACAAAATCCATTTTTTACTAATCTTTACTTAAATGTGTGTTCCAGTACATTTTATTTGTGAACAAGAAAACAATTTGGGGAATGTTGGAAACAAATGTAAGAAATAAAGTCAAATTAGAATGCTACTAATAATCATATCTGAAATTGACTCATATTCTCTAATCCATATTAAAGACAATCCATATGCATTTATGTTATATTAATGTCAGACAATTTCCATTTCACAGACTAAATAAGAATTGGGAAAATAAGTGTCCCAATTTTATTTGATCTGAAACAAAAGACATAATCATTTATCCACAAGATAACTTCTGTCAATCACTTTAAACTCAGAAATTGCAAATGCAAAGGATTTTATATGGAACCTGGGGATTTGCAATATGGGGTCACAAGCTTAGACAGCTTTGTGTCACTTTTCCAAGGAGGGAAGGAAAAATGGGAGCATATGAATTGAGGAGGAACAGGAGCTACATGACTAAGAGAAGAAAAAGAATATAAGGTACAAAGCAAGTGGAAAAGTCCCTAGACACAAATTCAGTGACTCTAGATATGCACCTCGAATCTCTGCAATGGGTCATGCCAGGGTCTGTGGTCAAAGGGTGACCATGGTCAAAGCTCCATTCCAACCAGCAGGACTACTGCATATGTCCTACCTTCAATGGCCTGTGGACAGCATTTTGAGAAACTTTCAATAATGTGTTCATCATAGAGTTTATCATAAATCAAAATGAATTTTCACACTTCCCTTTTGGACTATGATATTTTGACCAGAGCATCAATGATCAATCTTTAGATCATGGGTTAATTTTTATAGGTCTGAGAATCTCATCCCCAGGAAGCCTCAAGGAGGTGAGAAGAGGCAACTAAGGGAGAGCTTAGGGCCACATTTGAGCAACAAGGAGATAGGGAACCAGGTGAAGGGATGCTTTAGAGTTTTTATTGGAAGATGCCCAGTAAGCACGACTTATTGCTTTCAGCCCTCACGCCGTCACCATTTTATCAGGAAAAATGGCTGATATCTGGACCCAGATATCAGAACCCTTAGGAAGACACCTACAACAGAAAGAACAGCAAGCAACAGCAATGGCGTTACTGATAAGAGCATGACTCAAGCTAACTTTTAATACATCTCTTATTCTACATGCAGAGTCACTTGAAGTATTTAACTCGTTATTTTCTATGACTGACCAGGTGAGTAATGACAGTTGATTTGTCAGGGATGGGGACATGATATTCTGTCTGAAGGCTGGCAAGAGTGCCCCCTGGGAGGTGGTGCTGATATCAAGTGCCCTGTGGTTTTGTAAGTCCACTTGTCCCCCGCAACATGAAAGAGCATGTCAGTATCTGCCAAGCTTGGTCACGCTGCCTTCCAGGTGGGCCTGTTGGGTAGACCGAATGTACCCACCTGGGCAGTCACGTCTTCCATCACTGAAGAAGCAAGGGACACTGAAAGTAAAAGCCACATAAATCCACCCCATAGCTGAGGAGTCGCTACTCCTAAGAGGTGGGCAAAATCACCCTGGGTTTCTGCCCTTCCTAAAGATGACCTGGCACAAGGCTCGCAGGAAGGAGTTTTTAAAATGATCTCACATAACCAAACTTTAGACGAGGTTCTTTAGAATCAGTTTTACTGATCATACACTTGACCTCAACAAGGATTAAAGATCAGAGTCAAGATTGCCCAGCTAATAAATAGTAGAGATAAATCTGAACAACAGATTTTTTTAAAAAAAAAAGTCAACATCATCAAAATCTATGCTACTAACTTGCTTCTAGGCCTGGAATTTCTAGCCATAATTATTAAGGCAATCAAAATTAAATAAAGGTTATTTGTCATTCTTTACTAAGAGAAAATGAATGAGATAGATCTTTGCCTGGTCTCAGCAGCCATGAAAAGAAACTTTTATAATTTCCTTAAAAGCTTTTGGTATTCTAAAGAGACTGATCAGCATTAACAGAGGTCTTACTCTGGAGGTGACATTCAGTTGTCCTCTCTGTGTATTGAGAAATCTGAATTCCAGCTTCTTTCCTTCTTAAATGAGGTCCATCTTTGTCCATACATTATTGACTTTAACTCACACTGTTGTCCCCCTCCACCATCCCAGAGCAGGCTACTGTGATCTGTTGTAAGTGGAAGAGCAGATTAAAAGAATTCTTAGTGGTGCAGGCAAATATAATGTTCTACTAGTCATCTCTCTGAAATGCTACCAAGAGTTCTAGCAAGACATCCACACAGGAAACGTGGTTTTGACAATTCTGACACTGACAACTGCAAGCGGATCCACTTAGTCTATTCCTAAAGGCCAACCTTACACAAGTTGAAGTATATGAATTCTCTAAATCATAACTAGATCTGTAAAAGCAGCAAATGAAACCAAACTTTTACAAGTGATTTTTTTTTTTACTTTGAAGCAAGCAGCACAAGCAACTATTCTCTTAGTGGAAAATTTAGTGAAAATAGAAGCCTAGACTGTAAAGAGAAAATGTAATGAAGACGAGCCATGAAATTCTCATTAAATATAGAAAAAAATCCTTTCAAAAATTCTCTTCAAAAGTTCTTTATCCTCAACTACTTATTTTCTAATAAGTGAAGATTTATTTAATTTATTCTAAGTTGGTTTATATTTTATAATGCATTAAAAATGCTTTATAAAAATATTTTGAATATCAAGGTCTGATTTTTAACAAGAAAGTGGTTTAATGAGAGACATTGGTCCACCACTCATTTTATATTGTGTGGGGGTAACTTCATTCTGGAAATTATCTTGTGTTCAACATTGTGAATGAATTTGGAGAAGTGATTAGGGAAAGGAACTATCTTTAGCCTAAAGAGCAGAACTTTAAATATTCAGTGTTTTCTTATGAAAAACTTCTTTTCAGCATCAGAATACAGATCTCAGGCAAATAAATAATTAAACAATACTGGAGACAAATTATAAAGCAATAATCCCAAATAATATGCTCCTTTAGCAAACTGTCTTTTTTTTTTTTTGACTCACAATTGGGTAGGGAGAGGGAGCATGGGAGGAATTGACAAACTCTAGATAGGGCAGAGGTGTGGGAGGGGAAGGGAGGGGCAGGGGGTTAGCAATGATGGAGGAATGTGATGGATATTATTATCCAAAGTACATGATGTATGAAGACATGAATTGGTGTGAACATACTTTATATACAGAGACATGAAAAATTGTTCTATATGTGTAATAAGAAGAATTACACATTCTGCTGTCATGCATTTAAAAAATAAAAACAATAGCAAACTGTCTTAAGAAAGCAAGTTACAAACAAACATTAAGATGTTGGGTGGCAGGTCACAGACTCACCCCTTGGGGGAGCTCATTTCATTCCTTGTTCAGAAGAAATGCCATCTGTTGATCCAGGGAAACTGAAGTTCTGAAAGATAAAGGGTGCAATCAGTGTGCCTGTGGGTGGAGCTTTGGGGTGAAGATCAGAACAGAACCCAGTTCACCCTTCCTGGGCCTTTTGACCCTTCCCTTTCCTACCATAGTCATGATAAAGTAGCACAGAGATGACTTCTGCCTGTGGGTGTTTTCAAACTTGAAAGATAAATCAATGAGCACAGAGCAAAAGCTCAATGAGTTTAGTCAGGCTGCAAGATGAAGATTCAAAATACCCAAAACTACTGCATTTCTAGTCACTAGCAATCAAGTCAGAAATTAAAATTTTGAAAAGTATCATTGAAGATACCCAGACTTAAATCTATCAAAAGAGGTATAAAATCTATACTGTGGAAACTACCCAACAGTGCTGAGGTGAATTAAAGTCCTAAATAAAAGGAAATATGTATTTGTGGTCAAAAGATTCAATAATTTTAATAAGATAGTGCCACCTCCAAAAAGCCCATAGAGTAAAGGACTTAAAAAAACTCTAGCAGGCTTTTTTGAAGAAAATGATAAATTCACTCTAATATTACTATGGACTTACTGTACAAAAAAATCTACATTAATCAAGAAAATGGGGCATTTGTATCAAAACAGAAAAGTAGATCAATAAATAATACAGTCCAGAAATGAACCCTCACATATATATCAAATGACTTTTTTTTGCAGTGGAGTTAGGATAATCTTTTTCAGAAATGCTTTTGGAAAACTTGGATCCATACATTCATCCCCCTAAATTTTAAGAACTTTCACCTATACCTTGCACATAGACAAAAACTAACTTAAAATAGAACCTAGAGTAAAACTTCTAAAAGAAAACAGATGAGAATCTATATGATCTTGAGTTAGGCAAAAATTCTTAGATATGATACCAAAAACACAATCCATAAAAGATAAAATTTGTAAGCTGGACTCAAGAAAATTATGCAAGTTTGTTCTTTCAATGACACTGTTGAGACAATGAGAGGCAATGTTACAAATTATGAGGAAATTTCTGTAACTTATGTATCTGATCAGAAACTTGTATTTAGAAGATTTAGAAGTCTCAAAGTTCAAAAGGAGAAAAACAATTTTTAAAAATATTTGAATGGATACTTTACCCAAGAATGATAGCAATGGCAAATAGGCATATGAAACCTTGTTTATCATTAGAAAAATTAAAGTTAGAACCTCCATGAGATATCACTGCACAGCTATTTGAATGGCTACATTTAAGATGACTGGCCACACCTGTGTTCAGGAGGATGCATGGGCTAGAAATCTCACAGTGAGGATGAGACTAAAAAAGGTGCAACCATTCTCGAAACAGTTTGCAAGTTTTTTAAAAGATAAAACATAGCCATTATATGGTATAATTATTCCTAGGAAAACAACTGAAAGTCTATGCCCACTTACAAGTTTGTTCATAAGTGTCCAAGCACATTTTTAAATAATAACCCCAAATTGGAAACAACTCAAGTTATCTGCCAATGAGTAAATAGGTAGCAAATTGTAGCTTGAACATAAAAGGGAATGCTACTAAGGAATAGAAAAGTGAGCTAACATTGACACGTGGAGCAGCAGATGAATTTCAAAACAATATGCTGAAAGAAAGACACACTAAAAAATAATATATCATGATCCCATGTGTGTAACAGTGCAAGAAAGAGTCGCAGAAAGCACATCAGTGGTTGCCTGAGGTTGGGACGGTGAGAAAGGGTACAGAAGGATTACAAAGGGACATGGGGAAACCTATGGGTGATAATTATATTCGTTTTATTGATGATTATGATAGTATTAGT
The DNA here is from genome assembly GCF_021218885.2 of Marmota monax. NCBI lineage: Eukaryota > Metazoa > Chordata > Mammalia > Rodentia > Sciuridae > Marmota > Marmota monax. The sequence continues at coordinate 3,623,244 of NW_026695217.1, read as the reverse complement.
GGTGCATTCATATGTCAAAACTTGCCAAATTGACCATTTTAAATATGTGCAGCTAGCTATGGATGATTGGGTAGGTGTTTAGAATAGGTGACCTACAATCTCAAAATTTGAAGATGTGATACTTGAATTTTCTCTACATCATCAAGGTCTGAGGTAGATTACATCAGACTTGGGGGCTGTACTACCTTCCAAGGCAACTCCTAACATTTTTGTGAGTTGCTAGAATTTAAAATTAAAGGTTGATTAGAAGAAGCACCAGTATTTCTCGGTGACATTCATCCATAAATTCTACATTGCAAGACATTTTATAAAATGTGTGAAATATTTTATACTTAATTCTTTCAAGTATTTTGGGGGCAAATCATGGTGTCATGAATTCTTAACATTTGATAAACAGCTCCAGGTATTCACTTCTTAAGTATTTATTGATCACCAATATGCTCTGCTCATGGCACGGGAGATGGGGAGGAAAAAGGAGAATATGCCATCTCTGACCTCATGGAAGGGAAGAGAAATGTTATGCAATTTATAACAAAAATGGATGGCACTTATTATGGTATATGGAACAAGGCACAACCCATGAGAACATATTGCCATGGTTATGATCTAATCTAGGGCTCAGGGGAGGGCTCCAAGAAGATGTTAGGTTTAAACCGAGACTTGAGAGATGGGAAAATGGTCTTCATGCAAAGAAGAGTTTTCCGTATGCCCCAGCCAGACTAGATGCTGTTGAGTGTGCTATATAAATGAGCTAACAATGGCCCCGGGCTGTTATTTCTTCCCTGCAGGCTGCAATTAGCTGAGAATCCTACCAGCACCAAACTCATTTTTACAGATCCAATTGTTTTAAAACATTCCCAAATAAATGGACTTTTAGCCACTTACAGCCTGCCTATTTTGCCTGCTCCCTGAAACTATACCAACGTCTTGAGATATGGACAAAATCAACCCTGTAGCCATAAAAGACCCAAAGTGTATCCACCCTTCTGAGATGTCTGACCAGAGACTTGGGCCATGCTGCCAGGAGGCATCACCAGACACCCAATCCCCTTCACCTATTCCCCATCACCCAAGCCACAGGACATCCCTTGCCCAGTTTCTCTTCTGGGTGGTGGTGTCCCCAGTCCCACTGTATCTCATACATGGACTCATGCTGTAAGGAGCTTCTCCTGTTCTCCAATCTGTCAAAGCAACACCCACATAAATTCACTGTGTGTTACTGTCATCTCATGGTCACCCAGAATCAGTTCCCAATACCTTTAGCTGCCGGTCTCAAAGTGCAGAAAGGTGAGAGAAAAGTGAAGAACTTGTAAGAACTAAAATGAATTTTCTTTAACTACATATATATAAAACAGCTTTTATATTTCATTTTAACATATGTCATTATTTTCTCCATTAGTTTAAAGGCAAGATTTCTTTCACTGTTGACCATGTACACCAGGTAAACAGGACTGATACTTCCCACTCTTCAGGTAACTTGGTGACTAATTGACACAAACTGATCACCAGCATCTGATTACAGATCCCATTCTAGACAGCCATTAGATTTGCTGTTATCTAAAATCCAGGTGTCTTTCAACACATTCCTGTTAAGTCACATGTTACCATTCAGTACTTGTATGATTTTTATTAAAGAGAAGTGTGGAAATTCACATTCTCTTTCAGTCTCTGTGTGTGTGTGCACACACACACACAAATACACACACAGATACCTGTAAATATGTCTAGAAGCACTTAGCTCAAACTGTATGCAGTCATGCAGTACATATGAGGTTTTGGTCAACAATGGACCTTAGAACAGTGGCCCTTAAGATTATATCGGTTAGCACACTGTAATTATCTTGGCTTGTGTAAGTCCTCTGTGGTGTTTGCACAAGTAGAAAATTGCCTAAAATGATGTATTGCTTAGATCGCATCCCATCATTATTTGATTCATGATTGTGTCTATATGAATATATTCATATATTTATGTATTATTGATGTGGTCCATTTACCACATTTTTTTCTTGTAAAATTGGCTAGGTCAATTCCAACTGTAACACTTTATGATTTAATAATTGGAACTTATTACTCTTTTCTACATGTTTAAAAATTGAATAGCCTGTATATAAAAACAATACTCACATATGTACATAAACATTATTCAAAATTTTTAAAAACTTAAAATTGTTTTCTTTTGTGTTAGCTCCTTAAACAGACAAAGTTCTTATGAAGGTACAATGTAGAAAGTTAATGAATATCAAAACAAATCTCATAACTTACTTTAAACAACACATTTAGCAGTTCAGAACAAAGTATCATGAATAGGACTTCTCTTCAAAGCATCTCATAAATGTGTGGTGGGTACAAACATAGACATTCTCCCATTGCGCCTTCTTCCCATTTATAAATACCATCACCATTTCACTTCTTAGTTTCTAAAGTAATCACCTGAAATTAGTAATCACTGACTATGTTATCTGAAGATTTGATTAATTCATTTTTGAAATCATCATGTGGTTCATTAAATCAGAATTGTGACAGAATTAAATAAAGCAGCTCTGTGTGAAAAGGTTTAAACACTGCAAACATTTCCTCAGTTACCTTTCATCAGGATTGTCTGTCAGATCCATGTAGGAAGGTGGAATGGTGGCACTTTGATATGCAAAGGAGTGCTCCCTTTGAACAGCAGACCACCCACCCTAACACACAGAAGTGCTCTTTAGATGACTAGGGAGGGAAAAACCAGTGGCAACAGAGTAACAGTTATGAGAAAATGAAAGGCATTACAGTAATAAAGAACAACAATAGGAGATATTATTGAGGGCCCATTATGCACCCAGCATGTATATTTTATGAGCATTAACTAATTTAATTTTCATAACATGTAAAGAAAGAAATAGCCATTATTATCACCATCTACAGATGAGGACAAAAAGGATCATAAGTGTGATCCAATTTTAATTTAAAATATTTTATTTTTTTCATAATGTTTATATGTGCATGTAAATACAAATAATGTTACAATAAGGTATGTTTCATTGTATAACATATAATAAGTTATAAATTACATAAGTTATAATAAGTTATATAAGTTATGTTATTATATAACATTGCTTTGACTAAAACTTGGGATTCTCAACACTGTAGCCCATTCTACTCTCAGGCAGTGAATGTTCAGAGTGGCTATCATGTCATAACAAGGAAACCTTCAAAATGGGGAAATGAATGAGGCAAAAATCTCTGTAAGTGGAATGAACCTTAAATATTGCAAAAAATCCTAAGCTACACATGGAACGTGTTAATAAAAGTCAGTTTTATGTTTTCAGGTAAGATTAATAGGATTTTCACTTCCAAAAATATTCTTTAAAAGATAACAGAAAAATAAATCTTTAGAAAATCAGATGCTAAGAGAATTTGTTGGTTCCCAAACCATCAAAATATATGCTAAAGTTCTTCAGATCAATAAAAGGATGCAAAAGTATCCTACAAAAAAAAAAACACTTAAAAGATCAGGAGATAGGAGATCAATTTTAAAATTTAGTTGTAGTTCTATAAAAAAGTAACAGATATCTGGAAAATGAAATTTTTTAAATTAAAAAATTTTTAAAAAGGATCATATAGTACCAATAGCATAAAACACTTAGATTAAATTTACTGAAAGATTGTGTAAGAGCTCCATAGTGAAATATAAATAACAATGTTGAGAGATTCAAGATAACTTAAATAAAGGAAGAGATACACCACGTTGTTGGCATGTTGTCAATATTGTAAAAATGTTGGTTCTCAAATTAAACTATCATTTTGTTGTTATCTGGATTGAAACCCCTGAAGGGTGTTTTGTTTTGTTTTAGAATCTGACAAGGTGCTTCTAAAATGTATATAAAACTGAAAAGATGTAGCATAGCCAAGTAATTAAGAAAAACAAATTTTGAAGGATTTTGCTGTTTGATTTCAAGATAACATATTAAAAGATACACTTATTTCTTAATTGCAAAGTTATAATAAAACTGGATTAATTCTGACAGGGTGGTATTCAGAAAAAGGCACATAGATCAAACAAACAGAAGAAAGTCATGGGAGTAAAGCAATTTGATGAGGAAAGAAAGTCTTTGCAATAAATAGTGTCGGGACAAGTAAGAGAATGAACTTTGGCCCCACTTCCCACTATCCAAAACATTAATTTCAAGTGGATCATAGACTTCAACATACAAATGATATTAGAACGCTACTAAGAGTAGAGGTAGGAAAATGCATTTCAATCTTGAGTGAGACAAACACTTCTTGGATATGGAATGGAAAGTACTAAATATTAAGAGAAAGAATAAATTGAAAAAAAGTCATCAAAATACACCAATTAAGAAAAGAAAGAAAAAGCCACAGGTTGGAAAGAAATACTCATAACACATCTATCTAACAAAAACATACTCAAGTTATTTAAAGAACTCCTACAACTAAATAAAATAAATAATCCAGTGAAAATTGTCAGATGATATGACTGAACAATTTCCAAAAGAAGACATGTGGACGTGGACGGCTACTTGGTACATGAATCCATGCTCAATGTCATCAGACATCAGGGAAACTCAAACCCCTGCCACTTAACACCAGCTAGAATGAAAACTAAGAAAAAGCCAGATAATATCAACTGTCAGCACAGGATCCCTGGGAGCACTCACATATGTCTGGAGCAAATGCAGAGTTGTGCAAGTGCTTTGGAAAACTTGCGGACAATTCCAAACACAGTTAGTTAATCTAGTATATTTAACATATGCTAGATTCCTCTACTTCTTCAAGTTAAAACACAAAAAAATTAAAGCATGTGATTGCAAGCCAAAAACGGGTCTAAAAATGTTCACAGCAGGAATATCTGTCAACCAAAGAATGCATAAACAAGTAAGTAGAATTTTCTACTTAACAATAAAAAGAATAAACTATTTTATACATAAAGTGTGAATAAATCTTGAAAACATTCTATGTAATAAAATAATGCAGATACAAAGCACACTGCATGATTAAATGATCCTGATAGAAACCAAAGCAGAATTTGCCCCCAGAGGAGCTTGAGGATTGATTATAAAGAGGCAGGAACCTATTTCTGGGATGAAGAAATCTTCCTGTTTCTTGATTGTAGTTTGAGTTATCTGGTATTTACATTTACTAATAGTCATCAAATTGTGCTCTTAAAATGTGTGCATTATACTACAAATAAGTTATGCTTTAATTTTAAAACACCAAAAAGATGAAGAATGAATGAAACACATGCAGATCCCAAAAACCAAGAGTGTCTCCTTAGGAAATTAGTCAAATCTTGTTCTTTATTATATCTATCCACAGTCTTCACATTTAAAACCAATTTGGAAAAAATAAACAGCAGTTAACAGATAATGGAAAACCACTATTTTTCAAATGGCAAGAATACAAAGGTATTCTTATATTTTGCCTTCCAGCAGAAGCCTCTGTACTACACATTTGAGATGAATAAGCTTTCTCTACAGGTCTAGGGTACCATTAGAGCTCTGGAGTGGTAGAATTTTTTTTTTTTTTTTGAAGAATGTAGTGTCAACATTTTTCAATCTCTGATCCTAGTTTGCACTAATAGAATGTGTTTCATCCCTTATCTCTCATGATCTGATCCTAAGAACTGTTAGTCATTCATTGTCTTTAAGGATGATCAAATAGCATATCTAAAAAAGTCATCAGAAGAGATTCCATTAGAGGAGCAATAATCCTTCCCAAGAATGCATTTAAACTCATTCTCCTGTACTGGAATTTGCATTCTCTCTTACACTTTTAATCATTTTCAGCACATCTGAGTAGACTCTTCCTCCATGTTGAAGTTCTTGAACCACTTCTTCCTGCCAGGGCTGCTTGCTCCCATTCACAGGAGGTGTTTTCCCTTGAGGAAGGCCTTCTACACACTCTGTCAAGTCACAATCTAACTGCTGTCATTTTCTATTCTTCTCCCTTTCTCTGTCACCTGAAATTTCCTATGCTCATGTTCATTTTTTGACTATAGTTTACCCTGTAATTTTAGATATCTTAAGTAGGAGTTTCAGCTAAGTTCACTGATTTGTATCCACCATAACTTTCCTTTATACCATTTTAAAGTGATTATTCTACGTGGAAATGGTTTAGAACAGAATAACAATTAATTTGGGGGAGATAAGTATTATTCCTCAATGTGAATGAATGGTTAAATAATTTCTCACAGTTCCACCTTTGCATGCTGCCTACATTCAAAGCAATGAGCTTTTTGTTTTCTGAGTCCTCTAGCACTTAATATAGAAGTAAAGGTGTATGTTCCCAGATTTTAGCCAAATTTCCTAATGGCCAATTTAATCATATTGTATCTGTCCTTTTTATTTCCTGGACTTGAAATAATGCTCTGCCTTGCTGGCAGCATGACAGGTGACCAGATTGACTGCTGGAGCAGCGACCCATTATTAAATTAACTCCCCTCAGCAACTGACTTCTTAAAACCTTACTGAGAGAATGCAAGTTGTGAAAGTTAACATGTATTCCAATTTAAAAACACTAATATAAAGACATTTTTAAAAATCGTGACTGTGGCCAATGATTTAATGGGATTGTTAGAGAGGGTGTTGTTCTCATGTTCTGGGAGCTGATAGGCATCAAAGGCATCATCTTTGAATGTCCTTTCATTTTCTCTCTATCCTGTTATTTCAAAGAACCACATGGTTCATTCACCTGTCTCTTCACCATCTTTTCCCAGCAAGGACTATCCTTCAGAAATAAGATGAGCTCCCTCTTCAAGAGATGGGAATTACAGAGTGTGTATTCTATTTTTTGGTAACCTGGAGAAAGAACGCAGATGGTTTTAGGTACACATAGTGACAATTTTTGTTGTTGTTGTTGTTGTTGTTGTTGTTAAGATGACTTTTTTCTTTTCTTTTTTAATTAATTTATTTATTTTAATCATTCTTGCAATATTACCCAGAGCAGGAAATTACAAATGAGTGGTTGTTGCAGATTTATGTAAGAATGATAAGGCTAGAACATTCACTTGTAACTACAGTTTTTAACAGTACAATAGAAAATACACACTACTAATAATGATTTCATGAAGTTAACATAGTAAAGATAAAGTAGTTATAGATGAGCACAATTCCTGGTTAATAGTAACTGAATAAAAATTAAGAGTTGCATTGGCAAAATGGTAGGTAAATAATGAAAACAATTCCTGTATTTATAGGTCCCAGATGATGATACTATTGAAGTTCTATTGCTCAGAATAGGGGCCCAATAAATGTTTGTTGATTAACTTTAAGCTCCTATGCAGTAACCTACTAGGCTACCCAGTGCAATATTTTCTATCCCTGTATCTGCATTTACCAACAAAAAGCTACAACTACATCAAAATCTTAACCAAGCACTATGTGTGCACAGAGAAAAATAGAATTCCTAAACTTATGATTTCATTGGCTGCATTGCAAGTTGGTCTCACTACTGGTCCCATTCTATTATTGTAGCCTGGTTTAATCTGAGTAATTCAGTTGCCATATTGCCTTTGTGACCAATGTCCTTCCAGTATTCTATAGTTCCTTTAAACTTGCAAATCAACAAAGAGACTAGTTGTCAGTATTATTTCTTTAATGTTCATTATTTCTTCTCCAACTTTGAAACCAAAATATTTATTAATAATTTCTATGCACTTCCTACCATCATCACTTAGGCAAACACTAAATATGACTTAATATCTGCTACCATGTTACAAATCTTCAGAGATACATTTTTTCAACTCAATAAAAATTTAAGATATCTGACTTGGCTTATCAGTGATTCACAGCAGGTCCTGACAAGAATTAGAAACATGTGCAACATACGTTACCCTTGTTTCCAAGAACTGATTCTAAAGCATAAAGGTGAGAGCAACAGGCACCAATCACATCCATTTCCAATTTTACTGAGTAACATTTTTAAGAATCAGCAACTCCCTTACCCACAAACCCACCTACCCAAGTGACATAAGAAAATAACAGAATTGTGACAGGTAATTGAACCTTCCATGCTGTCCATGGAGAGTTTTCAGTAGATACAAAGGACAGAAATCCCAGCTGAGTTATTCTTGGGTATTGGGTATGCCTATAAGGAGGAGAAAATGGAATTTCCTTGACCAGCCTGGGTTTGGATAATCTGAGGACTTCCTGATATACAAACATCTGCATTTTTCAAGGATTGCTATAGCCTTGGCAAGGCGGGCGAGAGTTTTTTAAAAGTGAATTTATCAAAGAGATACTACTTGGATATATAGATTGGGGGGTTCAGAGAAGGAGATGACTAAACCCAGCAAGAGTGCAAAGTATATTCAGAATCTGCCTTTAACCAACATGTTATTGAGAAAGCTTGTGCTCAACAAGAAATGGGGTTCAATGTGGGATAGTGGAGGAGCAGTGATTACAACAGATAAAATCATTTCTTGTTTATGAATCGAAATCCTACAATAAAATGAGTGGTAAAATTTAAAATGTATTCTTACACTAAAAAGTGTTGGTGTTAGGATTTAGAAGTCTTAATGAATTATGTAATGTACTTCATGTTTGCTGTTAGTTGTCATCAAGAAAACAGGAAGAATAACATCATTTTATTTCTTTAAGTAGATATTTTTGCAAACAAATATAGTTCCGTCTGTTGTAAATGTGTCATTTAATTTACCGGATACTCTCCTCTATTTCATCAACCAAAGACATATTTCATAATTCATTCTTTCTCCATTTCCTTTCCAAAATACTTGATAGGACTATAACACAATAAAGCAAAAAAAAACTTCTCAGGTGATTTATGGAAAAGAATTTCAGTAGTTTACTTTCATTTCTTATTGTATTTTTCACCTTGGATTGAAGTGATGATTTTAATGAAAAAAAATTTTTAGTATGAATCATAGGAAAGACTTAGCTAGAAGGACCTTATATTCCATTGTAATATATCCAAAATCCAGTTTAAAAAAATCAGAGTTGGACACTTACTTAGGCACTGAATGAACACTTATTCACAATGTACTTATGGTATACTTGACCCTATGTGACCTTCTTGGAATGAAAAAATGCCACACCCCTTATGATGCACATTACCATAAAATTAGCAGCTCAAAACAACACAAATCTATGATTTCACATTTTCCAAGGTATAGGATGCAGGTGTAGGTTGGCTGATTCCTCTGTTCAGGGTCTCACCTGACTGGAAGCAAGGTATGGTTGGGGCTTGTTCTCCTCTGGGATCACCAGTCTCTTCCACACTGAGAGTTCCCTGGAATTCAGTTCCAGAGTTGAAGGACTGAGTTTCCTGTTTTCTTGATGGCTTTTGCTAGGGGTCCCTCTCAGATCCTAGAAGCCAACCTTGGAGTTGGCTATGAGGTCTCCACCTGTTACAATATTATAGCCTTTTTTTTTTTTTTTTTTTGAGGCCAGTAGGAGAATTCTTTTCATCTGGAAGTTCTCCCTCCAATCTACTAAGTTAGTTTGACATCACTTACCTTCAGGAGGGAGTGACGGCCCCACAATGCTCTAAGGTTCTGTCTGTGTGGCAGGGTGAGGAATTAGAGTGGGTACCCCAGGGGCAGGAATCTTAGTATTGACCTCTTGGGTCTCTGACTCTTATGCCTGCTTCCAAAAATCCTGTCTAGCAAGAAGAGACTTTCCCAAACAGCTATGATATAAATCCAATCTCTCCATTGATATATTCTTCTTAGATTTTCAAATGAAACATCTGAATATTAGGATTAAATCTTTGAAATATATTAGTATGTGTTGTAAGACAATATATAATTCTGTTTAAAGTTGAGGTTCACGTATATAGTCTATTTCTTCAACCAAAAATAAAAAATCTCCTGCACATTTTTACACAGTTGAGGATATGAATGTGTGAATTTTGGTGAATTCCTTTTCTCCTTTGACACTATGAACACCTTCCATATATGTTACTGCATTCATTACTGTACTTATAATTCTGCATAGGAATGCTTTAGGTGGGTTTGTCATGTTTATTTTTCTGATGTTAAACTGAAATTTTCTCCCGTATTTTATCATTATCAATAGTACAGTGAATGATTTTTGTATATATGTGCAATGTACATATATATGTATAATGTGTATTACGTATGTGTATATGATACAGCTTTATCTTATAATTTAAATATTTGCTTTAGATAAATTATCAGCACAAATTGAAGGGCATGAGTAGTTTATGACTCTACACATTGCTGAATAAAGAGCTTCACCAAAGAACCGTACCAACTAAAGTAACATGTTTTTTAATGCACAATTGAGAGAAAAGATAAATTTTTGCTGTTAAGTTTGAAAAATATGTTCTATGATGCAACTTAAGTTTTTAAAAACTACTAAATGCTTGTGAACTACACCGCATGGGAACTCTGAAAGAGACCTAGGATGCAGCTGTGTTTGTGTTTTAATTCCACATTTGAAGAACCTGAGTCTTCAAAAGATTTCATGTCACAGATCTAATATTTGTCAAACAGAATGAAAACACAGCTCTAGCATTCAGTCCCCCTATTTTGCATTGCTCCTCAGATTTAGGTGGCCCTGGAAAAATTTCAACAGGGGAACTTGTTAAAAATACAAAAGTCAGAGCCCCACACTGGGCATTAAAATATACTATAAGAATGTTATTCTGTAGAAGCACACATTTGATCTAGATGCAAATATTTGGAGGACCACTGCCCTCAGTAATCTGCTTATAAATTTATTATGCATATTGAGAAATTTCTTTTTCAGGGAGAAAAAGAAATTTACACTAAGGTAGTATCCTGCCCTCAGCTTAATCACATGATTAATTATAATCTTTTATTTTCTTCCTCTTAGAGTTTGAGACAGACATAATTTATTTATTGGATGTTCTTGTTTTTAAAGATAAGAAGATTTATAGTTTTATTATAAAAGTAATACTTTAATTATACAAAATTTCAACACCACATAAAGAGATAAAATGGAAAAAAAAAACTCCTTTTCCTACCCATCCAGGGACACTCCATAGAGGTAACATTTATTGAATGGTCTGTCACTTTTCTTCTAGGAATTCTATTCCAGAAATTAATCATAGATATATGGGTGGATTTTTAAACAGGAATGTCAATATAATCAATGAACTATTTTCAACTTGCCTTCCCAACTTAATATATAGATCTCATTCCAGTATCTATATCTAACCTATGTTTTCCAAAGGTCATATAAAGATTCATTGTATATTTACATCAAAATTTTTAAATCAGAACATATTCAAATTTTCCCCTTTTAAACATATACTCACATTTTTCCTTTTTTTTTTATTTTCCTACTGCAAACAATGCTTTAGTGCATATCTCCTTGGACATTAACTGCTTTGTCTTTTTATGAATGTACATATATGGTCATTCTTTTAAAGATTAAGACCTGAAGGTGAAAATGCTGATTCACTCAAAGTTGCTATTTAGAAAAAGGAAATGCTCCCATTTCTAACATAGCACATGAGCGAATGAGCAGACGTGAGCGCTATTTCTGGTCACCTCTTCCAACAGAGCATGACCAACCTATTCAGTATTTCCCATCATGGTATAGGAGGTTTGAGGTTTAGAAATGAACATGTGTGCAGCCTGCTCAGGACTGCTCATGAAGCTTGACTTACTCCTCCCAATGTTCTCTCCATTTTCCAGACCAGGAAAAGACATGGAGGCACAGAGAGATAAAGTACTGCCCAAGGCCACAAGACCAGGCAGCTTCTGAGTTCAGATTGGCACAGAGGTTGTATCTGACTACAGTTCTTACTTTTAAAAACAGCTCTATAATTAATTTGAGTTTCTTACATTTCATAATATTATTCAATATTTTATAAATTTATAAATGCTCAATAAATGTGAATTTATCTATCACATTTTAAATTTACTTCTCTCTGAAATTCCTGTTTCTGTTCTTGGCCAGCTTTCTCTTGCTGTTTGTCCAAGTTATTTGTTACTGAGGAAATTAGAAAACGTTTCCTCATATGATATTTCTTTTCAATTTTTTATAGGCTAATTTTCTACAGCATAGTCATTTTATTCTTATTCATTAGTATTTTTTCTCTGGGCATTTAGTGATGGTTTCATATTATGAAAATACTCATTTATATTTTATCTTAGTATTTTTTTAATTCTAATTTGGTTATTTCATAGACATTAAGACAGCTTTGTGTATTAATTTCTGTTATAATTTTTGCAAATAGTTATCTTAAAATATGCTATAAGAATGTTATTATGGCTAAGTATTAGGTCTATTACAATCCAAAAGAGAATGTGATACAAATGAGTATTATTCCAATCCTAAATTCAATATAAATTTGGTCTAATTTAATAATGTAAGGTATATTATTAAGAAGAAATATTGAACTAAAAGACCCCAAAATCATCATAGTATTTTAGAATGACAGAATTATGCATTATTCTTATTTTTTCTCCTTTACAAACTACCACTAATATTTTGAAATTTCTTAGACTTTTCAGTTAATTTAGCATTTCTACATACATACACAAAAAGCATTTTTTCCTTAGATTGTATGATTTTCATAAAAATATCTGTACTTACATTCTCCTACATGAGTGTGAAGTTGCTGGATGCTTCATAAAGTATCTAAAAACATGACAGTAGCGTCATGCAATTTGCTTCTTTTTGCCATATTCCATGAAATCAAAAGTCTGATTATAAATATTTTTTAAAAATAACATGTCATTTCCTAAGAAAGAAAACATAACTAGTTGGGAAATTGCCACATAAGGTCACATAAGTGCTGGGTGGCAGAAGAACACTGCAGCAGGGCTGGCTTCCAAGGCGGGACCCAGGCATGTGGCCCTGGGCACATGACATGCTGTATAAGAAAAATTCCTGAAATATAGAAAACAAATCCCTAAGTTTTAAACTAATACCATGTCACCAGCCCTTGATGGAGGCTAGCCAGGGGTGACTTCACACACCCTGCAGGCCAGCCTCCATCAAAGGCTTTTGTGGAGCAGGAGACACATTGGTTCTCAAAAGCAACATCTCTCCTGAAAGTGAGGGCAAGGTGTTTGTTGCTCTTAAACAACATTCTAAAAGATGCAAGGATCTTCAAATATAGGGATGACCCTGTCATTTAAAATCCTTTATACATATGTGGTACCTGGATACAGTTTTGAAAAGTACATACATGATGAATGCCTTTGCTTATATTCTTTATGTTATAACTCAATTTCTATATATGTAAATTTTATAGTATGTTACAATTAACTTTATATGTCCAAATGACTCTCTCTGAATCTATAAATCTGTGTGTGCATGCACGTGTGTGTGTGTGTGTGTCTTGAATATTAGGATAATTTCTCTTTATTTTTTATTTGTTCTAATTAGTTATATATAGGATATTTTCTCTTATATCACCTTATTTTATTTCTTTTTGTTTCTTTGAGCCATTGGGTCTTAGTATCAAATAGGTTATCTAGATCTGTGCTGATGTGACAGCACAGGTCAGAAAATTTAGTGATCATAAATAAAGTGAATGTTGGTAAAATCACTGCTATTTCACTTTTTTTCACACCCTCTTACCATCTCAATAGGCAGTTAGAAATAAAAGTTCTTTCACAATCAGTGTAAATTTCTTCTATCCCAGGAAAGAACAATGAAACTTTGGATTTACCTGCTTTATAAGAAAAATGCTTGGAATATAGAAAGCAAATCCCTAGGCTTTAAACTAATACCATGTCACCAAGATGACAAATGTGCTCGGAGAGCAGAATAGCAACAGTTTATTTGTCCAAGGCAGTGAGAAATGCTGCAGATTACAAATCCCCATGTATGTCTTCCTTCGTTAAAAATTTAGCTATTTTATGTCTTAAGTCCTTTTGGTGCTGTGTGCCTGAAACATTAAAGTCAACTTGACATCTGCTCAGAATTAGTCACCATGCACACTAACCTGAACTGGATGCAGTCCAGTGGAAAGCAAGCAAACTTCTGAGATCCAGGGAGATCCTGTGGTCTTCTGCTACCCCACCAACAGGGCAGGATTGTCTCTCAATAGCAGAATATACCTTTCCAAAGGCTGCCATGTTGGAAGTGTACAGTTCTACAAGCTAGCTGAGTAAATTCAGTTTTACGTTCTGAAACCATATAAGGACATCATAAGAGTCTTTTTTTCTAACCCAAATTCAGTGAAAATAATGACATATAGGGTGATGGGGAGAATCAGGAATAAGCATGAGTGAAATATCTAACAGTTTCCATAGCATCTCAGCTGAACTAATTAACAGCAGTCTCACAGACTAGTTAAGTAAATGGAGGTACTCTCAGATTATTCACCAGTCTAAAACTTTGTGGTGATGGAGGAACACATTCCAAAAGGTTCAGCTACACACTTTGGCTTAAATATGTCCTTATCTACCATAATTATCTCTCCATTATTTGCCATCAATATTATTGCTTAATTTCTTTGGAGTTTGGACATTGCCGGTTCTTGGGAATTCTTTGCTGAAGGAAGACAGGGATAATGCATCACAGGATGCAAATTTATATGAAAATAAAAGGTCATTAGAGTAGAACTACAAGTTTTTAAAAATGGTTACCAGGTCCATAGTAAACTGAACCTACTACATAATTGACCTTGATGAGTATCTACCATCTGTCACTAAAACAGATAACCACTGTGATTTGCTAAATAACAAATCTCCCCCCATGGATTGTAAGGTGTTCATTTTAGCCAATTGAGATCTGGAGAAGTTTTGGAAATCTTGATTGATGTATATATTGTGGTACTTAGTGCTATACTCTTGGTGTCCTCAAAGAATAGAACCTTGGTGTAGAATTTAGAATAACCCTGAGTCTGCAAAGTGTCCTTGAAAACATCTGGAGTCATGGAGCTCCTTCAGAGAAGCAGCAATGTTAGCAGCTTTGATGGAAGTCTCTGTGTGCTGGTATGTTAGAATACAAGACCAGAGGCTTCTTAACTGTACTTATACTCTAGGGATAGGAGAAAGCTGTGGGAGAAGTCTGCATTTTAACTTCTGTCTGTTCTCAAGCATTTTTTTCAGTTTCAGAACCAAATCAAAACTCTCAGTGTAATCTTATGTGACACATTCCCAGGGAGAAATGAAGAACTAGTAAAAGGAAAGAGATGTGAGAGGCATCCTAGCAAGACATCCATAACAGGTCTGTACATAGTGTCATAGAAAACTGCAATCTCTTAGTAGAAATCTTGCTGGCAACAAAGCCATTAGGATTACTGAATTCAATTTGAGGAATACTTAAAGAGTATTTGTCCTTATTAAATTGAAAAAAAAATTAAGGAGCCTTTTATAGAGATTCTACTGCTCTTATGTTCTTAAACATTTTAAGCCTTTACCCATAAGAATTCCTTTAACTTCTTTGCAAAAAAAAAAAAAATTTACTGTGAGACCAGAAAATTAACATTAGGCTTGAATTGTATTTATGGGAACATCTATGAGAGAAAATGAAGGGTTGGGGAGCATGTGAGTAGAATATTTCAGAGTACAGCTTCTGGGACTCCTATCAATTATGTTCCTATAATTGGAGATCTTGGAGGCACATTCCAGAATGGCCATAAATATATGCCTTCATGCCATTATTCCTCTTTTACAAATTTGAAAAGTGGGCATGGAGTGATTTAGCCACATGCCTAGTCTCACAGCTGGCAAACAGAGGACCTGTGGGCTACTCAGGCAGTTTTACTTTAGTATATGTGATCTTAGCCCCCTTTTCTAGGCCCAATCATAACAATGGAGTAAAGTAGGGAAAGCAAGGGATACATCTCACAAAGATTGTCCAAAATATCCTGGTTATGGACTAAACTACAATTCCTGATCCATCTCTGTATGTTAAAGCCCAAACTTCTAATATGACTGCGTTTGGAAACAGGAGCTTTTAGGAAGTAACTGAGGTTGACTTAGGTCATAAGGGTGGAGCCCTAATTAGTAGGATTGGTGTCCTTGTAGGAAGAGAATGACGCCAGAGTGCTGGCTCTCTGATGCACAGAGGAAAGGCCGTGGGAGGACAGAAGGCAGTCATCTCAAAGCCAAAAAGGAGGGCCTCATCAGAAATCCACTCTGCGACCACCTGGACCCAGCCCTCCAGCCCTCAGAACTGTGAGAAAACAAACGTCTGTTATTTAAGCCGCCTGCTCTGGGGCACTTTGTTATGGCAGTGCGTGCGGATTGATACAGGCCAATCACAAAAATAAAAACAACAAAATGGAGATCCTCAAATAGAAAGGGGCTGATTACAAGTAACTTATCTTATCATCTTTGTTTTCAAAACAGAAGACAAGCTTACTTTTGAGTACCACCTGACTGCAGCAGAGGAAGTCTGCAGAAGGCAGAGTGCTCATTAGAGACAGCCCTCTTGTCCTCGTTTGAACTCCGTGTTCTTCCTTCCAGGATGACACACACAACAGTTCACCACGTGTTCTAGGCTTGCATAAAGGCCCCCCGAAAAGCCTTAAATTGGCCAAACCCTGCTCTTGGGCTAACTGGGACCCAATTTCAGCAATACTCCTAGTTGCAAGCTGATGATCTGTCTTCTGAGTTTCCATATTCCCCCTATAAACAGAAGACAAGGGAGCCTCAGCAAACTTGCCACCCAGTGCATTATATAGACGTGAATTATTGTCTGGACAGCAGATGTCTTCTCTGCAGTGAAATTCGTCAGTGCGCTTTGCAGGTCCGCCCACTCTGACAGAATGACTCTCAGGAAGCAAAGGTTGGAAGAACAGAGGGTGTTAGTCTTCTTTCCAGTACTGTAACAAATACTCCACATATAAATAGGAAAGGCTTGTTTGGGCTCACAGTTTGGCAGGTGACAGTCCGTGATGCATTGAGCCTGTCCCCAGGGTGAGGTGGTACACTGTAGTGAGGGAGCTCAGCAGAGCAAACCTGCTCACCTAATGGCTGTGGAGAGAAAGAGAGTGAGGAGGGGCTTCAGTCAGTCCTACAGTCCTCCTGGGGGACATACCCGGTAGACTAAAGACCTCCCACAAAGCCACAACCTCCTCTCAAGACCACAGGGGAACAAGCTTTACACTTGGCCTCTGGGGCCCTTGAGACTCAAGCTATAGGGAGAGAGAAGCCCTCTGACTCTAGGCCAGTCCTCAGTGGTTGTGGCCAATAGTGCAAGACTGGACTCTGGGTCCAGAAGACTGACTCCGAGGCCATCAGCATCAGTCTTTGAAGAAACACGGATGGAGCTGCATGATGTTGGGGTCATTCAGCAGGAAAGGATGTCACCACTACAGAGCTCCCACTCAGAAGCCAGCTACCCACGCTCAGCACATCAGTGTTTCTCAAAGTGACTGGACCATCATTTCCAGTATCTGTCAGTCTGCTGATTAAAAATGATTGCAACTAAGATATGTCACATATCAGAATCTGGGAGGAGGAGAGAAGGTACCCATTTTAAAAACCAAACATTCCTTCCTCGCATGCCCTCATTCTCTGTTATGAACAATAAAGCATGAGAATAATCCGTTCACAAAAGTGCAAAGGGGATGGAAAGGTGTACAATTGGTGAATGACTACAAGAACCTGGGGTCCCTGGGATCCCCCATAATGGTGCTAGGTAGTTTGTTCAGGTTTGGACAAAAGGCAACCAGAAGTCACTCACCTGGAGAACAGGGCTTGAAAGAATCAGTTGGTTAGCTGGCTCTTGTTCACATAAGTGAGTTTCAAGCAAGATCTCACATTCTCAGGAAGATTGAATGAAAGGGAGAAAACAAAGGCTGAGGCATGACTGAACTAATTTGAAAGAAATTAGAAACTTGCTGGGCACTTTGCTGTGCAAATATCATACCTGACCACTGATTACTATGTTTCAGTCCATAAGACTAACTTCAGGTACCTTTTGTTGCTAAGGTAAAACTCTCTGGTTACCCCCTATCTTTATGAGAACTGTTTCAATGAATAGTTAGGAAGGAACTAGAAGGTTTTCTTGAAATTCATTGTAATCAAATTAACTTCTTCACTATACTTAAATTTAGAAATCAGTAGCTAAAGAATATCTGAAAATAAAATCACATATATTATTTTATAACATATTGCTAATTAACAATTTTGCTAAATAGGGCATCTTATAAATAGAAGTGAAATACTGCAGACTATTTGTGAGAAAATTCTAAAGAAATACATAGAGACTGATACATAGCTCTAAATGTCCTCACTAGATAATAAAATATATTGAAATATATGTAACTCACATCAAGAACCCAGGGAAGAAAAGAAAGACACATAGCAATACTTTTAGTAATAAAGTTCAAGGAAACAATGACTATAAGATCAAAATATATACATTAGAGAACTAAAAATGAATACAATAACATTTTGAAAACTCAAGTCTTTGAAAAGATGGATAAGATGGGCAAATCTCTAGCCATAAAAAATGAGAAAAAAAAAACTGCAAACTAATAAAATTTATTTAAGAGGAGAAGGATAATCATAAACTCAGTGGAGATTAATACAGTAATATTGCTAGTCAATAACCTGAACTAAACATATTTCTGTAAAATGTATTGAACATCAAAGTTGTGCAAGTGCAAATGGAAACTTTGATGGGACAAATAGCATTAAAACTTTGAGTAATAAAAATAATTTTTAAAATTATCTTGCATTCTGCCCCGGATGGTACCTGACTCAGATCACATCTACCATAATTCCTGTTCATTTTCTTTTTTTGCATAAGCTTGATGTCCAAGTCCTAATTAGTGGACTACAAGAAAAAAACTTCAAGTCTCCTTCTGCTTTCGACCAGAGTTTTACAAATATTAAAAAAGTCAGTTGATCCCCAGATGTCATCTGCATCATCTGCAATTCTGGCACAGAATATGGAGCACCAATGGTTCCCCGATGCCCTCTGCTCTTAGTTAGTCTTTCCAAACCCACTCTCTTGAGCCAGATGACAGTTTAACTGACCTTCCTCTAAGGCCACACTGTGTCCCTCTTTCTACTTCAGTCACCGGAAACTTCAATTATTCCTTGTCATAGAGAAGTAAATGGGTCATTTTATCACATGCACTGAAACAAAATATTTTAAGTGCACATCTATTTCTGAATATACATATTTATTATCTTTTCCTCTACATAGGATTTGAGACATAGGTTAGACTTAGATGTCAGTTACAATAGCAACAGAAACAAAGCTTTTTCTTCCCCAGGTCATAAAGTCTCTGAGAAGGAAAATGAAAGACACTTATTAGCTTTGAGGTCTTGGGCCAATTATGTAACTTTGAACATTGTCAACAAAATGCAAATTACTCCTCTCTCACAGAATAATCTAGTGCATGTACATAGACAGTCTAGTGTTCAAGCAATGGCAGCTCTTATAATTAACTTCTGCACAAGGGAGTAAAGGTCATGATCACACTTGATCATCTTTTCTTTGTGATCTACAAACCAGAGTCCCAAGATGGACAGAGAGGCCTTCACTCTGTATTCCCTCAGATTATTTCCCTGCCCATGCCTTCATGGGACCTTATTTAGGGCAGTTTTCTCCCTTAAGTGTCTTGGTCTTAGAATATTAAAACAAAGATACCATTGGTTTCTTCCCCAGAAGGCTCATCCAATTTGGGACTTGATGTCATGAAATTGTCCATGTATACATACAAAGTAAGCCATTCCAATCTCCATAAAATATATTTCTGTCTATTCTTTTCAAATATTTTAAGCTGATGTAGCTGGAGAGGTCAATTTATGATGGACTACATTCCATGTAACCAATGCTTCATATTTGGGAAGCATTTTTTTCAAATCCCAACTGAGTGCTACCTAAATGGCAAGGAAATCCAGCAATAAAATTCAGGAGCTCGAGATGTCCAGAGCCATGTCCCATGCTAGAGAATTGCCATTCAGACACCATTAGCTGGAGGAGTAGAGACAACCAAGAAGCAGAAGCTGGGCCTCACTTATGCAGGGGAACTTGTGCCTTTTCAAAGTCCCTCTTCCTCTTCCATAGCCTCCAAGGTTTGAGGTACTGGAGTCTGAGAGATAAGAGGGCTTGCTGAGAGCATGCCAAGCTCCTCCACTGAAAACACTTCCCACCAGTTTCAGTAATAAAAAATGACAGAAGAGTTATACAGTCGGTACTGATGGCAGCAAGGTGGTTGGGATCCAGCCAAGAAAGGGATTTCACATAGTAGACTTGAAAGCAATTATTAAGACTAAAATTAAAAATTTAATGTTTATATCCCCAAAGTAATTCAGATGTCACCATAAGCCAGTTGATGCTATAATCACTATTACTATTCTAATAAATTCTGTGTGCTGATATGGGTAATGCTTGCATGCAGGATCCAGAAATGTTCATCAACTGTAACATAAAATTCCACAAAAGAAACAGAAGTTGGAGTAGATGGAAATATGTCAATATTCTTCAAGAAGTTACATTTGGATAGTAGAATTTTTATGTGATTTTTTTTCTCTTTTTCTCCACTGACCACATATTTGATGAAATGGTTTTATTGATTTATAAGTTAAAATAAAAATTATGTAAACCACACAAATGATTTTAGATTATTTAATCCTGTCCCTTGCCTCACTTCATGTAACTGCTATAAACCTTTAATCCTCATGTTTTACTCAATTTCCATAACTTTATTCTATTTTCTACTTTGGGTATCCTATTCCGATTTCAACCCTAGAATATTCCTTGGAGATTATATAGAACCTATTCTTACCTATTCTTGCAAACTCCTCAAATTCATCCCACACACATCAAAAGAAAAATAATTTAAGGCCCAAATTTGAGCTTTCAATCATGACCATGCTCCCTCTCAAAAATCTGTCAATAGCACAAACCTGATAATAGTTCTCTTCAAACATTATGGAGCCCTTTCTCTTTATACCTACCATGCCAGCAAAACACAAACCCTCTTTCTGGGAATACCCTCAGCCTTCTCTTCCTTCCAACAAGATCTCTTCATTTAAAAAATATTTTTAATTAAAAACAATTTTACATACCTACAGGATACAATGTAAATTTTTGATACATGTTTACATTATGGGATGATTAAATCCAATCATACTTATCAATTGTTTTGGGTTGAGAACATTGAAAACCTAATCTTGAAGATATCTTTAAATATCCATAGCATTCTATAGTGATAAGATGTTTTTGCTGGTGTTCTGTGTTGTCCCTCCTGCCTAGCTGAAGCCATGTGCCCTCTGATCAAACCTCCCCAGAAGGATGGTCACCAGGGGACACTTGTGTATTCTCCTGAGGACTGAGCTCATCCAGGAAGCCTGTCCCGAGTCTCCAACGATTGTTTAAGTGCTCGTGCTTTGTGCTCCCATTTTCTCATTAAAATTTCATAGAATTATAATTTTCTGTTTATTTCTTCTTGCACTTGATGATGACCAATTTGAGAGCAGAAACCATGTCTTACTCCTCTCTATCTCTCTACTGCTTAGACCACTGCCTGGTGTGTAATGACTTTGGCTTTTAAGATGAATGAGTTAAATGATTAAATACCTAAATACCATTTGGAAGGTACATTCATCCAAACTGCTATACATTTAGTTGAGTGCTATCTTAAAGCTCGTGTATTGATTTGTTATCCACCAAAGATCTCATAATAAATTTGGTTATAAATGCACTGTTAAACAAAGAGAAAAACACACATGACAGCAAAGTCCTTCTGTGCCAGGTAGGAACACTGGAGATGATTCAAATCTGTAATGGTCCCTTAGGTGACCTATGCTGGGGACACTCATCACTCACAGGTTCCTTCTAAACCCTGACACCCGATATGTTGATCTGAACCAAGGAAAGATAAATGATCTTCTCCCACCCTCTCTCACCTTTGCGGCCCATTTGCTTCTGCTCTGGTTAGTTTTACTTCTCCCAGGCTGAAGACCATCCTCCCCTTCTAGTGGGTGTGACTTAATCACAAAAGAAATGCTATCACAGGGGCTTTTCTTATCCTCCGGGCTGCACCTCCTGTGCCTGGCCCTGATACTGCCCTCTGTGTCTGACTTCTCTTCTTTCCTCTCCTTTACCAAAACAGATGGACGTACTTAATAATGTGTGTGAATCCACAGTTCTTCCCAAGCAATCACTGCCAATCAGGCCTTATTGCATGGTTTTCGATGGCAATTTTTCCTAAACCATTCATTTTCCCATGTAATTTTTTTCTTGATCCCTGGTGTGTGTCATCTATTTCCAAATACAGTACAATGTAAGTGAGGGCAGAGATTGTAGCCTACTATTGCCCCCCCCACCATAGTGTAGTCATTCAACAAGTGTCTTTCTGTTTTTAAGAAAACATGTTTTGTGTATCAACCATAGGATAGATATCTGGGTACAGAGATTAATCATTTAGTGGGGGGAGAACTTGTAAACAAATGTACAATGTCTTAGTGTGGGTTTCCCTAAATACCAAATCATGAGACAAGAGCTTATTTGGGGAAGTGATTTCAAGGTAGAAAAGCGGGGACTGTAAAGCAGGAAACAGCAGAGGCCAATTCCTGGACATGTTCCTAAAATGGTTACTGTGGGGTCATTTCCAATGGGAACCCTCTGAAAAGCCATGGCCAGAGGGTCTCAGAATAGTCCACCTCAGCCACTGAGTCAGGGTGCACGAGTCCTTCAATTCCCTGTCCTCCGCGAGACAATTCCCTGTCCAGGCCCCCTCCCACCTCCCTCTATGTCTTACTTCAGGACAGCTGAGTAGGTCCCTGCAGAGAGCTGCCAGTGAGGAAGTAAGAACTGATGGACACAGCTGAGGTGCAGCCATAGTAAGTCACGTCACATTTGCCTCGTGGTGGCCACACAAAGCAGAGTACAAAGGTGGGTGAGAGAAAGAGACCCTGGGTATGAAGGATGGGGAGCTCCAGCACTCACAGCAGCGTCCCTGGTTTTCAGGGGGTGGGCAAATGAGCTGTTCAGCCTCCTCAGAAGGAGGAGAGGCAGGAGCAGCAGTGGAGATGGAGTGATATTGAGTTGCACAAAATACTGGCTTCAACCTCAATGAATTACTACAGCACAGAATGAAAAGCTCTGGCAAAGTCAATGAATAAAAAGGAGAGATTTTCCTATTTCCCTTCTTCAGCATCTCACTTACAGGAATAATTTCATTCTGACTCTGCTTAATGAGTTTTATGACCCTGGACAAGTGAATAACTTGGCGGGGCTCCAATTCCTTCATTTATAAAATGAAATGATCACTGAGCTCCTCTCCAGCTCCCGCATTAGAGTCCCCGAATCTACATGCGCACAATGTGCCAGAAACCCTCCTGCATCTCCAGAAGTATGCAGCTCTTCATTACCACACATGGCTGTCCTGTGAGATCCTATCCTAGAATTTTTTCCAGTGATGAAGAAACCCACTAAACTTTATTTTCATTTGTTTGGTTCTATATGCTGAGTATAATGACATATAAATGGCTTTGGATTTCTGGATTATAGAAAAAAATATATATGAAGAATACCCTGAAATCATTTACAAGGATTACATGAAAATCTCAGCATGTGTGCCTTGGGAAATACTGACCTATAGCTGCATAATCGGAAATTTCCAGAGCTTCCTGTCAGGATTACAGAAGCCCTGAGCTCCTTCACAGCCTCCAAGCTTTGAAAGACCAGCTCTGCTTGACCCCCTCCTACCCACTCCATCCTTCCCAGTTCTGCAGCTCTGGCTTTTGCCAGCTCCTTGGGCTTGCTTAGCCCAGTGTCTTCACATTCATGCTCCTCCTGCATGGAAAGACTGACCTGCTCCTCCATGTGGTCCCTTCTCTGCACTCACACCTCAGAGCAAACCTCACATCCTTGTAGAAAGAGCCCTAACCCCCCAGGTTACATTTGCTCCATCCTCTCTCTGTTTCTTTCTACTATTTGCATCCCAGAACTATCACCACTAGAATTTTCTTTAGTTTATGAAGTGTGTGTTTAGTTACATATTTATATATTGTCTGTCCCTAATAGAAGGTTAAATTGATTCTTCCTTGAATCTCCAGTTCCAAAGAGAATAATTACACCATAATAAATGCAGGATAAATATTTGTTGGCCAAATAAGTGATTACTGAATGGCACCTGGTCAACATTCAGAAACAGAGAACAAACACTGACTCTAAACTGGAATTCTTAAAACAGTTTCTCATGTGAGATTATTTAACCTGAATAATAATATCTGTCAACTTTACAAGTTGTTGCTTTATGTTTGATTCCATGCCTAACTGACTGAGACCTTTTCTTTCAAGGGTATTCTAGAAGAACGCATTCATTCTTTCATGTTTTATGTTTAGAGCTGGAAGCCAGCTTCATCATCATTCACTGTTAACTTTGTCCAAACACCTTCACTTCCCTGTACCTCGCTTTCCTCACCTGTAAAACATAGGCAGCACTCTAAGGCACATTGGAAGTGGGCACACAGTGACTGCTGAGCCAGTCCTAGGTGGTCTGTTCACTGTGTATTCTTTGTTCTCTCCTAAGAACTCAGGGCATTCCTAACCATCCTCAGAGGTGGCAAACGCCAGCTCTTCTCTGAAGTCTTCACTTGTGTCCCCGTTTCCTTCTCCTTTCCCTATCACATCACCTGTGACATGAATATTTCTCCTATTGTCTGCTTACCAAACACCCCAGCACCTGCTTTTATGTTTGGTTGGTTCAGTAACACACACTACAGAATCATGAGTTTTACTTATACAGTCTTAGTTTTGCCTAATTTATAAATAAACTTATTTTTTCAAAATAAATAGAATTAATTCACATTTTTATATTTACAATAGCAACTTAAAATGTTTGACTAAAACAATCCACTTTTATAATCATTAGTGGTCTCCATGAATACAAAGGAAAATATCATGTCCATTTTTTCATGTCAATTGTCTTTTGATTTTATAATTCTTCTAAAACTCTCATTCTTATTTGACTATCATTGATTTAGTAGAATTCAAAAAGATTTTTGAAAGAAAAGTGATTAAAGTTAATGAAAAAGCCTGTATAACCAATCTTAAATGAGTGTACATATGCCATATCTTAGAAGACTTATAACTTTGGAAGTACAATAAATTCAATATCTTCCAGGATACTTCTTGGTAAATTTGAAAGAGTTTATATAAAAAATAAAGCATGGAGCCAACTATTATATACAAGTCATAATTCAAATAGATTTTTTATTTAGAGTCAGTAATTTCTTACTGAGAAATTTTATGCTTCATTTTCTAATAATGGAAATATGTATACTTCGAAGAAACTCCCAATACATTTAGAAGCTGAACAGAAGTAATATCTGTATTTCCTGTAAGTCATCTTTTCTGTTTCCTGTAGTAACAGATCTAACCCTTAGCCTTGTCCCAAGCCCCCAGGGTATACACCTCCAAGATAAAAAAGTATTAGTTTCTATTTTCCTATTTTCAATATCAACTCCTTCCAGGGCTTGGCTTAGTGGAGTAAGGAGTGTAAAGTATATTTGATTATATATACGTGCCCCTGAGTCCCACTCCTCTCACTTAGTATCCAGGGCCACCAGAGACTGACTGACCATGTACACATGCAGGCCCTCAGTAGGCTGATTGACATCTTCTGCTTTTTTCTCTCTTAATGTAAAAATTGGAACAAATCATATTGCATGTATTTATGACTATGTCAAAATGAATCCTAATGTTATATATAGCTGATATGAATCAATTCCTTTTTTAAAAAGCCCCCAGACCTCAACTGGCTCTTCATAGCTGCTCAACAAGGGGCCTTTCCTTTCCCTTTTGTGATTCTCTAACATCTCCAACCTATCGTTTTCTTATTTTTATCCTGTACATATCCAGTTGCACTTCTACCCATCCCCCCACACAAAAAGTAAGCTATACCAAATTTTTTAAGTCAATGATAAAAAGAAAATCTTAAATTACACAGGCAAAAAAAAGTATATATATATATATATATATATATATATATATATATATACACAGAGAGAGAGAGAGAGAGAGAGATATAGATAGATAGATAGATAGATACAAAGATATCGACAATAGCAGATTTCTTAGTGGAAACAAAGAAAACAGAAAACAGGAAGCAAAATCTTTTTTTTTTTAATTTTTATTGTTGGTTGTTCAAAACATTACATAGTTCTTGATATTTCACACTTTGATTCAAGTGGGTTATGAACTCCCATTTTTACCCCGTATACAGATTGCAGAATCACATCAGTTACACATCCACTGATTTACATATTGCCATACTAGTGTCTGTTGTATTCTGCTGCCTTTCCTATCCTCTGCTATCCCACCTCCCCTCCCCTCCCCTCTTCTCTCTCTACCCCATCTACCGTAATTCATTTCTCCCCCTTGTTTTTTTTCCCTTACCCCTCACTTCCTCTTGTATGTAATTTTGTATAACCCTGAGGGTCTCCTTCCATTTCCATGCAATTTCCCTTCTCTCTCCCTTTCCCTCCCACCTCTCATCCCTGTTTAATGTTAATCTTCTTCTCATGTTCTTCCTCCCTACTCTGTTCTTAGTTACTTTCCTTATATCAAAGAAGACATTTGCCATTTGTTTTTTAGGGATTGGCTAGCTTCACTTAGCATAATCTGCTCTAATGCCATACATTTTCCTGCAAATTCTATGATTTTGTCATTTTTAATGCAGAGTAATACTCCATTGTGTATAAATGCCACATTTTTTTTTATCCATTCGTCTATTGAAGAGCATCTAGGTTGGTTCCACAGTCTTGCTATTGTGAATTGTGCTGCTATGAACATCGATGTAGCAGTGTCCCTGTAGTATGCTCTTTTTAGGTCTTTAGGGAATAGACCGAGAAGAGGAATAGGTGGGTCAAATGGTGGTTCCATTCCCAGCTTTCCAAGAAATCTCCATACTGCTTTCCAAATTGGCCGCACCAATTTGCAGTCCCACCAACAATGTACAAGTGTACCCTTTTCCCCACATCCTCGCCAGCACTTGTTGTTGTTTGACTTCATAATGGCTGCCAATCTTACTGGAGTGAGATGGTATCTTAGGGTGGTTTTGATTTGCATTTCTCTGACTGCTAGAGATGGTGAGCATTTTTTCATGTACTTGTTGATTGATTGTATGTCCTCCTCTGAGAAGTGTCTGTTCAGGTCCTTGGCCCATTTGTTGATTGGGTTATTTGTTTTCTTATTGTTTAATTTTTTGAGTTCTTTGTATACTCTGGATATTAGGGCTCTATCTGAAGTGTGAGGAGTAAAAATTTGTTCCCAGGACGTAGGCTCCCTATTTACCTCTCTTATTGTTTCTTTTGCTGAGAAAAAACTTTTTAGTTTGAGTAAGTCCCATTTGTTGATTCTAGTTATTAACTCTTGTGCTATGGGTGTCCTATTGAGGAACTTGGAGCCCGACCCCACAGTATGTAGTTCGTAGCCAACTTTTTCTTCTATCAGATGCCATGTCTCTGATTTGATATCAAGCTCCTTGATCCATTTTGAGTTAACTTTTGTGCATGGCGAGAGAAAGGGATTCAGTTTCATTTTGTTGCATATGGATTTCCAGTTAGGAAGCAAAATCTTAAAAGTGCTAAAAGAAAGCACACAAGCAGAACCATTAAAAATACTCTATGAATCTAAGGATGAAAATAAAAGAGCAAAAACTGAATAAAGAACCCCTTCAGACAAGATAGGAAACAAGTATAGGAGAGTATAATTAAGCTCTGCCATATCAATATTCATGTGAAATATAAACGGTGTACACATTCCTATTAAAAAACAGCATGATTGGGTAAAGAAGCAAGACCCAACTTTATGCTGCTAACAGAAAGCTGTTGTTGTTTTTTTTAAATATAAAAAAATAAGAATTCATACCCCATTTGAATCAATTGTATGCTACGTCAAGATCATTGTAATGTTTTGAGCAACTAATAAAAAAATTAAAAAAAATCATGGCTTTGCAGGTAAATGGATGGAGTTGGATCATATCATGCTTAGTGAAGTAAGCCAATCCCCCAAAAAACAAAGGCTAAATGTTCTCTATGATAAGTGGATGCTGATCCATAATGGAAGAGGCATGGGAAAATGGAGGAACTGGGACTGAGCAAAGGGGAGGGAGAGGTGGCGAGGGGGTATGGGGGCAGGAAAGTGGTGAAATGAGATGGACATAATTACCCTAGGTACATGTACGACTGCACATATGGTGCAACTCTACATTGTGTACAACCAGAGAAATGAAAAGTCATGTTCTATTTGTGTACAATGAATTGAAAAGATTTCTGCTGTCATGTATAACTGATTAGAATTAATTAAAAAGTATATTAAAATGTTAAAAAATATATAAAATGTTTCATAAAGGGGTAAAAGTAAAAGATGGAAAAAAAGATACAGTCTGTTAATATGAGCCCTATGCTATGACCGAGAATGGTTCTAGTAATGTCTGGTAAAATGCATATCTGAGGGGGAAAAAATACAATGAAGACAAAGCAAGTCATTCTGAATTGTTAAAAGGATCAATACATCAAAAGGACACTTAAAAAATTCAATGTTTTTGCACCTAATAATAGAGTTTCAGAGTTCATGAAGCAAACATTGATAGATCTGGAAGGGGAAATAGAAAAATACAGAATTATAGTTGGAGGCTTCCACAACTCTTTCTCAATAATTATAGAACAAATCAACACAGACATAGAAACACTGACCTCCTTATCAACCAGCCTGACACCGTCACAAGCAACACAGAACACGGATCTTTTGCAGTACGTTCAGAAGAGTTCAGAGAGGGGTCCATAAAAGCAGTGTCTAAGGGAAAGAAGCGTATTTCATATGAAGGTTCACGAGCAAAACCTCCTCCAGTGAACTGAAGCAACTGCTTCTTGGCCGCTTACTGCATAATATTTTCAAATATTTGTCTTAGTCTTTCCTATCATCGCTGATGTGATTGCACCATATTCCCTGCCATCTATGCCACTGCCCCCAGGAGGAATCATCGCCCACACCCTTTGTGCTTCTCCAGCGCTTTTTTTATTACCATGATATAAAACTTGGACTGGTGGAGTCTTCTAAACTGAACTATCTCAGGGAAGACCCTTCCCCATCTCCTTCCTATGTCCAAGCCAGTGGTGACCTCTCAGTCCTCATCTTTCTTGCACTCCTAGCAGCGATGACTGACACAGTGATTCTCCTTCTCCCTTGAGACACTTTCTATTCACCTGGCTCTGGGGACAAGATATTCCCTGCACTCCTACCACAGCACTGGCCCCTGCTTCTCACTTTTCAAGTGGAGAAAAAGGGCTCCAGGAGTGACAAGCTTCTAGGTATGACAGCCCTATTTCCCAGCTCAATTCTTTGAGCATCTTTGATTCTATTTGTTTTCATCCCTTTCACCATCTCATCCAGCTTTGCACACAGGGTGTGTGTGTGTGTGTGTGTGTGTGTGTGTGTGTGCCGATAACCCTACAACTATATCTGCAGCACAGACCTCCCCTGAACCACACCTGCCACTTACATGTCTAAGGGCCTAGCCTGGTCTAAGGTGAGCCCCGAGTCTTTCTCCCAACATTATTCTGACACAGATATTCACATTCCAGTAAAGGTGACGCCATCCCTCCAGTGGCTCAACTGAAACCCCTGGAGTAATTTCTGACTCTGCTCCTTTGTTTCTATCATGCAGTCCATCAGCAGACCCGGTCCAAACCCACACAGTTCACACCTCCGCCATTCCTAGCACCCTGGCCAGATCACCATCACCTTCTCAACCCCCACTAGTCCATGGTCTGCTCTCCTCAGTGCCTTCTCAACATGGGGCTACAGTGCCCCTCGTGTTCAAACCTGCTCCTAGCTTCACATCTCACTCAGATACCAGGCAAGGGCACCCCAAAGGCCAACAGGGTCTTCCATGATTCACTGAACCTGTGCAAACCCACTGCTGGTACTCACCCTTCCTCGTTTACTCTGATCCGCCATGGTGTCCTCACTACTGCTCAAACATCCCACACCAAACCCTTTCTACCTGCAATGCCCTCCTCCGGGAATGCTCCTCTCCCAGTTATCCACATGGCTCACTCTCTGACTCCTGCCAGGTCTTGACTCTTGGTATCTTCCCAGGTAGCCCTCCTGGTACTCTCAGAAAGTGAGTCTTCCCTGGTCGTTTAATCTCCCTTCTGACTTTATTTCTTCCCACAAAACTTACCACCTCATAGCTTATCACATATTTGAGTCATTCAATTAATTTATTGAGCCTCTCTATTCACTAGAATGTAAATTCCAGAGGGTGGGTATCTCTGTGTTTTGCTCACCAAACAGTGCACAGATACAGACAAGGCCCTCAAAAAACATTTGTAGAAATCACAAAATAGGAAACAAGTGAATGAGTGCCTATTTCCCAGTACCTCACCCCATTCCTCAATAGATAACACAGCAAATATTTATCCACATGAAAAGAAGTTCAGGAGAATAGGGTTAAGTCACAATGAGAAAAAGGACAGTAAAGATGAATGGAGAAGGACAAAAGCAATATACAATTATTCTCTTTTCTGGTCTTCATGTCTGATTTAGGAAAAGGAGAATTGCTCTGGACAGCTCATGCTATTCTTTATTTTAGCACAAGGGTCGAATTTTCCTTTTCATTTTTCAAGCTCCCTGACACCTACTTTCTTGGTTTGTAAATAACAATGATCCACCCCGTTATTTGGCTTCTGTCAGCCACCCTGACCTTTGTTCCAATCTTATTTTGCTGTTGACCTAGCTACCAGGCTGAGAAGACATTCACATTTAAATCTCTGCTAAACAAGTCAAAAAGAATATGCCAGCTTCTTTCAGAAGAGATTGTATTTTGTTCTTAGGGAATAAAACTGAAAACTGCTTAGATGGTATTGGAGACATAACTATTGTTTCTTTTTACCTTTATATATAATTCTACTTCCGCTGAATTATGTCAGAAACATTTTCAAATATTTTTTTCTCACTTCACAAAAGTCAGGATTTTTAATAGAATAAAATTTTCAGGATTTTACTAGCATAAAACTGATGGGAGTTCAGCTGTGCTCATTCTCCAGGGTTTGTAGACTATCATGTTATTAACACAAATGTTCCTCCTCTTTTTAGAGGCATATTGTATGCAGACCTCTTGCTTCATCTATAACTAGACAGACACTGGAACTTCTATTATTAGCACCTCTTCACTTGGCAGGAGTTTGAAGACACTAAGCATTAACGAAAGTTATTAGTCAGTTGCCAGTCATTTCTTCAGCAGAGTTTGTGCCCTTAAGGGGCTAATGATCCAAAGCACATCTAGGGGAACCGATGAGGATCCTCTGAAACATTGCTGTTAAATTGTGGAGTGATACTGTTACCCACATACAAGGGGTCTCGAACCTGCTCCCCTTTCCACCTCCTTTGAGACATGTAGTTTCTTTCTGCTGAGGCTGGAATCAGAGACCACACTAATCAAGTTAAGAAATAGTGGAAAAGCAAACAGCTATTTGAGTGTATTTTCTGCTAATATAAGGAATCAAACGACAATTTATGCTCACTAACACCAGAAGAGTAAGTGAACCACCCTTGGCACCCACCATGCATTCATGCTGAGGCTGCACAGCCAAACTTCCAAATTCAAACAAGGTTTAATAGAGCTGAAGACAGCTT
Organism: Marmota monax; assembly: GCF_021218885.2. Lineage (NCBI taxonomy): Eukaryota > Metazoa > Chordata > Mammalia > Rodentia > Sciuridae > Marmota > Marmota monax. The sequence goes on along the minus strand of NW_026695217.1, from coordinate 3,591,715 downwards.
TGAGACTGAGTTTAATAAGTTCCCTAAAGGGGACAGATAGAGACAGTCGGTAGTGAGCAATAACCAGGTTGCAGAGAGGATCCTGCTGTTGCAGAGGGTGTTCCCATGAGGGATTGACCTCCTGCTGACTGTCTTCTCTGAGAGTCTAACTCCTGACATTGTCAAGCTGAGGTCTTCAGCTTAGGAGATTCTGCAGATCATGAAGCTGCCTGCTTTCTACTGTTTTGAGTTTTTGATGATCAACTTGAGAAGAGCAGGTAGGTGACTGGATGTGGCCACCCCAGAAAGGAGGACCTGGCACTATTTACAAAGAGACTTCCATTTTTGCTGTCACTGGGAATCCTCTATGTCTGAATGGCAGGGTGTGTCCGGGTTGCCCTGGGGTGTTCCCTGCCATGCTCCAGTCTCTCCTGAACCAAGCTCCCTTATTGACACTTCTAGGTAGTTTCAGTCCATGGAAAATCTTGATGGAGAAGCGGAGAAGCTCCCGTGTCCAGTGTCACTCCCACCCCTCTGCCAGCCTTCCTGACCTCCATCACACACTGTCTGGGAACTCCCTCCAAGTGCTACTCCCAGGAACCAACTCTGTGTCTGTTAGGGTCTGTAAACAAGTCAAGATGGCGCCTGGCATTTTGCAGAGGGAGTGGTTTGTGAAGTAACGCCAGCGAGCCATTAAGTGTGGAGATTCCTTATTGGTTGACTGCTGTATCTAGTTTATGTTAATTAAGATAAGCTGTGTGGAATGTATATATACCCCTCCTGTCCTACAATAAATGGCTCCCACTCCTACTGTTTCAATGTATACAAGTTGTTCGTCACCCCCCACCCCGGTTTTTTTGCTGCAGCCGGACTGCGGCATGTGTCTCTGCTCTAGCCGGTCTGCCCCAACTTCTATGCTCTGATAATGCCACCTTTTATTGTTCCTCCATTTCTTGGCCATCTGGGTCAGCCCACTTGGCTTTGTTTGACTTGCCAGGTCTTTTGTCACCTGTGTAACCCATTTCTTGTATGAAATTGTTTAACTTGAAAAAAGCTGATTTCATTTATGTTTTGTTATGGGTCCTGATGGACTCACAGGTTGCCCATGAGTTGTATCTCTTCAACCTCCTTTTGATTGCTTTTATTAGGCTACAGAGTACTAAACAGACCCTACTGGTTTTCTCAATCTGGGGAGTTAGAATCTTTGCTTTCTATAGGTTTTTGTTTGTTTGTTTTGTTTTGTTTTGTTTCTCTCTCACTCCCTCAGATTTTGGGTTTGTTTTTTGTTTTTTTAAATATCTTCTTAGGTATTTTCTAAGATTTGAGAGTACTTGAAAGGGAGCATTAGCCTGAGGCTCCATTTACCTGGACAAAGAACAAAGTCTTGGAAATGTCATTAATCAGACTTACCCACTTTCCATAAAGACCATTCTTCATTTTTAATCAATCATACGAGAAGGACTTCTATCCTAAAATAACCACTTCCATGTTTAACATAATTTCTTTCTTTCCTATCTTATAAAGTAAGAAATCCATGTGGGTGAACTTTGTTGATTTCCTTCTCCTCCTCTACAAGGGGCTCCTGCCCAGCCTCAGCTCAGGCTCTCCACCCGTCCCTGCCCAGGCTGATGGCTTTGGGCATGGAATTCCTCTGCTCCCAGCCCCGGTGCAGCCCTCTCCCTCTTCTTTTTTTAATTCTTCCCTTCAGCATAAGAAAAGTCCACTCTTTCCATCTTTATGCAAATTGCTTACCTTCTATTATGGATCCCCTTTGTTCTCTTTCCTTTCATATCCACACTTTATAAAAGATTATTTAAAGTGGTACTTTCTAATCTGTTGCCTCTTGTTCATTGTAATCTGGTTTATGGTTCCTCTCTCCACTAAATTTCATGTTTCTTGGGTTTTTAGTTACCTGCTCATTAATGTCTTTGTAAATATTTTTTCTGCCTGAACAGTGTTGAATGAATACCTTAGATGATTCCACTGTTTCCTTTCTTTAATCTGTATGACAGCATCCTTTCTTGATTCTCAGACTCCTTACTAAATTCTTCATATCTTCTCTGTTTGCTCTCTGAGTATCCGTAAGTGCTGGTTTCTTCCTGTGTCATTGTCAAAGATTTGTTCACCTACTTTCCCAGGCAAAATGGTGCACTTGAAATTGCCATCTTTAGAGTTATACCACTGGGTCAATCCTGCATTTTCCAGTGCATATATCAAGAAAACTGCATACCAATAAATAAAAAATCAACATTTTTAGAAATGCTCTAAAGAATGTTTCTCTAGTCAGGAAAGATGGAGCAGCAATGGACAAAGAGGGTGTTATAAAGGGAGCAATGATTGCCATGCACCATTTCTAAAACTGTGTTAATGTCACTTTTTTTTTAATGAGGCAGGCATTCACATCTTTTGCAGTATTGTTGGACAGATGCCAGGCTGAGAAATTGCAGATGATGGCACTGTCTCAGGAGGCTTCTTGTATAAATTTTCACTAAGGCACACACATCTACAAGGACTCTCTAGTAACCTGGGTGGGCAGGAGTAACAACAGTCTGCTGTGTTGAAACTCAGATAAGCCAGTTTAAGTAAAAAGGAAAAGACAGGCCCCGGGGCAAGGTAGTGCTATGCAAAGCCCCAAGCTAGGCTCACTGAGCCTCAGAACTTGAGGGCAACATGCCTGCAGTGGGGTAGTAAACACCCCATGATGAGACACCAAATAGGATTATTGTTCCAGGCCACTGGTTGAGATGAAAAGAAGAAAATATTTTTAAAGTTTTGTAGAATAATAATGGAAATTCTTTAAAATATATACATCTTCTTCCCACCAATTTCATTAAGAGGAAGGGATAAACCATTAAAAATTTAGAATATTCATTTGCCTTATAAAAAATTTGTTACCATTTACAAATAATAAGGCTATAACTAATCCAATTTTCAAAGACAAACTCCTATTTTCAGAAAATAATTGAATTTGTGCTATATTATATCCACAGAACTAGCGTTTGTTTTTCTTAAAGGTGTAATTAGTGATAGGAAAATGAGGAGACAGTTGAATTTTATCCAAGACACATAAGAAAAGTTTAGTCACAAAATGTCCAGTGCCATCCAGCTTCCATCTGTAGAGAAGAGAATATCTTGCTTTTATTTCTTTAAGAGTTTTACAGTCATACATAGTAGTTGCGTTCATCCTGACAAAATCATACATCCATGGAAGTTGATTCCAGTTCAGTCCCTGTTGGGAGTCACCCCGGCTCCAAAGACTAACTTCCCCATCCCCCAAGAAGAGCCGTCCAATGGTGAGCCCTGCTGGCTCACATGATCTTTACCCACCAATTAGAACGCACCCCAAGCCAGCTGCCAAAAAAAAACATTAAATTGTTAAACTGTTTCAACTGTCAAACCACCCCCGGCTCTATAAATATGCAGAGCTGCCTCAATAAACGGGCATTTTTTCTCTGATGGCAAGCCTTCATTGTTCTTTCATTGGTGCCGAGACCTGGGATAGGGGAATTCCTCACTGCTGGAGGGCCCCTTCTCAAGGCTTGCCGTCCTTGTCCACTCTTTGGAGCGCTGATTACAACACCAGATCTTTAGTAGGTAAGTTCCCCTATCGGGTATCCAACTTCAGATGGGCTACGCAGGGACTTTGACCATGATCGTCCAGCAAACCTCTGATGCCCAATCTGGAGGAGAGAATGCACCCCACCATGACCTTCATGGTCACGGTGGACTCTCTGGAACCCAGCTCATGAGTGGGAGGTCCTAAGGGGTGGAAGAACAGGCACTCCTCTCTCTCTCTCTCTCCCTCTCTCCCTCTCTCTCTCTCTCTCTCTCTCTCTCTCTCTCTCTCTCTCACCACCCTTGTCCCTCTCCTGGCCTAAATAAACCGAAAAGCCTGGTGCCAGGTTGTCCGTGACTTCCAGCCATTCTGGGCCTGCCGGCTGGACTCTCGGGTGACGACTCGACTGTCCTCCCAGGCCTGACTCTCTTGAGTCATATTGGTTGAGCTCCCTTGCGGGGATGCCTGTGAGGAGGCTCATCCAATTCTGTTCTGGTCTGGAATCTTCCTACCCTCACACTTCCTTCTTAGGGACCATTATGGGGGCCTCTTCTTCCCTCCCTGCAGACTCCCCCTTAAAATGCCTCCTGGCTAACCTGGATCGGCTAACCCTCACTCCTGATATAAATCCCAAGACTCTCATGAAATTCTGTACACAAGATTGGCCTTACTATAAATTGGACAATCAAAGTCAATGGCCACCAGGAGGATCCCTAGATCCCGCAATTCTCAGAGATCTGTTTAACTTCTGTGAGCGCTCAAAAAAGTGGAAGGACCTATGCTCTTACCTTAATGACCCTACTGACTCTCCTTTTGAACCGGCAGATGAACCCCCTCCCTACCGACCTCCCCTGTCGGCTCCCCCTGCTCCCCCTGACACCTTTAGTCCCTCCCAAACTAGGTCCCCTTCCCTAGTCCCACAAACCATGGCCCCTTTAAGAGAGGTTGCTGGACCTGAGGGCATTATCCAGGTACATGTCCCGTTCTCTATGAATGACCTCATGCAACTAGAGCAAAGGTTGGGCTCATTCACTACAGATTCCACCACTTACATTAGAGAGTTTCAATGGGTCCTCCAGGATTATAGCCTCACTCACCATGATATATATATGTTATTGGCTAACACTCTCCTTCTTGAGGAACGTATCAGAGTCTGGGAACTTGCCAGAGCCCATGCAGATGAAACTCACCTAGTTAATCCCAATCACCCTCCAGGGCCACTTGCTGCCCCAGATCAAACTCCTGACTGGGATTATAATACACAAGCTGGCATACAGAGTAGGGACCGATTCTCTGTATGTATTATTGCTGGGCTCAAAAAAGCAGCACGTAAGGCTGTCATTTCCAAAAATTACAAGAGATTATTCAAAAGCTAGAGGAGACCCCATCAGAATTTCTGGATCGGCTTACGAAAGCCCTTCAGCAGTATACTAACCCAGATCCCGAAACCCCAGATGGCCGTCATGTCCTTATGACATATTTCCTCTCACAGAGCTACCCCAACATCCGGGCCAAACTAAAAAAGCTCGAACGAGGCCCTGCCACGCCCCAGACTGAGATCTTGGCAGTAGCCTTTAAGGTTTTTCACAACCGGGATGAGGAAATTGAGCGCTACAAGCACAGGGCCGAACACAATAAATTTCAAATGCTCGCCCAGGTGCTGAAAGGTGCTTCCTCAGGTTGCCGCCCATCACCGAAAACGCCCCCCCCCGGGTGCCTGCTTCAAGTGTGGCGAGGAGGGACATTGGGCCAAGGCATGCCCCGCACCACACACTCCACGTAACCCATGCCCTAAATGTCAACAACAAGGTCACTGGGGTTCTGACTGTCCTGGATTCTGTAGGAAGCCTATAGTCAGGGAAACCTCTGACCTTCTGGGCATAGCAATTGAAGATTGACTGAGCCTTGTGTCCTTGTCCCCGAACTTAATGATTAATAAACAAGAACCCAGGGTGTGGATTCAGGTGGATGGGCGCAGGTTCACTTTCTCCTTTTTTTATTTTTTTTTATTGGTTGTTCAAAACATTACAAAGATCTTGACATATCATATTTCACACATTTGTTTCAAGTGGGTTATGAACTCCCATTTTTACCCCGTATACAGATTGCAGAATCACATCGGTTACACATCCACATTTTTACATAATGCCATACTAGTGACTGTTGTATTCTGCTACCTTTCCTATCCTCTACTATCCCCCCTCCCCTCCCCTCCCATCTTCTCTCTCTACCCCATCTGCTGTAATTCAATTCCCTCCCTTGTTTTTTTTCCCCATTCCCATCACATCCTCTTATATGTAATTTTGTATAACCCTGAGGGTCTCCTTCCATTTCCATGCAATTTCCCTTCTCTCTCCCTTTCCCTCCCACCTCTCATCCCTGTTTGATGTTAATCTTTTCCTCATGCTCTTCCTCCCTGCTCTGTTATTAGTTGCTTTCCTTATATCAAAGAAGACATTTTGCATTTGTTTTTTAGGGATTGGCTAGCTTCACTTAGCATGATCTGCTCTAATGCCATCCATTTCCCTGCAAATGCCATGATTTTGTCATTTTTAGTGCTGTGTAGTACTCCATTGTGTATAAATGCCACATTTTTTTATCCATTCATCTATTGAAGGACATTTAGGTTGGTTCCACAGTCTAGCTATTGTGAATTGTGCTACTATGAACATCGATGTGGCAGTATCCCTATAGTACGCTCTTTTAAGGTCTTTAGGGAATAGTCCGAGAAGGGCAATAGCTGGGTCAAATGGTGGTTCCATTCCCAGCTTTCCCAGGAATCTCCATACTGCTTTACAAATTGGCCACACCAATTTGCAGTCCCACCAGCAATGTACCAGTGTACCCTTTTCCCCACATCCTCGCCAGCACTTGTTGTTGTTTGACTTCATAATGGCTGCCAAACTTACTGGAGTGAGATGGTATCTTAGGGTGGTTTTGATTTGCATTTCTCTGACTGCTAGAGATGGTGAGCATTTTTTCATGTACTTGTTGATTGATTGTATGTCCTCCTCTGAGAAGTGTCTGTTCAGGTCCTTGGCCCATTTGTTGATTGGGTTATCTGTTATCTTATTGTTTAATTTTTTGAGTTTTGTTTTGTTTTGTTTTGTTTTGTTTTCATCTTTCATAAATTTGATTCAAGTGGGTTATGAACTCCCATTTTTATCCCAAATACAAATTGCAGAATCACATCGGTTGAGTTCTTTGTATACTCTGGATATTAGGGCTCTATCTGAAGTGTGAGGAGTAAAAATTTGTTACCAGGATGTAGGCTCCCTATTTACCTCTCTTATTGTTTCTCTTGCTGAGAAAAAACTTTTTAGTTTGAGTAAGTCCCATTTGTTGATTCTTGTTATTAACTCTTGGGCTATGGGTGTCCTATTAAGGAATTTGGAGCCCGACCCCACAATACGTAGATCGGAGCCAACTTTTTCTTCTATCAGACGCAGAGTCTCTGATTTGACATCAAGCTCTTTGATCAATTTTGAGTTAAATTTTGTGCATGGCGAGAGAAAGGGATTCAGTTTCATTTTGTTGCATATGGATTTCCAGTTTTCGCAGCACCATTTGTTGAAGATGCTATTCTTCCTCCATTGCATGCTTTTAGCCCCTTTATCAAATATAAGAAAGTTGTAATTTTGTGGATTGGTCTCTGTGTCCTCTATTCTGTACCATTGGTCCACCCGCCTGTTTTGGTACAAGTACCATGCTGTTTTTGTTACTATTGCTCTGTAGTATAGTTTGAAATCTGGAATCACTATACCACCTGATTCACACTTCCTGCTTAGAATTGCTTTTGCTATTCTGGGTCTTTTATTTTTCCATATGAATTTCATGATTACTTTATCTATTTGTATAAGAATTGCAGTTGGGATTTTGATTGGCATTGCATTAAACCTATAGAGAACTTTTGGTAATATCGCCATTTTGATGATGTTAGTTCTGCCTATCCATGAACAGGGTATATTTTTCCATCTTCTAAGATCTTCTTCTATTTCTCTCTTTAGGGTTCTGTAGTTTTCATTGTATAAGTGTTTCACCTCTTTTGTTAGGTTGATTCCCAAGTATTTTATTTTTTTTTTGAGGATATTGTGAATGGGGTGGTTGTCCTCATTTCCATTTCAGAAGATTTGTCGCTGATATACAGGAATGCCTTTGATTTATGCATGTTGATTTTATATCCTGCCACTTTGCTGAATTCATTTATTTGCTCTAGTAGTTTCTTTGTAGACACTTTTGGGTCTGTTAGGTATAGAATCATATTGCCCACAAATAGTGATAATTTAAGTTCTTCTTTTCCATTTTTATGCCTTTAATTTCTTTTGTCTACTTAATTGCTCTGGCTAGTATTGCAAGAAATAAATTGAATAGAAGTGGGGAGAGAGGGCATCCCTATCTTGTTCCAGATTTTAGAGGGAATGCCTTCAGTTTTTCTCCATTTAGAATGATGCAAGCCTGAGGTTTAGCATATATAGCTTTTACAATGTTGAGGTAAGTTCCTGTTATCCCTAGTTTTTCTAGTGTTTTGAACATAAAGGGATGCTATACTTTGTTGAATGCTTTTTCTGCATCTATCGAGATGATCATCTGGTTCTTATCATTAAGTCTATTGATGTGGTGAATAACATTTATTGATTTCATTATATTGAACCAGCATTGCATCCCAGGGATGAATCCTACTTGATCATGGTGCACAACTTTTTTGATATGCTTTTGTATTCGATTAGCCAGGATTTTATTGAGGATTTTTGCATCTAAGTTCATTAGAGATATTGGTCTGTAGTTTTCTTTCTTTGAAGTGTCTTTGTCTGGTTTTGGGATCAGGGTAATGTTGGCCTCATAGAATGAATTTGGAAGAGCTCCTTCTTTTTCTATTTCTTGAAATAACTTGAAAACTATTGGGATTAATTCTTCTTTGAAGGTTTTGTAAAACTCCGCTGTATACCCATCCGGTCCAGGGCTTTTTTTGGTTGGTAGTCTATTGATGGCTTCTTCTATTTCCTCCTTTGTTATTGGTCTGTTTAAATTGTGTGTATCTTCCTAACTCAATCTGGGCAAATCATATGACTTAAGAAATTTATCGATATCTTCACTATCTTCTATTTTATTGGAATATAGGGTTTCAAAATACTTTCTAATTATCTTCTGTATTTCTGTAGTGTCTGTTGTGATATTGCCTTTTTTATCCCGCATGCTAGTAATTTGAGTTCTCTCTCTTCTTCTCTTCGTTAGCACGGCTAAGGGTCTGTCGATCTTATTTATTTTTTCCAAGAACCAACTTTTAGTTTTATCAATTTTTTCAATGTTTTTTTTGTTTGTTTGTTCTAATTTCATTGATTTCCGCTCTGATTTTAATTATTTCTTGCCTTCTACTGCATTTGCTGTTGTTTTGATCTTCCTTTTCTAGGGTTTTGAGATGAAGTGTGAGCTCATTTATTTGTTGGGTTTTTTTTTCCTTTTTTTTTGAGGAATGAACTCCAGGCAATGAATTTCCCTCTTAAATCTGCTTTCATTGTGTCCCATAGATTCCGGTATGTTGTGTCTGTATTTTCATTTATCTCTAAGAATTTTTTGATTTCCTCCTTTATGTCTTCTGTAACCCATTGATCATTCAGTAACATATTGTTCATTTTCCAGGTGATGCAGGATTTTTCCTTCCTTCTTTTATCATTGATTTCCAGTTTCATTCCATTGTGATCAGATAAGATACATGTTATTATCTCCACACCTTTATATTTACTAAGGGTTGCCCTATGGAATAATATATGGTCTATCTTTGAGAAGGATCCATGTGCTGCTGGGAAAAACGTGTATCCACTTGATGATGGTTGATATATTCTATATATGTCAGTTAAGTCTAGGTTATTGATTGTGTTATTGAGTTCTATAGTTTCTTTATTCAACTTTTGTCTGGAGGATCTGTCCAATGGAGAGAGTGGTGTGTTGAAGTCACCCATAATTATTGTGTTGTGGTCTATTTGACTCTTGAACTTGAGGAGAGTTTGTTTTATGAACGTTGCAGCACCATTATTTGGTGCATACATATTGATAATTGTTATGTTTTGTTGGTGAATGGTTCCTTTTAACAGTATATAGTGTCCTTCTTTATCCCTTTTGATTAACTTAGGTTTGAAGTTGATTTTATTCGATATGAGTATGGCCACTCTTGCTTGCTTCCGAGAACCATGTGAGTGGTATGATTTTTCCCAACCTTTCACCTTCAGCTGTGTATGTCTTTTCCTAACATATGAGTCTCCTGAAGGCAGCATATTGTTGAATCTGTTTTTTAATCCAAGTTACTAGCCTATGTCTCTTGATTGGTGAATTTAAGTCATTAACATTTAGGGTTACTATTGATATATGGTTTGTACTTCCAGTCATGCTTATTTATTTATTTATTTTAATTTGGCTAGTTTTTCCTCCTTTGTTATTTTCCCCTCTTTACTGAGTTACCTCCCACTGTTAGTTTTGGGTGCTGTTTTTCAATTCCTCTTCTTGTAGTGTTTTGCTCAAAATGCCTTGCAGTGCTGGTTTTCTTGCTGCGAATTCTTTTAACTTTTGTTTATTATGAAATATTTTGATTTCATTGTCAAATCTGCAGCTTAATCTTGCTGGATAGAGTATTCTTGGTTGGAATCCATTATTTTTCAGCATTTGAAATACGTTGTTCCAGGATCTTCTCGCTTTCAACGTCTGTGATGAAAAATCAGCCATTAACCTAATTGGTTTACCCCTGAATGTAATCTGCCTCCTTTCTCTTGTAGCTTTTATTATTCTCTCCTTGTTCTGTATGTTGGATATCTTCATAATTATGTGTCTTGGAGTTGGTCTATTACGGTTTTGTATGCTTGGGGTCCTGTAGGCTTCCAGGATTTGGCAATCCATTCCATCTTTCATATCTGAAAAGTTTTCTAAGATTATTTCATTCAACAGATTATTCATTCCTTTGGTTTGGAACTCTATACCTTCTTCTAACCCAATGACTCTCAAGTTTGGTTTTTTTATGACATCCCATATCTCTTGGATGCATTGCTCATGATTTCTTACCATCCTTTCTGCATTGACTATATTCTTTTCGAGTTGATAAACTTTGTCTTCATTATCTGATGTTCTGACTTCTATTTGATGTAGTCTATTTGTAATATTCTCATTTGAGTTTTTAATTTGGTTTATGGTTTCCTGAATTTCTAGGATTACTGTTTGATTTTTTTTAAATCTCTATCTCCTGGTAGAGTTCATTTTTTGCTATTTGAATTTGCTTATGCAATTCATTTTCAAAGTATTCGTCATTGTTTGGACTTGCTGTCTAATGACTTCTCTAAGATTCCATTCCATCTGAGTCAGGTATGCCTTGAGTTCTTTCTCTGTCCATTTTTCTGATGCCTCTAGGTTCTCCTGTAAATTTAAGTTGTCCTGCATTGTTTTTAATCCTTTTTTCCCTTGTTTTTTCATGGTGTTCACGTTACTTTCCAACTCTGTTTAACTGCTGTGTTTCTGTTTTCTCCTATAAATTTGTTTTGGTTTTGTATGTCTCTGTGGTCTCTCCTTTGTGGTGGGAGACTATGTCTAGAAATGTTGGGCTTTATTGTACTTTAAAGCTGATTCATTGAATTCATAAAAGGCTTACGGATTCTGTATGCATATAGTGATTTGTTGTTTGGTCTTAGGACTTTATGTTTAGGTTAGGTGCTATGACGGTATGAAGGTTAGTATGTCTTAGCTACTTTGGAAGATTGCTCTACTGAAGGGGGATATTAACAGGCAATTGGATCAGGGTATTTGGTAATAGCTAGTTATTTAGGAGCCATATAGACATCCACAAAACAATCACCTATTTGCACTTAGACAATTACACGTAATGGAAGACGTAATGCTTGGGATGAAAGTTGGGGGGAAGGGGAGGGAAGGAGCTCTTTTTAAAAGAAAGAGAGAGAGAGAGATAGGTAGAATAGAGGAGAATGGGAAGAACAATAAAACTTGAAAAGGGAAAGAAAGAAGGAAGGAGAAGAAAAAATAGACAAAAAAAAAACTAATAAAATAGAAAATAAAAAATATAGAAACAAAACAAAAAAAAAATGAAGTCTTAGAGATCCATTTTCTTCTTTTCCAGTAGGCGGGGCTGTGCCCTCCGAGCCGAGCTTCTGCCCTCTATGTGCCGGCAGCAATCCCTATAAGGCGGCTCCTGGGAGTCTCTCAATCCTGTTAGTCCAGAGCCGTTTCTCTTCTCCGGCCCCTCCCCCCTTCCTCCTGCCAGCCAGCTAGCCTCCCACTCACCGGAGGTGCTTTCCAAGGATCTGGTTACACTTGCAGCCCAACTGTGTGCCCTATTTCCCGAACGACTGAGCAGTCTCTCTGTCATTCATCCACACCACAGTGCTATTGAGTGGTGATCTGGGAACCGACAGTTTAATTTCTCCAGACCCCTTTGGTGGGTACGCCCCCGGGAACTGGTGGCTAAGACCTTGGGTGTTGCCGCTGGTGGTAAGGGGAGTTGGGGTTCGAGAATCCTCTTTGCTTCCCTCGGCCCCTACAGTCATGACCACGCTGCTGGCAGTAGGGGGAGTTGGGGGTAGGGAGTCTCCTCTGTTTCTCTTGGCCCCTACAGTCACACCCACAGAGCTCTGGGTCGAGATTTTTGAGGTTTCCTGGCTGTATGTACCTGGTGGGGGTGGTGGGAGTCACGCACCTGCTAAAGCCGATTCCGCTGGGAAGGAATCCCTTCCGCCGAACTCTGGTGATGTCACCTCTCTGCTATGGCGGGCCACAGACTCCTTGCCGGAGTGTCCGAAGGGAGTGGTGGGTGTGGCCTGTCTCTGGTCTGACCCAGTCCCGGTTGGTTTCAGTTCTATCGCTGAACTTGCTGCGATCTGTCGGAAACTGGCGATGGTGACGTCAGCTCTCCAAGATGGTGGCCGCTGGCTTCCTCAGTGGGTTGTCCTGTGTGGAGAGCAGATCTGGACTGCTTCTCTCCCCCGTCTCAAACCCAGAACTCAGCCTGGAGCACAGTGAGGGCACAGTTGGCAGGACCCCACAGAATCCGCAGCACCATTTCTCTGCGTTGCTGGCACACCGTTTCTTGGTGCGCAGTCTCCGGCTGCGGGGCGGGCCGCCGATCAATCAGCCTGAATCTCTAGGTGCACGGTTCACTCGCGATTGAGCCACAGTAATTGATCCACGGGTGTTGGAAATCCTTCCTCTAGGTTTTGGTGCACCCCAATTTTGCTGGAAATTCCTAACAAGATAGCTTCTGGCCGTTCTAACTCGCTATTCACCTGCACAGTGATGCAGTACACGGGGGTGATGCACTCTATTCGCCGCCACCTTTCGCTTTTCTTGACTTTCTCCTTGACACCGGGGCTACCTTCTCAGTGCTGACAGAATTCTGGGGGCAAACACTACCATCCACCTCTCCTATTGTCGGGGTAGGAGGAAGGACCATCTATCCAAAAAAGACTCCCCTATTACTCTGTTCCATAGACAACTTCCCATTCTCTCAGACATTCCTAGTTATGCCCCAATGTCCAGTTCCTTTGCTCGGCCGAGATATTCTCTCTAAATTCAATACAACAATCAACATTCAGGCTCCTGGCATCAGTCAGGCCCCAGAATCAGCCTGTTCATCTTTTTTGGCCCTTTTGGCAGAAGACCGGCCATTCTACGCCACTTGTGAGACTGATATGAAAAAGGACCCCTTCCCTAAGAACCTGGTTGACCCAATTGTATTGGATACCCACACCCCTTCCACGGTTTCCTGCTCACCAGTTAACATTCATCTCAAAGATCCTAACACCTTCCCCAATCAAGCTCAATACCCCCTGTCCACAAAAGCTCTTCTGGGCCTACAACCTATTATTCAGGACCTTCTTAGCAAGGGATACCTCCGTCCTGCTCATTCCCCTTACAATACTCCCCTACTAGAGGTAGAAAAGCCCAATGGGTCCTATCGCTTAGTTCAGGACTTACGACTCATCAACACCTCCGTTAGACCCATACATCCTTTGGTTCCCAACCCATACACCCTGCTGTCTCAGGTCCCCCACACTGCCACCCATTTCTTGGTCATGGATTTAAAGGATGCTTTCTTCTCCATTCCCCTTGCCCCCGAATCACAAGATCTTTTTGCCTTTACCTGGACAGATCCCACCACCAGACATTCTCGACAACTAACCTGGACTGTCCTTCTGCAGGGATTTCGAGGAAACAAACCCTGGCCTCCGACCTCCAATCTTTTCACTCCCAGTGCCCCAAATCCACCCTCTTGCAATATGTTGATGATAATCTCCTCTGTAGCCAGTCCAAAGGGTATTCAATAGATGACACAGCTCTCCTACTTAATTTCTTGGCCTTAAAGGGATATCGGGCCTCTCCACCAAAGGCCCAAATAGCACGTAAAGAGGTCACATATCTAGGGTTCTCTATCTCTCAAGGGAAAAAGGCCATTACAGTAGAAAGGAAACAGCTTATTGTGTCTATACCTACACCAAAGACCAAAGATGATATAGTCTCCTTCTTGGGTTTGGCCGGGTACTTCAGGGCCTGGATTCCAAATTTCTCCCTCCTCACCAGGCCGCTATATAACTTGGCCAAGGGCCCCCAAGATGAACCCCTACCCTCAGCGGTAGGGAAGCCCTTTATAATCCTTAAAAAGGCCCTCCTCCGGGCACCCGCCCTGCATCTCCCCAACCTCTCCCGACCCTTCACCCTCTATGTACATGAAAAACAGGGACAAAGTCTGGGCATTCTGGGTCAGGAATATGGCCCCACATTTGCACCAGTGGCCTACCTATCCAAACATCTCGACCCCACCATCAGGGGCTGGCCCCCATGTCTCAGAGCCCTAGCAGCATCCCATGACCTTCAGAAAGAAGCATACAAGCTTACCTTTGGCTCCCCACTAACCATCTCATCTCCTCACCATCTAAAGGATTTCCTCACTTACAAGGGGCTACAGTCACTTCTTCCTTCCAGGGTTTTATCCCTCCTTGTCTCATTCCTTGAAAATCCCTCCATCTCTTTTCAGTCCTGCTCTCCATTAAACCCTGCCTCCCTCCTCCCACCTTCTTCCTCACAAGATCCCGTACACAAATGCCTGGAGGTATTAAGATGATTTTACCCTGCCCTACCACTATTTCTGAGGGACCCCTGCCCTCTGCAGACCTCGTCTGGTTCTCAGATGGTAGCTCCTTTATACATGAAGGGGTTAGAGTGGTGGGGTATGCTGTCGTTTCCCTCTCATCCATCATAGAGGCAAAACCTCTCCCACCCAGTACCACCAACCAACAAGCTGAACTCATAGCTGCCACAAGGGCATGCAAGCTAGCAGAGGGAAAAACCCTCTCCTGATATACAGATTCCAAATACATCTTCCATATCCTGATCTCCCATGCAGCCATTTGGAAAGAAAGGGGGGCTATTGACCACCAGAGGGACAGCAGTCATTAATTCTACTCTTATTTCTGGCCTACTATAAGCCCTCAGGCTGCCTTCCCAACTGGGAATAATCCATTGCAAAGCCCATCAAACTGACTCCTTACTACTATGGGGAATTCCAAGGCTGATCAAGCAGCTCGATCATCTGCCCTACAGAGCTTTACCTCCTCTCCGCTTCTCTTCGTTACCACCGGAGATCAGCCCAAAGATCCCCGGCAACTCTTCCAGTTTCTTCACTCTCTATTCCATTCTAGTCCACAGTCTTACTACTTTCCTTCACTTCGTTTTCACCCTTTCCCCACGGGATAAGACCCTCCTACAACAGATCACTTCTGCTTGTCAGATCTGCCAGAAAACCAATACCAATACTCCATTAAAACCTGAACATTTCCCTTCTCATCAGGCCCGTGGTCATACCCCAGCTGCAGACTGGCAGATTGATTTCACCAACATGCCCCAAGTAAAAAACACAAAATATCTTCTTGTATTGGTAGATACTTTTTCAGGGTGGGTTGAAGCCTTTCCCACTTTCAATAAACGGGCCTCTACGGTAGTTGATCTATTGCTTACTCACATAATCCCCTGTTTTGGGATGCCCACTTCTATCCAATCAGATAATGGCCCAGAATTCACCTCACAGATAACTCAGGGACTGGCTCACGTGCTATCACTCCCTTGGAATTTCCATTGCCCTTACCGCCCCCAGGCTTCTGGAAAGGTTGAAAGGACCAATAGGTCCCTTAAAGAGACCCTCACCAAGCTCACCATGGAATTAAGCCTAGACTGGGTAAAGGTGCTCCCCTTGGCTTTATTGCGCATTAGGGCCTTACCAAAGAAGCCTTCTAATCTCTCACCTTTCGAAGTCATGTATGGCCGTCCCCTCGTTCCTCCTGGATTTCCTACAGAACCCCTACCCATCTCCGAAACCTATGCCCTGCCCCTCCTCTTCCATCTACGCTCTGAACTCTGGCGCTATCAAGTCTGGCTCCTTCCTGACCCCAGTCTCTCTCAAAACCCTACCTCCTTAACACCTGGTCAACTTGTTTACTATTGCCCACCAGGGGAAAAGCCCCCTCTAAAACCGAAATGGAAGGGCCCTGCTCAGGTGATTATGTGCACACCCTCAGCGGCCAAACTCAAACTACCTAATAATCAACTTACCCCATGTATTCATATTTCCAGGCTTAAGCCTGGCACTCCTACACCTTCATCAGAAGAGCAAACAATCACCTGTCATTAAGTACTCTTGTCAATGCTCCCGTGCATCTCTGGCCCCTCTTGGGTCCTCTCTTCACCCTATGTCTAAAGATCAAGGCAAGTGACCCTAAGGGCCCCCTCCAGCCAGACCCCCCCACACTTGCTTGAATCTGGCCAGTAGTGGGAGAGATCTGACTCCTCTCAAAGGGAAATATGGTAACACTGCTCTCAAAGGGAAATATGGTAACAATGGGCCACCGACCTCCCTTGGCCCAAAGAGAGAACCAACTTGCAGGGCATGCCAAACAAAGTTAGCTGCAGAACTACCTGGCCTCTCAAACCCTCTGTCTGGTTCTATATCACCTGTTTGCTTTAAGCCCAAACGCCCACCCCCCCGCTTAGGGTTGAATACTTAACCCCCCTTTGGGCCAACAAGGCAGCTTGCAGACCCAGAGACCCCATTAGATTTGGGCTATAAAAATTTCCTGTGCCTGTTCCTTCCCCCTATCATAAAGTTCATTCAGACTCAGGTGGGTAAAATTTCTAATCAAGCTTTTACTAGCTTCTCCTCAGGAATTACCAACTCCTGGCTACTGATACCTCCAGTTGAGACCTATGCCTAATGGACTGACATCATCATGGATCTGTGGTGGCAAGGAACCTTCGTTGATACCGGTCTTCTCTGCCCTCCTGTGGGGGCTCCTTACTTCCCTCCTCTCTTTCTCCTACACCACCCCATTTCAGCAGGAAGCAGCCAGAATGAGTCGACGCCCACTCTCATTTAATAACAAAGAGGGGGGGAATGTTGGGAGTCACCCCAGCTCCAAAGACCAACTTCCCCATCCCCCAAGAAGAGCCATCCAATGGTGAGCCCTGCTGGCTCACATGATCCTTACCAGCCACAGTCTGGCTGGGCACAATCAGGAGCCACTTGTCAAAAGAAACTAACTTTATTTTTAGAACCACACACACCAAACAAAACAGCCTCTCAGGAAAAACCCTCAGAGCCTCAACTGCCACCACCAGCTTTCCACAAGCTTCTCTCTCCCACACAAGCTTCTCTCCACCTCCCACAATCCTCCTGCTCTTGAGGCCGATTGGCTGGGTCACGTGGGCGGAGCCAAAAAAGTCCCCCAATGAGCAGCTCCGTGGTCTGAAAGGGCAGGGAAACAGCCCAATGAGCATCACCGCAGAGGAGCCAATCAGCTAGATGTTGCTGGGGCCGCTGTGAGCCAATCATCAGCCAGCAGCTGGAAGTTTGCTGGCAGCTGGAAGTTTGCTGGGGCCCCTTTGGCTGTGGCTCTCAACATCTCCCCCTCTCTGTTTAAACAACAAGCATGTGGCTTAGGGACCGTGCCTGTTAGGCAGTCCAATTCAACATATGGTCCTTACCCGTCATCGGATGAACTGACCTCTAGGCGTCAGCCTCCTGTCTTAGGTTGGTACCACTGCAATTGGATCATACCGGTCACTGACTACCGGTCCAGCATACAGCCATACTTGTGGATAGGCCTTTGCACCTGTGGGGGGGTGAGGTTCTTTGCCTCACCTCTGTTGGCCCCCAAATTTTAGACCATCACTAGTAGAGGAGGATGCAAAATGCCATGACATTAAGCCAATTGAGGGCTCCTTTGAAAAATTGTACCACTGGTGACACCATCAGCAAAAATACTCCAGCACTACCAAAATTCGCTGTACCAACAGATAGTTCACAATGCATACAGGTGAGCTCACAATGTGTCCAGGCAAGTTCTGCAAGCAGTTCAGTGATGGCTATTGTAGAAGCTGTAGATTGGTTTTATCTTTGACTTCACCAGCACTGGGATGAAGATAGGAATTCTGGCAATAATGGCTAAAGAAAAAATTATGTAACATTACAGAAGGCACTAAAAGAAAACAATTTTGACATTGTTTTATTATTTGTCTAGCTTGTTCCTTAGTTATTTTAAAATGCTTTTGTAAAGTATTAGCATTGACATGGAACTTTTTATGAAAATTTATAGCTTCTTCTAGTGTAGAGAAAATATGTATGTCATGTGTAGTTTTATCTGCTAAATCATTGCCCAAACTAAGGGCTCCAGGCAATCCTGTATGTGCCCTGATATGTCCTATAAAGAATGGATCTTTTCTGTCCCAGATTAGACTTTGTATAGTGGAAAGCAAAGAGAAAACAGTAGAAGAAGGGGAAATCCTACCAGCATCTTCAAGAGATACTATAGCATTAACTACATACTGACTATCAGAAAATAAATTAAATACAGAATCTTTAAACATAACAAAAGCTTGTAATACTGCATTAAGCTCTACCTTTTGAGCTGATTGTTTGGGTACTAAAAATGTAAAAGTTTGATCAGGGGTAACTACTGCTGCTGTACCATTATTTGACCCATCAGTGAATATATTTGGAGCATTCATGATAGGTGTTTTTCTTGTCATTTTTGGAAAAATTACAGGATGCAATGACCAAAAAGACAATAAAGGATTAGATGGTAAGTGGTTATCAAATGAAACATTAGATTTGCACATGATTATTGCCCAAGTATTTAACTCATTAGCTAACTCATCAATTTGATTCATAGTATATGGAGTAATAATTTTATTGGGAGAAATTCCAAACACTCCCTTTGCTGCTTTTATTCCTTTGAGTATTAATTGTCCTACAGCCTCAGGATACCTAGTAAGAATAGTGTTAGGAGAATAAGATAAATGTATCCATAATAATGGACCTTCTTGCCAAAATACTCCTGTAGGAATATTTTTTGTTGGTAGTACAATAAATAATAAAGGCAAACTTATATCAATTCTATCCAAATGCATATTTTCCATATATGTTTCAATGATTTTTAATGCCTTTCTTGCTTCAGGGGTTAACATTCGGGGTGAATTTGGATCTGATGGACCTTTTAGGATATCAAATAAAGGTCCCAACTCTCCTGTTGGTATACCTAAATAAGGCCTTATCCAATTTATGTCTCCTAATAACTTTTGAAAGTCGTTAAGTGATTTGAGTTGATCTACTCGTATTTGAATTTTTGGTGGACGGACCATGGTTGAGGATAATAGAACTCCTAAATAATTAATTGGAAAATTTAATTTTACTTTATCTATTGCTATCTCTAGATTATAATTTTTTAATAAGTTTGTAAGTGTGGCATAACATTCTAGCAATGTGTTTTTATCTTTGTGTGCTAATAATACATCATCCATATAGTGAAATATTTGTAGTTCAGGATTTTGATTTCTAAGTGGCTGGATTACTTTGTTAACATAAATTTGACACATAGTTGGGCTGTTAGCCATCCTTTGAGGGAGTACTTTCCATTCATATCTCTGATCAGGACCTTCATGATTCAGTGCAGGGATAGTAAATGCAAAACGTGGACTATCCTCAGGATGAATTGGAATTGAAAAAAAAACAATCTTTAATATCTATAACTAAAACATACCAGGTTTTTGGCAAAGCAGACAACTGAGGAATCCCTGATTGAGCAGGTCCCATAATAACCATCTCATTATTAATGGCTCTTAAATCTTGCAATAATCTCCATTTACCAGATTTCTTTTTGATGACAAAAATGGGAGTATTATGGGGAGATACAGAAGGTTGTATATGTCCTTCCGCTAATTGTTGTTTGACCAGGTCATGGGCTGCTTGTATCTTTTCTTTAGTCAGGGGCCACTAGTGTAGTTTAGGTTTGCATTTCCCTAATTGCTAGAGATGTTGAAAATTTTTTTCATATGTTCATTGACCATTTGTTTCCTCTTGTTGCTTAGTTCTTTTGCATATTTATCAATTGGGCTATTTGTTTTTATGGTGCTAAGTCTTTTGAATTCTTTATATCTTCTGGATATTAATCCCCTGTCAGAATAGCTGGCAACTGGCCAAGATTTTTCTCCCATTCTGCAGTCTTTCTCTGTGTGTTTTTAATCACTTCCTTTGCTCTGCAGAAACTTATTAATTTGATGGTATTCCACTTATTTGGGTTCTTGTAAAGGAAGTCACTTCCAGCACCAATGTAATGGAGTGTTGACCCTGTGTTTTGATCTTGCAATTGCAAGATTTCTGGTCTAATTCCTGTACCTTTTTAAGTCATGGAAAGTTGTTCTGGAAGGATATTGTGGGGAAAATTCAAGCAGAGATACAATTTTTTTGAACATTAATTTTTCAAAGCTGGAGAAAACCTATCAAAAGGTTGTATTTTGTTTACACTGATGAAGAAATGCTGCACTTTCAAATGGCATAATCCCTCCACTCCAGACAGACACAAAATTAGGATAGACCTGAAAATAATAAATTACCCACTTGAATTATGATATTAAAAAAGGAGAATACAGTATTTTGTAATGCAGATCTTCACACAGTAAAGCATATCACAGATATCTCAAGACAATATCACGTTAGATGAAATTAGTTTACTTCTCAGGGCATATACATAAGATTTTAAAATGTGATTCTCATAATGGGATTTAAAAATTACATACATGGACAAATACAAGTCTCACAATATTTTACCTGCACGTATTAAAAGTTTAAATTACACTCTGATGTCTAAAGGCATAATATTCTCTCGTCCAAGGAGGACATAAGAACAATTCACTAAAATACGGGCATTTCAATTCAAAAGTCCTGTGTGAAAGATGATTTGCTGTTCTATCCTAATCTGATGGTACTGCTGTCAAGTGCAGTGTTTCTCCTTGGTCCCTCTGGGAGCATCTCTCCATCTCTCCATGTGTCCTTGCTCGCAGCTTTGCTCCTCAGTGTCACAGCTCTTTTTAAAGTGTTCCACCTTCTCTGCCACTTAGCAAGCTACTCCACCTCACAAGCACAGAACTCGTGTCCCAGGCCTCTTCTCAACTTAAGATGGACATCTCTGAGTCTGTAGCTCTTTCCAGCTAACCCTTCCTGTGTCACATCCCAACATGAACATAGGCACAGAGGACACTGTGAAAAGCCCTGCTTGTCAGGAGAGCTGTGACGAGGGAAGCAAAGGATGCATGGAGGACTGTGGGAATTGGAGGTCAGCCTGCCCCATGGGCCGTTAGTTCAGGAAAAAACATGCTCACAAACAGTGCCCAAGGATGGATTGACTTGCCATTGCAGAGAACTGGTGCTGGCTGGTGGCACTTACAAAAAGACCTTGAGGGGCTTCTGGTAAATTGCTCCCAAAAAGGAGGAGTGTCAGTGCAGGATGCTCTCTGCTTCCTTATTGTTCCTGTCTGAAACTCATTACAGTGCTGGGGGTGACTCAGAGATGACAGGCACAAGGACAAACATCACAGGTGGAGGATGCTGATTGAACACCAAACCCAAAGAAGGTTATGGGGCTATGGCAGCAGTGCTAACTGGCCTCCCCCTGGAGGACTCGCCATGTGAGACAGACAGACAGATCACTCTTCCTGCAAGTGATCATTCAGTGAGTTTTCTAGTACTGGTGGCTGAACTACTGTTCAGTGATGACAGTCTGTCCTAGCCAGTTTCATAATGCCACCACACTTCTGGAGCCAAGAGAGCCTGACCTTTTTTCAATTTAAAATAAGATGAAAATACTAGAATTTAATCACTAGTTTACTTCTACTTTATGAATAAAATTGTAAGCTGCATAGTCATAAGGGGTAAAGCCATAAGGAGTCAGAAAAAAATCAGGTAAACTTGGAAAATATATTTTTATTGGGTGTTGTTTAGTGCTTTAAATCTTAGTGGTTAATAAATGCACATACACATTTTTCAAAATAAATTAACTCTAAAATATTTAAAGATGTGACATCTGAGCCATCCAAAATAAATACAATTTAAATAAGCACTGGAAATAAAGTAATATGGTAACTTAAAACATGAGGAATCTAGTAATTATATAAACATGACTTGAATGTGAAATTTGTGGAGGAAAATTATTGAAGATTAGTACATAGTTTTATAAAAGCAAACTGGTTATCTAGTATCCATGAAACTTAAACCTGTATCTATTCTCATCACAATAAATAGGTAGGTAGATGATGAGTAGAGGTTAAGTAGGTAGGTAGGTAGATAGAGAGACAGAAAGATAGATTCACAGAAATAAAGAAGGAAACAGAAAGATATAGAGGCAAAAATACAATAGTTTCACTCTGGTGCAAACTCTTAATCTAGCCTTGTGATTCTCAGTGAAGTTTCTCTAGCATCATTTCTCAGTGTTATCTCTTACCTCCCAGCCTTCTCCAAAATCTATAATCACAGGAGCAGAGAGTTGGCAAAAAATAGGCTACAGACATGAGAGTCATCCTCAGTTACTGCAGTCTACCAGGAAAGCAGAAATGGATTGGTAGATTATGCTTGCACTGTGCACACTGCGTACAGTGATTATGGAAGTGGAAAAAAAAACAGGAAATTTAGTGTTTGTGCATGAAATAAGGCCACCTACTCTCCAATCTATACAAAGTGCTAATAAATTGCCTCACTGTGATAAACATGCATTTGTAGGCGAGTAAGGTGTCTAATACTAGAGAAGCACTCCAGCTTATATGCTGCTATGTAATGCTTAGAACCACCTGGGATTCTCCACTAGCT
This sequence comes from Marmota monax, assembly GCF_021218885.2. NCBI lineage: Eukaryota > Metazoa > Chordata > Mammalia > Rodentia > Sciuridae > Marmota > Marmota monax. The sequence goes on along the minus strand of NW_026695217.1, from coordinate 3,569,009 downwards.
CTGAAAGATGCTGACCTAGGTCTAGCCACAGGATACCATGTACCTCTGATTGTCTCTGTTTATACATTCATAATGTTTGTTATGCACTTTAACTAGAGAGCAGAAAACCAAATAAAACACAGGCATATATAAAAGAAAGTAAGTTAAAAGCTTAGAAATTCAATAAAGACAAGTACTTGTTGTTTTTTTCTCTGCCTCCCCCTAACCATTTGTGAAATTAGGTATGGGACAAAAAACTGTAAATTATCATTTAAAAATGCAAACTCAAATGGATATGGTGGCACACACCTAAAATTCCAAGTTCAAGGCCAGCCTGGGAAACATAGTGACACCCTCTCAAAATAAAAAATGAAAAGAACTGAGTATGTGGCTCAGTAGTCAAATGACCCTAGGTTAAATTCCTAGTATTAGAAGAGGAGGAGGAGGAGGAGAATAGTGATGTATTCTTCATTTGCTTCACAAAGGTTAATGAACTATCACTTGACATTAAAAATTAAAACTGGAAATTTGAGGGAATGCATTATAAATCTCTCTCACCATGCACAAAACTCAAAGTGTATCAATGACCTAGGAATTAAAGCAGAGACCATGAACTTAATAGAAGAAATAGTAAGCCCAAATCTCCATCATGTTGAATTAGGACCCAGCTTCCTTAATAAGACTCCTATAGTGCAAGAATTAAAATCAAGACTCAATAAATGGAAAGGATTCAAATTAAAAAGCTTCTTCTCAGCAAAATAAACAATCAGTGAGGTGAATAGAGAGCCTACAATTTGGGAGCAAATTTTTACCACACACACATCAGATAGAGCACTAATCTGTAGGATGTATAAAAAACTCAAAAATCTTAACACCAAAAAAAAAACCCACAAATAACCCAATTAATAAATGGGCCAAGGATCTGAACAGACCCTTCTCAGAAGATGATATACAATTAATCAACAAATATATGAAAAAAATGTTCATCATCTCTAGCAATCAGAGAAATGCAAATCAAAACTACTCTAATATATCATCTCACTCCAGTCAGAATGGCAGCTAATATGACAAACAACAATAAGTGTTGGAGAGGATGTGGGGAAAAGGTATACTCATACACTGCTGGTGGGACTACAAAATGGTGCAGCCAATATGGAAAACAGTATGGAGATTCCTTGAAAAACTGGGAATAGACCTACCATTTGGCCCAGCAATCCTTTTCCTTGGTCTATACCCAAAGGGCTTAAAAACAGTACACTAGCCCCGGGCTGAGTTCGGGATTTCAGACGGGGAAGGAAGAGGTACAGTTCAATCCCCCACAACGGAAACTCCACCAAGGAAACCAGCGGCCACCATCTTGGAGAGCTTAAGTAACCACCGCCACTCTCCAACAGATTGCAACAATAAAACAGGTGTGTGTTACTCAGCTCAGCTCCCATACAGCGGGGAATTCACATAAAATCTCTCCTAGGCTTTCCGAGGGAGGGATTATCAGAGCAAGCCTGCATAAGACGCGGGGAAAACTAGAGACACCTGACCTTCAACTCCCCCTCCCATCAGCAGCGAAAACGATACCTGTCTTGCCAGCGCTGGGGGAGGGGCAAGCAGAAAAAATCAAAACAATAGAGTGCCGGGGTTCCCAATAGCCACCCTCCACACCCAACAAACGGCAGGCCCAGAGTACAGTTTGAACTGCCGAGAGGCATCACTCAGGGGAAATCTGGTATAGCAGGAGAAACCAGGACTAGCAGGAGAAACCAGGGGACTACAGGCCAGGCCCTCACGACTGGGGGGCTGGAGTCCACCCCCCACCTGCGACCAATCGCCCGCCAGCTGCCCGCACAACTGGGCAGCTGGAGACCGCACGCCCGCCAGCAACCGACCGCGCAACTGGGCAGATAGAGATCGCCTGCCCTAGCCGGCCCGCTGCCCATGCGACTAGGCGGCTGGAGACCGCCCGCCCGCCGGCGACCGACCGCACGACTGGGCAGCTAGAGATCACCCGCCCGCCGGCGACAGCCCACTCGCTGCCTGAGCGACTGGGAGGCTGGAGTCTGCCCGCCCGCCGGTGACCGGGAGCTGAAACCAACCAGAGACAGTCCAGTCCCACCCCCCCATTCGGACACCCCGGCAAGGAGCCTGGGGCCCGCCATAGCAGAGAGGTGACGTCACTGGAGCTCAGCCGTCGGAATTCCTTCCCGGCGGAATCCACTTTAGCAGGCATAGTCTACCAACACAAAGGAGAGACAACAGAGATATACAAAACCAAAACAAATCTATAGAAGAGAGCAGAAACACAGCAATCAAATAGAGCTGGAAAGTAACGTGAACATCATGAAAAAACAAGGGAAAAAAGGAGTACAAACAATGCAGGACAACTTAAATCTACAGGAGGACCTAGAAGCATCAGAAACATGGATAGGGAAAGAACTCAAGGCATACCTAACTCAGATGGAAAGGAATATTAGAGAAGACATGAGACAGCAAGTCCAAGCACTAAAAGTATATTTTGAAAATGAATTAAAAAAACAAATTCAAATGGCAAAGAACGAGCTTTACCAGGAGATAGAGATCTTAAAAAAAAATCAAACAGTAATCCTAGAAATGCAGGAAACCATAAACCAAATTAAAAACTCAAAAGAGAATATTACAAATAGACTAGATCAACTAGACGTCAGAACATCAGATAATGAAGACAAAGTTTATCAACTTGAAAAGAATATAGTCAACACAGAAAAGATGCTTAAATCCCATGAGCAATCTATTCAAGAGATATGGGATGTCATAAAGAAACCAAATTTGAGAGTCATCAGGATAGAAGAAGGCATAGAGATTCAAACCAAAGGAATGGACAACATATTAAATGAAATAATTCTAGAAAACTTCCAAGAGATGAAAGATGGAATGGATTGCCAAATCCTGGAAGCCTACAGGACCCCAAACATTCAAAACCATAATAGACCAACTCCAAGACATATAATTATGAAGATAGCCAGCATACAGAACAAGGAGAGAATATTAAAAGCTACAAGAGAAAGGAGGCAGATTACATTCAGGGGTAAACCAATTAGGTTAACGACTGATTTTTCATCACAGACTTTGAAAGCGAGAAGATCCTGGTAGAATGTATTTCAAATGCTGAAAAATAATGGATTCCAACCAAGAATATTGTATCCATCAAAATTAAGCTTAAGATTTGACAATGAAATTAAAATCTTTCACGATAAACAAAAGCTAAAAGAATTCACAGCCAGAAAACCATGACTGCAAAGCAATGTGAGCAAAATACTACAAGAAGAGGAATTGAAAAATAGTGCTTAAAACTAACAGCAGGAGGTATCTCAGTAAAGGGGGAGGAAAATAACCAAAAAGTAAAAACTAGCCAAACTAAAATAAATAAATAAATAAACATGACTGGAAGTACAAATCATATTTCAATTGTAACCTTAAATGTTAATGGCCTAAACTCACCAATCAAGAGACATAGGCTAGTAACCTGGATCAAAAAAACAAATCCAACAATATGCTGCCTTCAGGAGACTCATATGATAGGAAAAGATATACACAGGCTGAAGGTAAAAGGTTGGGAAAAATCATACCATTCATATGGCCCACGGAAGCAAGCAGGAGTGGCCATACTCATATCGAATAAAATCAACTTCAAACCTCAGTTAATCAAAAGGGATAAAGAAGGACACTATACACTGTTAAAAGGAACCATCCACCAACAAGACATAACAATTATCAATTTGTATGCACCAAAGAATGGAGCTGCAACATTCATAAAACAAACTCTCCTCAAGTTCAAGAGTCAAATAGACTACAACACAATAATTATGGGTGACTTCAACACACCGATCTCGCCATTAGACAGATCCTCTAGACAAAAGCTGAATAAAGAAACTATAGAACTCAACAACACAATCAATAACCTAGACTTAACCGACATATATAGAATATATCAACCTTCATCAAGTGGATACACATTCTTCTCAGCAGCACATGGATCCTACTCAAAGATAGACCATATATTATGCCATAGGGCAACTCTTAGTAAATATAAAGGCGTGGAGATAATACCATGCACCATATCTGATCATAATGGAATGAAACTGGAAATCAATGATAAAAGAAGGAAGGAAAAATCCTACATCACATGAAAAATGAACAATATGTTACTGAATGATCAATGGGTTACAGAAGACATAAAGGAGTAGATAAAAAAAATTCTTAGAGACAAATGACAATACAGACACAGCATACCGGAATCTATGGGACACAATGAAAGCAGTTTTAAGAGGGAAATTCATTTCTTGGAGTTCTTCCCTCAAAAAAAGAAAAAAAAACAACAAATAAATGAACTCACACTACACCTCAAAAACCTAGAAAAGGAAGAGCAAAACAACAGCAAATGTAGTAGAAGACAAGAAACAATTAAAATTAGAGCAGAAATCAATGAAATTGAAACAAAAAAAAACCATTGAAAAAATTGATAAAACTAAAAGTTGGTTCTTTGAAAAAATAAATAAGATGGACAGGCCCTTAGCCATGCTAATGAAGAGAAGAAGAGAGAGAACTCAAATTACTAACATACGGGATGAAAAAGGCAATATCACAACAGACACTACAGAAATACAGAAGATAATTAGAAAGTATTTTGAAACCCTATATTCCAATAAAATAGAAGATAGTGAAGATATCGATAAATTTCTTAAGTCATACGATCTGCCCAGATTGAGTCAGGAAGACACACACAATTTAAACAGACCAATAACAAAGGAAGAAATAGAAGAAGCCATCAGAAGACTACCAACCAAAAAAAGCCCTGGATCGGATGCATATACCGCGGAGTTTTACAAAATTTTCAAAGAAGAATTAATACCAATACTTTTCAAGCTATTTCAAGAAATAGAAAAAGAAGGAGCTCTTCCAAATTCATTCTATGAGGCCAACAACACCCTGATCCCGAAACCAGACAAAGACACTTAAAAGAAAGAAAACTACAGACCAATATCTCTAATGAACTTAGATGCAAAAATTCTCAATAAAATCCTGGTGAATCGAATACAAAAGCATATCAAAAAAATTGTGCACCATGATCAAGTAGGATTCATCCCTGGGATGCAAGGCTGGTTCAATATACAGAAATCAATAAATGCTATTCACCACATCAATAGACTTAAAGACAAGAATCATATGATCATCTCAATAGATGCAGAAAAAGCATTTGACAAAGTATAGCATCCCTTTATGTTCAAAACACTAGAAAAACTAGGGATAACAGGAACTTACCTCAACATTGTAAAAGCTATATATGCTAAACCTCAGGCTAGCATCATCCTAAATGGAGAAAAACTGAAGGCATTCCCTCTACAATCTGGGACAAGACAGGGATGCCCTCTATCACCACTTCTATTCAAATTAGTTCTTTTTTTTTAATTTATTTTTTATTGGTTGTTCAAAACATTATAAAGCTCTTGATATATCATATTTCATATATTAGATTCGAGTTGGTTATGAACTCCCAATTTTACCCCAAATACAGATTGCAGAATCACATCGGTTACACATCCACATTTTTACATAATGCCCTATTAGTAACTGTTGTATTCTGCTACCTTTCCTATCCTCTACTATCCCCCCTCCCTCCTCTCCCATCTTCTCTCTCTACCCCATCCACTGTAATTCATTTCTCTCCTTGTTTATTTTCCCATTCCCCTCACAACCTCTTATATGTAATTTTGTATAACAATGAGGGTCTCCCTCCATTACCATGCAATTTCCCTTTTCTCTCCCTTTCCCTCCCACCTCATGTATCTGTTTAATGTTAATCTTTTCTTCCTGCTCTTCCTCCCTGCTCTGTTCTTAGTTGCTCTCATTATATCAAAGAAGACATTTGGTATTTGTTTTTTAGGGATTGGCTAGCTTCACTAAGCATAATCTGCTCTAGTGCCATCCATTTCCCTGCAAATTCCATGATTTTGTCATTTTTAGTGCTGCGTAATACTCCATGGTGTATAAATGCCACATTTTTTTATCCATTCATCTATTTAAGGGCATCTGGGTTGTTTCCACAGTCTAGCAATTGTGAATTGTGCTGCTATGAACATCAATGTAGCAGTATCCCTGTAGTACGCTCTTTTAAGGTCTTCAGGGAATAGTCCAAGAAGGGCAATACCTGGGTCAAATGGTGGTTCCATTCCCAGCTTTACCAGGAATCTCCATACTGCTTTCCAGATTGGCCGCACCAGTTTGCAGTCCCACCAACAATGTACAAGAATACCCTTTTCCCCACATCCTCTCCAGCACTTGTTGTTGTTTGACTTCATAATGTCTGCCAAACTTACTGGAGTGAGATGGTATCTTAGGGTGGTTTTTATTTGCATTTCTCTGACAGCTAGAGATGGTGAGCATTTTTTCATGTACTTGTTGATTGATTGTATGTCCTCCTCTGAGAAGTGTCTGTTCAGGTCTTTGGCCCATTTGTTGATTGGGTTATTTGTTTTCTTATTGTTTAATTTTTTGAGTTCTTTGTATATTCTGGATATTAGGGCTCTATCTGAAGTGTGAGGAGTAAAAATTTGTTCCCATGATGTAGGTTCCCTATTTACCTCTTTTATTGTTTCTCTTGCTGAGAGAAAACTTTTCAGTTTAAGTAAGTCCCATTTGTTGATTCTGTTATTAACTCTTGTGCTGTGGGTGTCCTATTAAGGAATTTGGAGCCCGACCCTACAATATGTAGATCGGAGCCAACTTTTTCTTCTATCAGAAGCAGAGTCTCTGATTTCATATATAGCTCCTTGATCCACTTTGAGTTAACTTTTGTACATGGCGAGAGGAGGGGATTCAGTTTCATTTTGTTGCATATGGATTTCCAGTTTTCCCAGCACCATTTGTTGAAGATGCTATCCTCCCTCCATTGCATGCTTTTAGCTCCTTTATCAAATATAAGATAGTTGTAGCTTTGTGGATTAGTCTCTGTGTCCTCTATTCTGTATCATTGGTCCACCCTCCTGTTTTGGTACCAGTACCATGCTGTTTTTGTTACTATTGCTCTGTAATATACTTTTAAGTCTGGTATCGCTATATCACCTGATTCGCGCTTTCTGCCTAGAACTGCTTTTGCTATTCTGGGTCTTTTATTTTTCCATATGAATTTCATGATTGCTTTATCAATTTCTACAAGAAATGCCGTTGGGATTTTGATTGGCATTGCATTAAACCTATAGAGAACTTTTGGTAATATCGCCATTTTGATGATGTTAGTTCTGCCTATCCATGAACAGGGTATGTTTTTCCACCTTCTAAGATCTTCTTCTACTTCTCTTTTTAGGGTTTTGTAGTTTTCATTGTATAAATCTTTCACCTCTTTTGTTAGGTTGATTCCCAAGTATTTTATTTTTTTTGAGGATATTGTGAATGGAGTGTTTTTCCTTATTTCCGTTTCAGAAGTTTTGTTGCTGATATACAGAAATGCCTTTGATTTATGCGTGTTGATTTTATATCCTGCCACTTTGCTGAATTAATTTATTAGTTCTAGTAGTTTTTTTGTAGACCCTTTTGGGTCTTCTAGGTATAGAATCATGTCATCTGCAAATAGTGATAATTTAAGTTCTTCCTTTCCTGTTTTTATGCCTTTAATTTCTTTCGTCTGTCTAATTGCTCTGGCCAGTGTTTCGAGAACTATATTGAATAGAAGTGGTGATAGAGGACATCCCTGTCTTGTTCCAGATTTTAGGGGGAATGCCTTCAATTTTTCTCCATTGAGAATGATGCTAGCCTGAGGCTTAGCATAGATAGCTTTTACAATGTCGAGGTAAGTTCCTGTTATCCCTAGTTTTTCTAATGTTTTGAACATAAAGGGATGCTGTACTTTGTCGAATGCTTTTTCTGCGTCTATTGAGATGATCATATGGTTCTTATTTTTAAGTCTATTGATGTGGTGAATAACATCTATTGATTTCCGTTTATTGAACCATCCTTGCATCCCAGGGATGAATCCTACTTGATCATGGTGCACAATTTTTTTGATGTGCCTTTGTATCCGATTCACCAGAATTTTATTGAGGATTTTTGCATCTAGGTTCATCAGAGATATTGGTCTGTAGTTTTCTTTCTTTGAGGTGTCTTTGTCTGGTTTTGGAATCAGGGTGATGTTGGCCTCATAGAATGAATTTGGCAGAGCTCCTTCTTTTTCTATTTCCTGAAATAACTTGAAAAGTATTGGTATTAATTCTTCCTTAAAGGTTTTGTAAAACTCCGCTGTATACCCATCCGGTCCTGGGCTTTTCTTGGTTGGAAGTCTTTTGATTGCTTCTTCTATTTCATCTATTGTTATTGGTCTGTTTAAGTTGTGAGTATCCTCCTGACTCAGTCTGGGCAAATCATATGACTTAAGGAATTTATCGATGTCTTCACTATCTTCTATTTTATTGGAATATAGGTTTTCAAAATAATTTCTAATTGTCTTCTGTATTTCTGTAGCATCTGTTGCCTTTTTCATCCCGTATGTTAGTAATTTGAGTTCTCTCTCTTCTTCTCTTCGTTAGCATGGCTAAGGGTCTGTCGATCTTATTTATTTTTTCAAAGAACCAACTTTTAGTTTTGTTAATTTTTTCAATAGTTTCTTTTGTTTCAATTTTGTTGATTTCCGCTCTGATTTTAATTATTTCTTGCCTTCTGCTACATTTGCTGTTGTTTTGCTCTTCCTTTTCTAGGGCTTTGAGATGAAGTGTGAGCTCATTTATTTGTTGGTTTTTCCTTTTTTTGAGGAATGACCTCCAAGCGATGAATTTCCCTCTTAAAACTGCTTTCATTGTGTCCCATAGATTCCGATATGTTGTGTCTGTATTGTCATTTGTCTCTAAGAATTTTTTTTTATCTACTCCTTTATGTCTTCTGTAACCCATTGATCATTCAGTAACATATTGTTCATTTTCCATGTGATGTAGGATTTTTCCTTCCTTCTTTTATCATTGATTTCCAGTTTCATTCCATTATGATCAGATAAAATGCATGGTATTATCTCCACCCATGTATATTTACTGAGGGTTGCCCTAAGGCATAATATATGGTCTATTTTTGAGAAGGATCCATGTGCTGCTGAGAAAAAAGTATATCCACTTGATGATGGTTGATATATTCTATATATGTCAGTTAAGTCTAGGTTGTTGATTGTGATATTGAGTTCTATAGTTTCTTTATTCAGCTTTTGTTTGGAGGATCTGTCCAATTGTGAGAGAGGTGTGTTGAAGTCACCCATAATTATTGTGTTGTGGTCTATTTGATTCTTGAACTTGAGGAGAATTTGTTTTATGAACGTCACAGCACCATTATTTGGTGCATAAATATTGATAATTGTTATGTCTTGTTGGTGAATGGTTCCTTTTAACAGTATAAAATGTCCTTCCTTATCCCTTTTGATTAATTTAGTCTTGAAGTCAATTTTATTCAATATGAGGATGGCCACCCCTGCTTGCTTACGAGGACCGTGTGTGTGGTATATTTTTTCCCAACCTTTCACCTTCAGCCTGTGTATGTCTTTTCCAATCAGATGTGTCTCCTGGAGGCAGCATATTATTGGATTTGTTTTTTTAATCCATGTTACCAGCCTATTTCGCTTTATTGGAGAGTTTAAGCCATTAACGTTTAGAGTTACTATTGATATATGGTTTGTACTTCCAGCCATGTTTGATTATTTATCTTCTTTTTTTTTAATTTAGTTTGTTTCTCCATGGTTAGCTTTCCCCCCACCCTCTGTCTTTATAGAGGCACTTCCCACTGATGGTTTTGGTTATTGTTTTTCATTTCTTCCTCGTGTAGGGTTTTGCTCAAGATGCTTTGCAGTGCTGGTTTTCTGGCTGCAAATTCTTTTAGCTTTTGTTTATCATGAAAGATTTTTATTTCGTTGTCATACCTTAAGCTTAATTTTGCTGGATACAGAATTCTTGGTTGGCATCCATTGTCTTTCAGTGTTTGAATTACGTTGTTCCAGGATCTTCTCGCTTTCAGCGTCTGTGATGAAAAATCCGTTGTTAACCTTATTGGTTTACCCCTGAATGTAATCTGCCTCCTTTCTCTTATAGCTTTTAATATTTTCTCTTTGTTCTGTATATTGGATATCTTCATAACAATGTGTCTTGGCGTTGGTCTACTGTGATTTTGTGTGCTCGGTGTCCTGTATGCATCTACAATTTGTATATCCGTTTCCTTTTTTATTTCTGGGAAGTTTTCTGTAATTATTTCATTCAGTAGGTTACTCATTCCCTTGGTTTGAATCTCTGTACCTTCTTCTATCCCAATGACTCGTAGGTTTGGTTTTTTTATGTTATCCCATATCTCTTGGATGTTTTTCTCATGGTTTTTAACCAGCCTTTCTGAGTTGGCTAGGCTCTTTTCAAGATGATATATTTTGTCTTCATTATCTGATGTTCTGGCTTCTACTTGCTCCACTCTGTTGGTGATACTCTCAATTGAGTTTTTAATTTGGTTTATCATTTCCTTCATTTCTAGAATTATTGTTTGGTTTTTTTTTATAATCTCTATCTCCTGATAAAGATGCTTAACTTCTTCTTTTATCTGTTTATGTAATTCATTTTCAAAGTGTTCTTTCACTGTTTGGATTTGCTGTCTCGTATCTTCTTTAAGGTTCCATTCCATCTGTCTAAGGTATTCCTTGAGTTCTTTATATGACCATTTTTCTGCTGACTCTAGGTCCTCCTGAATATTTAAGCTGTCCTTCATTGTTTGTACTCCTTTTCTTCCTTGCTTTTTTATGTTGCTCATGTTACTTCTTGTTCTGTTTGACTGCTGAGTTACTGTTTACTCTTATAAATTTATTTGATGCTTGGGAGGAAAGATATTAGAAGGGAATGGAAGAAGTCACTAAAGAGAATGAGAGTAGGCAGGTAGAATTCAAGGAAGGGGGAATAAGAAAATTGAAAAGAAATGAAAAGACAAAAGAAACAAAAATAACAAAGATTAGATAATAAAGAAAGAAAGGAAATAAGAAAGGAAATAATATATTTAACAGACCCAAAAGGGTCTACAAAGAAACTGCTAGAGTTAATAAATGAATTCAACAAAGTGGCAGGATATAAAATCAACACGCATAAATCAAAGGCATTCCTGTGTATCAGCAACAAAACTTCTGAAATGGAAATGAGGAAAACCACTCCATTTACAATATCCTCAAAGAAAATAAGATACTTGGGAATCAACCTAACAAAAGAGGTGAAAGATTTATACAATGAAAACTACAGAACCCTAAAGAGAGAGATAGAAGAAGATCTTAGAAGATGGAAAAATATACCCTGTTCATGGATAGGCAGAACTAACATCATCAAAATGGCGATATTACCCAAAGTTCTCTACAGGTTTAATGAGATGCCAATCAAAATCCCAACAGCATTTCTTGTAGAAATAGATAAAGCAATCATGAAATTCATATGGAAAAATAAAAGACCCAGAATAGCAAAAGCAATTCTAAGCAGGAAGTGTGAATCTGGAGGTATAGCAATACCAGAGTTCAAACTATACTACAGAGCAATAGTAACAAAAACAGCATGGTACTGGTACCAAAACAAGCAGGTGGACCAATGCTACAGAATAGAGGACACAGAAACCAATCCACAAAATTACAACTTTCTTATATTTGATAAAGGGGCTAAAAGCATGCAATGGAGGAAGGATAGCATCTTCAACAAATGGTGCTGGGAAAACTGGAAATCCATATGCAACAAAATGAAACTGAATCCCTTTCTCTTGCCATGCACAAAAGTTAACTCAAAATGGATCAAGGAGCTAGATATCAAATCAGAGACACTGCGTCTGATAGAAGAAAAAGTTGACTATGATCTACATACTGTGGGGTCGGGCTCCAAATTCCTTAATAGGACGCCCATAGCCCAAGAGGTAATAACGAGAATAAACAAATGGGACTTACTTAAACTAAAAAGTTTTTTCTCAGCAAGAGAAACAATAAGAGAGGTAAATAGGGAGCCTACATCCTGGGAACAAATTTTTACCCCTCACACTTCAGATAGAGCCCTAATATCCAGAATATACAAAGAACTCAAAAAATTAAACAATAAGATAACAAATAACCCAATCAATAAATGGGCCAAGGACCTGAACAGACACTTCACAGAGGAGGACATACAATCAATCTACAAGTACATGAAAAAATTCTCACCATCTCTATCAGTCAGAGAAATGCAAATCAAAACCACCCTAAGATACCATCTCACTCCAGTAAGATTGGCAGCCATTATGAAGTCAAACAACAGTAAGTGTTGGCGAGGATGTGGGGAAAAGGGTACACTTATACACTGCTGGTGGGACTGCAAATTGGTGAGGCCAATTTGGAAAGCAGTATGGAGATTCCTGGGAAAGCTGGGAATGGATCCACCATTTGACCCAGCTATCGCCCTTCTCGGACTAATCCCTGAGGATCTTAAAGGAGCGTACTATAGGGATACTGCCACATCAGTGATCATAGTGGCACAATTCACAATAGCTAGACTGTGGAACCAACCTAGATGCCCTTCAATAGATGAATGGATAAAAAAAATGTGGCATCTATACACAATGGAGTATTACGTAGCACTAAAAAATGACAAAATCATAGAATTTGCAGGGAAATGGATGGCATTAGAGCAGATTATGCTAAGTGAAGCTAGCCAATCCTTAAAAAACAAATTCCAAATGTCTTCTTTGATATAAAGAGAGCAATTAAGAACAGAACAGGGAGGAAGAGCATGAGGAAAAGATTAACTTTAAACAAAGAAGAGTGGGGGGAGAGAAAGGGAGAGAGAAGGGAAAACATATGGAAATGGTAGGAGACCCTCAATGTTACACAAAATTACATATAAGAGGTTGTGAGGGGAAAGTGGGGGGGAAACAAGGGAGAGAATTGAACAACAGCAGATGAGGTAGAGAGGGAAGATGGGAGGAGAAGGGAGGGTGGATAGTAGGGGATAGGAAAGGTAGCAGAATACAACAGTCACTAATATGCCATTATGTAAAAATGTGAGTGTGTAACCGATGGGATTCTGCAATTTGTATTTGGGGTAAAAATGGGAGTTCATAACCCAATTGAGTCAAATGTATGAAAGATGATATATCATGAGCTTTGTAATGTTTTGAACAACCAATTAAAAAAAACAGTACTCTACAGGGACACAACCACATAAATATATACACACACACACATACATACATACATATACATACATACATACACACACACAATGGAATATTACTCAGCATTAAAATGGAATAAAATCATTGCATTTGCAGATAAATGGATGGAGTCGGAGAATATAATGCTAAGTGAAATAATCCAATCCCAGAAAACCAAATACTGAATGTTTTCTCTGATATAAGGATGCTATATCATAATGGGGATGGTGGGGAAGCATGGGAGGAATGGAGCAACTTTATATAGGGAAAAGGGGAGGGAGGGGAAGGGGGGACATTGGGGTAGGAAAGATGGTGGAATGAGATGGACATCATTACCGTAAGTAAATGTATGAAGACACAAATGGTATGGTTCTACTTTGTGTATAACCAGAGACATGAAAAATTATGCTCTATATGTGTAATATAAATTGAATCACATTCTGCTGTCATATATAACAAATTAGAATAAATAATTTTTTTTAAAAAAGATGAAGGAAGAAATGTACACTAACTAATAGGCTTTCAATTACAAAGACATCAGGTTCATCTCATCACCTGGTAACGGTTTTATAGGAAAGACTCAGAAAGGAAGAAACTTGACCAAGAACTGATAAAGTTAGGAACACAGTTCAGATTCAAAGAAAATCTGCTTGAATCATTAACTATGGTGGGGTAATATTGAATTTCTACCTCAAATAGCAAAGCTATGATAAATTAATATCCCCAAGTGATAAAATTGGAAATATATATGTAGAAGACCTTACATAGTCCCTCAAACAGCATACCAATTTTATATTTTCTTTGCCATGAATCAAATAGGAAAAACAATATTTTAGGATTAATGTTTTTATCAGAAAAATTATAATTATTTCTATTGAAATTGGGATACATTTATTTGGATCCTGAACAAGATATTTACTAAATTTATATAGTTGCTAAGAAACAGATGAAATGTAACCCTCCTCAGTGATTCCAAACAATGAATAAATGCCACCAGTCTTTAAATGGAAAGTGTTTTAATAGTGGGTCCTCAGCTTTTGGTTCTTGAACTGCATTATGATTGGAAACATTAACTTTTCAACTATGAGATTATCCTCCAACCCCCATCATTTTTATTCCATACAATATTTTCTTTTTCTTAGTCTCTTATACATTTTGAAAACCCATGAATTTACACAGGAAAAAAAAAACAAATATGAATACCTTTGCTCATAGAAATTTTAGCTCAATCCTGGAAAGATTTTAAGACCAATTAGTGAAATATAATTTAATCATCTTTTTGGTGATAACCACCTACTTATCTTTTATACAAATTATTTTCTTTGTAGCATTCAAAAATATTTTAAAATATTATATAAGATTTAAAAATAGTCTTTTCTGCATTCATGCTGTAAATTTTTGCTTATTTCTATTACATGTATAATCTTAGGGTTTCTGTTATAAGTATAATCTCTTATATGTATAATTTTACAAAAATTCAGGTAAATTGTTTAACTTTAGAACTGTCCCAATGCTGTAGTTAGAACAAGGCTTCTTTGATTCAATAGTTTCTTTGCCAAAGTCTTTATCTGCTGGGGAGGTATATTCATGCTGCTTCCGCAAAAAGTCATAAATCTCACAAAGGCATGCCTTCATTTAGAAAAATTTGTTTTGAAAAACCACCACTTAAGGAAATGTGTCCACAACTCTTGCACAGGCCAAGCAGTCTCTGTAGCTCCTGACACATCAGCAGTGCCACATACCTTTACGAGCTATCGAGCTATCGGCCCTGCAGACCTTAGTTAAACAGATGAACAATTCGGGTATTTACAGTAGGGAACAAAGAACTCAGCATTAGAGGAGGTCAGCTGCTTTTACCTTGTGTGTTTGGCTTTTAAAGAATGCTTATTCCAGATAAGACTTCATCTCAGAGGAAATGCACCTAGGCTTTATGTTTCTTAAGTTTTATTTTTAAAGAAAACTCTTCATATTTCCTCACGTGTTAATCTTTGACTTCATGCTAGGTTAGACTATTAGTTTGTGCATTATATATTTTTATCTAGGGTAAAACATGTTTTCCAAACACATTTTTTTTTTTGCTTTTTATTTTTAATTGTTGATGGACACAATACCTTTATTTATTTATTTTTATGTGGTGCTGAAGATCGAATCCAGAGCTCACACATGCTAGGCAAGTGCTCTACCACTGAACTACAACCCCAGCCCCACATTTTTATTTTCATAATAAAACTCAGAAATAACTTAAAGGTTTGATGGCTTTAAAAAGTCAAATTAATATTTAGTTTTCCTGAACATGTTTTTTTCTCCCTGCATTTGTAACAGATGCTTTAACTTTGTATGTTAGTCAGGTTTTCATGCTGTGACAAAATACATGAGAAAAATAACTTAAAGGAGGAAAGATCTATTTTGGCTCCTGGTTTCAAAGGTTTCAGTCCTCGTATCTGAGTCCATTGCTATGTAGTGAGGTACAGCATCATAGCAGAGGAGAGTTGCTTACTTCATTGTGGCTGGGAAGCAAGAGGGTTGCTGGAAGGAGCCAAGGATAAGCTATAGTCCCCAAGGATATTCCTTTGAAGACCCACTCCCTTTAATTAAGTCCCACTTCCTATAGTTTTCATCATGTCCCCAATAAAGCCATCAGCTGTAAACCCATCGCTGGATAAATTCACTGATGAGTCAGAGACTTCATGATCCCTTCCCAAAGCCCTACCTCTGCACACCACTGCAGTAGGGACCAAGCCTTGAACACATGAGCCCTTGGGGACATTCCAGATCATAACCATAACATCTAGCAACTTAAGAATTCGTTGAAGAGCCTAAGTTGACCATCACTCTCACTGTCTTGACTTAGCTTGTGCAGATTTTGGTGGTGGTGATGTGTCTAGGGGGTAGCTTCTTCCAGACACAAAGAGAAAGAGTTTTTCACAGCATCGAGCACATTCTACAATGAATCATGCACTTTCAACAAGTACCTTATCTCTTCTCTGCCCCTGGGGAAACTTTAGGAAATAACTGTTTCATTTAAATAGATATATATTGACTGTTTCTGCCTTAACATCCACTGAATTGCTAGCTCAAAGATCAGGAGTAACTTCCTAAACCAGTTCCTGTGGTCTACAGCTTTTAGGTCTATGCCCTTCTCACTCTTTTGCATCATCTGCCCTTGTTGATTACCCTGTCACTGACATTACCACAGCTGCTCTATAGAACTGCTTCTGTGTCCTATCAATCATTCCTGCTCTTTCTGACATTCTGGCACCATGGCCCGTTGGGGTTCTTTCCACCACCTCCAATCTTACAACTTCGTCTCTGAGGTCATGCTTTCCCAGCAGCTCCAACTGCCTCCTATGTACGCTGACTTCAGCCTGAGCAAGCCCAGCAGGGATGATTGGCCACCATGCTCCTGGTCCTGGTGGCCCACCTCTTGCTTGAGCTCTTGACTGCTTGGTTTAACCAGATGAAACACCTTTCAATGTCATTCCATGCCTCAGCCAGAATGAACCTTTGGCCATTTCCTAAACACAATTTATTCATTCCTTTGACCTTTTTATTCATTTTATTCTCTCTGGCTGGAACACTTGATGATTTCTTTTAAAAACAAAAATTCTACAAATATTTTACACAAAATGTTTCTAACCCATGATCTGTAATTTTGTAGAGTTTCATTTTTCACTATTTCAGGCCCTCATAGATCTTTTTTTTTTTTTATTACAGATGCACTTTCTGATCGAGATCCTATGTTTTCTGTGGGTGGCAAACTTCATATCCTCCCTATGCTTTCTGTAAGGAGCTTGGCAGGTGATTATCCAAAGACTCCATAGCTGCCATTTCACACAGGGCAAGGAGCACCCAGTGGATGGAGCAGATGGGTGTCTTCTTGCTTTGGAAAACTGAGTTCTACACTAAACTGTTTCAAAGGAAGAAATCCAATGGCAACCTCAAGGGGGAAATTTGTTTCTAAAAATCTCCAATAATTCCCAAGAAAAGATAATCTGACTTTCAACCTGAAACCTTTTGTTTGCCTGTTTGCATTTAAAAGTTTAATTAAATTATTGTACAACTGTGTGATTTTCATTATGTATAAATAACTGATTTTTTTAAACTCAAACCTAAGAACATCTAAAAGTATGCTACCCTTACAGAATAATTAGTTTCAACCAGCATAGATCTGTCTAAGGCAATGTAATACTTTCTCCAAATACCTGAACAAATTGTTTATTTTTGTGTATTATAGAAATACAGAGAGCAACAATTTACCTTCTATCTTTCTAAAGGTGTGTTTCATTCAAATTGTTATGAAATATCAGAGTACTGGGGGTAATATTTACATCACCTGACAATGTAACATACAAAATACACACCTTTGCAATAATGTTTCTCATCATTTTTGTTTTAAAGAACAAGTTTCAGGAAAAATGTAATATCAGAAAAATTACATTAGTGGTACAGATGTAAAAGAAAGGCACTCAATGGTTATTTTTATTCCTATAAAATTATTTCATATAATGTACTCGATTACTCACTAGGTCCTAATAGCACATTACATAATATGATGTTAATCAGAGTTCTGGTTTGTGACTCATTGATTTATTTTGATATTTCAGGTGTCCTGCTTTTTTCTATAAACTAATATTTTCCAAAAATTCCTCATGATGTATTTTCATGTTTTTAAGTTTGTTTTTTCTTTTTTCTTTAAAACAGTGGCCTACTTGAAATTTTATGGGAGGATTTAGAGAAACTGGTGAATGTTTTAAAATCTCTGCTCTCTCTTGACTTGGGGGTCAGGGAGAGAAGAAAAACACAAAGGAATAAGAAAAAATTTCCCTCATCTTGAGAAAAGGCAAAATAAAGAATAAGTTACTTATTTTTGCTGTCACTCAGCATGAGGGCACCTGCTTTGAAAGAGAAAGCTAGAAGTCACCCCCACCTCTAGGGGGCGCTCAAGAGTCTCCACTGTCCTTCACACACACTCTCCGTGCACAGGACACCTACTGCTGAGTTAGACCAAGAACAAAAATACCATTTGAGCTAGGGACACATCCTGTGAGTGATTACTCCTCATAGATGTCTTTTGGGGGATGATCCTTTTACTATTACCACTTTGAGGATCTCCCTCTTTGTGGTCGACCTCTTTCGTAATTCTTCCTTCCTTTGAGTTGGTTCTTTCAGATTGCTAAGCAGGACCTCTTTCTTCCAGATGCAGAGTAGACCACATATATATATAGAACACTAAATGGGAGCTGGGGTGAAAGCTAGGGAAAGAAGTGTGAGACAGGAAGCAAAGTCTGTCTTTCGACTCACGTGTAATCTCTTCTATTTCCATGAAGTAGATTTTACAAAAACTGCAGTTAATAGCCCCCCAGATAGTGATGTAGAAATAATTTTAACCAACGTTTTTTTCCTCTGTCCAACTTATTCAAAAACTAAAGAAGAAATCAGTTGAGTAGTGTGGACACTTGGGATCCTAGCCTACCTTTAGGGACCACCAAGGAGAAAGATGAACACTGAAGACCCAGGTCTTGTGTATGGGAGACAAGAATAAAGAAAGGAAAATGGAGTGGAAGATCTGGGTCCTAAAGGACAATTGTGCCTTATTAACTATATGATGCTCACTGAAGAGATAGCAGACACAGATGAGACCCTTATTCATGCCACTTGTAGGCAGCACCACTCTTAGAACGGGTCAAGGAGGGTCCTTACTCTCATTCTGTTTGCAACAAGCCAAGATGTATAATACTGCCATGGTTTGTTGTCCCAGGCCCTAGTCCCCACATCTCCTCTTTGGGGCACTCTCCCACTTTTCCCATGCCCACACCATATGTGGGACCAACCAGATGCCCCAAGGAAGAACTCTGGCACTGGTGACTTTGGTATTTTTGTCAGGATGTTGTGACCAGTCCCATGTTGAAAAAGGGAACTTGGTAAAAAGAACACTCCTACTGGCTGGCGCAGTACCCTTCACAAGGTGGTATGTGATTGGGCTGCCAAAACTGTGCTGAAACATGGATTTGGGTGATTTTCACTCATAGTGGAAACAAGATATTCAAGGTATGGGCACCCAAGAACCTATCAGCCCTTTGGCATGAACCAAGTTGGAAGCCGTTGACCAACTCATCCATCTCTGCCCTCTCTAGCAAAGTGATAAGGAGCCCAAGATTCCGTAAGCACATGTTCCCATGTCACTGCCCCAAAGAACATCAATTCATTTTCCACACAGGCTTGGCACCAGGTGTGAGTGAGTTCTCCAGAGTGGCTGTGCCCATTTCTTTCAAGGGAATTTGAGAGCAATGCTCAACAAGAATAATGGACCATTCTAATCAATGTCCTGTCATGTCTCCAATGAATATGTGGATGTTGGGTTCTCACTAGTTGTTCTTAAGCCACATCAAAGGTGGGACTGACATTTTGTGCAAATAGGACCTCTTCCTTGATTTTCCCTTGACCCCCTCAATTACCTTTCCCACTTTTATCCATGTGTGGGTGGTAGGGTCAACCTGTAGTACCACATCTAGAAACACAGAGATTGGAACCTAATTCAAGGGACAACATGGTGGGACCACATATCATTCTGTTTATACCATAAAATCCAAACAGTAAATTTAACATGACACAAAAACCAATCAACTTTCACATCATTCTGAATGCTCTTGATATGACTTGTATCTGGACATCACAGCATGCAGAAACATTATCTGATAATCTTTAAAATCTAATATTCAGTGTATTTTGATAGGTGACATAGTAACATATCAGTGTAATAGACATTAAATAAGAAATATCATAACATGAAAAGGCAAAAAATATCTGTACTGTTGCATTACAAACATGTTCCAAAGACTTATGACATTTTGAATAATATTAATTTCTCTATGTTTTTATTTTTGTGGGCATAGGAAATTAGCCAGGAAGGACACACCTGGCTCATGGTAGGGAGTATGCAGTGACTATAGATGATAATACCTTGAGCACCAGAGACTCCTCATGCACGCACTGGACAATGAACACATATGGAAATATCCCTCTGCAACCCAAGATTATAAATCTGAATTGAAATAGCTGAGTCACTATATCTCACCAGGGTCCATGTATTTTGTTTATAAGGACAGAAGTCCCATCCAAAACCAGATAATTGTCCAAAATCCTATACTTACTGGGGAACAGTCCTGCCACATTCTGGGGTTTCACAGCCTGCTTGACCTTGGCAGCCAGCACAGCAGTATCTCAGTGTCCCTCTTGAAGCAGAGCTGAGCTCAGTAGCAGCCACTCCAGAGAGTCATTTCTTCATAGGCCAAGTGCAGGACTGGCCCTGAGTGGCTTGGGCTGGGAAAGGGAGTGTTTGGAGCAAGGGCCAGTGGGAAGTCTTAGAAGGTTTCAGCCCTTCCCTTAATATTTTTAAAGTCCAGCTCCCATCAGCCTCCACAAGAAATACACAATCTAAAAAGAAGCCAGTAAACTCAACAATCTACTTAACAATTGTAACAAGCAGCCTCAAGATAAGTCCCAAGCCCTTCCCACTTAAGCAGGTTACAATTGTTAAGTATTCCTGTTGTGGAAATTCTAGAGCCACTACTGTTATACAGGATTGATATAAATGTCCATCCTAGGAGTGAGATGCTATGTGGATCTTGGCCCCATGTCCAGGAGTTCTTAACATAAGAAAAGTTGCCCCAAACCAAGTCTAAAGAAGCATGATGCACTCCCATACTCTAATAGAGCACCCCCCAAGGCAGAGCCAGAGGTCTTAAGAGCTCACTTACAGATGAGGGAGAAAGCCTCCTAGAACTCAGCGTCACCTCCACTTAGCAACTTACAGTGAGGCTGAGACTTGGAGAGAAGGGAAAGGGTACCAGGACTTAGAGAGGAAACATGTTCTCAGCCTGCAAGCTGGAGAGGAAAGGAAAGGTGCCCTGATGCTCCCTGAGATCTCTAAGAGAACCTCCCAAGGCTGACACGTGCCTCAGGAGGGAGTCCTGCCACCTCACCCAACACACTTGCTGTTGTGATGCTGGAGGGAGAGAGCAGACAGGGCAAGGTGCAAGGGCAAGGTCCTGGTAATCGGGTGGGTAAAGATGTATACATGCTTCTAAGTTAAGGCTGATGGTGGAAACAGTCCTGATCCATCTTGCATTCCCTGAGAGCTAAGAGGTGTGGAGGGGGAAAGAATGCAGGACAGAAGTAAAGGTGGGGCTTGACCCCACAGCAAGACTATGTGCACTATCATGGGCTGGGGTGGGGTGGCAGGAAGAGCAGGTGCTGAAGTGCTCCAGGGGTGAGCAGGCATCATATGTTTCCATAAACGACTGATAGCCAGTTCAGTATGAGCCAAACAGGAGCACAGTTTGCAGTCATCAAGGTGGGGACTCTGACAGTGGCCATTTCAATA
The DNA here is from genome assembly GCF_021218885.2 of Marmota monax. Classification (NCBI taxonomy): domain Eukaryota; kingdom Metazoa; phylum Chordata; class Mammalia; order Rodentia; family Sciuridae; genus Marmota; species Marmota monax. The sequence continues at coordinate 3,547,465 of NW_026695217.1, read as the reverse complement.
GTGATCTGACCTCTTCCTTCTTGTCCTAGATCAAATGTATTGGAGAAGTATGTCTGGAAGAGGGAGGGTAGGGAGGCGGTATCCCAGAAATACAGTGCATGACCCCACAAATCTACTCCAAGTGGGTGCTATCCTCTGGGGTGAGGATTCTAGAAGCAAGTTTGTCACACTCCATGTAGTGCTGTCCCTAAATCCAGTGAAAAGAGGGTGGTTTTCAGAACATTGCACTAAAGCAGTTCTTGAATGTCAAATAGACATCACCATGAAATCACTACAGCGATGGAGTCCATTTAAAGCAAAGGTGAGGTTTAAAAAGCCTGCATTGGACTTTTTTGAGCTCAGTTTATAAATATATTCTTTGAAATGCTCATGTACAGAGAACTCAAGGACCAGGAAAGTAAAGGAGAAATTGAAATAATTGCTACAATTGCTTATCCTTTCCTTTATTTCACCCTGCTTTCATTATTTGTCTCAATTTGTCATGAATTACATAGATTAAGTCTTAATGGTGTTACAATGTGTATGACGAGTGTTCTGATCTGATTACTTTTTGTTATATAATTATTATTTGTATAAAAATTCTATAAAAAATTTAATATCTACATTAGGTTTCTTTTCTTAGGCATGTTTCCAGAGTCATAATTCAGTATTTTATTCACTGTGAAAACTCAATAAATATTTTCTGACTGAGTATTTCAAAAGAGGAAGCATTCCTGGTGGTGCACATGGATTCCAACGTGCTCAAGCCTAGCAGACACTTTTTGGCTAGGAGATCTCCACTCTGTTAGGGAATGAGAAGAGACTCCAAAGCCATAGTGGGTTTCTGATACTGCATTGTTATGAATGCTTCACTGGGTTTAACTAAGAGGTCCAGCACTTCTCCAGCTTGACCAGTGTCATGCCTGAATTTCTAGTTAATTGTCATAGCTTTTTCTCCTACTGGTAAAGTGGATACAATTTAGACTCCAGTCAAACATCTGGAGATAAGCTTCACCTTGGGCTGGTATGGCTCTCCCCTTGGCAGTCTGCCAGGACCTCCTCTGCTCACCTGTCTTCATGATGCTTTCAGAGCAGGAAAGGGACTGATTCCTTGAGCCCAAAGACCACTGCAAGGGTGGTTATCAGTGGAGACTCAGTATCAGGGAGCAGCTATTGAGGAACTACCTATGCTGGTGTTGACTTGAGTGTACTGGGAGCCTAAAGAACACGAATTGGAAATGCTCAAAGCGAAACAGGCATTCTCTGTGGGTATGTTAAAATGTTTGCTTGGATGGATTTTGTTTCTACCTCCAAAGAAATGTTTGCTCATTTTGTGAATTTATTTTCAGAAGGAAAAAAAAGAGTTTTTATGGATGATTCTGGCTTTGGACAGTTGGTAATTCACACTGTAAAAAAAACAAATCATCTTCCTCTGATCATTTTAAATATTGCAAGGTCTCACCTTATTTCACAAATAAGTTTCATTATTTTTAGTCATGCATTTGCAGAGGACAAAGCAGGCTAAAATCTATAACTACGATTGTAGTGTCGCCTCCAAAACTCAGGTTGAAATATATCATATGGTAACAGTGTCAAGAGCAGGGATCTTTATGAGATACTTGGGTCATCAGGGCACCACCCTTGTGAATAAATTAAGTCTGTTATCACAGGATTAGGTTAGTTAATTAAGCTCCTGATGAAAGGAAGGGTTGGCCAGATTTTTCTACCTGTGTCTTGGGCACGCATCCTCCCCATGTGATGTCTTCCACTAATTGTGACACCACAGGAAGACCCTTGACTGGTGCTAGCACCATTTTATTGGACTTTGAAGCCTCCAAAACTATGAGAATAAACCTCTGCCCAGTCTCAGAGAGCCCATCTAGCAGCAGAAAAGAGACTAAGACAGCAGCCATCATTGTGCTTTACTTGACAGCAGAAATTATCTGACTTCCTTTCCTGTTGCTGTGTGTTTGCTTGATGGCCATTCAATAAATTATTCCCAAATTAACCTTGACTGCTTACATTTTCTTTGGACTTTTCAGGTTGAAACTGGCAAAAGTCTATTTTAAAATAACAAAACTCATTTAAATGAGTTTTTTTGCTCATTAGCCAATATAGACATCTTATTTGTTTTCCTAAATCTCTCTCCCTGTAGAAAACTCACTCTTTGACAAGATTAAAGAACTACAGACATTGTAATGGAATAGCAAGTTCTCTTCTTTAAATTAGTCTCTTAGAAATAAATGAAAAAATCTTAGTCATAAAATGTAGTAGAGAGTTTTGATTGTGAATCATGTTTGAAGTTCCAACCCTATTTTCTAAGACCACTATTATTATCCTCATAAGAAAAAGGATGTTCTCTTCACACTTAAATTTATGCATTTGAACTTTTCCCATAAAATGTCATTTGTTTAATGCTGAGAATAATGATAGTGTGGAATTAGTTTCACTTCAAATAGCTGTCCCGCAAGGCTCTGACCCAATAACTAGGTTACTGAAAACCATGGGTCTGGGCTATTAACAATTAACTAAAGCAAGTGGCCTTTGGGACATGCGATAAGAATGACCTCGTTAATAATAGAGTTCACAGATGAACAGTGAAGCCTAAGTAGCCGTAGGCCTCAAAAATGTCTACATAAGCGCTAATACACATGTGCACACAAAAATTACAGTATTCACCAACTTTATTCTAATATTTACAGGAAATTGTCTTATTCTCTGGCAGGATCAGTCATAAGGAAGTTTGTTTTGCATGCTTGGATTCCATAAAATAATATTGTCCAGTGTACTTCCTTATAGAGACTAAAATAAGCCTTTGTGATTTCAGAAACACTGACATAAATTTCAAATCACATCTGAAACATATGGTCTTCAAAAGATTTTACAACCTAAAAATCAATTTTATAAATTCTACAATAAATATTCAATTAAGCATTTCAAACCTCCTCAACGTCTCTTTCTACTACTATTGAAATACAATGGAAAATCATAAATATTGCAGCAGTTTTTCAATATGCAAACTGAATTTCCTGCTCTGAAGCTTCCTTTCCTCTCCTTTTCCTTCTCCCCTCTTTTTCTCTTTCATTTTCTTACTGGTCTGACTTAAGCAATAATTCAGACTTTAATCAATTAGACATCTGAACATATAGCAATATGTTTTGCAGCAGAAAATATAAATGGGAGAAAATCATTTTCAGCTTGAGAAATGAAAAGATGATTGTGTCTTCTTGCACCAGAGACAAGCAGGCATGCTGGGACCTAATTCAAGAAGCCGCATCCAAGCCCCGGGAGCTCTATACACCATACTTATTAAGGATTTATGGGGTTCAAGAGAAGATGCAAAGACAACTGCTGGTACCCCAATGACTCCTTAGCACTTTAAACAAGCAGTTTTCTGTATTGCAAGATTTTTAACCTACTTAATGTACTTTGAGTGTTTTGTTTACCTCTGAGTGGGACACTGAGTGAAGAGAATCCTAAAATTACTTCCAGTGGAACTACTTTTAGATTGAGCTACTATTAATAACTTGAGGAACACCAGCACCCCACACACATAGTTTGGAGAAGAATGGACTATAAATCTACTTTGAGAGTAATCAGTATTTATATAGGAATGAAATCCTTCAGGCTGCAAGAGAGTGCTCTTGTGAAAAAAAGAGACAAAGAGAATCTTGCAAACCAATACCACATGTGGCAAGACAGAGGGTCATATTTGTATTACAGTTCATGTCACAGATGCAGAGAATCTTTAAACTAAAAGCAAGACTAGAGATCATATAGATCAACTCACTCCACAGCTGGAGCAATTAGGAATCAGACAACTTATTTACAGTGACAGCTTATTTCCTGGTAGATCGTCAAAATCAAGAGGGAAACTGTGAATCTAAGAAACCTGCCCTGAACAAAAGCAGTGATTTCTGGTCACAAGACATTAAAGAACATTAAAAATAATTTCTTAATATAGACGATGAAGGAATTCACAGGGGCCCCTTTCCTTCCTTCATTTGACTTTTCTTAATGAGGAAGGAACTTTCTCGATTGATGGAGTAGACTAAATCCTTATTGGGAGCCACCACACAATATGCTCCATGCCAAGAACAGGAGAGAAAGGAAAAGGAAAAATCTCTGAGGTTTATAGTCCTATGGGCCCTTTTGTTGTTTCACTTGGGAATGTTTTATATGAAAGAGGACAGTCATTCATTTTTATTTTCCGTGACTGCTTAGCGATCCTGGTCACCTTATACAGCAGGGATGGTTTTCTTCTCTCTAGAAAGCAGGTCTGTGTTTTGACATAAAATAACTTGAAATGGTAAAATCAATCCCACTTGTAGCAGCATTTCACTTTCATTTTATATTTAAAAATAACAACTGAAATGGCATGCACCCCCCAAAACAACTATAACCAGGGTGTAGGGAGCTGCTGGAAATCTCGCTTCTCATGCTCAGTTATCAGTGTTTGCTCACATAAAAGAGGCCACTGCACCTCTAACTGCTTCACGACTGCACCTTTGGTCTGTTCTCATTTTCTATCTAATTAAATGTAAATATTATTTCAAATCACAAGGCAATGGGACGAGGTGTCACTCCCCTCCCCCCATGTCTTTATTTCCTTGAGCAGGTGCCATAATAGCTTTTCACTATAAATGCCTATAAAACAGGCAGAATCATAATATTTCCCTCCTGGTCTTATCAAGAGACTTGAGTGAGATAAAATGTGAACTTTTTTTTTTTTTTTGTAGCAAACAATGAAACTACTTAAACATTATGGATTAGTATTATGCTACCATGGATGATGGTAGTGTTACCATTATTTAGGAGACATTTCTAAATAATGTGAACCATATTCACCTTATACAAATGTAATGAAATCTGCTATTAAAAATTCCAGGGATGTTTGTGTCAGGATTTCTCAGGCTACTTGTTGTCCTAAGCCACACTACCCAAGGTTAGTTTCCCATCAGCAAAGTAAAATATATATTTGAATCAATAGCCCAGACAAGTCAAGCAAAAGCCTGGCCTTGAATTGAATTTTTTTTTTAGCAAACAATGAAACTACTTAAACATTATGGATTAGTATTATGCTACCATGGATGATGGTAGTGTTACCATTATTTAGGAGACGTTTATCTAAACATTATGTCAGATATTGAAAAGAATTCCAATTTTTTAAAGCAAGAGTGTAATAATTCTTACTATATAGTAATTCTTCAAAAATATTTATTGAATCAAGTATAAAATCAACATGTTACCAAAGGAATACAGTGGAATATGAGTACAGAATGAAGGGTAGAGAGAGTCTATTAACTTGAGAAGCAAGTATTAATTTAGTTTTAAGGAAACTAAGAGATAGAATCATAATATGGCAGAGAATACACTATAAGGAAGAAAATACTGGCAGTAATGATGAGCATAGAATTAGAAATGTAATATGAGAAAAGAATTCAGAAGTAAAGTGTCAAGATCTGGTTGGGTGTTGGAGAGCATAAAGCCAGAAATTTTGCTGCATGCAAAGGAAAAATGAGATAAAACAATGCAAGGACTGAAAACAGGTTAGCGGGAAGGGAATCTTTGTCCATGCACCCTCTTCTCAGGGCTTCTCCCGTCTGATTCCTCCCTGGAGCTCCAAAATTAGACATCTGTTGTCTCTTTAGCATCTGAACTTGGATGACTAGTAAAAACCCCCAAACTGATCAGTCTGAAGATGGACCCTGGCCTCCATGCATCCTACGCCTTGGCTGCCTGGGTCTTGTGCCTCAGGAGGGGTGGCCACCATTCATCCGTCCATTCAGACTAACATCCTTGGAACCATGCTTCACTGCTTTGTTCTGCACATTCCCCAAATCACAATAATCACACATTTTCCATTGGTTTTCCCATCAAAATAAATCCTGAAACCACAGATTTCCCATTTCTCACTGCCCTTTACTACAGTTACAAACTGCAGTAGCCTCAAACCACCTCCACTCTGCCCTGACATTGTCCACCCTCCAAAAGGCAGGTCCAAGGACTCCTTTAAAATGTAAAAGACCTGTGTCACTCCCTCTCTCAAAGCCCTACACATTGTTATGGGGTGGATCTGGAATGTCCCCAAATTCATGTTGGGGGACATTAGTCCTTAGTCCTCCAATGCTTCCGTGTCTAGGGATGTGGCTTTGCAAAGTGACTAGGTCAAACAACTGTAACCTCATTGGTGGATTAGTCCCCTTGAGGGATTGATAATCTGACTAGACTCCTGAGAGGAGGAAGAAACTCCAGGTAAGTGCAGCATGGTTGGAGGAATTCGGTCACTGAGGGAGTGCCCTTGGGTGGTACTGTATCTTGTCCCTGGTCCCTTCTCTGTCTCCCTGTCCCCCTCCCTTACCCCTTCCTGGCTGCCATGAGCTGAGCAGGTTTCCTCCACCATTATATGAGATTCCACCTCACCACAGACCCAACACAATGTGGGCAGCCCACCATGGACTGAAACCTCTGAAACTGTCAGCCAAAATAAACCTTTTCTCCTCTACATCATTTTTATCAGGGACTTGTCACAGGGACAAAAAGCTAACTAATACTCCCATGGCCTGAGACCTACATAAACCTGGCCCTGGCCCCGACTCTGATCACTCATCCCTGGGCTCCCTGACCTCCAGCCACAGTGGGCTCCTCCCCCACATTCCTGCAGGACACCAGGCAGCCAGTTCCCACCTCAAGGGTTTCACTCTGGCTTTTCCTTCTGCCTAGCACTCCTTTCCTGGACTACCAAATGCTTCCATCATATCTCTGCTCAAGTGACACCCCTTCCACAAGGTCTTCTGATGGAACTAGTGTCCTTTAGTATCTTCTGGCCTTTGCCAGCTCTGCTGTGCTTCAAGACATAAGACCAGAAGACCTTCAGCCATGAGATCTCATCCTGCATGGAATGTTCGTATTTGCTCATAGTACGTTTCCCCTGCGTTAAACCAGCTCCATGGGGTCATCCTCTGTTGTCCTCACTGCCAGCTTCCACCCCCAGTGCCTGGGAAATAAGGGGCTGTCTGTGGATATTTGCATTTAACATTTATTAGTTCTCAGAACCCAACCTTTATTCAAGATAGCATTGATATTTGCAATTTTGCAATTTTTATATATTACTATCAGTTGAAGAAGAAAAAAATCTAATTGAACTCTGCAACATTTCAGCAATACTTCCAAGGTGTCCATTTAGCTGCTTTTATAGGGCTCTGTATTTTACAAGTGGCTCATCACCTGTGCCCTTCAATACACTCTAAGAGAACCTGGTCTCTCCACCACTGCAGGTGAGTGTGTAGAAGATGCATTATCATCCCTAGGTTTCTTTGCACTCAACTGAATGTGATCACAGAAGTTCAGTGGTTGAGTTTTAATGATCGTCTATTGAGCTCATGCAATTTCATGCCTATCCACAGTCATTCAAGCCATTTTCTTTACCGGCTTTCTGTATGTGAACTTAGAAACCATATTCACCTTATACAAATGTAATGAAATCTGCTATTAAAAATTCCAGGGATGTTTGTGTCAGGATTTCTCAGGCTACTTGTTGTCCTAAGCCACACTACCCAAGGTTAGTTTCCCATCAGCAAAGTAAAATATATATTTGAATCAATGGCCCAGACAAGTCAAGCAAAAGCCTGGCCTTGAGTTGAATTGCCTAAAGAAGTTCGTGTTACTGAGCTCTCTGCTATTGACCTTGGAGCAAGTGAATTATCCAGGTAATAGAGACAAAGCTCACTGGTGAATTGAATGGTGCAGATAACGGCATGTTTGCTCTATTCCACCTTGTCACCAATACCACCAGGTCTTCAGTAGAGCAATGACACATCTGACAACTAAGGCCAGCTCTGTCCATGGGAGGTGGAACAGGGCAAAGTCACGCAGGCCTGTTAGGGAGCTTGAACTGTGTGCTGCATCAGATGCTCCTCCAGCAAGCAGGCCCACCTGACTGCAAGGGATGAGGGGGGACAAAGAGGGTGCTCTGCAGATGAGACATTCTCGGTCAGCAGAGGCTGAGGGACAAGATGGCCTCCAAACCCAAAGACTCAGTACACAATGGATTTAGCTGTTGATTAAGTGATACAACCAAAGTATTTAGGAGGAACTTAAGGTCCAAAGTGACATTATTGTCTGATGCCTAACACACTGAATAATTTAAACCATTTGGGCTAGAGATGTGGCTCAGTGGTAGTGCACTTGCTAGCATGCACGAGTCCCTGGGTTCATCCCAACACAGCAAAAAAATATAAAATAAAATATACTGTTAGTAATATTATATCCAACAAACTAAAAACACTAAGAAATACTCTCCACTAATGTTTTTAAAAAATATATAAGTGTGTGTGTGTATGTGTGTATAAAAGTATGTTTCTCTCTAATACTAGATATGGGGAGGGAACAGAAAAGGTGGCCTTTTAAATATAAATAATCAGAGCCATGCTAAATCAAAATCAACAGTGAGGGCTGGGGTTGTAGCTCAGCGGTACAGCAGTTCCCTCACAAGTGTGAGGCACTGGGTTCGCTCTTCAGCACCACATTAAAAATAAATAAATAAAGATATTGTATACATGTACAACTTAAAAGAAAATATTTTTAAAAAATCAACAATGAATACATTTCTAGAACTGGGGACGTTTGTGAAATACTGACTCTTCAAATCAAGCTGTCAGAATAATTTCAGACAAAAAGCTGTCCTGTGAGATATTCGGAATTTACATTATGAAGGTTATCATCAGATTATAGCTTAAGATTTATTCATTTATCATATTCATTCAACAAACTCTTACTACATGTGAACAATCTAAGAGTGACTGTGCTCTCCTGTGATCCTCTCATGACCTTCTTTACTCTGTGGAGCAAGCCTACAGTATTGCTGCCTCTCCCCATGGGCATACCCTACTTTTCATTCACAGAGCCTTAGCTTTTGAACTAAAATAAAACACAAATCAGAACAACACCAGGCCTAGCCATGAGATTTTAGTTTACTCTTTGCCAATATCTGTTTTCTATGCAATTAGCATATTGATGTATAAGGTTAAAGTTTCCATCCTACTAAAAGTTCTGACTCTCTTTATCATAACTGAATCAGTAGTACCCTTTGTGTCCTTTTCAGTAGTAGTAATTATTATTTAAAATCTCACCCAAATCTTTTCCTAACTTTTTTGGGGGGGAGGGCGGGTACTGGGGATTGAATCTAGGGGCACTTTACCATTGAGCCACATCCCTAACTTTTTAATTTCTTTTTTTTTTAATTTTGAGACAGGGTATCACTATGTTTCTTAAGGCCTCACTAATTTGCTGAGGCTGACCTCAAATTTGTGATCCTCCTGCCTCAGCCTCCCAAGTCACTGGAATTATAGGTGTGTACCACCATACCCTGCTTTTCCTAACATTTAATAAGTAAAATGAATGTAACTAACCATACTGACAATGTATCTGCTTTTGTTAAAGAAACTCTAAAATGTGTAGTAAGGGGAGTTGTTAGGAATTATCTAAGTTTTTAAGTGATACTGCAAATTGTAGTATGTATGGAAATATGCCACATTACTAATTATTCCACATAAAGTAGCAAATTCTTCCCTTTGAATTGATCAGTCTGAATCATCAGTGCTCCTTAAGTTCTATTCTAGAGCACATATATTCATGCTTGAAGACTTGATTTGCTAATTGAATGTCCCAGCTAACACACACCAAGTCAGATATTGATACCTGGTGTGCAAATTTCCCAAGGTCATGCAAACAGCTGCTAAAGTCAAGCCACAGACCTTATCAAACTCAGGAAGGCATGTCCTGACTTTGAGTTATGTAAGAGGAGGCAGAGGGTATAGAGTGGAAATGCCAAGTCAGGTAAGGAACCAGCCATGGAAACTACCTGCTCTATCATTTTCCTCCTTTTTTTCATTTTAGAGATGCAAAACCTTCAGGCTGATTGATCTCAGGGAAGGAGTCAAACGACTGTATGAACTGCTTTGTGGCTCAGTTAGTCGGAGCACACAAGCAATTGCATTCAATCAGATGCCATTGGACAGGCTGGTTTTACTGGCTCCCTTAAAATCCATCCGTCTCCCTCTCTCAGCAGTTGACACCATAACTCCTCACATTGCTGGTACACTGAAAACTGTATCAACATTTTATTTTGGGGCCATTCCAGTTTATTAGGAAGGCACCCGATTTGCATTTAGTCCAATTTGGCTTCATCTAGATACACATTTGTTCTGAGACTTTTTTTTAACTGCTGTGCATGTTGAAGGGGAAGTTGGATGACATTTTATTTATTTTAAGTTGTCTTTTTGTTTTTTCAAGAGTGACAAAAGAAAGACCGTTTTTGAGAATAATCTTTTTTTAGATACTTACTTCTACAAGCAAAGCCTTTTTCATATTTCTGAATAATCCCCTTTGTAAGATAGATTATTTTACTTTGAAATACAGCTGCTATAGACACTTACTGACTGCTGATATAGCAATTATCTACTCTATAGGCTATCCCAGTGATCTATATTATCTTCTAAAGAGCCCAGTGCTTCTCAAAAGCCCATTGATAATTTAATGAGCTCTTGCAACCATTAATGAAAATAATTCTTCCCCTTTGTTAATTTTTCCATTGAAAATGATGTGTGACAATCTGACAAAAGTGAACTGGATGCTGAATTGTCTATGTGGAATTGACAGACCTCTGGGTGCTGCGTAAATTGTAAGGAGTCACTGAGAAAGGCAGCTGATAAGTCAGGAGGTCTCTTCTGTATTCCAGGAAAAGCATTGATTGCATCTTGGTCTACAGTGTAAGGGAAGGGTGGGAAGTCATGGCATTGAGAGTGTACCCTCAATTGGAGCTGAAAGGTGTGACCATGAGAAGGTTCTAGGGTGTGGGGGAAAGGCTAGGATAAAAGAGAATGCCTCACTTTCATGCCTAGGCAACCAGGTGAATGGTGACATCATTCCCCAACATAGGAAAACCGGGAACTCTTAGGAGGAATATGAATTGTGGGAAAAACAAGAGTTTAATTTTGGAGACCTTGAGTTTCAAATATCGGTGGACATTTTGGTAAAGACAGACAGGGGACACTGAGAGTCTAAAGGGAATTAGAATCTGGAGTTCAGAGAGAGGTGAGGGCTGAGATGGGCTGTGACAAAGAGACCAGGGGTATGCAGTCACCTTTTCAAAGCTCGTACCATCCTGTTTATCCTGTTTGTGTCAGCTGAGGTCAGCCAATCACAGGAAAGGTCATCTATGATGAATATGTTTCCCCTCCCAGTCCTGGATTTCCCACCTGGAAACAATGGGTGACAGCAGCGTCCTCTGTCACACTACTGACCTTGTCTAACCATGTTCTGCTGCAACTTTGTGAAAATAACTGGCTCAATTCTGTTTCACTTCCAGTCTGGATGAATTTTGTGCCCTTACTGAAGATCGATGCTATGGCAATTAGGTTAGAGAGTTCTGTCGATTGCCAAGAATATCTGACCCCCAGGACTCCCAAGGACTAGTCTCTGGTGATGAGCAGGCTCATGAATCACAAAGTAAAGTGCAGGGAGACACAACAGATGCAGAAACATCTGCATGGCACTTCATGCAGCCTGCTGCTCCCACCCTCTCTAACAGACCTGAAAAAGATACTCATGGGCATGGGCTTCAGGAGCAGCCAGACACAAGTTCCCTGGCATTGATCAATAGCAAAATGAATGCTAAAACTGTAATTGCCTGGAAGAAATCTCTAAGATCTTATGATAGTTCAGTGCTAAGTCCAGGAAGTAAAACCCATACTGGATTCAAAGTAACAGAGATCCAAAGTAGGAGTGTCTACTCCTAAGGCAATCCCCGGACACAAAGGAGACCGGGTCCACTGGAGGTGACCTGTTGAGGAATGCTGGTCTCAGGGCTAGTAATAAAGCACTGAGCAGGATCACAGAGTGTCTCAATAAGCAAAACACTTGACTAGTCACTTGTTATTCAACAATGAATTGCTCAATCCAACAAATAGCTATTGAACACCTATTATGTATTCGGCACTGTTAAAGGCACTGAAGAAGAGACAGTCAACATAAAAGATAAAAATTCCCTGCATTTGCAGACCCTCCTGCCTAGTGAGAGGAGACAAGCAATAAGCAGAGCAGATAAGTAAATTATATTGTGAGAAGATGAAGTGCCGGAGAGGAAAGAGAGCAGGTGAGATTGATAAGGCTCATGGAGCACAGAGGGTCAGAGGAGGAATGGAAAGTGAGTACAGCCTTGCTGAGCAGAGGTGGGTTATCAGGCCTGTGGCAGGTAGCACAGGGCCTGCTCTGCACTGAGTAACAGGGTTCTGCTGGGGCTTTGGTTACTCTATTATTTTCAGTCCATATTTATCCAGGTGAACTGTGCATCAAGTAGTAAACTTTGTCATTTTGTTCATAAGAAGTGGCATTAAATGAGAGCATTCAGAGGTCACATGTCCAGGCCCATGACCATCACGTAGAGTTTGGACTATTCAGAGTGACCCTAGCATGTAGGCTTTGGATGTATAAGCTGGACTCCATTTGGAAATCCTCAGATGAATTGGAGAGGTGAGCACGTGACATTCATGGGCTACTCAGATAACTGAGTACTAAGTATGGGAGAAGAGCACTATTGCATCCAGAGGGAGAGACAGAGGGAAGAGATGAACAAAGTGACACTCCAAACGCCTTTAGATCTGAGAGACAGAATACTCCTGTCTCTCTGAGAATTATTCCAGTTCTCAGGAAAGTCCCTTGGTCCACTTGGGTGACATTCTTACTAGTTACAGCTGAGTAGATGGGCATATTGATCTCACCCGAACTGAGCTTCTCAGGATCTTTCTCCAGAAATTTTGATCTGGAACATCTCTGCAGGTAGCTCTAAGTAAGGGCTTATTTTAGAGTCTGAGCTGTGGGACAAGCTTGAGCTTATAGAAGGAGCCACAGTCCACAAATAGAAAGCATAAAGCTGATGTGCAGGAAGAAGGAAGTCCACATGCCTTCAAGAAGGAGGCCCGTGGAAGCCTTCATTCCCTATGGCATTCCCACTCAGTTCCAGCCCCTCCTAGAGCCCAGCGGCACCATCCACCCTATGGAAGCTTCTTTGCCCTTAGCAGCAGCTCATAGAGATAGGACACTATACCAATGGATTCCATGGCAGGGATGGGGTGGCTTGGAAAGCTACAGAGGAAAGGAGGCTAAGAATGACCCAAAGGAAATTGAATTACCTAACAAGTGAAGGAAAAGTCATCTGTCACATTCTATATTACTCGGACTTCCATCTGCATGGACCAAAGTTGTCAGCTATGGAATTTTAGCATAAGAAAAATTAATCATAACTTCCTAAAGTTGATATCTATGATTCTTTTATTGTTCTTATGTTAGTCGACTTTCTATCACTGTTTGTTTCTGAGATAATTTACTTACAAAGATAAAAGGTTTGTCTCAGCTCACAGTTTTAGAAGTTTCAGGCCTTGATGGGCAGACTTCTTGATTTGCCTTCAGTGAATGTGCTGGCTGTTGATGATGGGGAGTGCAAGGCAAAGAAAACTGGTGTCCTCCAGAAACCAATCCACAAAATTACAACTTTCTTATATTTGATAAAGGGGCCAAAAACATGCAATGGAGGAAGGATAGCATCTTCAACAAAGATGGTGCTGGGAAAATAGGAAATCCATATGCAACAAAATGAAACTGAATCCCTTTCTCTCGCCATGCACAAAAGTTAACTCAAAATGGATCAAGGAGCTAGATATCAAATCAGAGACACTGCGTCTGATAGAATAAAAAGTTGGCTACAATCTACATACTGTGGGGTCGGGCTCCAAATTCCTTAATAGGACACCCATAGCCCAAGAGGTAATAACAAGAATAAACAAATGGGACTTACTTAAACTAAAAAGTTTTTTTCTCAGCAAGAGAAACAATAAGAGAGGTAAATAGAGAGCCTACATCCTGGGAACAAATTTTTACCCCTCACACTTCAGATAGAGCCCTAATATCCAGAATATACAAAGAACTCAAAAAATTAAACAATAAGATAACAAATAACCCAATCAATAAATGGGCCAAGGACCTGAACAGACACTTCACAGAGGAGGACATACAATCAATCAACAAGTACATGAAAAAATGCTCACCATCTCTAGCAGTCAGAGAAATGCAAATCAAAACCACCCTAAGATACCATCTCACTCCATTAAGATTGGCAGCCATTATGAAGTCAAACAACAGTAAGTGTTGGTGAGGATGTGGGGAAAAGGGTACACTTGTACACTGCTGGTGGGACTGCAAATTGGTGAGGCCAATTTGTAAAGCAGTATGGAGATTCCTGGGAAAGCTGGGAATGGATCCACCATTTGACCCAGCTATCGCCCTTCTCCAACTATTCCCTGAGGATCTTAAAAGAGCTCACTATAGGGATACTGCCACATCAATGATCACAGCGGCACAATTCACAATAGCTAGACTGTGGAACCAACCTAGATGCCCTTCAATAGATGAATGGATAAAAAAAAAATGTGGCATCTATACACAATGGAGTATTACGTAGCACTAAAAAATGACAAAATCATAGAATTTGCAGGGAAATGGATGGCATTAGAGCAGATTATGCTAAGCGAAGCTAGCCAATCCTTAAAAACACAAATGCCAAATGTCTTCTTTGATATAAAGAGAGCAACTAAGAACAGAACAGGGAGTAAGAGCATGAGGAAAAGATTAACTTTAAACAAAGACGAGTGGGGGGAGAGAGAAGGGAAAGCATATGGAAATGGTAGGAGACCCTCAATGTTATCGTGAGCTTTGTAATGTTTTGAACAACCAATAAATAAATAAATAAATAAAAGAAAAGAAAACTGGTGTCCTCAAGACCTGAGAGCAAAAATGGAAGACAATGGGTCAGGGAAACAATGCCCTTCAAAGACACACATTGAATGACCTAAGGACATCACACTAGGCCCCTTCTCTCAAATATTCCAAAACCACCCAGCACCAGCTGAGCCAAACCTTTAAGAATGGACTTTGGTGGGAGGGGGTTATAGCTCAGTGGTAGAGCACTTGCCTAGCACATGGGAGATGCTGGGTTTGAGCCTCAGCACCACATTAAAAATAAATAAATAAATAAAAATTAATGTATTGTGTCCATCTACAACTAAAGATTTTTTTTAAAGGGATGGGTCTTTGGGAGACATTCCAGATCTCAACTGTAGAATTCTGCCCCTTGTTCCCAAAGATTCATGTCCACCTAATATGCATTTAGTACATCCCACGAGTCTCCAAATTCAAAACTGCTCCAGCATTGCTCAAAAATAAAAGCTCAAGGTCTACTCTGAGATTCAAAATAAACCCAATTGTGAGTCCCTAAAAAAGTAAAAAAAAAAAAAAAAAAACTTATATACTTCCAAGATACATTGGTGGGATAGTCACATGGCAAACATTCCTGTTCCAAAAGGGTGGAATAGAAAAATAACAAGGATTGGCCCGTGACGAGACCAAAACCCAACAGGGCAAACTGAGATCCTAATCTCCATGCCCAGCATTGGAGTATCCTGTGGCAGGATATGGGCTCCTAAGGGTTTGAGCACCCCCTCCATTATTGGTGTATGGTTTGGGTCACAGGGCCTCTCTTGGGCAGGCTCTGCCTGCTGCCTGCACCCTCTTTGGCAGTTGTTGCATGTCACCAGCAATTTGACATTCCTGGTGTTTCACTGCAGCTGCAGTGTCACTCTCCCAGGTTCACACATTGTCCTCTCCAGCGCTGCTTTCGGGGGGACTCTGACCCTGCCACCCTCTGCCTGCCCTCTAAAGCCTTTCTCTGAAATCTCCTTGGAAGGTCCCATGGCCCCGTAACTCTGGCATTCTGCATTGATGCAGAACAGCTCTGCGTGGACAATGCCAAGGTCTGCCACCAGTGCAGGCTGCTTGAAGCAGTTACAGCAGACTCTGGGCACCTTCCTGGCTGAACACAGGGAAACGAATCCCAAGGCAGAGCTGGGTGCACAGCGCGCCTCTGGGCTTGTTTCTGGAAGGATTCTCCCATGCAAAGTCCTTGAAACAAACTTGCATTTCTACACCTCTGAGCCTGTGATGCTGCAAAGCGATGTAGATATTTAATATGCAAACATGGTTGAGGTAAAAGTAAAAGGTTTTCTAGTGCACTTTTAATGAGCAAAGGCCAAAAACAAGATTTTCTACCTTTTAAGCTGTATTTACAAATCAACTCCAAGGCCATGCCCCAGTGGTACAGTATCAGAGAGGAGATGAGATCCACAGGAGTGCTCTATGTGAGTGAGCACTAACCTGAGAGCATGGTGAGGATGTGTTTTCCTAAGCTTCAGTTCTATGTCTTCTGATTCTGTAGATCAGGGTGGAGCCAAAAGTCTACATTTTTAACAAACATTCTAAGTGCTCCTGATGCAAGGGGGTCCCAGAGCCATGTCTTGGGAATTGTGCTTTGGAGTAATTTTCTTTAAAGGGCAGCACAAAGCAGCAGAATAATCTCTGGCCTGGGTATCAAGAGTCACAGCATTTCTGAAGACGTTTATTTATATGAAGAAATGTTAAAGCCATTCTGTCCCACTCTGTTATGGCTAGGTTAACATGACCTAATAAATTATGATTATAATATTTATAGATCACTGTTCGCATTACCCAGTCACAAGAGCGAAAGCTTGCCGATTCCATGGGATAGTGCTCTGAATATTAACGTGCTGCTTAGCTGCAAGTGTTACCAGGTAGGAACTGGGTAGTGAAATTAAATGTTTGCAGGAAGGAAAAAGAATAACTTCCCTGTTTTGATGTGAGTCTGGTTTCCTTTCTCAAGCCCCCATTCCTTCTCAGTGGCCAGGGGTTAACAACATCATGACATTTCCAGGTATTCTTCTCACTTTTAGTTTAAGTTTAGCTTCCTTTGGGTAAATATGTGGACGAATGCTAGTATTATTGTTTCCATCACTGTGCCTGCGCCTCCCTTCCTCCCTGTCTTTAGGTCCTCACCTCCTGCTCTCCTTTGTCTTTCCATGGGCGCCTCACGTCTTGCCCACTGTGGCTACAGGTAGAGAAGAGGATGCGAGCATTCCTGATTGTCCTCTTTTGAGGAGAGATGCCAGACTACTCCGAGTGTTATTACAATGCTGAATACACATCATTATACAGCTGTCAAAACTCATCGAATGTGCACCACCAAAGGTGAATCCAGTCATAACAAGTGTTGATGTAAGCTCATTAACCATGACAAACTTGGGAGCTGGTGCATGTGTGGAGACAGGGGCATGTGGGGAATTTCCAACCTTTACTGTTTTGTTTGTATGTTTGTTTTGGAGGAGAATTTTTTTTTTTTTTAATTTTTTGCTGTGAACCAAAAACACCCTTTTTTAGAGTTGGTTTTTTTTTTAATTTATTACTAAAAAAAATATAAAACTATTCAGAATTTAAGTGGACTGTCCAAAAGACAGGAATTGGTTAATATTGGGTGCACTTGTTCATGCTTACATTCTGACTTCCCCAATGCCACACAATTGTGAAGGATAAAAACCTTGAAGCCATCAAATAGCTCACTCTAAACCTCAAGCAACCAAGGACCAATCTTGCAAACACATTTAAGAATTGGTCTCTTGGTTGGGAATGTGGCTCAAGTGGTAATGTGCTTGCCTGGCATGCGTGAGGCACTGGGTTCGACCCTCAGCACCACATAAAAATAATGATGTTGTGTCCACCTAAAAAATAAATCGGTCTCACCTTCAAATCTGCATATGATCTAGCTATTTTTGTTAAGTATTTATTTTGCAATTTGTGTTGTTTGTGTTTGTGTTTCTTTTCATGCACAAGTAGTGCACAAAAAAGAGCAGTTTGTAAAGGAATATGGCATAATGAGTGATCACTAATGAGAGTCAAAACAATTCACTGAACCAAAACACCAAGGCTTACTGCAGTACATTCAAATAATTTTTTGCTATATTTCTCCTAGGAGATTTATTACTTCAAGATGGATTTTGTGTTCTGAGCACTAAAATATATGATAAAACAAATGAAAATCATGATTTTCCCAATGACTTCCAATGCCCATGTTGATGATTCATATGGTTTGGTATTGCAAAATGACATAACCCATTTTATTGATGGGACTTGACCTCTTTCTTCTATTTAGACCCAAATCAGCACAGCCTCACACTAGACCATGGTGTTACAGACGCTTCTATCCTCTAACTTCTTGTCCTTCCCTTGGAACAACCTTTATTTATATTGTATTGTCTTACATTCTTGCAATACACCCAGAACTGGATCCTTCTAGTTCCAAATCACTGCTAGAGACTCCAGTTATTTAACCCTTACTAGAGTCAGTGCTTTCTGCTCATAGTAAGCACTGCCAGCTATTTTAGATTATGCAGCCAGCTATTTAAAAAATTATAGCACAAGTCTGTACTTGTGGCACTAATCTGTGCAATTCCTTCTGGGATTGTGTTGCCACTGGCTTACTGACTTCACCTGGTCCTTCCTACAACACTGCTCTTACTTTACAAGTCACGGAATAGTGAGATGACTGTCAAATGCCAATCATCTTACCTCTTCAACTATATGGTCAGTGCCAGGCCGCGAGGGTATATTCATAGACCCCATGAATGAGTATATGTCAGATGTGGCCAACATTCTATTTATCACCTAGTCTCAAAAAGAAAGAGTATGACCACACATTTTGTATCCTGGCATATATCTAAGCTCAGATTTGAATGTGATGGTTCTTTAAAAACTTTTATATTTTCTACTCTCCAGTCCATTTCTGTCCTAGCAAATAGTGTTAATTCCCTCTGGAGAAAATAAGAAATATTTATCAAATATATTTGCAGTAGTTGTTCTACATCCTTTCCTGGTGGGACTTTCCCTGCTCACCTCATCTTCTTTCAATCGTTGGCCTGCACACTTGCTTGTGAACTGACTCAGATGTGGAAACTCAGTTAAGCACAGCAATATTCTGTCAGATAGTTGGTGAGATTTTAGACTTTGTTGGTCACTATGGCCATGAATCAGTGCTGAGACCTACCCAGAAAGACAGGGCCAAGTGGACCCTGGGTGGCTCACACTGAAGTCTGGCAAATCAGCAATTCTCTAGCCATGTGAATTCTTTACTTTCGGGACTCCCCTCTCCAATTTTTTTTTTCCCGTGACATTTTTTTCTAGATCATTCATGGTAGAAGACACAGATGAAGCCTGTGTCTAGTCCCGGGCAGGGGTGCAGACGCGTTTCACATGCACGCTCTGAAGTGCTGAGTCATCTCCTGTCTGCCCTTTCCTCTGTCCTGGCCTCAACCTTCAACACGCTGCATCATTCTTTTCCAGTTGGTCAGTCTTGGGTGTTCACTCTCCTTATGTGCTGTAACCTTCTGTGCCTGTGTGACTTCTTCTGCCTGTGACATGTCTACTGGATCATGTGTTCCTTGAACCTCTTCTTATCAGGCACTATAACTTGTTCCATGGAAAATGAACATAAGAGAAACTCCCAGGCCTGCCCTTCACTATGTGTGAATCATTAAGATTTTTTGTTTTCACTTCAAACAGAATTAACAGATGTACAGTGAGCTTATTGCATTTAACCTACTATCTCTACAAATAACCCTTGGGCTTCGTAACCATGTGGTTGATTCCAGTGCTTTATAGCTGCCCTGGTGCTCTGGCCTGACAGTGCACAGGATGGCCAGGATCTCAGCCTACTCAGACTGCCTCACTTCTTTCTTGCTAACCTAACCATTTTATTTGAATAACGGACAGAAATTACTTGAATTTTGTATAAAAATGTCTATAGCCACTTCTGAGTAACTGAGAAAGAAGGGACAGTTCTCTGGGGATGAGGGATGCAAAACTTGAATAAAAGACAATGCCATGAGGAAATGTGCTCTCTTCACCATTTCTTTCCAGCTTTTGTTTTTGTCCTATGAAGATATGGCGACTGGACTTTACAGGAGAAGCCAGAGAAAGGCACAGAAGCTGGCCCAGCACTAGGGTAGGGCTGAGTAGCTGAACAAGCTAATTGCCTACCTGCACTTCTTGTAAGGGGAAGCAGTTAAAAATCTTAAGACACCGTTAACCATTCTGTTGTTTTTGTCCCAAAGCATTTCTAACTAATGTATCCTCATTAGCCTCTTTAATTTTCTTCTCCATACATCAGCTTTGTGTAAGTGTGTTAGTCAGCTTTTCATTGAACTGTGCCCAAGTTACCTAACAAGAACGACTAAGTGGAGGCAAGATTTATTTTGGACCATAGTTTCGGGGGTTTCAGTCCATGGTAGGCCAACTCCATTGCAGAAACATCATGGAGGAAGGGCATAGCAGAGGAAAGACGTGCAGCTCAAGGCAGCCAGGAAGCAGAGAAAGAGAGAGAGACAGGAAGGGTCCAGGGACAAATGTAGTCCCCAAGACCACACCCCCAGTGACCTACTTCTAGTCATGCCCCATCTGCCTATAGTTTTCACCACTTCCCAGTAAGTCCATTCAAATTATTAATCCACCAAATGGATCAATCCACTCATGAGGCCAGAGCCCTTCTGATCCAATCACTGCCTAAAAACCACACTTCTTAACCTTACTGCCTTGGGAATTATGCATTCAACTCATGATCTTGTTCAGAGGACATTCAAAATCTAAATTATAACAGTAAGTGAGTTTGACTTTTATTATACTCAAAACCCAGAAACCAATAAATAAATGTTTTATATACACCTTCACATTTATATTTTTTGTTTAGCCCTTGTATCATGTAGCTGCACCTCTCCTGGCATCCCTCCCTCTGGTCTGGATGTAAATCACCCACGCTTTGCCAAAGCGAACTTATGCACCGAAGCCCTTCCTTCCTACCTGTGGGAGCAACATTCTCACAGCTCTCCATGTTTGGCCTATGCAGATTCTCTCACCGAGTTCCTTTTCCTCAGTCTGCAAATCTAAGATTATTTTCTTTTGAAAATAAATTAATTAATAAACATGACTGACCATCCTTCAAATCTTTTTAAAAGTATTTTATTTCCTTTCTTGTTCTCTCAGAATCTCTTTCAATCTGGTGTCTCTTCCCACCACTAACTGACCTTTAACTTTCCAATTCAGTTTCCATCACTGAATTCAATGGCTTCTACTTGTCATCCTTCTCCTTGAGCTCTGGCAGGTGAGCACCACCGTCTCCACAGATGGTTTCCTCCCTGAGCTTCCACGAACGTAAGTACCCAGATCCCACCTCTCCTCTCTGGATCTTTCTCACACTCTTCACCCACTCCCTTTTTTTCTCTGAACATCCACACTCAAGCCTCCTGCCCTCTCCTGTGGATGGATTTTCCTCTGAGTTCATTCCTTTTCTCTGCTAGGATGTCCTTTGATGAAAACAGAACCAGACAGGGAGTCAGGAGAGACTCCTGAACCCAGTTTCCAGGTGGCTTTTAGATTCTCGGGAACTCCATTCTTTTATGCAGCCATGGTGAGCAGCTATCTCTAAGGTGACAGTTAGCCCTAACTATTAACACTGAAGTAGGCAGCTGTGATCTTTCCTACCGGGGGCTTTTGCTTAGATGTTTCACTGCTTTTTCAAATCAATGTGAATAAAATCAAGTCCTCCTCTTTAATCATCCAATGCTTCTCCCTCCAGTGACTCCATCACTTTTTTTTCCACTTCAGGGTCTCTTTCCAGGACCACATTGACTCTCCTGTCTTAATTCATGGTTCTTGCCTCCTCCAAAAAGTTGTTTAACTTCATACTGTTTTTCAGACATTGGAGTTAACTGTTATTTTCTCACTTCCAACACCTTTTAATCTGGCTTCAGCACACTTATCTAGAGCATTCTCTATGACTCCCATTCAAATCTCAGCACTTCTACAGATACATCTTAAATAATCTGTTCCTTGTCTCATGTTTGCTCCTCATCTTTTACTGTGCCCATCTTGTTCTGTGTGAAGTTCTTTCCAAGTTCCCCTAATATCTAAATGCTTCCTATTTAAAAGCATCTCCTCCACAAAGTCTTCTCAAACTGATGTTTGATGGTTTTACACTTTCCTGAAAACCTGTTTAATGAATACTCAGCATATCAGAACACTATAGTTGATAAGAGGTTAAAGGTAACATTTCAGAATTCTTCCACCTCTTCTCCCATATGACTTGGTATTCACTTCATATGGGTGAGTAAATATTTAGTGTTGAGTGTGAGAGCCCAGACCTGAGCCCAGAGTGGGTTTAGAGAGCCCAAGCTTAGCTTGTGCTGAGGATAGTAAAGAACCTCAGCAAACATTCACTGACTCAAATTGTCACCGGCTCTGTGACCTCACAAGAAGCAGAGAAGATAGATCATTCAACTTGGATATTTGAACTTCTTTTTTCTTACACACCAAGCTTAAACCTAGTATCACAATGAAAGAGCAATTGAGAGTTCCTCAAATACTGGGAGATAATTCAACATTTTCAATATTTCACAGATCAATTCTATGTCAGCCTGAATTACAAGATAATATTGTAGTGCTTTGGTTTCATCAGACATCTCACACTAGACCATTGACTCTATACAGTGAACACAGAATGGGGAAAAAAATAAAATTCCAGACCTTGAAATGCTTAAATATGCAAATAAGATAATTTTATTTTGGAGGGAAGAAATCCTGATAAAACTGGAGTTAAAACATTGGGAAAAATTCTAATCATATGATTAAAAACCACATGTGTAAGTTTACATGTACAAGCCCATAAGCACATGTAAATCAAGACCTGACATGTTACATTTGTTTAGGGGTTCTTTTTGTCATCCCTGAACATTTATTTCTTGATCTACCTAGCTCAGAATTTCTTAGAACAAGACCTGGGAGCCTACCTTTCAGATATCTCACCCATGAATACTCTGGGTTTTGAAAAGAAAGACAAAACATCGTTTGTATTTACCAGTAATGAGAACAAAACACAAGTGAAAAGGTAGCATAGGATCTCTGGGAGGTAAAAAGGAGGAATACTGTGAAACAGACCCACTCACTGCTTCTGCTGGCAGCAGGGTTCTGCAAATGTTCCAAAGTGCCACAGCCCGGAAATGCCACAGCCCGGCACAATGGAGCAACTCAGCAGCTCGCCCTCAATTTCTTCTTCTTTCAAAGTTTTTGAATTTGGAATTTGAAGAATGAAATCCAAAGGCCAGAATCTGTGAGTGTAAGAATAGAATCTGTTGAAGTACAAGAACACAAGACTTCCACCTTAACACAAGGCTTGATCATAGGTTTTCTTCCTCAGAACTGGCAGCGCTAGGGATTTATATAGCACATGGTTTACTGTGATTGGTCCAAACTTATGCTAATTAGGGTTTGAAAAATGTACCAATGCTATTGGTCCAATTTTATGCTAATTAGATTTGGAAACACACTAACGCTATTGATCTATTGTTTTCGGCAGGGAGTGGTGCACACCAGGGATTGAACTCTGGGGCACTTGACCACTGAACTACATCCCCAGCCCTATTTTGTATTTATTTAGAAACACCATCTTACTGAGTTGCTTAGCACCTCATTTTGCTGAGGTTTTCTTTGAACTCATGATAAGAAAACCAAAGGTGAGGAGCTTCCAAATGCACCCAGGGTCTGAGCTGAGCACTGACTCAAGAATAAAGATGCTAACAGGAGCTTACTAAATGTTCACATTCAGGTATATACATTGCAGAAGAATTTATAATATAATTACTGTCACCTCTGCACCAAGCTTCGAGTTTTATGCCCAAAGGTGTTTAGCATAGTTTTCTAAAGAAATGAGAAATCCCCTTTTTAGAACTTCAGGAAAGTATAAGGTCTTAACACTACTGAGACACTGTGCAGGTACAATAGAGAAGGAAAGGTAAGCAATTTTGATAATATATTTGTAGAGACTATTATGGCTTTTGAAATAGTTTAACAAAATTCCCACAAAAATGGTGTATTCACAATAAACAAGAGAATGACAAAAGTGTTTTGAGATTCTTAGCAATTATGATGTAGCATAGAAATAAAAGTGATTATCAGAAGACTGAATTGAAATACCAATTCTATCACAAATCAGATTCAAGAACCTGAGGATAGCACTCCACCTTTATGAGATTCAACAGTCTTCTCATTAAAACTGTAGAATAAGCCAGGTTCATGGCACAAGCCTGTAATCCCAGCTGCTCAGGAGGCTGAGGCAGTAGGATCATGAGTTTAAAGCCAGCCTCAGCAAAAGTGAGGTGCTAAGCAACTCAGAAAGACCCTGTCTCTAAATAAAATACAAAATAGAGCTGGGGATGTGGCTCAGTGGTCCAGTGCCCCTGAGCTCAATCCCAGCTACCGCCCCCCATAACCCCCCCCCTTACCCCCCCCAAAAAAAACTGAAGAATACCTTCACTGCAGGGTAATTTTGAGGAGAGAGAGAGAGAGACATGGATGGGGAAGACAGGGAAAGACAACATATTTTTTTTCAAATCTTGGCAGAATTAAAAATGTTATTGCTTTTCACATAGTATTTTTAGAAACAAATTACTTTGCAAGCTATAATGATACAAGTTTTCTTCATTTAGTAAAATATCACACTCTAGTAGGCATTTTTGCCAAATATTTGAAATACAACTTGTTTAAAATTGAAGATGTGAAATCAGTGTCTAGCTGAGTGGGCCATAATTACTTATAAACAGAGATTAAAACACTCTGGATTCATTTCCCCAGTGCTCTGTAATTATTGATACTGTCCACCTTCTAGCTGAGCAGAGGTCACTGCCCATATCCCATATGTGAAGTTTATGCAAAATGTGGAGAAATGACCAAGACACAGAACATCACTGCTGGGAGCAACACTTTAGTCTGAAGACTAGATTTAAGACATGAGAGTAGGTGTCCCAATACTCACCAATCTCTAACTATGAAGTGAAAAAAAAAAAAAAAACAGAATTCTGTCAAATTTAGGAACAGAACACAGGATGCGTAATCCTAGCTTTCCGCAACCCGAAGCCCGCATTCTGCAGACGCTGGCTCAGAACTCTGCATCCCAGACGCACTTGCAGGGCATAGCAAGACTCCTGCTGCCTGCGCGGGGGAGGAGGCACTCAGCGTTTATGCACACTCTGTGGGGCTGGATAGACATTGGTGTGATGTGGTCCAAAGCCATGGAGACTGTTGTCAAGACAAGTTGATATTAGAAGTATATGCTGTGGAAACACAGTCATCAGGACTCTGAGGATCCTCTGTTGCTGTGATTCATCTCAAAATAGAAATGATGGACTTAATTTTTTTTAATAAATATTATCATAAAATAATTTCCTCAACTGGGGCAAACAAGTTGTGCTTGATGAAAGTGGTAAAAATCATAGAGAAAGAAAAGAAGGAAGGAAGGAAATTTAAATTACTAAAATTAGAAACTTTAATCTATTCTTATCCTACATATTATCTAAAGATATTTTTACTCCAATCCCCCAGTTTCAAATAGTGGAGATAGAAAAAGTTATATAAGCCTTATGAATTTGAAGGTTGAGTTTGACCATAATGCATTCACACTAAGAAAAAGATTAGTAATGCCCTAAGACAGTACTAATAAGAAAGAGGTTTTTAAATTTCATTGAACAACTGTATAATAGGGCATCCTGGGTGTTTTAAGACATTATATTTTTCAATCTTCACATATACCTTTTAAAATACACTTTTGATTTCCAATAATACAGTGAAGAAATGAACTCAAAAGGTCATGTAGTTTATTTAATGCAATACAACTGGAAAGGAGAGAGCCAAAATTTGAAACCTGGTCCTGTTTTTTGTTTGTTTGTTTGTTTCTCCCTGAACAACAAATGCTATCAGACTTAAGGAGAGGTGGGTTGGTTCAGCCCCAGCTGAACCCTTACAAACTGGGGATACATGTAGAAGACATCTAGAAGGGGGTGATCCTGGGCAAGCCCAGGAAGCCCTCTGTGAGTTCACTTGTATGTCTTGAGGTAACTCAGCACACAGTTGGGGGACCTCAGGATTAGCAGTCAGAGATCAGCCCGAGAGCCTCAGTCCTGACCATGGAAACAGACCAAATTCAAAAAGGCACACCGACAAGCTCCCGTGGCAAGAGATGCAGTGATGAAATACTTTGTAGATCTTGTTGGTTGAGTCAACAAAAAGAATAGAAAAGAGAATACGCCCAGGCACTCCCGCTTCCTGGCCCTCCCTGTGCTGTGCATTTATTGTTCTGGTTTTGTCCTCAGAAATGTGCGGCTCTGGAAGAGTCACTTCATGGCACTTGCCTTGGGAATATTTACCTAAACCGTGAAGAGTTTCAACTAAAAGCTTTCTAAGACTGCTTCCAGATGATGTCTTTGACTGCATTTAAATGATGTCTTTTTTAGATGATGTCTAATAAACAATTCCAGAACAATGATTGGTAATTAATTCTTAAATAAATGGGCCCCTGTGTCCCATGTTCATTATAACCTAATCAGAAATATAGGATGCAGAAGCAAGTTTCAAAGCACTGGAATCATTTTACTTTTCAATGAGCAAAATAAATGAGTGAAAGAGAAAGGTAAATTATAGGATACGTTAAATTTCATATTTGATATGGGCACATGAGCAATTAAAACAGCACTCATTTCAGAACAGGCATTTTTCTTTTTGCAGATTCAGTGGGTTTTCTTGGAAAATCTGCTCCTATCAGCAGTGAATGCTAAAAAAAAAAAAAAGAAAGAAAGAAAGAAAGAAAAATATTGTATGATTGACAGCACAGGAAAGAAGCTAATGAATTATTCACCAAAACACATCTATTGTAAAATAATTTACAATTTAAAAAAAAAATTATCAGAGGCAAAGGCTTCTTCCCAAAGTGTAAATCCACCTCTGTAGCTAAGTAAAACTCAAAGGAAAAAACTGAAATAAAATGAAAAATAATTATGATAATTCTGTGAATTTTACCCTCTGAGAACGGAGTTCACACCTCCAGGACTCAGGTAGGATTTTTTCCTGAAGGGAATGCAGTAGGTGTTTCTTAAGTGAACTTAAAGAGAGATGTCGATGCTCTTTGAGCGTGATTTCAAGAGATTTTTAGAGAAAGGTAATAGGTAAAATATTCAATGAAAAGAAAAAAGAACTTTGGTTATACAATAATCATATCAAAAAATAACAATAAAATATAGCAATTGAAATGCAACAGTGGAGCCGGTGGGAACTTATAGCACTGTCTTTTCTGATTGTGCTGAAGCAGTGGGGAGTCACTCCGTCACTAAACTTGGCCAGCAGAGCCTCCTTTGGCGACCTCTCAGATCCATTTGGTACTTGGATATGTCTACCACTAGTTTGGAGGAGCGCTGGAGAGCAGGGCACATTTGCACAGACTCAAAACCATTTCCACTGTTAGAATGCCCACCCAAACGTCATTTCCTTCAAATGGGTCACTACACACTCAATTCTGATGGGGGTGCACATTCCTACCATCATCATCAATAACAGTCATCTAAATTCTCGAAGGGTAAGGAAACCTACTAGCTATACCTCACATGTAGAGCAAGTATACAGGTCCAGGTGTTGGAATGAAAACCCCAAGAGTCAGGCAAAATGTGTTCAGACCTCTGCATAAGTATTGGTGTATCAGTTGATGTGTGTTTCAGTGAGAACTTTGGCTTGGCCTGTTCTGTCTTACAAACTTGCATAATTACATAAGGGAAGGAAGTTAAAGGAGAAACCTCCTTTGCCCACAATTAACCTACAGCGTGATGAACTCATTAGCCTTGGATGCGAGGTACAGAGTAGAGCATGAGACATAATTGAACCTATACTCGTCTCCCATCTGAATGGCAAGGAGTAAAACCCATCTGTGCCTCCTTCTCGGGTTTCAGTTTATAGACATTGGCTTCCCTCTGAACTTTGTGTAACTTTTCCTGTCACCTTCAACCTTTCTGGGGTCCTACAAGGAAAGACCATTTTTCAGTTTAATGGATGTGATTCTGTTTCAGCCTTGCTGACACCATGGAAACCCACACAGGTACTATCAGCTATCCCATCCCGTCCTCCACTTCCATGCTCCTTCCTGGAGAAACAAGAACGTTAGCTCAAAGTTGTTGATAAGACATTGTTTCTAGTTGGCCAATTACAAGTGGGTCTCAATTCACAGGGGAAAAGGTCTTCATGGCAGCAATATACTGTATGACAGAGTGCCTTCCACATCATACGACTCAGTGTGGACACATTAGGTACTTGGTGCTCATCAAAGAGTTAGAGACTCAAGAGGACAGGAGTGTCCCACAACTGCATGGTGCAGCTGGGAGGTAACCCAGGCACTCAGACTCGAGTTCTAGAATAGTCTTGCATAGGCTACAGCTCGCAGCTTCAGCCAGTTGTCAGTGTTCCAAGCCCAGAGTGCTCCTCTCCTTCCTGCCATCCTAGCTAATTCTCCAGTTGGCCTTCTAAAGCTGAGAGGAAATAAACAGCTGGGGAACATTATCACTGCTCTCTGGAGTCCCCCGGCCTCCTCTGTCCCTTGTGCTCCCCTCACCTCTGCGATGCTAGCCGGGCTCTTTGTGTTGTTGTGCTTTATGCTTAATGTGGCAACAGAGAGCAGCAGACTATCCACTGGCTGCACACGGAGGAACTCTCCACTGTCCCAGCCCAGAGGGAACCAAGCAGAGAATCACACCAATGCCAGAGCCCAGAGAAGCGAGAGCTGCTGGGACCATTTTGGGGACAATCTGCCCTTAATGACACAGACCACGTTGTCATAGGCTGGGGAGAGAAAGCTTAAATAGCCAGAGAAGCACTCACTGGAGTGGTTCTTAGAAACAAGTTCTAAGAGTAAGAAGGGTAGGAAACCAGATGAAAGGGAGAGGATGGAGGGACACTCTGCTCAGCTCTGAGGGTGCTCTCCTCTGTTAGGAACCTTGCCTAGAAGAAAGAAGAGAGAGGGAGCAGTGCCAGAGGAGGCAGCCACAGAGAAGAAGGTTTGCAGCTTGTTTCATCGTTTTCACTTGTGTTTTAGGTGGAAGTGATGTCAGAAGTTTTGTTGTCTGAGAAGAGTCAGTGGAGAGGAAGATACCGAGGTTCTGAGAGACCAAGCACAGCTATTCCCTGGGGGAAGATTGGTAAATGGAGACAAAGCTGGCTCCTATCTCCTTCTCCAGCAGGTGATTGAGGCGTGAAGAATGGGACAGTTTATACCTCCGTGTTAATGATTAGACGGGCAATAATGTGGGAAGGTGTTCATTTGCACAGCGATACAGCCGGCAGGCACTCAAATCGACTTCCTTGGAAGGCTCTCTTGCCCCACGTCTCCCCGTAGCTGCAGAGCACTCAGAAGCTCTGGGAAAATTTGCCACCTGCTGTAATCAGATTATCAAGAACAATGATGCTATGGGGACCTGGCCCTCAAAGCAGGATTCCTAAATGATTTTCAATTTACTGTCTTCCTGATTGAGAGAAAAGAGAACATTTTTATAACGTTTAATTTTTGAGAAATTAAAGGTCCTATGTCTCAAGAAAAGGGAAACAGAACCATGTAGTATTTTTGCAGTTGGAGTTGAGTATTCTAAAACATCACGTGAAGCATTGTTAGAAACAAAAAGGGCTTTAGGTTTTATGCAATATAAATTACTTCCTGGACTTTTTCAGGAGAACATGCAGTCATCCTCTCAGATGCTACTGACAACATCAATAAAATACTACAGGACCACCATCATGCCACATTCAAAGACATTGCCAATAAGATCCCCTTCCTGTCCTTTGATGACTCCGATTGTTCAAAACAAGGTGTTGATCTCTCTCCTGACAGTGTTCACTTAACCATTTCCCACAATTCCCACTTGTCAGAGAGAGGAATAATTTTGGTGAGGGATACCAGAATTTAAATCCTAGCCAAAGGATTTTGCAAAATCAACAAAATATTATAAGCATTTGTTTTGCTTTGAAATGAGAGTAAGAATAAAGAAATGTTCGTCACTAGTTCTTAAGGAATCCCTTCCCTATACTTTAGTTTTCAAAACCAGAGATGCTAAGGAAAGACCTCACATCCAGTGGCAGAAATAGAAAACCCCATAAAAGTAAAGCAGCAGGAAGTAACAGGTCAAAGTTATAAAAACCCAACCACCTGGAGGAAAGTATTTTCCCACAAATATTTAAGGTGATCTGAGATGCCTTTTGTGTTTTTTAGAAAAAGACCAAGTGGGAGCTAGACAGGAATGCTTTTCAGACTTATACAGGCACAATAATTATCTGAGGGCCACGTTCATTTCTGACCCCTTTATCCTCCTTCTCAAAGTCTCTTGATTTTTCAGAACACCTCGAGTAATTATAACAAACACATTTCTAGGGCAGAACTTCAAGAAATTCAGAGACAGAGACATAGACAGAGACAGAGACTGAGTCTTGAACATATATATTAGCATGCATCATATTATTTCCAGGTCTGCAGCCTGCACAATTCCAGGTCCTGGTGGCTCACACGGAGCATCTGCCTGTCTCCCCACAGCTAGGTTTGCAGTGTCCAGTATTTACACTCATGGATAATGCTACCAATTTAGGTATCACCAGTCAATCATGTTTTGCAATGCCCTTGGCTTTCGGCCTGGTCTTTAGCTATTTCTTCCTCCTGTATCTAATTGCCCTTGGAAAGGGGAGGGAGAGGAGAATATGGGAGGGGAGAGGAGAGAAGAAAGGTTTCTGGCACTCCTACCACCTGCACACAGGTAAGGAAAAAGGAAGATTGTTGGAAGAGGGTTGGCTTCAGCCACCCTGGAGCACTTCCCACAGCCCACCACTAGGGGCACCAATGGAAGGATGAATCCCAAAGGACCATATGGTCACCATTCTAGAGTGCCAGAACTCTTCTTGGGAAGCAGAGGGACTCTCTGGAGAAAGGTGAGGTCAGGAGGAAGGAAGATAGAAACGTTTTAACTTTAACCATTCAAGAATGAAGTAAACAGCCAAACATCACATAAGGCCCAGATCTCGGTTTTTAAATTACCATCTCCTGTAAAAGGAACCAGGGCTGTCTGGAGATGGGGGGAGAAGGAGCTGCATGACCCTGGAGCACCCGGTGCTGAAAGAAAGGTTTTTAAAAATGATTCCTTCAAAATTTTTAAGGAGGTTAAAATAATCTTAACGTGCAACAGAAAAACAGGATATTATGGAAATCTAATCCAACTCCACAAAACCAAAAACAAATCCTCAAAAGCAAAAAAAAAAAAAAAAAAAAATCTTAAACATGTTCCAAAATTTTAGAACAGCTGAAAAAATAATAATACATATAATATCAGTTTTAATGAACATATCTGCATACCTTTTAATAATACAGCTTTCTGGATGTGCAAATCCTTGCTCATTTGTGTGTGTATGTGTGTGTGTATGTGTGTGTTAATGGTAAAAGCCACAAGTCTGAGCCAGGTGTGCAGCATGCATCTGCAGTCCTGGCTATTCAGGAATCTGAGTCAAGAGTGTTGCTTGAGTACAGAAGTTTGAGGTCATCTCGGGCAACACAGGGACACCTCATCTTTAAGAAGAGTGATATTTTCAATGAGCATGGTAATGACAGGCTACTTAATAAGTTCCACAGAGAAACTGGCCTTTTATTATTTAGTATATAAAAAGATCTCCACCTCACATGAGATTTTATGCAATCCCTAGTAGATTAAGGTTCTAAATGTGGGACAATATATTTATAATCTTGGAATGGATAAATGTGAATGAAAAATTTGCAAATAAATGCAAAATTAAAGGAGTTCAGCAGGAAAAATGAAGAAAAGAAAAATGCAATGATGAGAGAACAATAAATATTTTGCAATGAACAATGAATTTCTGGATGGTTGATATCTCTAACATGCACACAGTTCCTTCTTAGGCAGCATTCATGTATTCAACAAATAATTTCTGAGATGTAAGTACCAATAAAGATTGTAGTGATACATCCAGGAAGACTGTAAACCTGACCCTTACCCACATGAAACTTAGACTTTAGTGAATCTTTTAAAAAATGAATTAGGGAAAAAAAGTCAACCAATAAATAAAATGATCACAGGCTAAGAATTTATGAATGGATGGAAGTGTATGAGGAGAAAACTGCACAGGATGATGTATTAGGTAGGTTCTCTTAATGAATGGCACTGGGTTAAGGACAGAATAAAATGAGCCAACCACCTGAAAAGTGACCAAGGCACCTGGAACAGCATGTGCAAAGTCCCTGAGGCAGTCAAGCTGTGTTTTCTTTCAGACACTCAAAGAATTCCAAAATGACCACAATGAATTAGAAAAAACAATTGAATAATTAAACTCCAGAGTATGAAGAAAGACTTATCTTGTCTTCAGACCCTTTCTCTCCCTCTCTTCTGCCTCCTTAATTCATTCTCTCTCTCTCTCTCTCTCTCTCTCTCTCTCCTTACCAGCTGTCATGAGCTCAGCAGCTCTCTTCTACCACACCTTTCCACCATGATGTTCTGCCTCATCTCAGGCCCAGACAAATGGAGTCAGCCAATCATGAACTGAAACCATGAGCCAATGTAAATCTCTCCTTCTTTAAATTGTTCGTGTCAGGCATTTGGTCACAGTGAGGAAAAGCTGACTAACACAGTGGAGAAATATCCAACACTCTGGATTTTGGTCAAACAAATGCCTCAGCAAATAATGGGATATTACCCAATTATTCAGAGTTGATGAGGTAGAGGATTGTTTCTCTTTGTCTTGGTATTCTTAAGTCTTTCCACCTAGGTCTACAAGTATGTATTTAATAAATATATAATAACATTCAGATAAATTTAATTTGGGGTTACCTGAAAAATCAAACTCTTCTGGAAGAAAAAGACTATAGTTTACATTTTTTTCTCTGACAAAGTATTTAAATTTTAATGTCTTTTTTTTTTTTTTTTGCTTCTTCTTTGTAAAAATTCTGAAGTCAGCTTTATTGGGTTCTAACTTCATCCATTCTCTTCTACAATTAAGAAATTTTGTACTTGCTGCTAAAACTCTGCATGGACATTTGGTCTATAGCAAAGTAGAAAAAAATTACATTTTCTGCATTAAAAAGGCTTTTAAAATATATCTGCTAAGGCAGGTTAAAATGTTTCTTGGATAGCAAATGGCATTAAAAGGGCTTTTCCCCCATTAAGTTAATGTAGTATTACATTTTAATAAATACAAAATGAAATAATTGCAAATTTGATATATTTAATGTGAATTCTTGGTTGAAGGAGGTAAATTTATGGCCACCAATTGGTTTTTTAAACACAGACATTACTTTTTTCCCTACTCAGAGCATTCAGGTATGTAATATTGACTCGCCCACATTCTAACACCTTTTATTTCTCTGTGGTATGGAAAAAGAAAATAGTTTTCGTGCTGCAACAAATGTTGCAGATGCTGTTTGCATGCCTTGGGTTGGCTTGCTCAGGCCTTGAAATCTGTCCACATAAACCTGTATTCCTCAGCTAATTCTCTTTTCCTGGTGGTAGATTTATTTACTTTTTAACAAGAGTGTGTGCTGTTTCCGTCATTACATCATCCACAAGGATGCAGATGATTAAAGCAACAATACAGAAGAGGCCCGGATGAAGGCCTTCACTGTCTTTGTACAGTGAGGACTGAGCCGACAGGCTGGAGCAGTCTCTTCATGTGCATTTATCAGCTCTTTGGGGAGTGCGGAATTCACTCCTTTATTTGTGGTCGGATGACAGTTTCAGGGTTAGTGAGGATGTGGTCAGGCAATGGTAATCTTCAACCCACACACAAAACACAGCACTAAAATGTTTATTATTAAGTGCATATGATTTAGCAGGGTCATTTAGAAAGATGATTCATCCTCAGTAGGTGTAAACCGGTTCACTAAACCTAAAGATTTGAGGGAAGAGAAAAAGATGGAATGATTTCTTGATTCCACTTCAGGCTAATAGCCAGGTGATTCAGAGTCCTTAAGAGCCCTGATTCAGGCCTCATTTCTCACTGTTGATAGGTTTCTGCAGTTTCATGCCAAACAATTCATTCATCTTTCCACTCCTCAAGCTATGTAAATCTCCAAAATGAGCCTCTAACAGGGATCTAGGGATTGCTACTTCTTAGTATGTGCTTCCAAGTTCTAACATTTTTCTTCATTCTTTTTTGAACTTGACTCTGTATCTATGTATGCCCCCTGCCATGTCATCATATATTTTCACCAAATTGTGCAGAGGGTGCTGGTTTCCTCCAGTGCCTCTCCATCCCCTTGCAGACAGGCCATGCCCATTTTTTTATTCTGTCTCGTACCTGGCATCTCAGAGAATTCTATGGTAGACTCTCTCTTCAGGTAGCTCTTGTCCTCTACCAACATCTTTGCCTTTATCTCTTTAAACTCTGCTTTCAGCAAGCTGCCAATTAGAAAAGCTCTGAAAATCTCATCCTCTGAATTGTGCATAGCTCATAGCTGTTTGCTTTATTTCCCTTGGGAGAACTTGTATTGTAAAAGGACCCAGGTCCTTGGCTTTAACCAGTCAACCACAGCTAAGGGCAGCAGAATATCCTGGAATGAATGTTTAGAAATGTTGCATTCCAGGGTACAGTGCCATAAAATTATGCTTTCTAAAACTTTCCAAGACCAAAAATGGAAAATTCAAACTATTTAAAGAAATCAAACACCTGAGACGTCACCATGCTGTGCTACCATTAGGGTGAAGGCAAAGGGCTGCTGTGCCTTTCAAATATTTTCACCTTGCCTCCTGGTGATGTTTTTTTCACAAAGTATGTAATGCATGAGAGCTTATAATTTGGCTTCAGGTTAAATGTCAAGGAAAAGAGTTATATAATAAACAGCATCTATCTCTTGCAACCTTGGTCATCGCAGGATCTAAGTGTTGCAACCTACACTGCAAAACAGCTGCACCTCTGATTAAGAGGGAATTGCATCTCTTCACCAGCAAGGTGATGCTCTCTTGTTTCACTGGTTGTCCTCATAATCCAGCATCCAGGAGCTTCACAATATTTTTGTTAGCTGATTACAAAATTTTTATTGTTATTTGTTTAATGTCAAAAGTAATGTGTTTGCTACAGCAAACTTAGAAAATGCAATGGAAGAAATTACCCTCTTTCTACTGTTAACATTTTTATGACTATCCCTTCATTCACTTATTCACTCATCCATTCATTCAGAAAATATGCCAGGGACTGCTCTAAGATCCATGGACAAATTACGTAAAACTCCTATTCTCAAGATAGCATTGTAGGGCTGAGGCTGTGGCTCAGTGATAGAGTGCTTGCCTACTATGTGTAAGGCACTGGGTTCAATCCTCAGCACCACATAACAATAAATTAATTAAAGGTATTGTGTCCATCTACAACTGAAAAAAATGGAAAAAAAGATAGCATTGCAGTGGTGCAGGAAAGCCAATAAAAATAAAACAGATACATTCTATGAAAATGTCAAACATGACTAATGGGACTAAGATGTCCTGGGGAACAAGTGCTACTTCTGATTGGTGGTAAGAGAAGACCTTTCCAAGAAGGCAATGGATGGGCTGATTATCTGATGATAAAAAGAAACCTATTCGGTGACACCCTGGAGAACCAAAATCTACACAGAGTGACAGGCTGTGCAAATACCTAAGGTGGGAATAAGCTTGGTGTATCTGAAGAACAGCAAGCAGGTCAGCTGACTGGAGCATGACCACAGATAGGAAAACTGATGGCTACATGGGAGAAATAATCAGGGCTAGGCCACGTAGAACTGTACTCTCCAGTACGGAGCTACTAGCCACATGTAGCCACAGAGCACAAAAATTGAGATGTGTTGTAGATGTAAAGACATGTACAGACTGAATTTTGAAGATAAGGTTTTATTTTTAAAAAAAAGGAATCATCTTATTGATAATTTTCATATCCTTTGTATATTGAAGTGATATTTTTTTCAACATTAGAGCAGATTAAAAGTACTTTCTGCTACTAACTCACTTGTTTTACTTTATCTAAAGTAGTTACTAGAACATTTTAAATTGCCTATGTGACGCACATGGTTTTATGGATAGCATCAATAAGGAGTCTTGTACGTCATGATTGAAAGTCCAATTTTATTTTAAATAGAACGAGAAATATTTAAAAGATCCCAGGGAGTGTTATAGTGTGTTTACCTTAATGATATTATATTGTTTCTGTGAAGAAAAAGGTCAAGAATAAGAAGCCCCGGGCATAAAGTCAGTGATGGTAGCTCAGATCAGGGTAGGGTAAAGATAGTGAAAGGATAGTCTCAGAACTTATTTTGAAATTGAACTGTAGGTGAGGGGATGATGTCCACGTAGCACCATGAGCACTGGATGTCCCTGGTGCCATTAGAGGGGAAGGGGAGGGCTGAGGAGCAAGGTCTAGAGAGCAGGAGCAGCACAAGTTCTGTCCTGGAAATGCTGCAAGGTGTCCATTAGACATCCCAGTCCACTCTTCAGTATGGAAGTCACACAGATCAGGAGGAGTGGAGCGGAATGGGAGGGAAGACCCCACGGGCTGCAAGAAACTAAGCACATGGCAATCTCCCCAAGCGAGTCACTCATTTCAAAGAACAGAGAGTGCTTCCCCATATCAAACCCTGTTGATCAGGACAGGAAGCTGTGGATGGAGAAGCACTTCCTCTGGCCACAGGGAGACAGTCAATAAGCCCGATGAGGGCAGTCGGTCTTGGTAACCGTGTAAATCCCACTAAGATATATGGAAGAATGTGAAGTGAGAAAAAGGGAAAATGAGAACTCAGCAGATCTTTTTAGAAGATTTGTTGTGAAGAAGAAACAGCAAATAAATTCTCAATTTTACTTCTTGAGCTTTAGGAGTCTTGTTAAGGAAGTTGGTGAAGATTTGGGCCTATGTTTTCTTCTATTAGGAGCAGGGTCTCTGTTCTAGTGCCTAAGTCTTTGATCCACTTTGAGTTGAGTTTTGTGCAGGGTGAGAGAGAGAGGTTTAATTTCAGTTTGCTACATATTGAATTTCCAGTTTTGCCAGCATCATTTATTGAATAGATTATCTTTTCTCCAGTGAATGTTTTTGGCACCTTTATCTAGTTTGACATAATCATATTTATGTGGGTTTGTCTCTGTGTCCTTTATTCTGTACCATTGGTTTACAAGTCTATTTGGTACCAATACCATGCTGTTTTCATTACTACAGCTCTGTAGTGTAGTTTAAGATCTGGTATTACAATGTCTCCTGCTTCACTTTTCTTGCTTTAGTTATTCTGGGTCTCTTATTTTTCCATATAAATTTCATGATTGCTTTTTCTAGTTCTATGAAGAGTGTCATTGGGATTTTGATTGGAATTGCATTAAATCTGTATAACACTTTTGGTAGTATGGCCATTTTGACAATATTAATTCTACCTATCCAAGAGCATGGGAAATCTTTCCATCTTCTAAGGTCTTCTTCGACTTCTTTCTTTAGTGTGCTGTAATTTTCATTGTAGAGGTCTTTAACCTCTTTTGTTAGATTGATTCCCAATTTGTTTGTTTGTTTGTTTGTTTTGATGCTATTGTAAATGGAGTAGTTTTCCTAGTTACTCTTTCAGTGGATTCTTCACTGATGTATAGGAAGCCACATCAATGTTTGTAGCAGCTCAATTTACAATAGCTAGACTATGGAACCAACCTAGGTGCCCCTCAATAGATGAATGGATAAAGAAAATGTGGTATATATACTCAATGGAATATTACTCAGCTTTAAAGAAGAGTAAAATTATGGCATTCACCAGTAAATGGTTGGAGTTGGAGAATATCATGCTAAATGAAATAAGCCAATCCCACATAACCAAAGGCTGAATGTTTTCTCTAATATGCAGATGATAATTCACAATAAGGTGGGGGCACTAGGGAAGAATAGTGTTACCTTAGATTAGGTAGAGGGAAGTGATGGGAGGGAAGGAGAGGGGATGTGGGGATAGGAAAGATAGTAGAATGAAACAGACATTATTACTGTATGCATATATGTGACTGCATGACCAGTACGATTTTTGCAATATGTACACTCAGAAAAATGAGAAATTATATCCCATCTATGTATGATATATCAAAGTGCATAGATGCATTCTACTGTCATGTATAACTTATTAAAGCAAATTTTAAAAAAAATTAAAGAAAAAGAAACAGTAAATAAAAGGAATAGGAGCTAGGAAGAAAATGAAAGATGTAATTCTTTTATCATTCACATCTATCAGAGTTTCTCTGTGTGTTAAAGAGGATTATCCAATAATGTAGAGAAAGCTTTGCAGGAGATAGCCAGTCATAGACCTGCGTTCTAGAGGACACT
The DNA here is from genome assembly GCF_021218885.2 of Marmota monax. Taxonomy (NCBI): domain Eukaryota; kingdom Metazoa; phylum Chordata; class Mammalia; order Rodentia; family Sciuridae; genus Marmota; species Marmota monax. Next base: position 3,509,332 of record NW_026695217.1, on the reverse strand, counting down.
AATGGGAACAGGCAGGACTGACCTTTGACAAAACTCAGAGAATTCTCATCTGAAAATAGGACAGAGTAGAGAAATACAAGATGATGTGGGTCTTGGTTTTCTCTCATCCTTGTGTGTGTGTGTTTGCAAACCTCATAGTGTACTGAGTTACAACATTTGGAGACACAGGTTTTACTTAATTGATTCATTGTGTTCTAGCTTCAGAGAACTCTTGATGACCCTTTGAGCAGATTTCTTGTATCAGACCTCTCATTTCACCATGGGGCCTTTGATGCTCTAGCTATTTAAAACCCCACGCAACGTGACTTGGCTAAGATTTTTGTTAATCCATAATCCAGAACAGTCACAGATTCTCTTCAATCTGGAGTCTCACATCCTTTATCTTGGTGAATTTTCTGTACAATTTCTCTTTCCTCTTCTCCTTTCCTATCATTCTGGAATTTCTATTATTTTGACATTACCTGAATTGCCCCTAAAATGATTACACCTTTCTTTTTTTCTTATCCATTTGTTTGTCTGTATGTCTTTTCCATCAGTTTTCCATAACTTTAGCACTATGAACTTTTTGCTTTTGTTTAAAGCTTTAGGGCTATGGCATTTTCAACTTATCAGAGATCTCTCTTTGATTTCTACCCTTCTTCATAATTTTTGCTTTTATTGTGTGCATCCAATATCTACCCTATGCCTCTGAGTCTATTAATCATGATTTATTTGAGGTCTCCTTTCAATATTGCCTCTGAACCTTCTTGGTCTTTAGTCATTGGCTTCTCTTTCATGTTAGAGGCTTTTAAAAAAATTTTTTGAGATGCTTAGCTATCCATTCCTACTTACACTTTGCTCTCAAGCTCTCAGTGAGAGGCAGAGCATTCCTTCTGGTAGACTTCACTCTGAGATGCCTTGGGAGACCTCTAATGGGCCAAATCCAAGGGCATCCATCCTGTTCTTTATCCAGTATATTGGATTGACTTCTGGAGGGACAGGAGCAGACCTGAGTCTCCAACTGCTCTTATCTGGGCTTCCAGATTGCCTCAAGCTGAAAGCCAATCTGGAAGCACATTCCTTCCTATAGACCTGAGGCTAGCTTCAGGTCTCTCCATTTTCTAAGGGACACATGAACTCCCTTCTCACTGAAGAGAGCAAGAAACTCATTCCAAAGAACGCAGTGTGCTTCTATAGGAGTACCTTTTGGGTACATGTGATCTTTCTCTACCTTGTCAAGCCACTTATTATTTTGCATCTTCATGCTTGGCATTGAGAATTAGAGATGCCTCCTCATTTCCCAACAGATGAAATGGATGCCTTGCTCTCTGGAAGGACAGGGATATTGTCACTCTGCCATCCTACACCAAAAACTGTTACGATGCAATTTTAACAATCCTGATTCTTTAAAAATATGGCCTTTGAGAAACTCCAAATTGATAACTTTTAATAAGTGTTCTACATTACCACATCCTTGCTGGATATTAACTTTTATTCTAATTTTGAATCAATGCCATAGGTAATAAATAGTATCTTGTTTGAATTTGCACATTAAAGATCTAGAAGTGCTATTGTCTCCTTGAAACAAAAGCTTCAGAATCTGTATTATAGCAAGAGTGGTCAACAGCTAAGTCTGCCTTCCAAGTAAAATAGGGGAGACTTTGTAAAGAAACTGATATTTCACCTATATCTTCCAAATACTCCTCTAGTTTCCAAAGAGGCATTTATAGGAATAATTATATACCATGGGAAAATGGAAGCGAAAGAGAGACCAGCACATTCAGAGACTAGGAAAAGATTTGGGAGAACCAAAAGAGATAATGCATAAGAAAGGATTAAGGGACAAGTAAAAAGTATGCATAAATTCAAAGAAGCATTATTTTTATTGATATTGATTCCATCTTCTTCCTGGAGTTTTGCATCTTCTCAATGAATAATATATATGCTTAATGGTTTAGTTTACAAGGAACCCACAAATCTGCTTCAAACGAGCACTAGAAGCCACTCAATTCCAATTTCATAAGAATTATTACTTGACAAAACTCATAAAACTGCCCTCTGACTTTCTCATAGTTGAGAATCAGGCTCTAGCCAATGGTGGTGATCCATTGTGCAAAGTCCCCTGAGGCCAGCTGGTCTTGGCTCAGAGGTGGGGACAAATGTCCTACTCACAACAAGAGCCCAATGCCATGAGTCCCTCTGCTTTGCTGTTTTGGGACCTTCTCCTTAGCCACAGGAGGTCTGGGAATGGCAAGCCACCTCCACCTACACAGGTAAGCAGCAACCCTCTGCTGATGAGAGACAGAAGTCTAGATAATTGCCCCAGCCATCCTGCCCTCTAAGAGCACAGTGGTAAGGAATGTTCGCCACAGATACACAGAGGTCCAGGTGGGGCTGAGCCTCTCTTGCTCACAGGGGCATTTGCAGCATCAAACACACACCTGGCTCCTCTTCCTTCTTTTTCTCATTTTCCTCTCTTTCTCTGTCACGTCTGCTTCTTGGAATTTCCTCTGGAATAAACTGTTTATTTTCTTTTCCTCAGGTTCTGGCTTTGGGAGAATCAGAGAGGACATAAGTTGAACCGGTGCCTCTACTATTCACCTCTTTCATCGACTCACATCATTTACGAGAATCTGGCTATTTCCATGACTTTATCTTAAAGAATAAAAATGATTTTAAATTATGGCCACTATTTTTCTTCTTGTTGACGTTGATTATATATATATTGGAAGAAAGACTGATCAGTGATACATATAGGAAAAACACTAAAATAAGAACCGCAGTCCAAGCAGGGTGGCATACACCTGTAAATCCAGTGGCTAGAGAGTCTGGGACAGGAGGATCATGAGTTCAAAGCCAGCCTCAGTAACTTATTGAGGCAATAAACAACTCAGTGGGATCCTGTCTCTAAATAAAACACAAAACAGGGCTGGGGATGTGGCTCAGTGGCCGAGTGTCCCTGAGTACGGAAAAAAGAAGAAAAAAAAACAGAAAATCTATTTTTTAGTCCTATATTCTGTGCTACTTGGCAGTGAAATCACAGAAAAGTCATTTTATCTTTGTAAACATTCACTTTCCTAAATTATTAAAATACAAGCATTGGATGTCAAAGGTTTTCTTGAGGTATTGATTTTACAATTTCATGAAATCATAAAGAGGCATTTTTGACAAAACTGTCCAATGGCCCTGTTTCCAGATGTTCAGTTGGACATGGTTTGGAGTGTCACCTTTACCTGTCTCTGAACTTGCTTCTCCACATCTGGAGTAACTTCCCACCTGCTGAATCCAAACCTGTCCCTGGCTTAAATAGTCCCTAAGGCTTACAGGGTTCATGATTTTAAATATATATCATATTTAATTTATGTAAATAGCAGATTCTTTCTGCTTCTAAAGAACCTAACAAAGTAACCATGCTAACAGGAAATTTACTAAGAAAAACAAGCCCACAAATCCTATGCTAGCCCCACATTTTTACCCCTTTCCTATATAAGCCCTTCAAGTAATTCATGGATGAATTGGTCACCCAAGATGTGACCTTCTCATACCATCCCTCAACTTTGCATTGTCCCCTGATGGTGATGAAGTTTCAAGAGGAAAGCAAGGGCAGACCCAGGAGCAGGGGCAGGGTAGAACTCTGAGGTATGAATGGCTATTCTGTACTTTCCAAATGTCCCCATAGTTGGTGGCCAATTCACCAAGACTGGGGACAGTGTCTGACAAAGACATATTAGGGAAAAAGTAAAATAGTTCCTTTGTCCTAATTGAAGAAATTGCTAAAAGGAAATTGCTGCTCCCTGCAGGTGACTAAACAAGCTCTATTAGAGGCCCTTCTGTGGAAGGAGTTGGTTACGCAGCTTTGCTGCAATAAAATGACCCTTTCTCCCTTTTTCTTATAATTTACCTTTCAAATAGTGTTAACTAGGTTAACAATCTGATAACTCCAAACTTCCTGTGAGAGTCCTAGAAGGACACTTTCACAACCTTTTATAGTAATAAAGGTCAAATGCCTCAGTCAAACTCTCCTAAGAGCGAGGAGCCTTAGCTCATGTTTGCAGGGTGGGGAGCTGTGCACAGCTCAAAGTATCCAACCCCAAGCAGAAAATGTATCCAGTGCCTTCTTTTTCAACTTAAAAACTCAAATGAATTTACTTTTGACTCAGTAATAAAATTTAATTGATAATAATTTCTGCCTAGTATCTGAAACGATGTACTAATTACCCCACCAATGTTTAAGGAAGAATAATATAATTTTACATTTTAGTCTTATGCTTTTCATCTATTTGCAGGATACAATAGAATGTCCTTTTCATCTGTTTGCAGGATACAAAAGAAATGTCTGTCTTTCTTCTTGTGACACCTATTTCTGTACAATATATTCAATCTGGGAGATAGACTTCCCCCTTAATTATGAGCATATTTTTTATGTATCTGAATTCCTATATCATATAAATATGAATTTCAAAAGAGAAATCCATTATCTTTGCCTGAGAAATACAAGGATCAAAATTGCCATGTGAAAACAGGAGAAAAGAAGATTGTGTGGACTTTCAGACTTCATGTGGTCAGTGGTCAGCTTTGTAGCTGGACTGACTCGGGAGGGGTTTTGCTGCTAGCATCTGATCTGCCACAATGTGCAGGGTTAGATTCAAAGCCAGCAGAGTGCAGGGACACAACCATCCTGCTTCAATTCTCCTTTACTTCCTCTTACTTCACAAACTCATCCGTCAACGTTCTTTTCTTTTTCCTTTGCCGAACCCATCACTGCCTCCTTCAGAGCACATATTTGCACTGTTTCTGCCCCATATTTTCCTCTGTGGAAGACACCATTACTTCCTCCGTGGCCGACATCATTATTTTATAGCATTAAGGAAGAACAGAGGTCCTCTTCCTCCTTCTCCATTAGCTACTCTCCGACTTTGGTGTTTAACAATCCCTACCTTTCTTTGCTCAATTCTTACTTTGCTATCCACAAATTCTGTGAGACTGATAGCAAAACTCTGCCAAGAACTTTGAATATCACAGAAGATAACTTGGTGAAGGTGTCTGCTGGGATTTCTCAGGGCATGAAGACACTTTGGGGTGTGTTTATAGGTCCATTATTAAGTGACTGAAGTGTAGGGTGTCTGGCTAGAAGCTCTGTTTCTCATTGGCACAAAAGATGCGGGTTAATGGAGCAATTAAACATATTTTCGTATCCCAGAGCTGTAATAATGTTGAGAAAAGTTAAGTGAACTACTAAAAAGGAGAGAGAGTCGTGCCTACCGTGAAAGAAGACAAGATTAATTTCTGAAAAATGAGTAGAAATAAATGACAGGATTGCAAACCGCTGCCACTTCGCAGGGCATCCGAACTGACACTTTAAATCTTCTCTGCAAAATCTTGTTTTATTGAGGTGTGGGAAATATAAAGAAGAGAAATTGTCCTCCATAGGAGCAGATAATAGGGTAGTGTTAGATGGCCTGGGGAAAGCATTTGACAGAATGCGGGAGTTATCTAATTATGGAATGTCAATGTGAGATGACTATCTTGAAGATGTAAAAGGCTTTAGAAATTTGCAAGATGAAGTTCTGCACCAGAAGTTACCTGAGGCAGCCAGGGCGTGAGCAGAGGTGAAGATACTAAGGTGCTACATCCCAGCTTCAGGTGAGTCTGCTCAGCTGCTGAAGCTTGCACTCCTGTGCTTACCTTGCTCTCCTGCAATAGTGGAAGATGATTATGCCAGCTCACTTCAACAAGCCCCACTGCATCCCAAGTTTCTCCAGTTCCTCTGGTGGCTGGGGCCTGCCTGAGCTGCCTCTGTGGCGGAGAAGCACTCAGCTAGCTCCTAATGGCAGGCCATGCCCTCCAGCTTAGCGGCAAGCCCCAGCAGCTCACCACAATTTTTTTCTTTCTGGGCTCTTCTAATGAATTCCAAGGATTTCCAAGGGTGAGTGAGTGAAAAGCAGGGCTTATTCAAATATGAATAAAAACAGAACTCCCAAAGGTGAAGAGAAAACTCAATAGGGGTTGTCACTGGAGCATGCTAGAATATGGGTTTATCTAGCTCTTGGGTCAACATTATTGGTCCAAATTCATGGTAATCAGGGTTTGGAAAAGTACTTATGCTATTGCCTTGAGTCTAAACTTAAATTCTTGTCTGCCCGACTTCCCTTTTCTCCCCGCTGGTGGAGAAGCAGGAGATTGAGGTTGGCAGATCATGCATGCTTGAGGCTGGGGGAAGCTATTACACTGTGTGGCAGGGTCACTATGTGGCAAGCCCTGGCTCACTCTGCCTCAGGCCCGTGCTTTAGCCAGTCAGATCAGCCACTCCACAGCCACTTAGCAGGGATTATGGGCCATTGTGTGGCTCAGCAGTAGGGGAGCGAAATCACCACCATCAATTCCCTTGCCCACATGCATTTTCCTCTCCAAGATAATAGCCACCAGGATTCCTTTCTTCCATTCCAGAATATTCTGGATACAGGCCAGATGAGAGAAATTCTGATATATGCATAACTCTATAGATACTATAAATTCTTTAGTGATAAACACATATAAACGTGGATGTGTAACCAATGTGAATCTGCAATTTGTATACGTGGTAAAAATGGGAGTTCATAACCCACTTGAATCAAATGTATGAAATATGATATGTCAAGAACATTGTAATGTTTTGAACAACCAATTAAAAAAAAAACATATGTGTGTGTGTGTCTACACTATTTATATATGATAAGAAATAGACTTAAAATGAGCCAAAGAATTGAATTGACTTTTCACCAAAGATAATCTGGTAACAAATAACACATTGAAAATATGTCCAACATCAGTAATTATTATGTACATACAAATGAAAGCACCACCCATATCACTCTACACCTGTCAGGATGTCCACAAGCTGAAGGGACTGACCACGCAGAGTGCTGGTGGGGACATGGACACATGGCTGTTCTTATCCACTGCTGCTGGGAACATAGACTGGTACAGTTTGGCAGTTTATTAAAATGTAAAGCATTCAGTTTCTGTATGAACAAATCAATGCACCCCTGAGTATTTAGACTAGAGTAACACAAGTATGTTCCTGTAAGACCTGTTCATGAATGTTCTTAGAATCTTTATATGAAATAGCCCAAAACCAAATACCCATTAGCAGGTAAATGGGTAGGCAAACTCCACTATTCAGTATTTTTAAAAAAGAGAATTAACCACAGATAAATGCTACAGTTTGGATAAATCCCAAGATATCATATATTTTTTTATTTAGACAAACTGCTATTCAGAATTTTTAAAAAACTTAACTATTGATAAATGCTATAGTATTAATAAATTCCCAAATACCATGCCAAATGAAAGAAGCCAAGAGAAAAAGAAGGCTGCATAATTACATTCATATAGATTTCTAAAAAAAAAAAAAATGCAAACTATAGTGGCAGAAAGTAGATTAGTGGTTACAAGGGGAAGAAAATAAGAAGGAGCAGGCAGAAGTATGACAAAGGCCCGGACAGAGGTTGTGAGATGGATGATCCCACTGCCTTGATCACAGGGTCCTGGTGTCGTGGGCACACACACATACCTACGTCAGAACTTCTCAAACTGTGCACTGTAAATATGTACACTTGTTTTTTTTGTCAATTATGCGTCAATTAATCTCTTTAAATGTTTGCACTCTTGCTTTGCTGCTTAACTCTTGACCAGTTATAATTTGGTTTCTAATCCTATCATTTAGAGAAACAGCTTCAATAAGATCTTCATTAATATTTGAATTGCCAAATGCAAAAATAAAACAGCTTTCATCATTATTTTTACCGGAGCTCTCGGATGTGTTTGATCTTTGGGATAGCTCCCGTTTCCGGAATTTCTTCACGGGGCTGTTTCTGTGACATTTCATCCCCCAGTTCTAATCACTACACTCCCAGAACTCCTTTCTTTCTTCCAGGTGGACTCTCCTCCTTCCAGTTTCGGAGTCATGCATTTTCCCCAGGACTCCATGGGCACATCACCATGATTTAGAAAACATCCCTGAACATTCTCCTTGCTGCTCACAAACTCGATTGTGTCCTATGCACTGGGAACCAAAACCTGCATGGCAAGCAAGAGGACCATAAAAACCTCTGAATTCTACTACCAAATACTCAATGCATGTCTCCATTCACATCTTCCAAAGAAAATTGATTGAGTTTACTTGAACACTACAAATTAAAAACTGAGCTCACCATCTTCACTCTTTTATATCAACATAAACATAAGTATTTACTAACCAGAGGGATGACCCTATTAAACCAACACTTTGAAACAGTTGCCTATAAAACATGTGTGATGAAGATAATTCAAGGAAGTCATTTTGAAAAAGGAAGAAGCAGCCCAGAGACTTGCTCCTTGAAGGGAGTATGTTTATTTTCATAGCTAGTTTCTGTCCAAAGCAACGACACAGACCTGCATTAGGGGGATGTGATTCATGATGCAATCTCCCACTAAACGTCCAGTCTCCCAGCTTGCTCCTGGGCTTTCTTTCCATGCCCTCCAGATACTGAGCAAATGCACCATCTGTAGAGTCACAGACAGCCTGAGCTTTCCTGCCATCAGCTGTGGTTTCTTCAAGCTTCTCTCCTGGGGTACAAGAAGCTTGGTGTTCTCAAATGCTCTCACCTCTATGGTGAGGTTTTTCCCATCACATATGATGGCACAAGGTGGTCTGCCCACTGCACCCACTGGTCCACAGTCCCACTCCCATGCCCTTCATATGCTCGTCCAAGTCCAAGCCTGTGCTGCCCACATGGCTCTGTCCTCCTCCCAGCTGCTGACCACTAGGCAGTGCACAGCGGGCAGAATAGGGATAGGCTGGGGGACATGCTGTCTACCTTCACTCTTAAGCCACCGCCTGAGCCAGCAGCCACACTTTAAAATCTCATCATCCCTTGTCACCCAGCTGTCACCCTTCAGTTGTCACCTTGCATCAGTTCCTCATCATTTCTTGCTTTTGATACTGAAGCAATCTCCTAAGAGTAAGCTACTCCCTCGGCTGGCCATCTCCTCCCCACACCCACTTCACCCAATGGCTGCCCATTTTACCTTCCACTGCAAGGTGGCACTCTGTCAATGACACAGTGAAACGCAAAAGCCTTACAGTGGCAACCAGGACACAATATCTTCAGAAGCATGGCATGTGTTCTCCTTCCACACTGACTACTGTGGAAGTAAACACTGTGATGGCAGGAAAACCAGGAAAATCTTAGGTGTTAGGGTCAGTTTTTGGTTCTCCCCATACACCATCCCACCATGACTATCCCACTGTCTCTCCTGCTGTGATGCTCTCTCTTCTTCTGTTTTTCTGAATACTTTTATATGTCTATTCAGACTCAGATTAAGAGTCAACCACTCCTTTAAGTCTTGCTTTATGACTCACCACCTCAACCAGACCACTCTAACAACTGAGTCCAAAAGCCATTTATAGTAGTCCCCAAATATTATCGCTTGACCTACAACACTCTCCTAATCATTGGTGCTAGGACCAATTTTTACCAAAATATATATTCTGTTTTTTTCCTGATATCCAATGTGTCTCGGGTACTGTGAAAATAACTTTGTACTCAATGATCTCTCAAAACATCTTTCTGAATTAAGTGTTCTCACTTTTAAGAGATAATTTAAGAATTTGAGACTTAAAGAGGTTATTTAAATAACTAGTTGTTAATTGGGAGACATGGGATTTGAAGTGGTCTGTGTAACTGCAGAGCCTGAGCTCTTAATCACTATTCAGTGGTGAGTCTTATGCTCTTCCCACTCCCGCCCTCCCCAGGAGAAATTCTGTGCTCATCCTAGTGTGTTTAGGAATTGAGCCTGGCTCCGCTGACATTCAGCAGGTACTCCTCTAGTGAATGAATGAATTCTGACATCTACTTCAATTTCTTTCCACTCTTACATTTACTGACCATTACAGTAAAATTGGAAACCCAAATAACTTTTTAGTAGGAACAATTCTAAAAATGTATCTGCTCCAATTTGGTCAAGTTTTGTATCATGGAATCAATTTGTCTGGTGAGTTTTATTCTCTAGGGACTTCATTCATTCCCCGACCTTATAACTGGAGACACTATGGCGTGGAATAATAGGAAGAAACCCCAAATAAAGCACATTCTGATCACTGGGATGAAATGGATGGTATAATGAGTTTATGGCAGAGAGGATTACAAGGGGAAGACTGGATTGGTTTAGAAGTTTAGAATGGATACATAGAAGGTAGGGGCTGAAAAATGAACATTTGGTTGAAATGTGGGTAAAAGCTCAACGCCTGAATCTTCTTAGGGACAACCTTACGGTATATGAAACTTAAAGGAAGTTAAAGAAAAAAGTTAAGTCAATGTGAACAAATGATGTGGGGTGACTTCTAACACCTATATGCACATGAACTCTGACACTGCGTGCCTTAACTAAGCCAGAGAGTTGAGAAATGAGGAACTGGTTTCATGTGGTTGTGTACTTTGTTTTATCTTTGGTTTAAAGGAAGTAAGGTTTTGGCATGTATTGAAAGCAAAGTATCTGTACCTATAGAGGCTAACTGAAAGGTCTATCTGTTAACAAGCAGCTTGGGTTGCTTTGTTTAATGCACACATTAGGGTTAAAACTGAGCTAATAATGTCTTAAAAGTCAGGTTGCACACTTTTTGACATTTTTTTTTGCCATTTGTATTTCTTCTTTTGAGAAACATCTGTTTAGTTCACTTGCCCATTTATTAACTCTGTGTGTGTGTGTGTGTTAAGCTTTTTAAGTTCTTTATATATTCTGGATATTAAACCTGTGTCAGAGGGACAGGTGACAAAGATCTTCTCCCATTCAGTAGCCTTTTTCCTTTGCTGTGTAGATGTTTTTAGTTTGATTCCAGTCCACTTATTGATTCTTGGTTTTATTTCTTGAGCTTTAAGAGTTGTGTTAAGGACATCAGTGCCTATGCCGATATGTTGGAATGTTGGGCCTATGTTTTCCTCTAGCAGTTGCAAAGTTTCTGGTCTAATTCCTAGGCCTTTGATCCACTTTGAGCTGCTTTGTGTGCAGGATGAAAGACAGGGATCTAGTCTCATTCTTTTACATATGGATAGCCAGTTTCCCAATGTCCTTTTTTAAAAAGGCTGCCTTTTCTCCAATGTATGTTTCTAGCGCCAATGTCAGATGTCTGTAACTCTGTGGATTTGTCCCTGTGTCTCCTATTCTATTTCATTTTTCTTTGCCTGTTGCATGCCAATACCATGCATTTTTGTTGCTATAGCTCTGTAGTGTGATCTGAGATCTGATACTGTGATGCCTCCAGCATCACCTTTCTGGCTCAGGATGGGTTTGGCTATTCTGTATCTCTTATACTTCCAAATAAGTTTTAGAACTGTTTTTTTTTCCCTAGATTTTTGAAGATTTTTGATATTTTGATGAGGATTGCATTGAATCTGTATAAATTTTTTGGTAGTATGGCCATTTTGATACTATTAATTCTGCCCATCCAAGAACATTGGAAGTCTTTCCATCTTCTGAGATCTTCTTCAATTTCTTTCTCCAGTGTTCTATAGTTTTTAATTATGGAGGCCCTTTACCTCCTCACTTACATTTATTCCCAAGTGTTTTATTTTGTTAGGTCATTGCAAATGGGATACTTTTTCTAGCAGATTCAGATTCATTATTGCACTATAGGAAAGCTATTGATATTTGTATGTTGATCTTGTATCCTGCTACTTTGATGATTTTTTTTTTTTTAGCTCTAGAAGTCTTCTAATGAAGTGTTTGGGTCTTCTAAATATAAAATCATGTCATCAGCAAACAGATAATTTTATATGAAAAAAAATTCTTTCAACATCCTTAGCAATCGGCTAAATGCAAATCAAAAATACCCTGAAATTCCATCTGATTTTAGTCAGAATGGCAATCTTTAAGAATATAAATAATAAAAGGTATATTTATATACAGTTGGTAGATCGGCAAACTAGTACAACCAGTTGGGAAGCAGAGTGAAGATTCCTCCAAAGACCAGTAATGGAACCACATGGCCTATCTATCCCACTCCTTGGTACTTATCCAAAAGATCTAAAATCAGCATAGTATAATGATATAGGTGCATCAGTATTTATAGCAATGCAATTCACAGTAGCCAAGATAAGGAAGTAGCCCAGAGGCCTGTCAGCAGATGAACAGATAAAGAAAATATGGAAACTATAGAAATGGAGTTTTACTCAGACATAAAGAAGTAAAAAATTATGACATTTGCTGGCAAATGGATGGAATTGGAGAACATTAAGATAAGCAAAATAAGCCAGACTCCAAATGTCATATTTTCTCTCATATGTGGATGTCAAAGTAAAATAAGTGGAAAAAGGCACGGGATCCCATGAGAACAGAAGAGAAATCAGTGGTGTAGAGGAAGGGGGTTGAGAAGGAGGGAAATGGGACAGGAGAAGGGAAGAACTGAAGAATAAAATTAGCCAAATTATGCTATGTACATATATGAATATACCACAGTGAATCCCACCTTTATGTACATCTATAAAGCACCAATTAAAAAACAATAAATAAATAAGAGACCAATAGAATAAAGGAAGTTGAAAAGAGGGAGGGAGGGAGGGGAGGAGATGAAAGAAGAAATATTAGGGACTGAAATGGAGAAAATTATATTCCATGCATGAGTGATTACGTCAAAATGAACCCCACAATTGTGTGTAACTGTAATGCACTAATAAAGACATTTAAAAAGTAAGATACAATCAGCAGAAGAATATAAAGACTAATTAAAAAGACAAAAATGTTGCTAGTGTCAGTGAAAACGCCACATCTCTGAAAGTCTTGAAAAAGTTTTGCTCTTTCTCCATTAATTTGCATTCTAATTTATTCGTTACAACTTCTTCTATTGCTTCCACATTTCATTAAAAGGTTTTGACTAAGTATGGGGAATATGTAAATGAGCAAAATTTATTTTGCACCTTTAGGGCACTTCTACTTTATAAGAGGAAAACAACCATTGGAATTTGCTATTCTCAGAGACTCCTCTGCTAAATTTAATCTTAGACCTGACTTGGGTAAGACAATAAAATGCGCGTACAGTGATGTGAGACAGGTTAATCTACCTCATACACAGTTTGATGGGGCAGGGATGCAGATGAAATAGAATCACAAAGGAGGGCGTAAAATTATTTGTTTCCAAGAATATGTTGTAACTAGAAGTATAGAATGCTTCAAAGTACATGAATTAATTAACATTAATCCTAATACCAAAGAGAAATTGGAGAAGAGATGGTTAGTGTTTTTATCTGACATCCATATTCCCTGCTTTCCTTATTTACAGACTCTGCTTATATAATAAGCAAGAGACCACCCTTCACAGCTTCCACTGCAAATGGAACTGTGAGTGAAATGTAAGGGCCAGTTCCTGGTTGTATCTTTTGTGAACCATCCCAGGTTAGAGAGAAGCCCCTTTACGTTCTCCTTCCTTCCTCCCTCCCTCCCTCTCTTCCTTACTTCCTCACTTCTTTTTGTTTTTGTGTTTTGTTTGGGACATAGACCTTATTACAAGAACTCCAGCAGCCACCAGAGATTAAGAGGAAAACTTAAGGAAAACCACAAATTTATGATGGTGAAGCAGAAAGCTGAATTAAATTTGTTTTTCTGTTCACAGGGGTTACGATACTTCTAGGATATTTTTATGGGAGATATGTGTGTGTGTGTCTCTCAAATAGTTTTTATGTATATTGTTTTATCCTGAAAGCACAAATACAGGATAAGACAGAGAAGACAGGAAACAAAGGAAAGAATCAGGTAAAACATCACCATTGTCAGTGACAGGCATTGTTACAGCCATGTTTTCAGTCTTTCCTAAGCAAATGTAACAATTTTGAATGTTTTTGGACCTGTTGAATACATAGCCTTGAAATATAACTTTCCATTATCAACTTTTATAACTGAATCAAATCAACTTCTCTAGGGAGAATGGTTAAAAACTATAGATTCTTTGAAAACTAAAGGAGTGAACTTCTGCAAGTGCAACTTGATATTAAGGGACCACACTCAAGGAAGGGAAAGGGACATTGGGGTGAGCTTAGCCCGATGTACTACTTTTCTTTGGAGACCTTTGTCTCCAGAGCCTTATGGCTGAAGAGCTGTGCAGAAGAGGTCACACGGAAGAATTCACAGCAGTCTGTTTTGTGGGGAAGCAATTGAAGTTCAGGACTGGTCAAATCAGAGGTCCCTCAAAACCACCTCGGGCATCCATCTGGAGTCCTGTAAGACAAAATCCTGGAAGTAGTGGCGTCTAGAAATAGTGCAACTCTCTGTAATGGAAGAAATCAAGTTTCAAGTAAAGTCAAGCTGGACTACAGTCATTTATGTCTGGATGAACTCGTTGCCATTTTGAGAATCTAAAGAATATTTAAGTTGGGCTGGGTATGTGGCTCAACCAGTAGCACACTCACCTGGCATGCGCGGGGCGCTGGGTTCCATCCTCAGCACCACATAAAAATAAAATAAAGATGTTGTGTCCACTGAAAACTAAAAAATAAATATTAAAAAAAATTCTCTGTATCTCTGTCTCTCTCTCTCTTAAAAAGAAGAATATTTATTTAAGTTAATAATCGGATATACAATATTTATGGATTGCAAGACCCAATATTATAAAGATGTCAGTTATCCCCCAAAATTGATGTATAGATTGAATGTTATTCTAATTAAAATCCCAAGGGACTTTTAGTGTAAAGTAACAAAAGATTGACATTTTTATAGGGAAATATATTTTGGGGAAATGTAAGGAATTAAGAATAGCCAAAGTTTGATTATTATGAATTGCGATGCTATAAACACTGATACTTGTATAATTATGTCAAAATGGATTCTACTGTCATTTATAACAAAAATAAGCCCCCTCTTTCCCAAAAAAGACCATCTTAACAAAGAACAGAGTCAGTGTACTAGAGAGATGGCAATACAAAAAGCAGGGAGATCTGTGGCACATGGTCATCTGGCAGCATTAGAATTTAATTATGAATTAAATTTTGGGGGTTTGTTTTCAAAAGGAAGAGTACAGGGTATATAGGAAACCCAACTTACATTGTAGCCTCCCCAAAAAAGTGACTTTAACCTGAGACCTCAAGGGTGTTAGCTAGGTGTGGGAAAAGGAAGAGCATCCCAGGGGAGGAGAGAGTTGGTGAGAGTTTAGAAACTTGCAAAGTGCAATGAGGGACGGTGGGAGTTGGGATGAGGGTTGAAATAGGACAAATATGGATACATAAGAAGGGCTGAAACTCAGAAGGCCTTGGAGGTCACATAATGAATGTGCTTAAAAGAGTTCTGCCCTGACAAAGAGAATAAAGACAAGATGTCAATTACAAAAGACTTTATTCTATCTGCATTTGGGAGGATCAAGTCTTGAAGTAGAGAGAGTAGTTTGATGACTCCTCCCACAGAAGTTCAGGAGAGAGAAACCACTTGTTCAGAGGAAGGTCCTAGCATTAGAGAACAATGGCAAGATACACAAAATGACCTCCCGAGGAGGCACTTTACTGGAAAAACAAAATCTATGATGTCACACACAGTGCTAACAAATGGTCCTCGTGAGTGGTTATGAAGTGTTGAGGGAGAGGACTGTAGATTTATAGATCTAGAAATTCTGGAGAAGAAGGAAAGAGAGAGAAAAGAAGGAGAAACATGGAAACAAGGGAAGTAAGCAGGGAAATGGGCAAGAGGGATGAATGAAAAGAGATAACTCAGAATCCCACAGTGTCTTTAGGCACGAAGAAGGGAAGGAGAAGGAAAGAAAACTTCAGGATTCAAAACCAAATGAAAACTCTATAGGTAGAGCCTGAAACAGTATTAGAAGTTTATAAGCCAAAATGTTTTCTAGAAAAGCCTACAGGACATGTTAGCACAATGCACATAGTTAATAGCTCTGGATGTATTAGCCAATGTATTTGATGAAATGTAATTAAGCCTTATCGATAGGCTTTAATAATTCAACAGAAGACCAAGAATCACATAAATGTGCATATGCATGCATTTTTAATTCATTATGGGATATTTTAAAAGTATATCCAATTTCTAAATTATGTATTCTTACTTGGGCAAATGGCATCACCGTGTTTTGCTCCTGGTCATATGTGTTCTCAAGCATGGAAACTCAAATCTGGCATAACAGCAGGGAAATCCTCAAATTAAAATCACTCTATAGTTGAGCCACAGTCAATAAGACACATGCTTTTAAAAATTGAATTTACATATTATAAAACAATTATAAGGGACAGTCAATTTGATTCATAATGGAGACAATAAGGTTTTTTATGTTTTATATCATTATTATTTAAGAACAGCTCTTCCCATCCCTGGGTCACCTATATTCCTAAGCAGAAATCTCCACCTTTTGATTTTGAGGGTGACAGAAAACTGAGTATCAATCCAACTTCCAGGGTTTCTTCACTTCTGTCACATTGAACAAGTCACCTATGCTTATTTTAGTCTCTTTTCTCCACTGAAAAATGAGTTAATGACATCAGAGATAAATATAATACAAATAAAAGTGTCCAAGGCACTAAAATATTATATATATAAATATATATATATATATATATATATATATGGTGTCTATGTGAATACTTACATAAATATAAGTCATTTCTAGAAATCATATTGCCTCTACTGGCAAATTAGTCATTTTTCTGCTCTAATTTCTTTCTCAATCTTGGTATCTTCCATAATTTTTCTCAGATTTAACCCACATCCATTGACAAGTTTGAGAAAGTTTTAGAGGATGAATTCTTTGATAACTGGAAGTTTACTGAAGGTAGAGGGAGAAGAATCAAAGGAATTAGTATAGTATAGCTATGTGATGGACTGGAGAGAGGATGGTCTACAAGGTGACATAGGACATTTGGAAACAGATATGGAAAGATAGCCTCTTCTGGGTAGTGATGAATCTGCCGCCAAGTAGTTGGGGAGGCCTCAGCCATTGTTGGGTCTGCAGAGCATGAAGTCTGAGTAAACCCCAGAGCACCAAGAGATGTGGAGACACAAAGAGAGATCCAGCTACTCCCTGCCCAACCAACACACAACAGATGGGCAGGCAAAAGTACACCCAAGAGACAAAGGTAACCTGCTTGATTACTCTCACTTTTACCACAAGTTGCACCCTTTTTTCTCCAACTGTACTTTCTTAGCTCATGCACAACTCTGCTGACTCATCTCTCTGATATCTCCTGGCCATCTCAGGGCAAAGGCAGCTGACATCTCCATTCCCACACTCTGATGGAGGAGCTGTCAATAGCGATCCTTATCAAAGTCATTTATGACCAATATTCAGGAACTGATTAACTGGGAAAAGAAAAAACTTCCCCATCAGAATCTCTTGCTTGTATCAAGATCCTCCTAAGGGCTTGTGCTTAATTTAAAATTCATAAATGCATGTTATTTTCTTCCAAAGAAAACTCATCCAATGGGTTAAGCTACAAAATTCACAAAACCAAAGTCTACCCATCTATACAGGATAAATTCACAACATCTTTGAGTTGGAAGCCATCTTATAGGTTGTATGTGTCTTCCAGTATTGCAAGACTTCCTGTGGCAATGTTCTTTAAAAATTGTCATTTGAGCCAGATGCAGTGGCACACGCCTGTAATCCCAGCAGCTCAGGAGGGTGAGGCAGGAGAATCATGAGTTCAAAGCCAGCCTTAGCAAAAGTGAGGCACTAAGTAACTCATTGGGACCTTAACTCTCTTTTTTTTTTATAATTTTTTATTGTGGGTTGTTCAAAACATTACAAATTTCTTGACATATCATATTCCACACTTTGATTCAAGTGGGTTATGAACTCCCACCTTCACCCCATACACAGATTGCAGATTCACATCAGTTACACATCCATTGATTTACAAATTGCCATACTAGTGTCTGTTGTGCTCCGCTGCCTTTCCCATAATCCACCCTCCCCCCTCCCCACCTCTCCCCTCCCCTCCCCTCCTCTCTCTCTACCCCCTCCACTGTATAACCCTGAGGGTCTCCTTCCATTACCGTGCAATTTCCCTTCTCTCTCCCTTTCCCTCCCACCTCTCATCCCTGTTAAATGTTAATCTTCTTCTCCTGTTCTTCGTCCCTACTCTGTTCTTAGTTACTTTCCTTATATCAAAGAAGACATTTGGCATTTGTTTTTTAGGGATTGGCTAGCTTCACTTAGCATAATCTGCTCTAATGCCATCCATTTCCCTGTAAATTCTATGATTTTGTCATTTTTTAATGCAGAGTAATACTCCATTGTGTATAAATGCCACATTTTTTTTATCCATTCGTCTATTGAAGGGCATCTAGGTTGGTTCCACAGTCTTGCTATTGTGAACTGTGCTGCTATGAACATCGATGTAGCAGTGTCCCTGTAGCATGCTCTTTTTAGGTCTTTAGGGAATAGACCAAGAATGGGAATAGCTGGGTCAAATGGTGGCTCCATTCCCAGCTTTCCAAGAAATCTCCATACTGCTTTCCAAATTGGCTGCACCGATCTGCAGTCCCACCAGCAATGTACAAGTGTACCCTTTTCCCCACATCCTCGCCAGCACTTGTTGTTGTTTGACTTCCTAATGGCTGCCAATCTTACTGGAGTGAGATGGTATCTTAGGGTGGTTTTGATTTGCATTTCTCTGACAGCTAGAGATGTTGAGCATTTTTTCATGTACTTGTTGATTGACTGTATGTCCTCCTCTGAGAAGTGTCTGTTCAGGTCCTTGGCCCATTTGTTGATTGGGTTGTTTGTTCTCTTATTGTCTAATTTTTTGAGTTCTTTGTATACTCTGGATATTAGGGCTCTATCTGAAGTGTGAGGAGTAAAGATTTGTTCCCAGGATGTAGGCTCCCTATTTACCTCTCTTATTGTTTCTTTTGCTGAGAAAAAACTTTTTAGTTTGAGTAAGTCCCATTTGTTGATTCTAGTTATTAACTTTTGTGCTATGGGTGTCCTATTGAGGAATTTGGAGCCCGACCCCACCGAATGTAGATCGTAGCCAACTTTTTCTTCTATCAGACGGCGCGTCTCTGATTTGATATCAAGCTCCTTGATCCATTTTGAATTCACTTTTGTGCATGGCGAGAGAAAGGGATTCAGTTTCATTTTGTTGCATATGGATTTCCAGTTTTCCCAGCACCATTTGTTGAAGATGCTATCCTTCCTCCATTGCATGCTTTTAGCCCCTTTATCAAATATAAGATAGTTGTAGTTTTGTGGATTGGTTTCTGTGTCCTCTATTCTGTACCATTGGTCCACCCGCCTGTTTTGGTACCAGTACCATGCTGTTTTTGTTACTATTGCTCTGTAGTATAGTTTGAAGTCTGGTATTGCTATACCGCCTGATTCACACTTCTTGCTTAGCATTGTTTTTGCTATTCTGGGTCTTTTATTTTTCCATATGAATTTCATGATTGCTTTCTCTATTTCTACAAGAAATGCCGTTGGGATTTTGATTGGCATTGCATTAAACCTATAGAGAACTTTTGGTAATATCGCCATTTTGATGATGTTAGTTCTGCCTATCCATGAACAGGGTATATTTTTCCATCTTCTAAGATCTTCTTCTATTTCTCTCTTTAGGGTTCTGTAGTTTTCATTGTATAAGTCTTTCACTTCTTTTGTTAGGTTGATTCCCAAGTATTTTATTTTTTTTGAAGATATTTTGAATGGAGTGGTTGTCCTCATTTCCATTTCAGAGGATTTGTCGCTGATATACAGGAATGCCTTTGATTTATGCGTGTTGATTTTAAATCCTGCCACTTTGCTGAATTCATTTATTAGCTCTAATAGTTTCTTTGTAGAGCCTTTTGGGTCTGCTAGATATAGAATCATATCATCTGCAAATAGTGATAATTTAATTTCTTCTTTTCCTATTTTTATGCCTTTAATTTCTTTCGTCTGTCTAATTGCTCTGGCCAGTGTTTCGAGAACTATGTTGAAGAGAAGTGGAGAGAGAGGGCATCCCTGTCTTGTTCCAGATTTTAGAGGGAATGCCTTCAGTTTTTCTCCATTCAGAATGATGCTAGCCTGAGGCTTAGCATAGATTGCTTTTACAATATTGAGGTATGTTCCTGTTATCCCTAGTTTTTCTAGAGTTTTGAACATAAAGGGATGCTGTACTTTGTCGAATGCTTTTTCCGCATCTATCGAGATGATCATATGGTTCTTATTTTTAAGTCTATTGATGTGGTGAATAACATTTATTGATTTCCGTATATTGAACCAGCCTTGCATCCCAGGGATGAATCCTACTTGATCATGGTGTACAATTTTTTTGATATGTTTTTGTATCCGATTCGCCAGAATTTTATTGAGGATTTTTGCATCTAGGTTCATTAGAGATATTGGTCTGTAGTTTTCTTTCTTTGAAGTGTCTTTGTCTGGTTTAGGTATCAGGGTGATGTTGGCCTCATAGAATGAATTTGGAAGTTCTCCCTCCTTTTCTATTTCCTGAAGTAGCTTGAAAAGTATTGGTATTAGTTCTTCTTTAAAGGTTTTGTAAAATTCTGCTGTATACCCATCCGGACCTGGGCTTTTCTTAGTTGGTAGTCTTTTTATGGTTTCTTCTATCTCCTCAATTGATATTGGTCTGTTTAGGTTTTCTATATCCTCCTGACTCAATCTGGGCAGATCATATGACTTAAGAAATTTATCTATGCCTTCACTATCTTCTAATTTATTGGAGTATAAGGATTCAAAATAGTTTTTGATTATCTTCTGTATTTCTGAAGTGTCTGTTGTGATATTGCCTTTTTCATCCCGTATGCTAGTAATTTGAGTTCTCTCTCTTCTTCTCTTCGCTAGCATCGCTAAGGGTCTGTCGATTTTGTTTATTTTTTCAAAGAACCAACTTTTAGTTTTGTCAATTTTTTCAATTGTTTCTTTTGTTTCGATTTCATTAATTTCAGCTCTGATTTTAATTATTTCTTGCCTTCTACTTCTTTTGCTGTTGTTTTGCTCTTCTTTTTCAAGGATTTTGAGATGAAGTATGAGATCATTTATTTGTTGGTTTTTTCTTTTTTTAAGGAATGAACTCCAAGCAATGAATTTTCCTCTTAGAACTGCTTTCAATGTGTCCCATAGATTCCGATATGTTGTGTCTGTGTTTTCATTTATCTCTAAGAATTTTTTAATTTCCTCCTTGATGTCTTCTATAACCCATTGATCATTCAGTAATCTATTGTTCATTCTCCAATTGATGTATGCTTTTTCCTTCCTTCTTTTATCGTTGATTTTCAGTTTCATTCCATTATGATCAGATAAGATGCATGGTATTATCTCTACTCCTTTATATTGTCTAAGAGTTGCCCTGTGACATAATATATGATCTATTTTTGAGAAGGATCCATGTGCTGCTGAGAAAAAAGTGTAACTGCTTGATGTTGGGTGGTATACTCTATATATGTCAATTAGGTCTAGGTTATTAATAGTGTTATTGAGTTCTATAGTTTCCTTATTCAACTTTTGTTTGGAAGATCTGTCCAGTGGCGAGAGAGGTGTGTTGAAGTCTCCCATGATTATGGTGTGGTGGTCTATTAGACTCTTGAACTTGAGAAGAGTTTGTTTGACGAACATAGCTGCACCATTGTTTGGGGCATAAATATTTATGATTGTTATGTCTTGTTGGTGTATGGTTCCCTTAAGCAGTATGTAGTGTCCCTCTTTATCTCTTTTGATTAACTTTGGCTTGAAATCTATTTTATTTGATATGAGTATGGACACGCCTGCTTGTTTCCGAAGTCCATATGAGTGATATGATTTTTCCCAACCTTTCACCTTCAGCCTATGTATGTCTTTTCCTATCAAATGCGTCTCCTGTAGGCAGCATATTGTTGGGTCTTGTTTTGTGATCCATTCTACTAGCCTGTGTCTCTTAATTGGTGAGTTTAAGCCATTAACATTTAGGGTTATTATTGAGATATGGGTTGTTCTTCCAGCCATATTTGTTTATTTCTGTTACTAAACATTGTTTGTTTTCCTCTTTGATTATTTCCTCCCCCCCCTTTACTGTCCTACCTCCCACTGTTGGTTTTCATTGTTATTTTCCATTTCCTCTTCCTGTAATGCTTTGGCGAGGATGTTTTGAAGAGATGGTTTTCTAGCTGCGAATTCTTTAAACTTTTGTTTATCGTGGAAGGTTTTAATTTCATTCTCCATCCTGAAGCTTAATTTCGCTGGATACACAATTCTTGGTTGGAACCCATTTTCTTTCAGTGTTTCAAATATGTTATTCCAGGATCTTCTAGCTTTCAGAGTCTGTGTTGAAAGATCAGCTGTTATCCTGATTGGCTTACCCCTAAATGTAATCTGCTTCCTTTCTCTTGTAGCTTTTAAAATTCTCTCCTTATTCTGTATGTTGGGCATCTTCATTATAATGTGTCTAGGTGTGGATCTCTTATGATTTTGCACATTCGGCGTCCTGTAGGCTTCTAGGATTTGGGATTCTGTCTCATTCTTCAAGTCTGGGAAGTTTTCTTGTATTATTTCATTGAATAGACTGCTCATTCCTTTGGTTTGGAGCTCTGTACCTTCCTGTATCCCAATGACTCTTAAGTTTGGTCTCTTAATGTTATCCCATATTTCTTGGATGTTCTGCTCATGGTTTCTTAACAGTCTTGCTGAGCTGTCTATGTTCTTTTCCAGTTGAAATACTTTGTCTTCATTGTCTGATGTTCTATCTTCTAAGTGTTCTACTCTGCTGGTAGTATTCTCCATTGAGTTTTTAAGTTGGTTTATTGCTTCCTGCATTTCTAGGATTTCTGATTGCTTGTTTTTTATAACCTCTATCTCCCTGTATAGTTGATCCTTTGCTTCCTGGATTTGTTTGCGTAATTCGTTGTCGAAGTGATCTTTCATTGTCTGATTTTGCTGTTTAATGTCTTCCTTGATACTCCAGATCATCTGAAGCATGTATATCCTGAATTCTTTATCTGACATTCCATCTGTTGCAGCTGTTACCTCTTCTAAAGTTGCGTTGACCTGCATTGCTTGTGGTCCTTTCTTTCCTTGTCTTTTCATACTGCTTGCGTATCTTTCCTGCAGGTGCGGGCGGCGGCTCTGCTCTCTCCTTATTCCAATTGGGGTGTCGTGGCTACCACGCCAGCAGGTCACTCGGCCTGTTCTGGGAGCTGGTGGCGGCTCTGTTCTGCCCCTACTCCAATTGGGGTGACGAGTGTACCACGCCGGCAGGCCACCGGGCCTGATCCGCCGGTCGGTTGCAGGTTTGCCTACCCTGCAGGCGCGGGCGGCAGCTCTACTCTGCCCCTACTCCAAATGGGGTGACGTGTCTGTTGTACCAGCAGGCCACTGGGCCTGTCCCGCTGGTCGGTCGCAGATCTGCCCACCTTTCGGGCACGGGTGGAGGCTCTGCTCTGCCCCTACTCCAATTGGGGTGTCGTGACTACCCCGCCTGCAGGACGCTGGGCCTGTTCCTGGCAAGGGAGGCGACTCTGCTCTGTCACTACTCCAATTAGGGTGGTGTTTGTACCACGCCGGCAGGCTCCTGGGCCTGATCCGCCGGTCTGTTGTAGGTCTGCCTACCTTGAAGGCGCGGGCGGCGGATCTGCCCTGCCCCTCCTACCACGCCTGCGGACCCCTGGGCCTGATCTGCAGGTTGATCACTGGACTGCTCACCCTGCGGGCACGGGTGGCGGTTCCGCTCCGCCCCCACTCCAATTGGGGTCACGTGACCACCACACCGGCAGGGCCTGATCCGGGCGTGGGAGAAGGATCTGCTCTGCCCCTACTCGAGTTGGGATGATGTGTGTACCACACTGGCAGGCCACTGGGCCTGACCCGCCAGGCTGTCACAGGTCTGTTTACCTTGCAAGCGCGAAGGGCGGCTCTGCCCTGCCCCTCCTACCACGCCCATATACTACTGGGTCGTGGGTCTGCCCACCTGGCGGGTGTGGGTGGCGGCTCCGCTCCGCCCCCTCTCCAATTGGGGTCACGCGGTCACCACGCTGGCGAGCCGCTGGGCCTGCTCCGGGGGCTGGTGGCGGCCCGGCTCCTTCCCTCTGGCTCGAGGACAAATTGAGGAGACTCGGGTGACTGAGCCTCACCCCCCTTACCAGGAGACCAACTGCTTATGTCACCGCTGGTATTGATGAAGATCTCTCCTCCACCGCTTTCTGCTGACATCAGATCTCTGCCATGTTGGTATCCTATGCGAATGGCAGCATTTCGTTCCCCTTGCTGGGCAACCCAAGCAACGGGTGAGTCCTGACCGGCCCTCAGCAGGACCCGGACCGAGACGCAGTTTCCGCGGGCTCCTAGCCCCGGTCCAGGGAAGTTCCGGGAGCCGGAACTCGGCCGCTCCGTGCTCGGTGTAAGCTCCTATAAGTGTAAGCTCCAAGAAGCAGTCCCCGCGGGCTCAGTTCCGGGAGCCGGAATTCGGCTTCTTAGTGCTTGGTGTTTGCTCTGATAGTAGCAGGGTCCAAGAAGCAGCCTCCGCAGGCTCCACAGCCCTGAGCCAGGGCGGTTCCGGGACGGTTCCGGGAGCCGGAACTCGGCCGCTCCGTGCTCGGTGTTCACTCCGATAAGATCAGATTTTAAGAAGCACCCAGGCGCTGAACCCTAGCAATCTGTCTGCAAGCCGCAGGCGAATTGCAGCCTGAAATTACCTGTTCTATGGCTGAATGAGCTGCGGTCAGTCAAAAACAGGTATGGTGACGTCAGTTTACCAACATGGTGGCTGCTGGCCTCCTCTGTGGTCTGACCGGTGTGGAGAACCGAGATGGACCGCTTCCTTCCCCCGTCTCTAACCCAGAATTCAGCCCTGAGTGCGGTGCTTGCGCGGCTGGCAGAAACTGCAGCACTGTAACCCTGCGTCTCTATCCCAGCGCGCGTTGCAGACTCTAGCCGCGGGGCGATTTGCTGAATAAGCAGTTTTACCCTCCGTGCGACAAACCTCTCGCGTTTGAGTCCCCGTAGCCGATCCTCGTGCGATGGAAATCCTTCCTCCAGGTTCCGGCGCACCCCACTATTGCTGGAAATTCCTAACAAGATATCCTTTAGCCGTCCTGACTTGTCATACTCCCACACAGTGAAGCAGCACACGGGGGTAATGCACTCCCCTCGCCGCCATCTTCCTTCCCCCCGGGACCTTATCTCTAAATAAAATGCAAAATAGGGCTGGGGATATGGCTCAGTTGGCCAAGTGCCCCTGAGTTCAATTCCCAGTAAACATCCCCCCCCCCAAAAAAAAAAAAACTGTCATCAGAAAGAGAATTGCCAGCTACATTTGGATTTTGCTGTATCACTTGTCCAGTTTTACCATTCACAAAAGGGTAATAATATGAATCTCCTAATAAGATACTAGTTAAAATAAACAGAAAGAGTCTAGCCTCTTGCTGGGCAGAAATGTGGACTCACAATTGAATGGTATTATTATTGTTCTATATTGAAATGTTTCCAGAGATAAAAATCTCAACTCTTCTTAAGGTCAGATGGACACTTCATAAGCATTAGACTAAGTTTTCCTTATCAGCAGCTGATGCCTATGTGCCCATAACCTCCTGTAGCATTACATAATATATTTACACTTTCTTTTAAAGTTCCAGAGTCATTCATGTTCTCCAACTATCCCAAGAAGAGCTACACCCTGTAATTACGTACTGATGTCTTAGTCTCCCTAGAGCACTGTTCAGTACCCAGCATTTAGCAAATCCGTGCTTTAAAATGAGTAGTTAAGGCTGGTTGCAGTTGTGCACTCCTGTAATCCCAGCAACTCCAGAGGCTGAGGCAGAAGGATTCCAAATTCAAGGCCGCCTCAGCAACTTAGCAAGATCCTGTCAGAAAATAAAAAGGGCTGGGAATTGAGTTCAGTGGTAGAGCACACCTGAGCTTTATCCCCAGTATCAGAAAAACAAATAAATTAAAATAATGATAAATAAAAAGAGTGGATAAATAAAAGAACACACACACACACACACAAATATATGAATCCCAATTATTCTAGGCTTGGTTCTCATCTTTTAAAATATGTTGAATTGACTCAATCACTAGAATCAAGACAATCCTGCTGACTCAGAGGGCTAAGAAATAATTATCATAAATTTTCTACTTGTTTTCCCTTAAGCAGAAAAATGTTGCATATGTTTTTTACCAGTGAACCCCAAGTTCTTGTTACATGAGCTTTAGACAAGTCAGACATCTTCATCCTTGAGAGTGGGAGTTAGATAGTGCTTGAGTTTGTATTCTCCATCTTGTCTGAGATAGTTCTTTATGTCTAGCAGATACTCTATGTGCCATTTTTAAAATGTGAAGTATAATATACATAGTAATTTGTATGCATTTTAAGTGGTCCGTCTGATGAAATTTAGGGATTCACAGTCGGTTTAAGTGTGTTGCTTAACAACAGAAGGCGTTGTTAGGTGGTTTCTCCATTGTGTAAACACAATAGAGTGTACTGATGAAAACTAAGAAGACAACAGTATCACCAGGCAATAAAATCTTGGGGGAACCACAGTTTTACATGTGGTCTGTCATCAAAACATCCTTATGTGGCACGTGACTGTATGTTCACTTGATGATTGCTATTCAGATCACTCACATATCATCACTCATATATCTGGGATTTTGACTAGAAATGCATTGTAACTATAGAACAGTTTGAGGAAAATCAATATATTGATATGTTTAGTATATGTCTGGTAGAACTTTTCCATTCATATGTTCTCAATCTTTCTATATTCTTATATTTAAATTGTGTTCCCTATGAAGGAATAGTAAGGCCTTGTTCATACATTCTGAAAATATTTGTCATTTAAATGGACACTTATATTTGATGTGATTAATAATACAGCTGGATCTTAAATTTAGCATCTCATGATTGTTTTCTATGTGGCTCATTTGTTCTTTGTTCACGAATCTCTGCCTTCTTAACCTTTTTATCTCAAACATAGTTTATAGTTCAATTGTATCTTCTCTATTACTTTTTGTTATATCTTTGATATCGTTTTTTTCATTGATTCCACTAGAAAGAAATCATCCTAAATAGAGTGTATCTTAGACTATTACCAAAGGTCAGGATCTTATACCTACCTTTCTCACCATTTGGATATTGTCATTATGTATATGACCTCAACACATGGTATAAGTGCCACAAGATATTCTCATCCTTTATGTCTTAAATAGCTACTCTTTGGTGTGTTTCTCCCTTAGGTAACTTTTCTCCTGTTTACAATTCGGTGGTTCAATCCCAGATCATCTTCCTTTGCAGGGAAAACAGCCTTCAGTGGCTTTTATAGTTCATGGTCCCCTGACAATGAATTCTCTCTGCTTTTTGATTGTTTGTTTCTGCCTTCATTTTTAGACTGTTTTCAATAGGAATAGAATTCAAGTTTAAGAACTTTTGTTTGCTTGTGTGTGAATGCTTCTGTACTGTGTGTCCTCCTATTATACCCTGCCTTATTTGATTTCCTCTGCTGAAGTCAGGGCTCATTCACAATGCTCCCCCAAGTTCATGACTGCACTACTTCTGGCCACTTTTACATTTTTCTCTTTATCTTTGTTTTTCAGCAAGTTGCCTCTTGTGAACTTAGTCGTGCACTGTGGAGGGTTCATTGAGCTTCTTGAATTTCTTCGCTGATATTTTTCATCTGATATGGAACACTCCTGACCGTTACTTCTTCTAATACTACATCTGGTCTGTCTTGCTCCTCTTTCAGCTCTTTCAGTATATTTTCTGTTGTGTTTCATTTGAAACCATCACTGTTATCTTCTACTGTACCAATGTGTCTTTTCAACTCATCTAATTATATCTTGATTTAGCAGCCAACAAAATTTGATTCTCTGCCCGCCCTCCCTGGGCTAGGGATTGAACCCAAAATCTGGCATGTGCTAGGTAAGTGTTCTACCACTAAGTTACACCCCAGATTCTTTTTAATATTCCTAGATTATGCTGAGATGCTCTATCTTTTCTGTCAGTTTTGCCCACTTTCAGGGTAGTTTTAATAACTTTTTAATCTCATTTATGTAAACGTCCTTGTTTATTAATTCCGAAATTGAGATCATTTTTGACTAGTTTTTCTTGGTTATTGCTTTGTCATCAGTTACTCTTTTCTTCCATGTCTGGTAAGTTTGGACTGCGGTATTTGTACAGACTCTAGCTTATGTTCCCTTTCTCCCATGAACTTTGAATTATGTGCTAGCAGGTGGTTAAATCATGGGTAGATCACTTTAAGCAAGCAAAGCCCTGGATTCAGCTTTGTTAGAACACATCCATTTTGGATTTTCTTTCTCTTAGGGCATCATCCTCACACCAAGGGAGTGTGTGCAGGGAGGTCTCAACTGAATGTCCAAGATGTTCATCAAGTTCTTTCCATTCTGGCTGGACCCAACTCCAGAATTGTGTGACCTCTACTCTAATTTCAGCCTCTCAACCATTGGGCTCTGTTGAGCTTTCAGAGTTCATGCTTCTCGGCACAGGCAACCTCGATCAACCAAGGAACACAAGGAACTGCCACACCAATTTCTGGGGCTTCCTCTCTCTGTTCTTCTCTCCATCACTGTGTCTCTGTCTTGAAATCTCAGTTACCTTTAGAGCTCCAGGCTCTTGAGCTATGTGTCCTCTGTCTAGTGAGACTGGAGATCTCTGATTGGTCTCAACCTCCCAGTATTTCTGTTGGAAAATAAAATGTCCTGTAGGGGGGAAAGCTCTGTGGAACTGGCCCAGTCTATGTGCCTCCTATTACCAAAAACTGCAGCCTTATGTTGATTGCCTTTTATTAAAAAAAATGTACTCTTATGTTTTTTTATAGAGATTTTACAGTTGAAGGGTAAGGGCTATATTAGCTATCTGTCTTATCTGTGATCAGAATGCCATTTAATAATTGAATAAATCCTATAATTATCCTGTAGATTTCTTTAAACAAACCCAAAATGCAGAATTTCAAAACGTATTACAGCTCTGGTTTATCTCCATTGTTTTGGCTCAGCATCCAAAGGTAAATTTCTGATTTCTGATATCTTACAAAGTAGCACTGCCTTAGGTACAGTCCATTCTTAAATCAGTAAGTATATTTATATTTTCATCTGAAAAAATAATTTGATAAAGCTGCTGAAAAATAGGACACCAAACTTAGAACCAACATACTGTCTAGTATTCTGCATGCAGTTCGCCTGAACCTGGATATGGGAATTATTTTAAGTAGCCACATACTTTTTCACTAGTGTTTCCCCCACCCCATTAGGACCTCAATTCTCTCTAAGCACTGTTTATTTCCTGGCCTCCTAAAAATTGTTCTACCTAGAGGAGAATATAAAATCAGAAAGTAATTTTTAGACTTCCATTTCTCTAATCTCTTAACATTTTTTTTTCCAAAAAGAGTGCTCTATCTTTTCCTATTTACCTTCTCACTCTAAATAGAATTAGAATCATCTTGTTGCCTTTAGCGTTATTAAAAGTTTCATTTCATGAATTGCTCTTTCTTCCTTCCTCTTTCCAGAGTAGACAGTTATGCTTGTCCTTTCTTATGGGATTCTCCTGTTATCTTTCCTTAAGTGCTTTTAAGGAAACCTCTAGAGTGCTGTGGGGCAATCTCATTGGCATCTTTGAAACTTTGTTATCTCTAGACTTTTTCCTTACTTAACAAGCTGGTAGTATATAGTAAGTCTCTCTCTCTCTCTCTCTCTCTCTCTCTCTCTCTCTCTCTCTCTCACACACACACACACACACACACACACACACACACACACTCCTCTTGAGTTGTATGCGAGCTTTAAATGCCTGGCTAGCAAGATTATTTCCCGCCCCCCTAGTTAGAAAAAAAAGTGAATTGTGTGTCTGTGTGTGTGTACACACACGTGCACGCCTGTGTTTTTCACGGCTTCTCCTCTAATTTTTCCTAAAGTGTAAACTTCTACAGGAGGAAAAGCCAAGATGTCCTCTATTAACATTCCTCCGCATAAACACTCTCACTAAACGCCAAAAAGTAGATGCATCAGACTGTCCCCAGAGACGGGTTTCCAGCGGAGTCATATATTTTAGCGGAGCTGGGGTTCATTCATCGATAAATTGAGCCCAAGGAATCGACTTCCTTCCAAGCCTTCCAAGCAGTCCAAGGAAACCAATTTAAAAGGGAACAGGAAACTAACTGACCAACAGCATCTGTCCTTCAAGCACTGGCGGCCCAATCTGGGAACATGTGAGGCACCCTGGAGGCGTGAGGCTCTCCTGGATAAGGCTCACTGTCCTGGAGCCCACCTCAAAGGACTCTGGGATCCCCCAGCCGGCTTTCCTTGCCCCCTGCCAGGCGGAAAAACCCAGCCAAGCCGGCACGCGGGAGGCGGGCAAGCAGGCGCCAGCAGGGCAACTGGGCATGCTCAGAAGCTGGGCAGGTTTGGGTCTCAACTAGGCAGCTTGTG
Organism: Marmota monax; assembly: GCF_021218885.2. Classification (NCBI taxonomy): domain Eukaryota; kingdom Metazoa; phylum Chordata; class Mammalia; order Rodentia; family Sciuridae; genus Marmota; species Marmota monax. The sequence continues at coordinate 3,479,004 of NW_026695217.1, read as the reverse complement.
CATTACACCAGCGCTAGCAGAGCCAGGAGGAGGAGGAGGAGGAGGAGGAGGAGGAACGCGAGCAGGAGGAGGAGGAACGCGAGCAGGAGGAGGAGGAGGAGGAGGAGGAACGCTAGGAGGAAGGGGAGGAGGAGAGGGCCAGCAGTAGCCGCGACCGCCACCACCAGGCAAGGAAGAGTTCGTGGGGAGGGACAGACCCTCCTCCCACTAGGAGCGTCTTCTGTCTGCTTTTGGAAAAGGGCAATACAAAATAAAGGAGATAAAAAGGAGAAGGGGGAAAAAGTGAGAGGGCAGACGGGGGGAAAGGGCGTGAACAGAAAGGGCCAGAGCGTGCAAGAGAACCCCAGGCGCGGGGGCGGCTCTCCCCAGTCCAGGGCGCTGCCTTTGGGGCAGGTGCCGCTGTCGCTGCCCAGTGGCGGCATGTGACGAGCGGCCGCAGCTGCCCGCGGGCGGAGTGCTCTCGGACCCGGGAGCGCACACCGCGGGGCAAGTCGGTGCCATCCCGGATCCCCGTGCTCTTCGTTGGTCCGCCACGGCGGCAGCAGCGCTTCTGGGAAGACGGGCGATGAATCGAAGGGCGGCTCCAGTCAGGGACGCGAGAGACTAAGGACAGCAGCTCCCTGAACGTCCAGCGGCAGAAGACCAAGAGACCGTGGACCGGACGACCTAGTGCTCTGGGGAGGCGCGGAGGACCGGCGTGGGACGGCCACCTGGAGCGCAGCTGCCAGGTAAGGGCTGCGCTCGCCACCCGGCGCTCAGCAAAGAGGGTGGCGGTAGCGGATGACCTGGTTTCTTGCTTTATCTCGTTGCTAAATGAGGAAAAAGTTTTTCGCGCTAGTAAGAAATGTTTTTGCTGGAGGAGTTTAAAGAAGGAACTGTGAAGGGGACGAAATGGGGTTGTTCTGTCAATTTGGGGACTCGGGGTGGGGCTTGAACCTCTAGATCGCGGTCTGCTGCGGAGTTGGAGCTCCGGGGACTGAGGGTGGGAAATGCGGAGCCGCCCACCCAAGTGCCTGTAATGGGACGGGAATAAGGCGAGCAGTGGCCAGAAGAGAGCCGGGGTCGCCCCACCCAGCTTTCTTTCGCTTCGATTTTCTCTCCCTCAGACGCCGGATCCAAGGCACTAAGCGTCCGGGCTGGGGGAGCTGCTAGGCTGTGTGTGTGTGTGTATGTGTGTGTGTGTGTGTGTGTGTGTGTGTGTGTGTATGAACGTGCTCACGCTTGTGTGCCGAGAGCCCGGTGGGGCCCTCGTTTGATTGCCTACGGTTTTTAGGAGAGCACCCGCGCCAACCTTGTAGCGGAGCCGCTTGCTGGAATTACGTTTCAGGGAGCAAAGAGGCAAATATTGCACTTAGAATAACGCGGGCGAAGGTACGTAGCCGGGGTGCGCTTCTTTTACCGACCCAGGCAGTCTATACTCGCGCAGAGGCGGCTGCTGAATTGCACCGGATCTCCTCTCTGGAACCCTCCCCGGGCACACAGCCTCCTTACAGCAGGGCTAATTTCTGCTTGTTTTTAAAGGGCGGAGGCGGTGAGGGGGACAACTAACTACAGCAGTAGATTTCGCTTGTCTACTTGGCTGAGTGCGTGTTGGAATTGTGATCCTGATATGCGTGCTCTTGCGTGTGTGCGACTCTTCTTGCACGCAGGTTGGAAGTGAAGAGAAAGCAGAGGTTTGAGTATTGCATCCATATGGACAGATTTCGAGCGGGCAAACCTTCATTTGCGTACAAGTCTTACAGGAACCTATTCGAAATCTGTGAGGATATGTGCCCCCTACCCCACGCCGCGGATCCTGTTTGCAGGGTGAACACAGCTCTTCTTGAGAAAGAAATGTATTCATCAGAGCAATTGTGTTGTTAAGGACACTGGCTATTTCACTGTATGCTTTGCACAGACCTTTCCTTTCTCTTTTGGCTTCTGAGTTCCAACCAGACAAATAGTCTATGCCCCGCCCCGTTTTAGCCTTTCTTCTGGGTTACTATTTGAAAAAAAAAAAGTTTAATAATTATGTAGTCCAAATAATTATATGAGATCATTATATTGCATTAACCATTCATCACTATTTCCTGTGTTTGAAACATTGCCTGTGTATTTGCTTAAGAGAAAGATCATGCATGAGAATGTACATTTCAGAAGGGGAAATGAGGAACCTAGAACAGATACATACATGTAGACAGGACTGTGGTGGCCACATATTTTTAAAAAATGAGTATGAGTTCTTTCTGTTTCAAATACCGTGGATAGACGAATGTTGGGTGCACCCTCTTGTTATGAAGCTTATATTGCCAGGAGCACATGGACATGGAACATGCCTCTCCCTTGAATGTGTTCCAGTACATGTGGTTCCCATCCTATGCTTCCAACACTAAACAGCCTTTCCTTAGATTTTTCTTTACATGTTTGTCTCAATTAACTGAATATATAATTAGTGATTGTTGAGCTACAGGGCATACTATTGTTGAAGGGGTTTCCATATGGAAATATAACTTTAGGTTAAATTACTAATTGAAAAATAATTAGGTTGTAGGTCTGATTTAGATGATTTCTGTAGGCTGGGAAGCTGTGAGATTGAACATAACTTGAAAATAGTGATGATGAAATTCTGTTTTTTTTTCAGTAATGGTGGATAATAATTCAAATGGGCTTGATAGTTGGAAGGGAATCTGAGATGTAAAGTAGACTTAAAAAACCTCTGGCATGGAAAATTTCAATGAGGCAAAATTGTAGTATGGGAAAAGGAACATGTGGAATTGGTCAAGATTTAGAGAAAGAACAAGTGCTATAATAAGAAGGGTTTTGTATTAAGCCCACATTAAAATTTATTTAGAAAACTTTGCTTTAAAGTATAGAGAAATCTATGAATATTCATTACCCTCTTTTTCTTCCTGGGGAAGGATAATACTAAAATATTGCTTTATTTCTTAAGATTATTTAAGGCTGCATAAACACTGTTTAGAGTGTGACCTTCCTATTTGTTTCATAGGAAAAACAATGGCTATTTTCTTACAGAAAACTTTTTTATTATTATTTTTTCAAGCTAGAGTGAGCAAAAATGTGAATTTCTTTTAATCATATTTTAGCTTTTAATTGCAGGTAACCTGTTGAAAGTGAGCCTAGGAGGAAAAATGTGAAATTGGCAGAACTTGAATTTCTTGGATCCATTCTAATAAATCAAATAAGAAGAAAGTTAAAGGATATGATTAAAAGTAAATTGCCTTCTGCATTTGTAAATTACAATGTAATTAATTTTTTCACATTTTTACCTAAAATGTCTTGTCATTTCTTGATCCAACATGGTGTTCTTTCCAAATAATGTCATTAACATTGGTGGATTTACTTGCTCACTCCTAAATGGCCTGGACATCTTCAGTGTAACTATTAAGAGGCTGTGTCTTGTTTGCAGAGCAGGAAGTTTATGTGGAAAGCAGCTGTGGAGTAGTGGCACTTCAGATAAGCGATGAATGAATTGTGAATCATAGGAAGAGGGGACTCCGCTGGGTATGCAGAGTGTGTAGAGCTGCATCTATCCCTCACTTATGTAGCCTGATTTTATATCATCATATATTATGACTAATAGCATTATCCTCCAAACGTGGTTTTTAAAGGATGGGTGAGTAATTGGAAATGTTTTCTTTTGTATAGTGCACTTGTGAATTTAAATTATATTTTCCTTACAGAAGAATATTTAATAAGGCATATATGGCTCCAATAAAAAATAATCAAATTCCTCTCCCAGGTTTATTTTAAATATAAATCAGCATAGTTAAGTAGCCTGATACTTAATTGTTGAATTGAAACAAGGTGTGCAGTGCTTTCCTAGATATGGTATCTGTGACATGATCCACGGAACTTGTCATCTTTAAAGTTCTTTTGGTCTAGTGAAAAGCCTGTCCTAATTCTTAGCTTTATGGAACTCTGCGATAGAATTTCAACCTCAGAGGAAAGTTTTGATTTTATAAGGAGCTCATCTAAGGAATTTGACACAAGACAAAGCTTATCAAGTGGGCAGTTAGTTTCTGGTGTACTCTGTCTTTCATTGCTCAGATCAAATGCAAAGTTGATTCCTTATCACAAATCTGTTGTCAATGTGCAATACCTCCACCAGCCCCCCTAGAGGGGCTGGGAGGTGCAAACATGTCCCCTTCCTCGCTGGACTCCACCCTGGAGGGCTCTGTTCCACTGTTACATTCATCTTTAAATCAAAAATAAACAGTTTGGTTGCAGTGAATCTGTTGAAAATGTTGAACCATGACATGCCTTATATAAAAATTGCCTCAAGCATTTCTTTCTGCAGTGTGAACATGGAGATGGTGGTGGTTGCCTTTTCCACACCTTGTGGTGGTTTTGAGAATCAAATGCATATGCAAGTGCCTTTTGAACAGATTCAGAAACCCAGTGCTTGACTGGGACCCAGACCCTCTCAGTACTGCCCAGTGGGAGCACGGAGCCCCAGCATGGAGGTGCCCTCTGGCTCGGGGCTTGGAAGCTGGGTGTTTCTTTCTGTCCAAAAGTCTTGGCAGTGTGTCGATTCTTTAGCTGCTGGCAGACTGTCCCTTGGGCTGGAGATTTGTGTTCTTCCACCTGTTGGAACTTCCTGCCCTTACCCTCCAGAGGCCTGAGCTCTGTCTGGCTTGCACCTTCCTCTCCCTCCTCTGCTGGGGCTTCAGCTGCAGCCTGTGCCTGGGCCTGCTGGTGATGACAGGAGGCCACACAGGGAATATTCTGGGCCACTGCCATCTCCTCACCAATTGCATTTGCTCCTCTGAAGCCAACACGAATATGAACAATGAGAAAACCAGTGGTGGGAAAAAAAAAGGAGTTAGACATACAGAAGCTGGCAGATGCAGTGTGGGCTCTGAACCCTGCCTTCCCACCTCGCTCTGCCTGGGATCGGGGGCCCAGCCAGCCTGAGTTGGGTTTGCCTGCCTAACCCTAGTGAGTTCTAGTAATTTCCTGGTCTTCTTTTCGTATTTGCCATTTCATAGGACTAGGCTTATCTTGTGTTTTCAATTCACATTTTCAGTCCTGGACTTAATGTTTTGCCTGGAAAAACTTTAGCAGTGACCTTGACAGTCAGCCTTGCTCTTGCCAAGAACTCTCCAGGAGCAAAACTCCATTCTCTTATTCTCAGTGTCTGCTTCAACCCCGGTGTGGACAAACCTCGGGACCTAAGGCACCGCCACACTCCTGACAGTGTATCGTTTCAGCCTGGAGATGTGTCCTGCCAAGTTCCACTTGACAAATAAAATCTCCTTGTCTGTCCTTGTTGGCAGGATCAAATCTCTGTCCTCCACACCCCTCCTGGCCACTGTAACATGAGTTGCTGACTATCCACTAGTGAATTAATCCCTCCTTCATTAGGTCATTTGTTCTAGCCCAGCCCTAGTCTATTTCCTGTGCCCGCTGTTCCCTTGAAGCCTGGCTCACAGCTGAGCCATGACATATTTTACCTTCAGTCACCAATATGCCACAGGAAGTGGCGTTAGCATAGGCATCCTGGCCCACGCTGGATGTCCTCCAACTTCTGCTGTTTTGGTAAAATTCAGGTGAGTTGAACAAAAGTTAAACCCATTCTGCCTGTTTCAGGGAGGGTCTCCAGAAGAAGCCGCTGCTAGGACTTTACATCTGGGACCCTGCATTTCTGCTGGTGAGATGTCCTAACGCTCTTCTGCTGAGCCTCATTTATCACAGAAAGCTACGGCCCTGGAACCCATTCACTTGTCACTTGTCACTCTGCAGTATATCCCTCCCACTGGAATTACTCATGGAATCCAGACTAGAGAGAAAACTGGTTACTGCTTACATGGGTCAATTCTTGCGCATGATCATTTGAAGTTCCATTGAGCCAGCACTGACTGCTAGGAGAACCTCGTCCATTGGTAACTCACAGATTCAGAATTCATGTAAATTTCAAATGTCATTGGGTTCTTTGATTCATATCAATGATACGTTGATTTCCACATGTGCCCTAAAGCAGGCCATACATGGGGTCTTCTGTGAAGAGAGCCGATGGGAAACTGGCATGGCTGTGGTGCTTCCTTGAATGGAACCCTAGCTCTTCTCACCCTATCCCCAAGTCCACCCATCTTGCAGGGACCCACTACCCCTTTCCAGCCTTCCCTAGTGCAGCCACCACTTTGCTTTCTCTGAAATGAGTCACTTTCAATCGCTTGATTCATTCGATTGGTAGAAATGGATGAGCCACCTGAGTTGGCATCTAGGAGCCAACTTCATCTCCTCTGAAGGCTGATGGTGCCTCCTCTCTTTAAAATTAAATGTGACACTCAAGGTAATATTTATGTTGATTTTCTCCAAAGTTAACTTTTATGGGACAATATGGTATTTTGGGGGGGTATCAGGGATTGAACTCAGGGTCTCTCCACCACTGAGCTACATCATAACTACATCACAGATACACTTGAATGAATACTTTTTTAGAAATTTTTATTTATTTTTTTTAGTCATACATGACAGCAGAATGTATTTTGACATATAATACATACATGGAATGTACATACATCAATCATATTGTCTATTCTATTCTTCTGCCCTTCCCATCCTCCCTACTCCTCCCCTCCTCTCCCATCCTTTCTCTCTATCCAATCTAATGTGACACACTTTTTTTTCTTTTTCTCATTACAACATCATATATGTATTCTGTATAACGATGAGGTTCGCCTTCCATCTTCCGTGCAACTCCCCTTCTCCCTCTTTTTCCCTCCACCTCTCTTCCCTATTTAGTGGTAGTCTTCTTCTCATGCTCTTCCTCCCTATCCCATTTGAATGAATACTTCTTAGAGTAGAATATATAAATCCATCCAGCTGACCCCTCTGTACTCATCATGTAGACGCCTGCCTGTATATCTTTGTCACAAGGCTTTCTTGCCATGGCATCTGTGTGCCAGACACTGTGGATGCAGTTTGGATGCATAGGAAAGGGGAGTCCAGGGCTCTGCCTTCCAAGAGCGTACGATCAGTATGAGATGGGAACAGCTCAACACATCTCAGAGTTGAAAGGGGATGATAAATACCCCATAATACCCTAGGGCTTAAAACAACAGGAATTTAGCCAGGCATGGTGGCGCATGCCTGTAATCCTATCAGGTTGGAAGGCTGAGGCTGAGGCCAGAGGATCTTGAGTTCAAAGCCAGCCTCAGGAAAAGTGAGGCGCTAAGCAACTGGATGAGACCCTGTCTCTAAATAAAAACAAAATAGGGCCAGGGATGTAGCTCAGTGGTCAAGAGCCTCTGAGTTCAATCCCTGGTACCCCTCCCCCCAAAAAAAAATTCATTCTAATTCTAGGGCCAGAGATCTGAGATCCAGGTGATGCCAGTGGATCTCATCCTTCCAAGACTCTTGCAGAGGAGGGAGGAGGAGGGAAAACCCCTCCTCATTGCTTCTGTCAGCTTTTGGTGGCCCTCTGCATTTCCTTAGTTTTGAGACAGGGTCTTGTCTGTTGCCCAGGCAGACCTTGGACTTGGGATCCTCCTTCCTCAGCCTCCTGAGTAGATGTCAGCCTTCCTTCCTTGTGACTACCTTCCTCTTCTTTCTGCCTGTGTGGCCACACTGCCTCCTCTTTGTAAGCCGTGTGTGTGTGTGTGTGTGTGTGTGTGTACTCTAGGTCCCACCCAGAAAATCCAGGACAGGATTTTTTTTTCCAAAGAACTCACTTTGCCTTTCCACTTAAGGCAGCCATGACCTTCGGCTTTGGGAGGTGGGCATATCCTTTGTGAGACCTCCATTCAGACACTTGCAGATGTCATTGGTGAACACCTTCTACTGTGCAAATTGATTAGTGTCCTTAAAAATGCATGGTCTGTATGTTTTGAGGAGTTAATACTTTTTGCCCGGCAGCTCATTCCATTTTTGGAGAGCAGTGAAGAGCAGATCTTCGCTGTACTGAGCCAAAAATCTAATTCTTACTCTCTCTACTCCTTTGCCTTTCTTATGATTCTGGGAATCAGGATGAGAAAACTTCTCAACTCTATTCCACAAGAAGACCTTTACATTTAAATATTGTAAAGTTGACTCAGCTGGATAGCATGTACGCTTCCAGATTTTCACGTTCATTCTTCACATTTTTGGTTACTTTCAGAGAAGAGCATTGCTGTCTCCTTAATCCCGCTGTTCTCTGATGCTAAGCCCTTGAGTACTGGATTCCAGAGGGGGCTCCCAGCAACTACTCTTGGAAGTCACTTGTCACTTGAGTCCTAGAACCAGTAGCCCTTCCTTGGCTGCTCCTCTAATCTCCCAGGGAACATCTCTGAACTCCCTTCATTTCCAGAACATTCTACCTCCCAGCTCTCCACTCTCCTGTCTTTCTCCTCCCCAGCCTCCCATTTCCATCTCCTGTCTGGTGTGGTGCTGGCCAGGGCTTCCTTCTTGGTTGACCCCCATGCCCTTTCCCTGCCTTGCCTTTTATAATGTTATCCATTTTCATGGTTTCAAACACTCTTGGGGTGTGACTCACAGACATTTCCTCTTCTTTAGGTCCCACTTGGCTTCAGGAGGAACACTGCCTTCTGCTCACTGGAGAGAGTAGCTTCCCTTGCTCTTTCCTCATCCTGCTCCTCTCCTGGGGTTCCCATTTCTATGAATAGCAGGACCTTCCTACATTTTCTGAGTACATTTGATTTACTTCCTTCCCTGGCCTCCCACATTTCTCCAGATACCAGATTCTAATACTTAACCAAATAATATGTCAACCTCTTGGTTACTTTTCTTTCATGCTATCAGTGCCTTAAATCATCGCTTCTCCAATGTCAGTGTGCATTCAAATACGTAAGAACCCTAGTAAGATGCAGACTCTGATTCAGGAGGTCTGGGTGGAGCCTGAGAATCAGCATTTCTAACAAGCTTCCAGGGCCTGCAGATGCTTCCTGTGTGCTGAGAGCACATTATGAAGGAAGCTCTCAAGTTAGACCTTTTTATCTTCCTCTGCCTCTTGCAGCTTCCCAGATGATCTCTCTGACTATACTCTTGCCTGGATCTCATTGAAGTCAAAATCTGACCATTTTTGTCCTATTCTCAAATGCCTTCTTTGACATCCCCTTCCAGTATCTATTGAATAACAACTAAATGGCTTGCATCAGCTTCAACCTGTTCCCTGGCTTAATTTACATTTTAAGTTCAGGCTGAATCTCAAGGTCGCCCTTCACTTAGTTCTTCGTACTTGCCATACCTTCTGCCCTGTTGTTGTGCTGCTGGGGATGCCTTTTCCGCCACACCTTCAGGAGGAGCCACAGTTTAGCAATTTTCCAAGGACTGCTCAAAATGACATTTCTCCCTAAGGATTCATCTTCCAGGACTTTATCAGAATATCAGCCTTATCAGTGATTGCATCCATTCTTGTTTTGTGTGTGTGTACATGAATAAATTATTTCAGCTCTCAGGCTGAGAAGTTCTTGAGGGAAGATGCCATATTGTGTTGCTTTCAAGTCAAAGCATAGTCTTTCCCTGAAATGACCCATCTGCACATTGATATATAAAATATGTAAATGCAGCATTTTTGCTGCTTATAACATTATAAAAGTTAATGTATCTTCTAAAAAATCCAAACGTTACATAAGTGTGTAGTATCAAAAGTAAAAGTCCAACACTGGAGGCCCCAACCATGGTTAGAAATCTGATGTGTAGTCCTCAGCTATTTTCCAATGCATCTAGAGTGTTGCCAAAGGCCTGTGTGCTAAAGGATTGATCCCCAGCATGGTGCTCCTGGGAGTGGTGGAAACATTAGGAGGTGGGGCCTAGTGGGAGGTCTTTAGGTCATTGGGGTAGTGACCTCAAAAGGGATTGTAGGAACCAAGTCTCTTCCTTTCTCTATTTGCTCTCTGGTCATGAGATGATGATTTTCCTCTACCTTGTGCTTCTACCATGATGTTCTGCCTCATTACAGGCCCAAAGCAACAGATGAACATCAATCATGGACTGAACCTTACAAAACTGTGAGCCAAAATAAACCTTTTCTCTTTGTAAGTTGATTTATCTCAGGTGTTTGTGATAGTGACAGAAAGCTGACTAACACATATGTACATTTTAACATTTACTATCTACAAACCTGGGATAATAATAGAATTCTGAATCTTGACTTGAAATATAAATCTGCCTCCCTATTTTTAAATCTACGACTCATTCCAAAACACTGACTGATTTAACTGCATAAAAATCAATTCACTTAAAACGGTCTAGCAGTATAGAAATATGTTTGCTTTGAATTTCTTATCAGTTAAGCATATCTTTATTCAGCAGTTTCTCTGCTCCTAGCATTGTATGAGACATTTTCAATTTGTAACAGTAAGACACAGATACTGGCTAGAAGATCCAAGTTAGTCTTACGCTTTCAGGGTAATGCTGGGTGATGGATTGATGGAGGAGTAGTGATCATGTATCTTTGGTGCCAGATTAAACCTATCATGTTTAATGACATGCATTTTCAGATTGCTGGATTTTATGGTGAAATGTAAGCTTTCACATTCCTTCACTTGTAAAGAACAAGTGACACGTTTTGGATTCTGGATATGTATGTATTCATCTGTTTATCTAAGACATGTATATGTATATTACTTTTTGTTTCATGACTGAACATAAACAGAATAAAAATGGAATGATTTAACAAGTATTTAACAAAATACACTTAACAAAAACTACAATTTAGGGAGGAGTATGGAAAATAAGATTAAAACACCATGTGAGCTTTGGGTTAGACTGCTGCATGAGTTAGTCTGGTGTAAAGCACAGGTTGGAAAGGAAATCTTCGTACAACTCAAAATCAGTATTTCTTCAATCACCTGGGAAGGAGAACTCTTAATAATGATGAATGGGTTTTGTTGCTTTTTAAAAAACAACATTGAAACTGGGCACAGACACCTGCACCTGTCATTTCAGGTACTTGGGATGCTGAGGCAGGAGGATCTCTTGAGCCTAGGAGTTCAAGATCAGCCCAGACAACAAGGTGTGAACCCATCTAAAAAAAACCAGTTTTTTGATAAAATTATGGGGTATCATATTCTGGTTAGAATTGAGGCAGGATTATGCTTGAGGAACCAAGAGTTCTCAGCAAAATGGGTTGTGTCTGGAGGAGAAGAACCTGAGTATGAGGCAATAAGAAGCCACAACTTTGAAATGGTATGAAACTGCTACAGTCTGCATTTGTGAAAACACATAAAGAATATTTCTGCATCTTCTTTCCAACTCCTGAAAACTTTGTTCACGGGTTTATTTACTGTATCTTCTTTGTAATATCATGTGTTTCATATTATATATTATTTAATACCATCAAAAAGTGAACCTCTTATGGAATAATAAAAGCAATTATGTGGTAATTGAATTAAACTATCTTTGTATTTTTGCACTGGATGCTTGAAAACTCAGACCTAAAAATAATAGTCACAGTAGCCAGTTTTTTCTGTAACTATTTTCCCTTTTTTCTCTAGTCTTTTTAATTTTTTTTAACTTTTCAGTTGTAATATAAGTCTTCTTGGATTCTCTTTAGAAAACAGGAGACTAGAATTTAGAAATATATAGCCTTAAATGATGCCTATGGATATATGCCTAGATATGGAGGTAAGAAAAAAAGGGTAAAGGAATACTTTTAAAACAGTAAAAAAAAAAAAAAAAGACAATGCAATGTGTTGGGACCAAGAAACACAGTAACTACTGTGAGCAAAGGAAGTAATTTCTAGGTCAAGCAGGATATCCTGAGAAAAGAACAGGTGTTGGGGATGACAGCAGTGGTGATAATGTATATGAATTCTTTATTTTCAGACAATATCTCATTGAATCCACAACGGTCTTTTAAAATGTGCAGTTGACAGTTAAAATTGTATGTGCTCCTGGTGTGCAATGTGTTGCTTTGATGTATGTGTGCATTATGAACCCGTTAAGTCAAGATAATTAACATATTCATCACTTCATTTCCATGACATTCTGTTGTGAGGATACTTACTTAAGATTCATACTTTCAACAATTTTCTGGTGTACAGTACGTTATTATTAACCCCAATTGTCCATGCTATGCAACAGGTCTCCCTTGTGTTCATTCTGTCTAATGGAAATTTTGTACTTTTGGCCAAGATCTCCTCCCCTGCAGCCCCTGGCTTCTCCCATTGCACTCTGTCAGTCTCCCTTTTTGGATTCCACATATAAATAAAATCACGTGGTGTTTGTCTTTCTGTTCCTGGCATATTTCAGTTTATGGAATGTTTTCCAGGTCTATCCACGTAGTTTCAAATGTAGGGTTTTCTTCTTTTTTTAGGGCAGAATGGTATTCCATTGTGTATGTGTACCATGTTTTCTTTATCCATTCATCCATCTGTGGAGGCTTAATTTCTATATCTTGAGTATTATGAACGATGCGAAGAACACAGGAGTGCAGAGGTCTCTTTGACATACTGATTTAATTTTCTTTTGATACATACCCAATAGTGGGATTGCTGGTAGTTCCATCTTTAATTCTTGAGGAACCTCCATCTTGTTTTCCATGATGACTGCACTAATTTACACTACCACCAATAGGGTACAAAGGTTCTTTTTTTCCCCCATATCATTGCCAGCACCAGTTATGATTGGATAGTGATGAGGCAGTATCTCATCACTGACAGGGATGAGTGGATATCTCCTTATGGTTTTAATTTTCATTTCCCTGGTGGAACATTTTTTATATACCTGGCAGCCTTTTGTATGTCTTGTAAGTTCCTTTGTAAGTTTTTAAATTTTGTTATTTTTTTTTTCTTGCTCTTGAGCTGTTTGTACTCCTTACAGGTTTTGGACATTAACTCAAACCAGGTACATGATTTGCAGATATTTTCTCTGGATGCATAGCTTATCCTTGTTGAATTTCTTAGGCTATGCAGAAGCCTTTTGGTTTGATGCCATCCCACCTGTCTGTCTTTGCTTTTGTGGTTTTGGGGTCCTATCCAAAAAAAAAAAAATTGCCTGAAATAATGTCACAAGGCCCTTCTTCTAATATAGAAGTTTCAGGTCTAGTGTGTAAACTGTTATCCATTTTGAGTTGATTTCTGTGTTTGGTACGAGATAAGGTTCTGACTTCATTCTCTTGCACGTGAATATCCAGTTTTCCCAGCACCATTTATTGAAGAGGCTGTCCTTTCTCCCTTGTGTGTTCTTGGCACTTTTGTGGAAAACCAATTGGCCATAAATGTGTGGGTTTATTTCTGGGCTCTCTATTCAGTTCTGTTGGTCTCCATGTTTGTTTTTATGCCAGAAACATGCTGTCCATGATGCTCTTTGTGTAGAGACTGTTTCACACTTTTAAATCTATATATACAGAAAAATTTACTGAAACACGACTAAGATTAAGGAATTTCCCCAGCTGAAACAACTAATAACGTCAGAGAAGATCAGTAAAACCAGGTCTCACTCTCTTGCTTTTCACACCTTTATTGTGATATACATAGATGTGTTCCTCACCAGGAGCAAGGAATGAGATATGAGATGGAAGGGAGGGAGGGAGGAAGGAAGGAAGGAAGGAAGGAAGGAAGGAAGGAAGGAAGGAAGGAAGGAAGGAAGGAAGGAAGGAAGGAAGGACCACTCAGACGCCAAGAAGATCAGGAAGTCAGTTCTGGAAATTCAAAAAGCCCATAGTCACAGGGACTGTCCTGCCCCTGCTTGAGCCATGATGAGGTTCTGATTAGTCTGATATGGCCACAAAGTCAAGTCAGGCTAAGTCAAGAAACTGAAGCCCGAGTCAGAAGCCTGCACCCGGCCAGGCAGTCCATGGCTGCTGTCCAGCTTCAACCAGAGCAGAACCTGCCCAGCCTTGCCCCTCTGCCCTCGGCTCCGCCTCCCGCTTGTGTTTTCCACACTCTCCTCTCTGCAGGACCTTTCCTCTGAGTGCGTGTGGCAGGCTGGACTGGACTCCTCTTCTGGCCCCTTTCCTTGGCCCTAAGTCTCCTCAAGTTACCATTCTTGCCTTTGTCTTTTGAGGCCTGAGTGAACCCTCTAGCTGCTCCTCCTCACTCTCCTTCCTCAGACCCTTTTCCTTTATCCTAGAGACCCTGCAGAACCTTACCAGACTTGGACTTCACAGGGACTTTTGAGGTCATCTAGTTTGGGCCTCTTATTTGATATTTGAGCAAAATGAGACTCTGAGATGTTGAATGCTGCACTTAAGGCCCGAAAATTACTAAGCCTGGATCTCTTGGCTGCACATCTAGGTTTCTGCATTGGTTCTTGCTAAGTCACTTCCAGAGGACCAGCTGCTTGGTTTTCTTCTCCCTGCATTGCTTCTCTTGATTACCTCAGGTGACTTTAGGGCATTGGGGATCAGCAGGCACAGATTTCTTATCTCATACTGTTGCTCAAGTGCTACACATGAGCCGCTTATGGCCCTTTGACATTTCTATGAAGAGTACTCAGCAGACAACTTAGTGTGCTGTTTCTATGTTGGAGTCCTCACCTTCCTTCAAGCCAGTCCTGTGTCCCCTTTGCATCACAATCTTCCTAGGAACTCATATTTGACTCTTTTTTTTTTTTTGGTGGTGCTGGGGATTGGGGGATTGAACCCAGGGCCTTGTGCATGTGAGGCAAGCACTCTACCAACTGAGCTATATCCCCAGCATATTTGACTCCTCACACTTGCCATGGAGATCCTGAGTCCTATGGGATTTTCCTGCCACTTATTAATTCCTTCCCACTGTTCCCTCTATTCCCTTCTCTTGCCCAGGTCTTTCCCATCTCCCCGTTGCCTAGTGGCTCCAGTGGCCTGTCACCTGTCTCCCTGCTTCCAATCCCTTGTGGATTTTACCTATTCTATAGTGAGACCTGAAGTCAGATCAGTGGGCTTGATTTTCTTTGGATGTGCCTCCTGCCTTGTGGCTTCTGCAGAGGCCTGCACACTTCCTGAAGTTGACAGTCCCCTCTTGGCCATAGTGGCCCTGCAGGTATTAGGAGTCCTGAATTCCCAAGAAAACATATCTTCTCACTGCCTGTGCTCTTTATGCTCATCTCTGTTGTCAAGATTTCCATGTGTGTTATGCTACCATGAATTCCTTGGCTACCCATCTTTTCCTTTAGATTTCAAGCATCTTATCAGGAACCATCCATTGTTCTATACTCTATCTTGTAGAAACTCACTGGATTGGATGACACCCTAGATCCCCTGTGAGGGCAGAGCTTTTTATATTTTAGTCACAGATATATCCCAAGGGCTTAGTACAGTGTGTGGCACATGGTAGACTCAGACCAAGTATCTTGTTGCTGAGTGAGGCCCTGTTACCCTTCCCCCTGGGAGAAAAAGGTGTCTGAGGGCTAGAAGTGTCCTGGATATCTTGATATTGAAAATAGTTTATTATTAGCAAACAGGAATCAGTCTTCCTCAACTATTATACAGAACATAAAAGAATTCCCCCAGTAGAAGCTGATTCTCACCTGATTGGAGTGTTGCCTGCACAGATATCAGAGCTTCCCTGGGGACCCTCACATTTTGAGACTCATCTCCCAAGAAATGACCCCTCTCACCGGCTAATTCTAATGGCCATGGCTGGTATTTTCAGGTCATCGTTTCTGGTTGATCATCAGCACTACATTCAGCTCTCCTAAATGTTCTTAGGAGCCCCGGAAAAGTTTCAATCAGAGGGATTTGGGGTGATGTTTCTAAAACCGTGGCCTAGGATCATATGCGCCAGCAGCTTCTAGGATAGCTGCTAAAAATGCAGACTTGGGGATTGAAACCAGACCAGCTGAATCAGAATGGGGGCAGGGCCTGTCAATCTGGGTTCTAAATAAATATCTTGCATGGTACTTGTGTTTGCTAAATTTTAAGGCCTATAAGTTGAAGAGAGAAAAAGAGATTTTTAAATTTTCTTTTTATGAGTAGATTAATAGCCTGGATTGGCAAAGGGTATAGTATCTTATCATAGGCTTCTGTCTCTGGTAAAATCAGTCATATTAAGTTTAGGATGCTTCTTAGGCTTTGCAAAGGCTAGGGTACTTTTTCCCACAAGAATTTAAACAGAATTAGGTAATGGCTGATTTCAGGTGTAGAATAAGGACAGAACTGCTTGTATCAAATGTACCCTACTGTATCTACATATATATTTTTAACTGTGGTTATCAATGTTTACAAAGTGTTATAAAACAGAAACTGTATCTCAAATATAAGTATTTCTTAACATTTTTGTTTGTTTGTTGGCACTCTTATTAAACAGACCATATTTTTGCATGTCCATGATGCTCTACTTAGGGGTTATGTTTCTGAGCAAGTACGCAACATATATTATTGATACAAATATCTAGGGGTCAAAAAACATTGAAAAATAGTCGATTACTGTCACCTGTGTGCATAATCATTTGATTATCATGAACATTCTGAAATGTGGTTATAGATTGGTTTTTCCTGTCCTTTACGGGTCTTTATATAGGCCTTTAAAAATGCATGAATTTTAATAGTCATATGCAATACAATCACTACTTTTCCACAAATTTTAAGTAGTATACTAACTTTTTAAAAATGAAACTATCAATCCTTCTGGTAGATGTTTAGAAATTCCTGTCATAGCATAGACTCGGGAGCCAGGAGAGCCACAGTCTGGGTAACCTCCAACTTTTCTCCTGGTCATTAATTTGTTTGTTAAATTTATCCTGTTCCTGAGTTAGGCAGTGTTCTAAGTGCTAAAGATGAAGGGAAAAGTAAGCCAGACAAGGTGCTGTCTTCATGAAATTTATACCCTTAGGAAAAATCTATTGAACCTCCACTAGTATTCAAAAGGGGGTCTCTAGATAAGCCTGCTCCACTTGGCATCAAGGCCAGAGGAGAGATGGGCATATTAGGACAATGTGACCAATTAGATTTGTGACCTTTTTGAGTGGGGCTTATATTAACATTTTCTCAAAAAAATACTTACGGCTTTCTAAAAAAAATTAGGCTGCCAACAATGATTTGTGCCACTAGATGGCAGACATCTGTATTTGTGTGTCCAATGAGCAAGTGGTTCTGAAAGGTTCAAAATGAGCCACTTGATATGAAAAAAAGTTAGTACCACATGAGTGACAGGTAGTTGTGGCTGTTCTGTTCCATGGATTCCATGTTTCAAATACCTATTGTTACTCTCTGGTGTTTGTTTTTCAATTTAGCATTCTGCTCTGCTCCTTTCACATGGAGGAAAATATGAAGCTCCTTTTGAAAACCACATTTGTTTCTGAAACCAACATAGATTCACAGTGTATTTTCACCAATGTTTTGTTTATCTGAAGAAGTTAAAGTAGGCTTTGCAAATGCAGATATATATATATATATATATATATATATATATATATATATATATATATATATTTTCATACCCGGGTGGCTCTGAGGACTGTGCTACCTTTTCAGATGCATAGGAAACAGATATTCCATTTTCCTGTGATAAGAGAATAAACAAATAAACCAGGTACTCTGAACCTGGCTCCTTCACTTAATCTACCATTAGCTTCAGGAGTCCAAAGAAAATAAAGTATGAACCAAAACTCTATCAGGCAAGGCACATGTTCTGACCAGGATGGCATCCCCACTGCAGAACTGACAGCTGGCCCCAATCCCACTCAGGAGGACCCCCCCCACCCCCGCTCCGGTGGTCCTCTCCTCAACATAGAAACCAAACTCACCCTGTCTTTTGTAATACTGCAAATACTGAGGGCACCACATCAGATGTTTTCCAAGTCCAACCCAGGGCAAGCTGTGAAGAAGTAGTGTCCCCGACTTAGATTTCTCGAACATCCATGTTAATTAAAGGCTGCCTCTGGTTTCCTAGGCAGCTTGGACAAGGTTGTTATAAGGCAACTGGGTTCAGAAGGGGCTATAAAAATTTGTGGCAGAGTCTTGACCTTAGATATGTGTTTATAATCTACAAATATGTTAACTTGTAAAATAGAATCAGCTGAGCCAACTTGTTCTTCAGATTCAGGGGGTGGAGAAGCCAAATCTTTTTGGAGGGATACCAGAAATTTCTTCCTTTAAGAGATTTCATTTGAGATGTTTTAAAGGACCAGCAAGATTTAAATAGATGGAGGGAGATACAGGGTGGATGATTCAGGCAGCCCTTCCTTATAAGTGAAAACTCCTTGCTCGTTTTTGTCTGTGCCAAGAACATACTACCTCAAAGCATCTGCACTTGCTATCATATTTATTTGAAACACTCTTTCCTCCCAAACCTACACATCTTGCTTTTTAACTTTAATCTTTAGAGCTTTCCTCAAATGTCACCTGATCAGGCCACATTTTATAATAACTTTGTCTAAATTCTTCATAGTCTCCTCACATAATGCCTATCCCCCCAACCAATTATTTTGTTAATAGCCACTGCATATGAGCTGCATGAGTCTGGGGCTTCATCTGTCTATATTTAATTGCTAACTCTCCAGTTCTAGAACACTGGCCAGCCTAGAATAGGCCCTCGACTATGCTCACTGAGCCAATGAAGGAAGGAAGAAAGGAATACTCAGGGTCACTTTAGTTTTTCTTATTGCAGAAAGGGAAACTGAGAAACCCACCTCCACACTATTCTTTCTTGCAGAGAGCACCTCAGGGCCTTTCTTTTTTGTGAGAGGGTGAAAGAGGGGTGCATCCATACCAAAATTATCACTAATGCCCTTATATAGAATGAATTCTAGGATCATAGATGTGAAGAGTAATGAAATCGATTAGCACATCAATCAAATGTACTTTAGTATGCCTGGTACTTTTTCCAATAATGCTAATTTTCCATTAGAAGTAAATACAAGAGAACCAAATTCATACTTTCTAAGGGAACCGAGGTAGCTTCCCAGCTGGCAGGAATCTGGTCTTTCAAACTATATTCATTGCTACTCAATTTTTAAGAATTCTGTTTCCTTACTTGCTTATTTACATAATTATGAGTGTGTGCATTAAAAAGGAAGTAAAGGAAGAAGACGAAGCAGGGTTTTCTGAATTTGGAATACTACGTCACGCATTAGGAAATCTACAGGCGAGCACCCACCGCGGGTGGCTCTAGAGCGGGTTGGCCCGGGATGCCCCCTGTGTGCCACCAGATGCAGAATCGCCTCAGTGGGTGTGATGGCTAATCTTGACAGTCAGCCCGACTGGACTGGGAGACACCAAGAACACTGGCAAAGCACACTGCGGGGTGTGGCTGGGAGGGTCTTTCCAGAGGTGAGTGGCCAGCAGGTCAGAGCTGCGGAGAAGCCCCGCCCTTAAGGTGGGCGGGGCTGTCCGCTGTCCAATGGGCTGGGGCCGCGAGGACCTTGGGAGAGAAGCCCCGGCGAGCCGCTGCTCTCTCCTTCCGTGGGGGTTTTTGTTTTGGGTTTTGTTAATTAACTCATTTGTTCCTGCTGCCATTGCCCTGAAGGGCGGACTCCATTCTTCAGCCTCTTTTTTTCCCGCTTTGGCACTGGAGATTGACCAGAGGTGCTCTACCACTGACCCCACGCCCAGCCCTTCTTATTTTCTGTTCTGAGTCAGGGCCTCGACCCGGGGACCCTCCTGCCTCTGCCTCCTTAGCGACCAAGACCCAGTGAGCGCTGCCGGGGCGCTCAGCCTCTTCCTCAGCCTCTGCATGCAGTCTCTCCCCAGCGACTCAGATCTTCACCTGGACCGGGCCGGGCCGCCTTACTGGCTGCTCTTCCTCTGAGGCCCTCGTTCCTGGACGGAGCAGCTGCTGGTTTCACGGCTCTCCAGCCTGCAGACGGCCATGGTGGGACCAGCCAGCCCTGATCCCGTAAGCCAATCCGTAAATCCCTTCAGCATCATCCGTCATCTGTGCATTTTGGTTCTGTCCTCTGGAGAACCCCAAAGGAGTTGGCATATAGGATTTCTGGTACTTCAGTTATTCGGAGATGCTTTATACTCTTATCAGATTTTTCACATTAAAATTTCGAGCTTTGAGGTAGTCCTAAACATACTTAGAAACAACGCATTTTATTTGTGCATTCGTCAGATAATTACAGAGGAGCCGCCCAGGCCAGGACACCCACGCTCCCTGGAGAGAAAGCTGGACAAGGAGCAGGACCTTGCCCTCAGGGAGCCTGAGGGTTAGTGGGGTTGACAGGGGACCAACTAATTTTTTCTTTCTGTTGAGAAATAGCTTTTTAAAAAAATCATAATGTAATAAGTCATCTGGTTTGAAGGATGTTGATGTGGCCATCTCCAGTATTGCAGATCTTCTGCATTTGGCTGGGTAGAAGGTAGCCACTGGAGCCATTGTTTCTTTGGAGACTAGGGACCACCAAATTCCAAACACACAATTTCCAACACTCTGTGAACCGTTTTCATGAAACACACTCTGAACTTTTTCCCACAAGGCATGAGATCTCCGTTAGGCACACATTTTTCCCACCTCACATGAGTATGAGAAAACATTTGTCTGGGTTCTGAATGGAAATAGAAAACTGTACTTCTATAGGTGTGGCTCCAAAGTCAGTGTGTAGAAAGTAGGAAGATAGTCTACTGGGATCATATAGAAGTTCAAGGTCAAATACAATTTAGAATGGTCATGAGCTGCATTTCCTAATATTTGGGGTTGGTCTGGAGGAATCTGCTGAACAGAGGAAATCTTATGTTGAAACAAAATGTGATCTAGATAGTAGAGCAGTTTGATTTGTGGATATCTAGTGCTCTTTCCTATTACTTCAAAGAACCTTTTGGTGCTGAGTATTGAGATGTCTGACTTTAATTTTAAAATTGGTTTTCAGGGACAAAATGCTCTATGCTTCTAGGATTGTGAAGTCCTTCTCCATTTTTATCCATTTACGTTGCATCTTTCTCCAACCATAGTTTTCCTTTTGCATTTTCCTTGAGTCCAGTGTTTCTCAACTGAAATTTTCTCATTATTGCCCACAAGGAAGGATTGTTTTTACTTTGTTCTCCTAATGACCTCTGCATTTCATGAAACTTTAACAGTGTACACATATCATATATGTGTTTATAAACTGGGCCCACTTGTTCAGAAGCCATTGCATTTTCTAAGATGCTTTTTGCCCTCTTCAAAGCCACATTCAGCCTCCACAGGTGCTACCATCCCCATAGGAAGAGTGCCGCCATCTTGTCTACTGGGGCAGAAAGCGTTCTGCTTGCTGGGGTGTGCTGGCCACCTGTGGGGACAGCAGCATTCCCTGGACCCTCACCCCTCACACAGGCCCCAGTCCCCCCACAGGCTTTCCTTCCCTGGAAAGGTCTCTACCCTCCCTAAGAAGCAGTGTCCCCTCTCCACCTACTTCCTCCCTCACTGTCCTCTGTGGAGATCCTGATCCTCCTGGACCTGACGGCTGAGTTGACTCGCCTGCTGTTCCCAAAAGATTCCCACTTAAGCATTTACCATGTTGCCCTCTAACACTTGATTCTGGAACAGTCAGAAAGACTGGAATATTTTTCTGAGGCAAACATAAGAAATTCCAAGCACTATTGCATTCATCTCGAGTTCCCTCCTGCTTTTATCAGCCTCACTGCTGTGGGCGTCCTTCATCTTGCTCAGACTGGGAAACCTGCCTGTTTCTCCACTAAGGTACGGTCCAGATAAAACATTGCCCAGAAATGTCCACTCTGCTTTGTTTTTAAGTATGATTTACACAGTTCATTCCTATATCTCCAGTGAGTCTTTAAGCTTGTGTAATACCTGAGTGTTAGCTCATACAATGGTTAGGCTTCGAGAAGCAAGGAGGGGAAAGGAAATCAACCCTATCACCTCAGCCATGGGTTAGGCCCAGTGCTGGGTGGCCTTCATTTGAGAGCTTCGGGAAAGAGTGTTAAGGCTGGCCCTGTGGCAAGCTTGCCTTTGGCCCTCTGCGTGGGGCGGCCTGGACTCGAGGGTGCTACATGTTTACTTCTGTCATGTTCTGTTTTGCTTAACAGGTAACTTTATAAACAGCAAACACAAGTCACATAGACACAGTTTCTAACTGGTAGACCTCCACAAAAGAAAAAAACAGTGAAAATGAATTGTTATTTGATCTTATTATTATTTAGTGTTCCATTATTTATTTATTTATCTCTTTCACATGTAATTGGGTAAAAGTAATGAACTTCTGCCATTCAAAAAATTAATAATTCCACAGGGTTATGATAAAATAGTAGCAGTCCTCAGTATACACCTGCCCCCCCCCCACCAGTTTCCACTCCCAGGGGTCCTGAGAGGCACCATTTACAACTGTTTAGACTGTTTTTTTGTTTTGTTTCTCTGTTATTTATTTCTATCTTTCTAAATACTGAAATGGAAAACTCACTTGTTCGGGTTATTTAGCTAATTAATGAAAAGGCTCAAGTGAATTTAGATGCTTCTTCGGAATCACCATGGTTTTGGGATATGGAGGAATACACACGTAGTTATGCATATTTTAAAAAAATAAAAAACTGTTGGTTTGTTTTCTGTTGTCTTGTATACCTTTGCTGAAAAAAAAAAAAACATATTGACATCAGAAAAACATAAGCTCATGGGTAAATTCTTGTTGGAGAAGAAGCCAGGGTTCCTGGTGAATGAATGAATGTGAATTTTTTGTTGAGCCCTTGTCATTGGTGGCGCTCCTGGGGTTGTGGTCAGCGGTCTGGATGCACCCTTTGGAGCAGGTATCTCCACAGCCAGCCTTCCAAAGGCGCTGGGTTGGGGGGGCACTGGCAGCCTCCTCACTGGCCACTCTTTCCTCTACTCCTTTGCTTTCTTTCTGCTCACAGTTACTTTGATATTGAACACACATGCTTTTGATGGGACTTAAATGTTCATCTCTGACATTAGTGAAAGGAGTAATTCTACACTGAATCACACAAGTGGCCTGCATCTTGGAAAAGCTGCTAATCCCTTCCTCAGTCTGCTTTCAGCAAACCCCAGTCATCTTGACTATCCACTCGGGTTGTACATTCCTAGAGCAAGTGTTCACAGCAGCTAGATGTGATTTGGAGTAAACCATCCTGCAACCTTTCCAATCTGTCTGTGCCAGGTGACATTAAATAAACATGAACCTCTCCCTTATGTTTGTCCCAAAGCAGGTAGTGGGAAATCTGGAAGAGAACTAAATATTTTAGCTCAGATAACATGCATTTTGAAAAGCAGGTCTAGAACAGACAGTATGCCTAATTTCACATGTTGCCTTAAATTAAATCCATTTGATATTGAGGATTAATTCAGCCTACAGAGTAGAAATTGAATATGTGTTTTATACAAAGCATGTTGATTGTTTTTTTTGGAATCCTTTGCCCTCAAAGAACATATGGCTGGTAGTAAAAATATTATTGATTGGTAGTGAAAACACAGTTTGACCCTTTATTCCAGAAAAATTCTTTGGTAAAAATATTAATATTAATATATGCAAAACTTATTGTGCTTTCTGTGTGTCCAAACACCCCTACTTCCCTTGTTATATCTCATTTAATCCTTAAAACAATACCACAGGTTGCATTTAGTAGATGAGTGTGAAGGATGAGTGTAATAAATATAAGTGATATAATGTATCAAGCCAAATTTCAAACTCCCAAGTATCTGACTGATCTGGCTTCTCAGTCTCTGGGCCAACAAACAGATGTAGGCTGGTACATAGGAAAACAATTCAAGTGTTTATACATAATGTTTTTTTGAAGTCCTATTTCTTAGGTCCCAATAATAACTCATTAATTTAAGAAAAATTAAGGCCAGAAATAAAAAATACAAATAGTTGAAAAATAAAAAGAATAGGAAGAAAATATAAAGTTATAAACACCTAAGAGACCCACATTTTGTCAGGGTCAAATTGCTATATCTACAAGTATAATTTTTTATCCATGGTATTATGACTAATCCAACATATCATCACTGTAGCAATGGAAATTGGTGCAACCTGACAATATCTTTAGTGGTCACAGGCTGGGTTTTTACTCAATGATGACTGAGTTGTGTGGTCTATTTTTTTTTATCAAGTGTGATTATATTTCCCCTCTTGGACTTAAATTCAAACAGAAGACAAAAATTATATCAATACAGTAATGGAACATTAGCAAATGTAGAAGAGAGCTTTCCCCTTGGTAAATCAGAGAGGAATTTCTCTGTAAAGGAGATCTGTGTTCCTGGAGCTCCTCACAGCATTTCCCTTGCTTTCTGTGGACAGATAGTAGTAATATGAACTGGATTGAAATTCACTGCATCTTCTTCCCAAGCAGTATGTACCTGTCTACACTAGTGACTAACAGTCGGGTGGGGAGTTCTTTTTCTTCCTTTTGCTGCCAGTGATATTTTCCCTTTTTTTCAGAAATTGGCTTAGGAATTGCTCATTTGTAAGTCAAGAGGAAAAGGTTTAAATAAGTGTATGATCTGTCAAGGTATACGCTCAGATTTCACTCATTCCATGATGGGAGGCAAGCCGACCTTCTGGAAGGGTTTACACTTGACCCTCCTCCTCTCCAAATTGAGTCACATGAATGGGATTTCAGATCCCATTCTAAAGATCCCATTCTTTTGAGTGCAAAAGCCCAGGTTTCACCAGCTCACAAGCTACCTCAGCTCTCTGGAAAGACATGAGAACAAACAGAATGGAGAATGAGGGTCCGGTCATTTTGTCATTGATGAAGATAAGGCAGGAGAAGGAGTAGGGAGATGCTTGCAGAGTCTCTTGGCAGTCTTGGGTCAAGAGTGTTGAGCGAAGTTCTGAGAACTGGGATCCACTGGGGTAGCATCCCTGGTATCAAAGGCTACCTAACAATAGACTAGCAAATGATTTTGCAACCAGCTCCTGGGGAAGGAAGATGCATGTGAACTGTTCATCAATCTTCTAAGATGTGAAGAAAACAATTTCATCTGTGACTGTGTGTTGCTCACACATGCTGTTGTCAAAAGGAGAAAATATGTGAATGAAGGAAGAGTTTATGAAATGAATTCATAGAATACATGTGTGTAAAGCACATGCTACTGTATATTTAATGGTCTGTGCTTCTGGGTGAACTTGGAGCCTGATCCATTGGTTCCTTCAGCAGTTTTCCTGTGGTCCCCTCTGAGTTGCCATGTCCCATTTAGGCAGGCAGGACCCCTCTGTGTCAGCAGATCACCATAGGAGCTGGCTGTTCAGGGCTGACTTGATAGGTACAAAGACCAGAAGTGTGTTAGAAAACCATTACCCAAGACACACACACAAATTCTGTTTTTAAGCCAGTATGTGAGATTGAGAAATTAAGATAAATTTCTTTTAATGTTGTTTTTTAAAAAAACAATAATTTTATACCCACATATGTGTACATCTTTAGAATGGGATTTCAGATTAGAAATAATTGTTGAATGTTTAAGGTCCTCTAATTTGGATATTCCTAATTTAAATTTTTAGACATCAACCAGGAATTGATCTGTTAATTCTAAGTTCCATAGTTTTCCCTCTTAACAAAACACAATTTGAAAAATAGAGCAAATTTCAGATGCTAGACAAATGAACACAATGAAGAAAAAAACAGCAGAGGCCACAAATTTTGCTAGAACTTTTTGACAGTGGATAACCAATTCTTACAGTTTTTCCTTTTTGATAGAGTTTTAATTTGCCATCACCAAAAATTCACTTTTGAGTTAAAAACTGTACAAGATTATATGCCAATGCATCTTGATTTGAAATAAAGCTAAGTGACAGATTTGCTACAATATAATGCCTGCTCCATTAGCTAAATGTTTCCTAAAGGTTTGCTAAAATGTCTCTACATTTAGCGACTAAAATAAAAGTGCTATAAGTCACTTGGCTATGGCATCAGGATAGCAGGCCACTAATAGGCACACACCCTCCTGGGAGAGGACTCTGGCCAGGCAGGGAGTAAATGCCCTTTTGCAGGCCACACATTGCTAAATCTGAGTCTGTTCCTTTATTTATTTAATTATTTATTTTCAGGTGACAATTGTGCCTCTCTATGGGGTGCAGTGTGATGTTTTGTACATTTTACACTACATCATGATCGGCTCAGGATATTTAGTGAAATGTTCATTTCAAACATGTTTCATTTCTCTGTGATGAAACCACTTAAAACCCTCTCTTCTGGAAAGTTTGAATTGTACCATACAGTATTAGGCACACAGGTCACCCTTCAGTGTATGAGAACACCAGACCTTGTTCTGCCTATCTGGCTGGGGCTTCATACCCAATGGCTAACTGCTCTCCATCCCTTCTTCTTCCCTCCCTTCCTGGTCCTGGACTGTGGTAACACTACTCTTGAGCCTGTTTTTAAAATCCAAGAAAGAATGCAGACTCTCTGTTGCTAGAGTTTCTGTGTTTTTAAGAGAAGTTTAAGATTAACTTTTTAGCATGACTTTGACAAGTGTTTGAATATCATTTTATAGATAGGTGTGTACATGATATATTAATTTAAAAAATATTGAATGGGAAACAATATTCCCAAATTTTAGACCTTGCTGATAGACAGCCACTTTTCAGTGTCTGCATTAAGGAACCAACATCTGTGTGCAGAGCCCAGGATATTGTGCATATTTTTTATGTCTTCCTTCTTGAACTATGCATTTTAGAAGCAATTTGTGATTTTTGAGTGAACCAGTTTTTCTTATTTTCACAAGAAATATGTGGGCTTTATTTAGGGTTCTCTTCTTAATTCCTTTCAAATTTTGAAATTTTTTGGCTCAAAAAAAAGTTCTTTAAAATACGTTTGCTCCTTGGAAAAACAATGGAATTGACCTTTTTCCATGCATAGTTCTTCACCCTCGGTGTTTCTCAGGGGAATTTTCTATCGTTATTGTTGTTGCAGTGGACAAAGTGTCAATCCCGAGTAGGAACACACTGTCAGCCATCGCCAGTCATTTGGGTGGTTGATTTGCTCACTGCTGCTTTGACATTAAGCCTCATTCATTTCACAGGATGGGGACTCATTGGAAGGAAGAGAAAATCCAACATATACTAAGCGAGGATGTCCACTATCTCAGTCCCGAGGGAGACATGGGGTATTAGAAGCACAGATACCGTGATGGAAAGGGACATGCTAAGGTGCCCAGGTAGGCACACTTGGGGCCCTGAGAGGGAAGGGCCCATGTTGTCTGAAACACAGGGCTGGAGTAGGAGAGAAGGAAGGGAAAGGAAAGAAGGAGAGCCACACCGCAGTCAGAGGGTCCTGTGTTGCTTAGCTTTGGGTGATATGTGCCTCTGTGAACACGGAGACACCTCTTCCTACTGTCCATCGTCCACCATCTGCCTCATTGGAGGTGTTGATTTGAGTTGATCTGACTTTGTCAGCTGTGCAGCTCTCAAGAGCATTCTTGTGAATCAGTACCAAGAGTGCCCACCCAGCCTTTCATGTAGACCAACGTTTTCCAAAGACCGAGAGTGGGCGCATTATGCTTCCCATAGCTGTGATCATTTGGAAACATGATTTGTCCTAACATTTGAATTTTGCTTTCAGTTAGTGAAATAAGTGCTGTGGGATCTGAAGTTTACCTTGAGAAAATCACAGGGAAAAATAATATATATATGGCTATTTAGTTCATATTCCTATCATTTTGAAATATAGTTATAAAAAGAGGGATACAAATATACATGATTAGAATTTCCAGACTCAGGGATCCTCTGGTCTGATTTGTTCATATATTCCAGCATTCAATAAAAATGTTAACAGTGTCCCCATTACCCATCACAGTGTGAAAGGGGAGCAGTTTCTTATACACACAAAGATCGAAATTCAAATGCCTTCAACCATTTCCCTCTGCAGGGCATCACTCTTCATGGTCTTACTTTATAACAGCTTATCCAGGGAACCATCAAACTGAACAAGCACATCTTGTGTGGTGCCTCCATAAAGCAATTTTATTTATATCTTTTTCCCATTGCCCTTGTATATCATCTCAATGAGACAGTGATTCCTTGCTGTGTGTGCAAATTCAGCAGTCCAGGGACTTTCTGGCCCTCCTGTCATACATAAGGACACAATTCAGTACTTAAAGTTCGAATGTGGCCTGAGGCCTGGTTTTCCCTGATTCAGGCTCATTGGGGAGCAGTACTATCATCAGAGGAGCAGGCAGCTCCTCCCTTTGGAGACCCACCTCTCTTCCCAAGTCCATCTGGTGTAGGGCGCCCTATCTGTCACTTCAGAGCACCCTGATTACCTGCCTCTGCCTTCACACTTACATGCTTTATTGTCCCCAACAGTTTTCTGTCCTTAGAGGATAAGGCCTTAGAGCGCTTGCATCCTTGCTTTCTCCACGCCTTACCTACCAGTGACATGGAGGAAGGCGGGAGGCACCAGGAAGTGTGCACTGAACAGGGAGACTCCTCACCGGAGTCCTTGGACTCCCAGGAGACTCAGATGCCCAACTGCACCAGGGAGATTCTGAGTCCATAAAAGTGGAAAGTTCTACAGGGGATCCTGATGTAGGTCTGACAGTCACTGAGCCACATATTTGTTAAGTTTTTGTAAACCTCATAGTACCAGCACACTTTTCTTAAGGAAAATTTCAGTTTTACCTAAAAATGAAATTATGAAAACTGGAGGTTTTCCCAGTTTTTCCTCATTCTGAGTAAGATTATTAAAAACACCTTCTGTCTTCCAAGATTAATGGGTACTATTGACTTCAGTAGAAGTCTTCTGAAACATCTATGCCAGTTTTCCCACTTATTCTGAGTAGTTTTATGCTGATAGTCAAAACTTTAATTGTATCTTTTACTTGAATAGATCACTGTTTCTAAGTAAAAACAAGATTTTGATACTTTTATAAACATACCATAATGTTAAAACTGTGAAACACTGGGGACCATGATGTAAGCTATTACCCTTAGATCTGAGATGTAGGCCCAGGGGTTGTTTCATAACTTTAATCACTTACATGTTATTGTGTTTTATTTAAGAATTTTTGTTTTTAATAGAGAAAAAGATATAACAAGGATGTAAGGAGTACTTAAAGCTGCTGAAATAGATGCTGTTTTAGGTAGGTAGGTAGGATTTTTTTAAAGGAAATTAATAATAGATTCCAGTTTATCAATTTTTAAAGACTGAAACAATCTTTAATTATTCAACAAACATTTGTTGTGTATTGGCAAGAATTGTTTATCAGATGGTCATAAAAAAGACAAGTCTATTTGGTATATTCAAGAATCCTTTTTGACTTCCGTACTTTTTATTTCCAAACGTGGTAAGTGGTTATCGTGGTAGGTGGTCACCTCACATGCTATTCTGTTTTCTGAGTCTTGGGTATGAAATGCCCCAATGTTTTGAATTCTTTATTTAGGGATTTTTTTTATTATTGCATTATAGTTATGCATAGTTT
Organism: Marmota monax; assembly: GCF_021218885.2. NCBI lineage: Eukaryota > Metazoa > Chordata > Mammalia > Rodentia > Sciuridae > Marmota > Marmota monax. The sequence goes on along the minus strand of NW_026695217.1, from coordinate 3,449,836 downwards.
TGAAGTTCATTTTGATGTAATCATACAAGCATGGAACATGTTGACCTTTTTGTTAGTGTAAAATGACTTGGCATAAGTTTGCATTTGGTTTTATGAGCGTAACCCAGAGGATGTCTTCAAAGATAAAGGGTATGGCCTAGTGTTGTTTGAGGTTGTCTAAGTTTCATGAAATTTATTTTCTATTAGCAAAAATCATCGTTTTTGCTAATAAACATTTATCATTTATTTCAATTAAATATTAAATTCTCCTTTAAACTATTTTATAAGCTATATCCACTTTTAAAAGCTATGTCCTATTTTAATATGTGTTCTGTATGTGTGACTTGCTATTTATAAATACAGTTTCCCTGCTCTCTAAAGATGCTAGCTGATCTTTCATGATTTGACCTCCCCTTATCATGATGTAGAAAATATTTAGAGTTCTTAACCTTTTATTCAGAAATTGCAGCTCGTGGTGTGGAACTTTCACTGTGGAATGTGTCATCTCTGTTCTCGATCCCTCTGTGTCTCTGTTTTGGACTAGCTCTTCAGTCTCCCGTCTTCATTGCCAGATCATCCTACGGATGTCAGGTTTTTCAGTGGGCTAAAAAGTTTATTTAAGTCTTGTTTTTAACTTGTTGAGAATGCAGGTTATAATTTTTGTTTCACAGTGGAATGTGCAAAATTCAGTAGTTGAAAGGCACTCAGATGAAATTCTTCTCTTTAGATGGTGTCCCCATTAAGTTATAACACAGATAATATTACAGAAAAAAAATGAGGTATAGGGGATGCCTTAGCTGAGAAATAAAAATGCAAGAAACAACTTAGCTGTTGTGGCAATAAAGGGGAAAGTTAATCTCTGCTTATATCTTATGAAATGCTATTTTTTGGTGCATTATAATTATACATAATAGTAATAGTCATTATGTCATATTTGTCCATGCACATAACATAATTTGGCCAATCTCATTATGTAATGCTCTTCTTTAATGCAAGAATACGTACAAATCTCACTAATAATACCATGAGGAATCTTGGAGATGACTATATTTGTGGTTCACTACAGTTTTTTTTTTTCCTATTGAAGACTTTAGCTGACATTTCCGAGTTTTATTTTGCATAGTAACTCAATGTTTAGAACCTTAAATCCCGAGGAAGTGGTTTACCCAAGTTATGTATTTAGGGAGTTTTTAGGGCATCAATGAATAGTCGTTCCTTTTCTTTTTCCTATTTTTCTTTGGTTCTTCAGAATAAGTGTTGGAAATCTGTGGACTGAATTTTGCTGTCAGGCCTCACAATTTTATTTTAGTCATGCAGTTATGAAAGTAAAGTTTTTATAAAGATCACAACTTGTTTTTTAAGCTCTTTGATAGAATAAAGCCCACCTGGCAAATGAAAGCAGTGGTCATGTAGAACAAGTCACTGTAGCAAAGAACACATAGAACATATGACATGATATAGAACAAGTTTCTCAGTTACGGGAAGACAAGATGCAGGAGAGGGTAGGCTTCAAAGATCAGAGGTGTGAATAGTGTTGTGTGAGGTTGTCTAAATTTCATGAAATTTATTTGATCCTTGGTTTCTTCTCTGCAATTTAGAAATAGCAATGTCGAGATAATAGTGCTATACCTATAACAAAATCAAGTGAAGCATGTTTAATATTTTATGAAAGGCTTTTATTTAAAGCAAGAATAAGCAATAATATCAAGAATACAACTGTGTGGAAGCTTCAGGATGGTGAGATTTGAGCTTATATGCTAGAGGCACCTGCCTAGTGCCTGTACCTAGGAAATTCGCAGGAAACATATTAAAGTTCCAAAGAAATGACACATTTTCTCATTTTTCTGGCCTTTTTTTTTTTTAGGGCAGGCATTGAAAAATACGTACAGCAGGTGTGCAGTGTTGATCCTCATGTTTTAACTTTTAAAAGGAAATCATACGTAATTAAGAAGTTAAAATTTTGATGATGAGGATAACTTATTTATGGAGTACTTCGACGGGAATAGAAACTCCACCACGTGTCCTCAAAGGCCACCTGGATGCCATTGATCCAGGGTGTCTATTAACTACTTAGCTTGTGTCTGGTACAGCACTGTGGAGTAGGATGGAGGGCCGGAACAGAGAGAACACCCCACTTTGGTTGGCAGCTTCTGAACAGTATCCTGGGACATAAAGTGAGACAATTTAAATAATGATCACACATGACATACTTGAATGGAATTTCATTACAAAAGCATGTCACTAAAATTTAGAGTAAGAAACACTATGAGGTAAGTAAGGTTAAAGTAGGAATGTATGGAAAGCCCTCATCAGAGTGACTGGTACTGGGTAGAAGCCCAACAAGGAAGAAGATTTTAAAATATCTATTAGTATGACTTTTGCTTAAAAATAGGGAAATATTAAAGAAGAGAGACCCAAAAATGTTGGTCAAGTGTTCCTTCCATTGTGAAGCTGTAGAGGGAACAGAGACACTAATTGATCTCTCCAGGGTGCCCCTGTGGTTTTTGGCCATTCCTGCATCTCTACCCCTCACCCAGGTGACAGCTCATGACCTCTTCTGCACTCTTGAATGAGCCACCAAGGCCTTAGGCTGCCAGGAAGTCCTTGTCCGTCAGACAGGATCTGGAACTTAGTTTCATTCATGACTATTTGTTAAATTAAAATGGCTTCTGATCTGTGCAAGGAAAGAAATGTTAGGTTTGTGTTGGGGCAGAGCAGAAGGTGGGGAGACAAGGTCCCTTTAGGAAGTAGAACCATCTCTAAAAATGGGGAGATTGAAATGAACACAGCCTGGGGTGCATTCATTCAACAATCATGTCTGAAGCCATGAATAAAAGGAGATGACCCTCTCCCTCTGGGACTTAGAGATCTGAAATAGCTTCTACAGTGGAGAGACTCACTGTGCTGGTGCCCTGAGGCAGTCTCCCCTCCTCTCAGAAATGTGAAATTCATAGAGGTAGCATCGGAACTTAGGGAAGAACATTCCCACCAGAAGAAGCAGTGTGTGAGACCCCCCTGGGTGGTCTGAAAGGCCCTGGGGGGGTGGGGGGCGGAGAAGCCAGTGAGGACCTCCGTGGGCTTTGGAAGCCATACTCATGAGTTTTGACCTTCTTATCCCAGCAGCTGGGACTGTGGAGATCCCTGCTCAGGAGCGAGTGGTGCAGGGTGGTGCAGTCACCAGATGTTCCCGCTGCTGTTTGGAAATGCTCACTCTGGCCACGGCATGGGCAAAGCATTGGAGAGGGCAGGTGGAATCTTGTGAAGGGCTGAGGGGTATGGCAGCCGCCCAGCTGAGAGAGGTGGAATATTGGGCACCTGTGTTACTGGTGGAGGCAGAATCAGTGGACATGGGAACGTGAAGAAGAAATGGTAACTCCATTGTGAGTGATTTAGGAGCATTAAGAGTTACGGTTGAGTAGGTAACATTGGGACCAGGGGGCACAGAACTATTGAACCTGACAGATCTACCCAGTAAAACTTGTCTTTCATATGCCCACCCTTACCTGAGTTTTCTTTTTCATTCATCTTCTCAGTCATGTATTCATTCCTTCATTCAACTCTCTCTTTACTCAAATGGGTCACAACCTAATTGGTGCTAGACAATGACAGGGACTCTGTACCTGGGCTCACTCTGAAGGTTGGGCCCTTCTTGTGGAGAGGCAGTAATGCATTTGAGAATTCTAGAACAGGGAAAACCAAGAAGATTCAATGACAGGCCTAGGGGGTGGGGAGTGGTAATTGGCAGTCTTCTAGATGGTGCAGGTGGGCGGATGGTTGTCTGTTCTTTAAATACAGACTGAGAAATGGGTTGAAGGGAAGTGGGGGTGAGGCAAGAAGAGGTGAATGAAGGAGGGGGGCCCGATTTGGGACATGCTAATTTCAAGTTATTTTAGGAAATGTGGAAGGCAGTTGGAAATGCATGTTTGAACATTGGAAAGAGATCTGGAGATAGTGATTTAAAGTCATTTTCATGTGGTGGTAGTTAAAAACCAAGTGAGCATAAGATGAAGCATTAGTCAGGACCCCAGCAGGAAGCAGATGTCATCCTTAAATGGAGTAAGGAAGGAAAATTTGATGGCCAGACGATTCATTGTGAGCAGGATTAAGAGAACCAACTGTGATGAGAAAACACACTGGACAAGCAACAGCAGAGGCATTGCCAGTCCTGGGCCTGGAGATGGGGCTTCCACTTGGAGAGGAAGAAGCTGGAACTGCGAGGTGTGGCTGAAGGAAAGAGTGTCCGTGGCCCCTGTAGCCGCAGGAGAGAAGCTCAGCCCCTGCCAGCACTTCACCTGGCGGGCAAGAAGCCTGGGGAATGCCTGCCATGACTACCTCTCTTCCCACCTTCTGACTCCTGGCATCCACTGGCCATGCACACCATGAAGCTAGAGGGTACTGAAATCCCTGGACACCCCTGGAGGGCATCTTCCCATGGCACAGGGCAGGGCACAGAAAGGTGAGCAGTGGGGTGGTGGCCTTGAAATGGCAGGTGGTAAACAACCAGTGAAATGATCTGAAGGAACCAAGGCAAGAAAGATCTTTGGGAAACAACCAACATTCATGGGACAGGTAGAGGAGGAACCTGGGGAGTGGAATCCAGAAAAACTAGATCACACCAGAAGGGAATGGTATTGCTGAAAGGAAAGAAAATTATCTAAGGAAAAGGAAATAATCAACATTTTCATGTGCAGGATAAATAATGTGATAACGAGGGTCTGGGAAACGGCTTAGTGGTGGAGCTGTTGCCTATGCATGTGCAAGACCCTTGGTTTGATCCCCATCACTGCAAAAAGTGAAATGACCATAACAGCAAAAGTCTAAAAGGTGCCTGACAAATTAGACATTTGGGGTGCTTAGTGGCTAACTAGCCTTATCTCATTTTGTGATTTGCACATACAAGGTAAAAGCTTCTCACATGAAGAGGGGGTGTGAAGTGTGCTACCCTGAGCAGTGAATCCTCCTCACTTGCTGTGTATCCTCTTCACTTTGCTGTGCAGGCTCACCAAGCATGTACTCTGACACCATCCAGGGGAAGAAGGTGGTGGCCATCATTTGGCAGGTAGCCCCTACTTTTCTGTAGCCTCTTGGGGTCTGACCATTGCAGATCCAAGGGCACAAGTCCAGTATTTTCCATTTCAAAAGTCAAGGTGGATTATTTTACTAAAGGATTAGCAGCCACAGTGTTGGTATGGAGTAGGTCTTTCAGACACACATCCTGGCCTGGCTGTGAATTGACGAGGAGACAGAACCACTGCATAGCAGATACTTTAAAGGAAGATACTGTCTTTGTATTTACTAGGAAACGTCGGGAGAACAGCACTTTGGAGTATGAGTAAAGTGTACACAGGGCAGGAACAGTACATAGCTCACATTCCATAAGTGTCTGTTGAATTAAAACGAAATAGAACATGGATGCCCCAGAATTTAGTCATAAGGACACTTGAGAGCAAAACGCTTTCATCTTACACTGACATCTTATCAAAGGACTAGTAAAAGTAACAGTTTCCCTAATTGTTTCAGTTTGTTTTTTCCATGATAAAGTGTAACTTCGTTAATCAAACTATGATGAAAATTTTAATATGCCAACAGAATAATTTTTATCACTTAGACGAATTTCTTTCTTTTTCTTTATACCTATGAGCACTCTTTCTGCAGGGTGTATATATAGCTGTGTGTAGTGTTTCCTTGTTGGCTTTATATGAGGAGCACATTCTGTTACTTTATAATCATCGTTTTACTGGTCGCCTGTCCAGAAGACAGGCGACAGCCCTAGCAGTTGCTCTTACCCATTATGTATGCTGTTTTGTGTTTTCCAATTTTAGAAATACACATATGGGGTCTCCATACCTAGAATTTTCCCACGGAATTTTAGGTTATTTCCCTTAGAATTTTTGAATTTCCTGAAATCACATTTCTAGGGTTTAAGAGCACAAGCATTGTGATGGAACTGGATGCCAATCATGATGCATTTGACATGACTGATTTCCAAGCTTGCCTTGCGATAAACATGATTCTAATTTCTTCAGCTTTCTGCAAGTTTAGCAAATCTTTTACCTAAGCAGACCTCATTTTTTAATGTAAAATATTACTTTTTGAAAAAAATGAAATAATCAGCTAATTTGTATTTTGTATATGACTCCCAAATGAAGTAAGTTTTTTAAAAAATTTGTTTTTTCTACATATACATGACATTAGAGTATATTTTGACATATAATACACACATAGAATATGTATAACTTGTTCCAGTTAGAATCCCATTACTGTGGTTGTATATGATGTGGAGTTACACTGGTCGTATATTCATGTATAAAGATAGGAAAAATATGTCAGATTCATTCTATTGTCTTTTCTATTCCCATCTCCCCTTCCTTCCTTTCATTCTGTTTTGTCTAGTACAGTGACCTTCTAATCTTTCCCTGCCTCCTTGTGGGTTAGCATCCACATATCAGAGAGAACATTCAGCCTTTGGTTTTTTGGGACTGGCTTCTTTCACTAGCATGATAGTCTCCAGTTCCATCCATTTAATGGCAAATGCCATAATTTCATTCTTATTTATGGCTGATTAATATTCCGTGTGTGTGTGTGTGCGCGTGTGTGTGTGTGTGTGTGTATCTCACGTTTTCTTTATCCATTCATCTGTTGAAGGGCACATAGGTTGGTTCCATAGCTTGGATATTGTGAATTGAGCTGCTATTAATATTGAGGTGTTTGCATCACTGAAGTATGCTGATTTCAAATCCTTTGAGTATAAACCAAGTAATGAGATAACTTCGTCAATTGGCGGTTCCATTCCAAGTTTTCTGAGGAATCTCCATACTGCTTTCCAGAGTGGCCACACAATTTTCAGTAGCACCAGCAATGTTTTGAGTGTACCTTTTCCCCCACATCCTGGCTAACATTTATAGTTACTTGTACTCTTGATAATTGTTATTCTAACTGAGGGGGAGAAGGTTTTTATTTTTAATCCCACCCAACACAAAGAGTGGTAGCTGTGGATAAAAGAGAAATTAACAACGTGATTTAAAAACCCATTTTCCCTGAGTACAAAGTTTAAAATGGCAAATACTCGGTGAACTGAATGTAATCTCATAAGTAAGGTCATAATGCACAATTATTCAGTCATCATCCATGATATATTTCACTCTGATTGTGATTTACTGTAATACTTCACATAGGTCAGAAAACCTGGCTGTGACCTAGCAGTCGTACCCAGTGTAACCTAGGCTGGGAATCAGGGAAGTGAGGGTCCTGACCAGGGCATATGGAATGTGCTTCCCTCTTGCCCAGCATGTTCACTGTAGAAGTCATGTGTGAGGCATAAGTTTTCTGTGCTTTGCTCATTTACAGTGGTGTCAATGTATTGGTTTTTCATATCTGGTATGTTTATTTCATGAATCTAATGCATTTTTCTTCTCTGTACACTCACTTTCTTTCTTCTTTTTGTCGTTTCTGCCCATCCTCACTGCTGGGAACTTTCTCTCCTCCTGTATCTCAGTGTAATTCACTTAAGTTTTCCCCAAATTTCTATACATGGGTTCTGCTATCTCTTTACTTCTTAAACTTGTTGAACATTGGGTTAAAATTAAATGATGTAAATGCTCAAACTGTATAAACCTATCTAAGTAAATAAACACCCAGATTCTTCTTTAAATATTTTGCACTGTATAAAAATAGATAAAATTGCTAACATTACAAATTTTTTTTAAATTTTCACATTTGATTCCAGAGTCAGTAAATAGATGCCACAAATGTATATGGTTGTATAAGGTCTTACAAGCTACTTATGCATCTGTCCAAGAGAGGTTCAAGGTGAATGGGTTGATTTTCACGTGATCACTACTTTGTAACTCATTGGCCAAAGTGACGATATGGCATACTGTGTTCAGCTGAGTTTTGGGAAAATATTGATTAAACGTTAACTTGGTAGACACAATGCAAAGGAGTAGTTTTCATGCCTGAAATCACAAATCCTCTCCAATGTGTGTGTGTGTGTGTGTGTTCCATATACATATATATTTATGTATATTTCACCTGTGTATGTATACACATATAGACCCTTATGTGTACATATGTGTATGTATGGCTATGTGTGTGTGTGTGTATGTGTGCATGTATGTGTATATATATATATATATATATATATATATATGTGTGTGTGTGTGTGTGTGTGTGTATAAGTATGTATAGCTACCTGATTTGAGTATAGCTTATTTTCATCTTTTTCTTTTTTCTTCTTCTTCCTCGTTTGTTTTTTTTTCATTTTGAATTGGAATGTTGCCTAGTACTTTTTTCATGGTAGGTAAATTTGTTGGAAGATATGAGTTTTCACAGCAAACAGAATAATAGCTAGGTAGATCTTAGTTACTTTTAATATTAAATGAATAATATAAAAATATTTCAACATACTGAAGTTATATTGAAAATAATACCATCTATTTATTACTTTTAACCACAAACAGAGTTCCTTTCAAACAAGTTTCTGCCTCTGATCTGCACAACATACTACTGTGGAGCCAGACCTCTCACCATGAATGAGAGAACATGACCTTCCTAACCCTTTCATATTGAAAAGTCTAATGAAATTCATTCAGTTATTGAATTTACTTGTTCATGAAATATCTGTAGGCACCTGTTATGCCTGTAAAATGCTCTGGTGTACCTTAGAATTGAAGTTAATTTGCATTATAAATCTATGCAACATAGTTTATTTCCCCCTAAAATAAATACATAAAGTTCATAAAGGTCATCTGAGAGTTGTTTGTTCTGCCAATTCTCCTCAGATGATCAAGTCTGCTTGATTGATTTTCATTCTCAAGAAAAAAGTTTTAATGCCCATCAAATAGCAATTAAGATGCTTGCAGCTCTCAGCAGGTCCATCACATAACACAGTTAGCCAGGTTCAGCACAGCTCTGTGACACGATGTCCTCTTTCCCAACAAAGAAGTAATTCTGTCCCTTCGAACAATTATGTGTGTACTTGGGTTGGAGCAAAGCAAACCCACCATTCAAGGTCAATGACTTGTGAAGAGAAAGACTAACTGCAGTGTAAGTTTCACTTTTTCTGCATTCCCACCTTACAGTGAGAGAGTTCCAGACTTCACTGTGTGGGCTGTGACTCACCCCTAATTCATTCAGAGCTTGTTAAGCATTGATACAAAGAAGGAAAGAACATCATCTAGTACCCTTTGGAAAAATTAAGCTGACCAAGATACCTTTGCCCATTTTAGGGATTTTCAAATGTTAATTAACCAATGACATGTCTGGGCTCTAATCCTTAACTAATTTCACTTTCCTCTTTCTGGATCCAGGTATGTTCCCCCACCCACCCCACACTCAGACCCCTAAGGCTTGGGAAATCTTCCTCTTAGGGTAAATCTGGGAGAGCTCTGGAAACTGTAGCTGTGGCTGGTTATAAAACCCAGCAAGCCCCTGGGGGTTAGAGTGCAGATCCCTCCCCAGGTGCCCATCACTCCACATGCTACCATCTCCATCCTGGAAGGATGTGGAGAGCAGAGTGGTCAGGAAGGGTACCATGTCACTCTAACATGCTGTATAGAGGTGACTGTCAAGGGGATGCTGGAGGGGAGAAGAAAGAGGTAAGAGGCTCAGATTCAAAATCCCCTCTGAAGTAGCAATGACCTGCTCAGTCATGCTTTAGCCATTTTCTTATCTCCTAATAAAGACCTGGAGCATCTTGTGATTTGTTGATAACTTCTGTGGGGCACCTAGTCAGCCATCCTGTGCTCTTGCTGATCTGACATGATAGATCTGAAAGCTCATTCATATTTGCATTTGTATTGAACTATATCGATCCCTGCCTTCAGCCATCCAGCTTCATGTGTGACTGATCTTTCCTAATTAGATGCTAGTGAGCTGGTCCTGTGTGTCATGTGACAAGTGAATGGGGATGCTCTGCGTGTGGCTGTGCGCACAGTGGCTTTGGTGAAGGTGAGCTAATTTGAGCTTGCAGTGGCCCTGAGACCTGTCATTTATAAGTTGCATGCCAGCACATCTCTTTCATTGATATTGAAAAACAAGTTTTGCTGTTAATTTTATAAAAATGTGGTGCAAAACAAACCTAGGATGATAAGGGAATTTATGCAAATCAGTTATGGTATCACTTAATAATATAAAGATATGATTGAGTTTTCATGGGGACTTCAAAACTGAAAGAGAAATAAATTCAGCCAAATGCATTTTGTATCTAAAGATCATAAGATGCCAATATTGCTTTCACAGGCACTTTTATTTCTGAGTATCTGTGCTTTCTAGGGTGGGTTATTGGTCCTTTCATTCATTCAATAGTCTTTTATTGAGCTCTGTTCTCTTCTATATTCATATATTCTCTCTTTCTCTCGCTCTCTCAGATATCTTACCTTCAGTCTTAACTTCATCCTCTAAACCTCCAGCCATAACTTCACGCTGATGCTGTCTCCATCTCTCTTACTGTATTCCTGGCTCTCCACTCCACGCCTCTATTAATACCCCAAATTCTCATAAGTTGGGGATTTTTAAAAATAGTCTTTATATACTGGAATAGGGTATACTCTTTATTAAAATTTTTTATTCAAAGCATTTTTTATTCTAATGTGTTATGTATGACAGCAGAATGCATTACAATTCATATTACACACATAGAGCACAATTCTTCATCTCTCTGGTTGTACACAAAGTAGAGTCACACAATTTGTGTCTCTATACATGTACTTAGGGTAATGATGACCATCAAATTCCCCATCTTTCCTTCCTCCCTGCACTCTGCCCACCCCTCCCTTCCCTTTGTAAAATAGGGTATATTCTTGTATTAGCTATTTGGTTCTTATTCTAAGTGTATGAAGGCTCTGCCTGTTGTTTTATCTGTGGTCTCAGAGGTTCTCAGTTGCCCAAATTGGGAAGATCACAGGCAGCCTAAACCTCCTGCTTCTGCTCTAAACATCTCCCTCTAATCAATCATGCACCACATTGATTCTGTCCCATAAATATCTCCCATATTTACTTTTTTTCTTGCAAAACACCTCCATTGCCCTAGTATGGGCTCTTCTCATTTCTTGCCTCACCAAATACAATTAATCCTTAATTAAGCCTTAGATTTCCACTCTTTTCCACCCCTCCTCCTCCTCCTACCTCAAAACTGTCTTTGAGCATCACAGTCTGATGCAATTCCTGCCCTGGTTGACATTCTTAAAAGTTTCCTATAATTGCACTTTTGCCCTGACACATGGGCACTGCTGGATCCTCATCTCTAAACTAGTCCACAGGCAGTGTCACAATCTCATCCTCCTTGTCCTTGTATGTCCTGGACCCTCTGCCTGGAAGGCCCTTCCTCACCTTGTTTGTCTTACTAACTACTACTCCTCTTTCCCAGCTGAAGATGAACAGCATGTTCTCTGGGATACTTCCCAGCTATTCAGAAGTACAATTACTATGCTGCCCTTCCATATTCCAAGAACATTTTGTGCAGGACTCTTCTAATATGTCACATATGTTATATGATAACCCTGTTTGTTTTCTCAGATAGACAGTGGCTGTCTTAAGAACAGGAACTCCCTTATATACCTCTTTCTTCCCAGGAATGACACATTCAGTTCAATTCAGTATTGAGAACATGCTACATGCTAGATACTAAGGATGTACAGCACATCCATGGATGAAAGACAAAAATCCCTGCCTTTGTGAATTTATATTTATGATATTTTTATTTAAAATATTTACTTTATGTTGAAAGAGAACAAGGGAGGAGAAGACACCAAGAGAGAAAGAAGGGCTGGGGATATAGCTCAGTTGGTAGAGTGCTTGCCTCACATGCACAAGGCCCTGGGTTCAATCCCCAATACCACCCCCCCCAAAAAAAAAAAAAGAGAGAAAGCAAAAGAGGTAAGGAATCGAGATTAAATTGTGAGATCCAAAGTATTTTGAAAAGAAATAATATTAGGAATTCTGGCTGGGAATTTGAAATTTCCAAATCATGGAGTCACAGAAAGGCAAGTAGACCCCCTTGGATCTCTGCCTAGCGAGGTCTTTTCTTCTCTGACTTCCTGCTGCTTCCTGACTTCATTACAGGACTCCAGGGCCTGTGGATGTCAGTACTCTCCCCCTTCCCTTTCTATTCATAAATGTTCAGTAAAACTTGATATAAAGAATATTAAATGCAGTTACATAATTTTCCTGTAATTATAAAGCACCCCAAAAAGTAGTTAGTAATCGTAATGCCCAGTGCTTGAAAGACTGTGATAAAATGTTTTCCCCAATGATGCAGGGGAAAAGTGGTCACTTGATGTGATCTCCAGGAAACACTGAATATGTGAACAAATGCCTGGGTTTGCAGCTTCTCCTTGAAATTAATAGCTGAAGGCGTTTGGGGGTTTCCAGTCTCTTCCTGGTAAGCTCCTGTACGTTCAAATTGGGCTCAGTTGTTTTCTGTGCTTTGCAGAGTGTCTCATGGGCAGCAAATTCCACCCCACTTATCAATTTAATTTATAAAATTAAAAATTTTGAATTATAGATTTTATTTCGGACTCATATCTTAACCTTTGAATTTCTTGGAAATCATTTCATGCCATTTTGTTTTCTTCACAACATATCCGTAGTCTGATATTTTTTACTATCAGGACCATAAATAAACATTGTTAGGGGATCACATTTCTCTTTGAAGAAACAAAGATGTGGCATTTTGGGAATATAGTTTTGGAAGAGACTGTACATAATGGTCATATTAAAACTGAACTTGTCTGTGTATGTGTGAACATGTAAGCTCATGGCCATGGAAAAGGGAAAGGGAGAGAAAATTTGACTCTCAATTAAGCTTCATACTTTAAAAGGCAATAAGGTTTGTTTTGGAGATTTTTTTTTTCCTGATGTTTTCCAGCACTTTGTAAACACATTAATTTTAAAGATACCTCTTTGGCTTGTCAATTGTTTGACCTGATGAGTCCAAGAGACACCAGCAACTTGGAATTTTATGGTTCCAGTAAACAGGTCTAAGTATTAGGGAACAGGACGGCAGGGCAGAAGCCTGCTTTCCTGACAGGAGACAGAGCCACAGAGCCATGTGTTCTGTGTTGCTCTCACTAGACCATTACCAACACGCCCCAGCAGGTTGTCTACAGTCTGTAAAAGACAGTTTGTTGTGGTTGTTGTTTCTTTTTTTTTTTCTTTGTTTGTTGCTGGGGATTGAACTCCAGAGCACTCTATCACTGAGCTTATCCCCTGCCCATTTTTATCCTCCTGCCTCAGCCTCCCGAGTCCCTGGCATTACAGGTGGGTGCCATAGACCTTCCAGTTTTATTTGTTCTTTGGTATCTACTGCTCCACTTGTTCTTGGATCTCATCAACCTTCTAGAAATTGCCAGAGGATAGCCACATGCCCTTATTTTGTTTGGAAGTAGGAAGGCTTTTATGAATTTTCTTCATATTCATTAATTGTGCTCAGATGATTTCTGTGTGTAGTGTTCTTGTTTTGAATTATACCTAGAAATTTCCAAGGCCTTATTATGTTCCCACTGCCTTTCAATGCTTAATATTCCAAATCCTCAAAGTAATTAATAGCTACTTTTTCCAGGATAGTCATTCCTTTTGAGCTTATATCTTTGTGCCTTGTTCTTCTCCCCAGCAAATGAAATTTCCCCAAATAAAATCCTGATGAATGTTTCTGTTACTCCATCTTTATCAGAACTCTTTTCCTACCCCCCCCCTTTTTTTTTAAAAGAAAAACAAAACTTTATCATTAACGTTGCTTTCAAGGAAGTGATCTCTCATGGAATTTCCAATTCTAGGCCAACAAATGAATGGCTCACTGGGCACATTGTATCTGACCATTGCTCACTCTGGAACTCTAAATGAATGACTGCATACTGTTTGTAATCTAGCAGGTAATGAAAAATTTAAAAATTCTTCCCAGTTAAATATTTCTGAATGCGATGCTTGTGTTTCTTCCAGAGCTTTGTGTCCCCCACAGTCTCTTCTCCCCTAGTGGTGGGGGTTGTGGTTGCATAGAGCTTTCTCACAGGGCCTTGGCACACCATTGAAGTGAGGGGAGAAAGCTGCAGAATGGAAGTGAGGGGCCAAAGCAGTCAGCAAGACAACCCAGGGAATCCAAGTCTGAGTTCTGGAACCAGAGGCTGTGGATGGGATCTGCTAGTAGAAATTTCTACTAATCCAGAAATTTCTTCCATGGATTTAAGATAGAAAACAGAGCAATTTTGAATTATACTTAGAAATTTCCAAGGCCTTATTATGTTCCCAATGCCTTTCCTAATGGGTAACTTTGATCTTTACTGGTATTAGAGCTACAGGGAGTAAAGGGATCATATCACAAAGGTCATATACCCCTTAAAGCTCATTAATGACTTCCTGCTCACTGTCTTTCTCTTTCAGCCATAATCACATTAAAATTTTAAAATTTCATAAACATGCTAATGTTCTCACCTAAGTGATCTTCATGTTACATTATAAGTGCTTTTACATTTATTTCCCCCTACTATGTTTTCTTAATGGTTAAGATTTACTCTCTGAAATCATAATATCCTAATATCCTGGGAGGCAGCCTTATACTTTATCTAAAACAGTGATAAGTTCCTTGACACACACAGGCATATTCAAGTAAAGCTAGTTCCGTGTGTGATTTCACACACATATGCAACTAAAAATTTTGTTACACTTTAGCAACTAACTCATAAAGAATAAAATTCTACTTCGAATTGGCAAAGCTATATAGGGCATGGGCATTGTCCATTTGACATCTCTCTGCTTTATCATGGTGGGTAGACAATGGTGAAGTTCCTACATTTGACTTTGATAGTGGCAGCAAATACCTCCTTGTTTATTATCCTTGTGATACAACATCACAGTGAATGCCAAGGTTACTACAAACTTGATAGGTCCATCACATCAGCATTTATGCATTTATGAGATTTGGAAATCTTTCAGAGACTACACATCTTTAAAAGATCAATCTGTCAAAAGAGATCATGTTTACTCATATGAAGACAGGAATCCACTGTAAAGAACACTAAGGTTTTCTGATCAGTGTGCAAGCTAAAAAAAATATAATTCTTTTTCAGTGTGCTATTTTTCCATAGTGTTGTGCTTCTGAAACTCACTTCAGAATTCCACATATTACGTCAGTAAAAGGTTTCTCAAATGTATATCACACATCAAAGAATAGAAAACCAAATTAAGACATCTTAGGGACTCCTGAACAAAGCATGTTTCATGAGGAACTGAGGTGCACTCCCAGCTGTAATGTCCTTCATGGTCACACCACAGGCACCCTCTACTCATTTGGCTTAGCTTTGTGGCTGATTTCTGTAATAGTGGTAGCAGTGTCTCCAACATCCAGACTGTAAATATCTGAAGGCTCAGCTGAGATATGGCAAAAAAAAGGCACCCTATTCTTTGGGTTGGCCAGAGACTGCACTGTTCCTCTAGATCATGGTCACCAAAAAATGCAGTTTTGAAACACGGTCCTGAGGTGTGCATTAGACTAACTCCTGGATTACCCTACAAGGTCAGGTCCAGACGGAAGCTCTCTCCTCACACCTGCATCCTAATAGCTCTGCTGAAAATCCTGATAATAAAACACTTCATAGCTTTTGTATTCATCACTCATGGGAAACTGGAGTTGAGGAAAGAAAAGTAATGTGAGAATTTGTGGTACTTCTGAAGACAGTAGTAATGGCAATGGTGGGGGGGCGGGTTGCAGTCATTGCTTTGGACAACTGGAGCACAGCCCTGGACCCTGGACACTGGGAACTGCAGTGGTAATGAAGGCCAGAATTGAAATAGGGTCAAAGAAGAAGAAAGCATGGCTTACTAACAAATTACTAGTTAGTTTTTGTATAATAATGGGGAATGCAACGAATAATAGACTACCAAAAATTGATCTTTAAAAGGGTATAGATTAGTAAAGCTTCTTTGAATTCAGGTCTCACTGGATTATTAGGATCTATGATAGTCATTGCCTGTTATTGTTGCCTGTGACCTTGCACCTCAGTGGTCTGGACTGGCCGTGTCCAGGACTCAGGGTTGGGCCATTGGTACCAGGAAGTTTCAGCAGTCAACTTGCCTTTCAGCAGGGCATAGAATCAGGTTAGTGGATTTTAGGAAATAGTGTGTAAATATCAGGAAGCTTAATAACTTCTCTATGGGGACAGGAATTTAGGGGCATTGCCTGGTATGTTTAGACATAAGAAAATGTGTAGAAGGTTGTTTTTGGAAATGAATCACACAGAAAAGAGAAAGAGGAACAAGAGATCAGAAGAAGCAAGAAGGAAACTGAGCTATCGGTCTTGGACAACATGTGTATTTCCTGTTGAGGAGAAATACTAGAATTAAGGACAGGGCCGATTTTATATTCAGGCGTTAAAATGCTCCAATTTGGAATTCAGAGGAGTACAGAGCACATTTATTATTAAAATGATGTTTACTCTGATCTCTTAGTTTAGGTATTCTTGTCTCGTAGTACTTACTCAGGATTTATTGAATGAATCATTTTTTGTCGGAGAGCGAATCTCAATAGTACGTAGCTCTTCATCGAACTAACAAATGCACCTTTTATAATAGAACAAAAATGGTTTACAACTCTCAACTCTACCTAATTAATTTGTTTTTTTAATTCTTGTGTGGAAACCTGTGATATTAGCTCAAATATCTTACAATTAAACTCCCGTAAGTAGTTTTATGATTAAACTCATTGAGGTGAGGGGCTTTACTCTTACTCTTTGTTAGGTAGACAAGATTTTGACTGGTGTTTTGCTTTGACCATGTTTTATGGTTGGGCACCCTTAGTGTTGACACTTAAGTTCATAAACCAGCAGATTGTGGGCAGAAGTGGAAAAGTCAGCAAAAGTCTGATTCTCCTGATAGAGATTATCAACTGGTGAAAGGGTCTGAATGGGTGACATTCTTATTCTAAGTATGCATCATCAATAGCTGATATATAGATCTGAAATGAGACAAATGATGAAGAAATTTTTGCAATTGGGAAAATCATTAGAGCTGTTGGTTTAGACCAGTTAAGTAAAAATAAGACAAAACAAAACATCAAACTCTAACACAGTCACTATGTAAAGGAACTAGTTTTAGCTAGTTTTCATGCTTTTCTGTGCCATTCCAAGAGTGGTTTTAGAAAATTATAATTTTCATCAATGTATCTACCAAGATGTGTGGGGTTTTTTTGGGGGGAGACACGGGAGGGGGGGACCAGGGATTGAACTCAAGGGCACTCAGCCTCTGAGCCACATTCCCTAGCCCTACTTTGTATTTATTTAGAGATAGGGTCTCAATGAGTTGCTTAGCACCTGGCTTTTAAGTGACATTGCCTGTGAATTCATGATCCTCCTGCCTCAGGCTCCCAAGCCACTGGGGTTACAGGTGTACACCACCACGCCCAGCTTCTACCAAGATGTTTTAAAATCTCTTGTCCCTAAAAAAAATTCAGAGAGCAAGATGATATTCACATTGTTTCATTTCTCATTCAGAGCTTCCAGGATTTCTCTACATTTGAGCAGAAATAAATCTATAAATGAAGGGTGTAGGAGTTAGCAGGTTTATCGTCAGCACATCTGTCTGTGAACCAACAGACTACATTTGTTTAAATGTGGGGAAGAGGAGGACATAAGAGGGGCCTTCAAAACCAACTACCTGAACATTTTCAAAAAGTCTCTAGACTATGTAAATGTTTTTTCTGATCCTTGATAAAATAAAGAAGTGAAGATTCTTCTAAAACAGCCCCTGGGAGAGACTGGCAAAGGTTTCTAGATTGTTAATCCTCCTTTTACTTATTTTTTATAGTTGTAGTTAATACTATTAAACAAAATAAAATTCTTTGTCCAATCCTGCCTTGACTGGTTTATTCATAAAGCTCTTTGTATGTGTAAGAATTCAGACTTCTCATAGCAGCACAATTTACAATAGCTAGACTGTGGAACCAAACTAGATGCCCTTCAATAGATGAATGGATAAAAAAAAAATGTGGCATTTATACACAATGGAGTATTACTCTGCACTAAAAAATGACAAAATCATGGAATTTGCAGGGAAATGGATGGCACTAGAACAGATTATGCTAAGTGAAGCTAGCCAATCCCTAAAAAACAAATGCCAAATGTCATCTTTGATATAAGGAGAGCAACTAAGAACAGAATAGGGAGGAAGAGCATGAGAAGAAGATCACCATTAAACAGGGATGAGAGGGGGGAGGAGGGAAATTGCATGGTAAAGAAAGAAGACCCTCATTGTTATACAAAATTACATATAAGAGGAAGTGAGGGGAAAGGGGAAAAAAACAAGAGAGAGAAATGAATTACAGTAGATGGGGTAGAGAGAGAAGATGGGAGGGGAGGGGAGGGGAGGGGGGATAGTAGAGGATAGGAAAGGCAGCAGAATACAACAGACACTAGTATGGCAGTATGTAAAACAGTGGATGTGTAACCGATGTGAATCTGCAATATGTATACGGGGTAAAAATGGGAGTTCATAATCTACTTGAATCAAATGTATGAAATATGATATGTCAAGAGCTTTGTAATGTTTTAAACAACTAATAATAAAAAAAATAAAAGAATACCTCCTCCAGTTTTTAAAAGAATATGAGAATAGTTTCTAGTTTTATCCTTCCCAAAATGTATGTGTACATCAAAATATAATTAATACATAATTATAGTTATTATAATTATACATACAATTTTTGTGTGAAAATTTTTTAAATTTTTTATTTGTCTAATTAGTGATATATGACAGTAGAATGCATATATGCACTTTGATATATCATACTTGGATGGGATGTCATTTCTCATTTTTCTGAGTATACATGTTGCAGAATCATATTAGTCATGTAGTCAAATATATACATACAGTAATGATGTCTGTTTCATTCTACTACTATTTTCCTATCCCTACATCCCTATCTGCTTCCTCCCATCACTTCCCTCAACCTAATCTAAGGTAAAGCTATTCTGCCCTAGTGCCCCCTCCCTCCCAAATTAGTATTTGCATATTAGAGGAAACATTCCTCTTTGATTTTGTGGGATTGGCTTATTTCACTTAGCATGGTATTCTCCAGCTCCAACCATTTACTAGCAAATGCCATAATTTTAGTTTACTTTCAACCTGACTGATATTCTATTGATTATATATACCACATTTTCTTTATCCATTCATCTTTGGAGGGGCACTTAGCTTGGTCCATAGTCTAGCCATTGCAAATTGACCTGCTATAAATATTGTTGTGGCTCCTAAGGAGGTCATACATGTGAAAATTAAAAAAAAAAGTTGCTGAGCAGGAGAAAACATTTCACATTACATGCTTAATTATTTCCTAGTCTCCAGACTATAAAAGGAACTCTAGTGACTCCATAGTAAAATGATTGACAAATTAAAATTGAATTCCGAATTGTGAACCCCTCAAAAAAAAGAAAAAGAATTCAGACTTCTCAAAAAGGTGAACCGTTGCTTCACTTTCAAGCACAGGAAGGATCCATACATCTTTGATAGTAAATTAATACAAAGAGAAATTGAGATAAATTAAAATAAAACTCCAAATACATCATTTATCTTTTTGGCACTCAGTACTATTTGAATATTATTGTGTACCCAGAATTAGAAGCAGCTCATGTGTTAATTTTAAAATGGAGATAATCTGCATGTTTTCTCAAATGATTCAGTTTCAATATAGCAAGGTTAATATCATCCTCTAAGATCATTGTTTGGCTAAAAGACTCTGGAAATATGTGTTGGCTTTCAATTGCATGCATAGGTAAAGACAGATTTTTTGTGTTTGTATTGAAGAATTTCCTAGGTTGAGAGATCTGGACCATCTCTGAAAACAAATGTGTCTGAACTGGAGCTAGTTTCATGGTTTACCTTGTCTGTGGTAATTTAAGGCATAAGTTAAGAATTTGGATTGCAGCCTTTGAGTCTGCTCTGAGGGAGCATCTTCTCACTATTTTGTTCTGATAGGTAAGGGGGAAAGAGAAAAATAGAAGCAGGGAGTCTTTAAATTAGACTGAACTAATGAGCCAGGTTTCATTTTTGAATTTAAATGGCTCGAGAAGTGGCAGCTATTTAACATTCTTACAGAGTCAACAGACATGGAAGGAGAGACCAAATGCTCATTAATATTTAGGGTCTGTGTTAGTTCTTTCTGGAGAGTTCTCTGCACTGAGTCTCTCTCCTCAGTGGTGGACACGTGGTCCTTAGACTGTGACATGGGAGGAATATTGGCTTCAGTTGAGCCAAGTCAGAGGTTTTAACAAATGTATTTACAATTAAGGATGAAATACCAACCATAGTAGGTCCTCCTGTCATGAACGTTTTTTTATGTGGTTGTGCGAGATCTTACTGCTTGAAGCTTTTATCCATTTAACTTATGATGAGATAACAAAGCTTATTTTATTCTATTTCATAGTGAGTTGCTAAAGTCTGAGGTAATCGTTCTCAATAAAATATTGGAAGTGATCTCACAATATTTTTTTCATGAGTGCTTACATTGTTTGGTGTTTATAGAGGATGAAAGTCATGTACTGGGTGCTCTTGTCTGAGGAATCATCTAATGACTGCGCAATTTGTCATATTATCTCCTGATATGGTATTAAAACTGAGTATTTCTTCTTGAGTCTTCCACAGCTTGCTAAGGAACGTTTCCCTTGGTAGTGTTATGAATGTGCAACGGGCGTTGATTTCTATAAACAAATAATTATGAGAACAAATCTGGGAAGCACTGCCAATAGCCTACAGTCATGGAAGCCCAGCTGGGGCGGCCACTGCAGTCACCTGTGGGGTGTGCACAGGAGGAGCTGCTGGGGTAGGACTCGTGCAGCTGCGTAAGGTGACTGTGGCGAGGAAAGCTGTGTATAATAAATCCAGAGTATTTTGTCAGAAAGTGCTTATTTTAATGCAGAAACTGAAGAAACGCTTAGGAAATGAAAATGTTAAGGAAAATACTTTTCTTTATTTTAGCATTAGTCAGTATTCTATTTTAACTTCTCAGAGGCCAGATAGACCCAAAATTAGTTGAGTGAGACCTCAGTCATCAGGGACCCTTTCAGAATTCAACACCCCATCACAGAGATCTTCTTTCTCCGAATTATATGACCTTGGCTCTCTAGTGAAAGAGGTGTTTCATATTGGACAGTTTTCGGGGTCCTTCTACATTTATCTAATGTTACCCACAAAAATAGCTTATGAGACATTTGCTTTTAATAACTGCAGTCTTGACCTTTGAATGCTAAGAACCAAGCACCAGGCCAAGCCTGTCACCTGTCGCCTGTGGTTCCTTCCAGAACTGAACAGCTGAGACCCCGGAAGCCTGTTGTTCTAAGCCTTAAAGGCTCCAGGATGGTGTGGGTCTTTCCTGAGGATCACACAACTGTTCCAGAGAAAGTATGAAAGGAAAGCCTGCTATATTTTACCTTTCTCGATATATATATATATATATATATGTAGGTATGTGTGTGTGTGTGTGTGTGTGTATATATATATATATATATATATATATATATATTTAAATTTCCTTTCCTTTAAAAAATGAAGAACATGAGATCTAAAACAGTTCAGTGACACACACCATATTCTGCTAGATACAATGGGTCACTCAAAGATAAACAAGACATTAGCAGAGACAGACATTTCATACACAACTGTGATAAAAGAATGTTTTGAATAAATCGAAGAGTATATAAAATACTAGGGATTTACAAAAGAGGAAGCAATTAATTTGTGCTAGAGGGAATGGGAAAGACCATTTGGAGCCCTGGTGGAGGACCTGGGATTTGAAAGTTGGGTAGGATTTTGTCAAGGAGAAAAAAATCAAGTCAGATGAACAGAAAGAAATAGAGGGATGTATGATTGAGAAGGGAGTTGGGGAGAAAATTGTCTGGATAATATAATCAGAATTATAACTCTGCATAAAGAATATAAAACATGTACCATAAGGAAAAAACAAATTAAAAAGACTAAGAGTTTTTGTACAGAACAGAGGTAGAGGGGTTGGATTTGATGATTATTTGCTTATATGGAAGATAGCAAAAAAAAAAAAATAACAAAAGTGGCAGTTAAATCTCTGGCTGCAGTGACAGGGTAGACAGGAGGATTAACAGGTGTGTGGTGGTCGATGATGACACCCTTCTGTGCAGTAGACCGACGGATTTGCTAAGAGGAGATCATTGACTTTGGAGGGATTATCTTAATGAATGATAATCCACCATAATGTTGGGTATGTGAAAGATGAGAAAATTAAGCCATGTGCATTTGAAATAATTTTTTTCCAGGAATGTGTCTAGCTCTAAAGAGGAGAAAGAATAAATACATGGGCAGTGCCAGCTGATCTGATAATAATGATGCTGGTAATGATGCCTGAGAGTTCCTCTTGCCAAGTGTCAGGCTTTATCCTAAATGCTATCCTACTTGCCTTTCATAGCACCACCATGAGTTAGATTATATTATTATTTCCTTCTTCCCAATGAAAGGAAAAACACACCTGGGCCGTGATAAGCATAAGGCAGGCATGTTTCAGGACTCAGGGCTGCAGTAGGAGGTTGGATTCACGAGAGCAGCTGAGGTGGGTAGGGATCCCTGGTGTTTCACAGCAGTCTGTAGACAACTCTGCTTTACAGCTGCTGGGGGACAGTGCTGATCTCATCTAATATGTGGGGTGGTAGGCTCGGGGTATAGCTCAGTTGGTAGGGTGCTTGTCTCGAATGCACAGATCCTGGGTTCAATCCCCAGCACCCCCCCACACACACACACACAAAGACTTGGGGTGAGGTGGAAGTTTGACTCTATCCTCTAATGCCCATTCACTGGAAAATTAGACTTTAAAAGGTGGATTTCTGACTCTTTCCAAGAATTTTCTATAAATGTAGCTAATGATAGAAGCTTTAATATACCAATGAGTTAATATTTCTAAAATTAACTAAAATAGTGCTTAGTAAGAAGTCAAATAATGTTATCCATTATTTTTACCACCTATCTATTCTTTCATATGCCAGTAAATATGGAGTGCTACTTAGTAGGCATTGGGAAATTCAGAGA
The DNA here is from genome assembly GCF_021218885.2 of Marmota monax. Lineage (NCBI taxonomy): Eukaryota > Metazoa > Chordata > Mammalia > Rodentia > Sciuridae > Marmota > Marmota monax. The sequence continues at coordinate 3,426,829 of NW_026695217.1, read as the reverse complement.
TAAAAACCAGTGAGTCTGCCATTAAGGACACAGTCCAGTGGGAGAAGAGGACCCATGTCCCGCATAGTGCTACTACACAGGACATGGGTCCATTTTTAAGAGGAAAAGACTGGGTTAATTACCAAACATCTGAAATGATGTGCACTAAGAAGTCTTCCTGAAGTCAGAAGAAATGACAAAGACAAATCAAATCAAATTAAATCTACAACTTCTAAAGTGAATAAGAAATCAAACTGGACACTGAAGAAGCTATAATTTGTAGTGAAGTAAATGGAACCACAAGCATCTCATAGGTTAATGGTTAGTACATGACCAATCATGTACTAAATAATGATGAAAATGTCCAAAGAAGAACAAAAGCACTACAACTTAAACTATCATGAAGTAACTTTTTATTTGGTAAATAAGGCACAGATTTTTGAGATCTTTAGTGATCGTCAATGTGCAGTGACATGACCGAGTGTAGGCACTAAACAACAGCATAAATGCAATCCTTTGGAAAAACAACTTGGTGATGTGTGAGTCTACCTTAGAGGGACCATTCTACTGAAATAATATTAAGTATGATGAAAGCCTCGTGCATTTTTCATTTCAGTACTATTTTGAGTAGGGGAAATTGCAGCAATCAAAATATCCATTTAGAAATGGGGAGCAGTTAGGTAAACAGTAGTTCTAAGGCAACATTTAGAAGGATGTTTACTTAGTAGCTTGGAAATTGCTCACATAATAGTGAAGAGATACAGCAGGATGTAAAAATTATGTATGTAAAACTAGCTAAAAATATAGATGTGCAGAGAGAGAGGATTTTTTGTTATTGTTATTGGTCATCTTTGGATAGCAAGTCTTGAAGTGACATTTCTCCTTTTAGTTTTTCCATTTATTACAAATTTTATTTAATTGGGATCTAATCCATAAGCATGTATGTATGCAATCAATTTCATCACAAACTTAAGTTTGATTAGCATTTTAAAATATTCACTAAATTATTTCAGTTTGATTTTTTCCAGAATAATTTGTAAGTTAGATAGTATTAGCAGTGTGTTTTTCTTTTAGACATAAAGGAACAGGGGCTCATAATGGCCTGATATTAAGATTTAAAAAAAAAAAAAAGTCTAAAGAATCTTTATAGACACAGGAAGAAAAGATTAAGTGCCAGTAGCTTTTCCCAGTTATTTTCTATGTACAATGTCTCAATTTCTTAAAATATCCTAAGAATTTGGGGGCAGGGGGCAAAGAGAGAAAAAAAAAAAAACGGTAGAAGGAAAAGTTTTAGAATAAAAAAATAATTGCATGTATTCTTAATTTTATCTCAGAAGTACTTGGATCATAGGTTAAAAAAATTGCATATCCAAAATATAATTTTTTTTACAGAAGCTTTTGATCCAGACAGGAAAGGCGAGCCTTACAATTGGAGTGCATTTATTGGGAAGGCAGCATTGGAGTTGGCAGTTTGAATCCGTGTGTTCTTGGCATCCACATCCCTTTTAATGTCTTCTTGGTTTTGGCTGGGTTTGGTGTGTCATCATTCAATGCTAGATCCATCCCAGCCACGTTGCTAACCTCACCCAGCGCTTTGTCCTTGACAAAACACACACTTCGGGTTAGGCAGATGTGGATTCCAGGCTGGGTTCTACAAGGTCACTGGCACATGGTCGGGAGGATTATTCAAACCCTCTAAACCTCATGGTCCTCAATTTTAAACTGAAAACACTACTTTATAAGGTGATTTTGAGGAATTAAATAAGATGACATAGGAGAGGATTTATCAGAGTGCCTCATACGGAGTGAATGTTTAAGAAAAGGGTCTTCTAAAGCCACTGTCTAGGTGTCATCTGTACCAATCCTGGTTCTGAAAGGTGGCTGTGATGTTCCTATATAATTTACTTTCTAGATTGGAGACTTTAGGAAGTTTAGTCACTGATGAAGTTATTCTCTTTAAAGAATCACATAGAGAGTAATGTGGTTTTAAATTAATGTATTACATGGGAGTCTACAATACGTTTCATTAAAGAATTTCTTAAATGTAATGAATTTCTCAAATTTAATGAATTATTATGCCAAGGCATTGAGCAATGACACAACATTTGTTGTGAAATTTGGACAAAGACAATGGATTTGTAAAGTAGGAACATTTGTCGAGTTTGTAACAGACATTGAACCTAATCTTACCTCACAGGAGGAAAGGTTACCTAAGTTGTCCAAAATTTGTTGTAAATAGTTCATTATGGACACTGAAAATAATGAATCAGACTTCTCCCTTCACCACTAACATATAACTATTCTTACTAGATAATTTTGAAAGGAGAAAACTGTATTGGTAATGATCATTACTACAAAGTACCCAAGTAATTTTATTACAAGCAAATAGCTACTCCACCCCACCCCCAAATCTGGTTTTAAATCAGCTAAACCAAGAAAGCATACACTAGATGAGCTAAATGTAAAAAGTTTAGGTCAGAACTCTGGTAGGTCAGTACTAGGAATAGAGGATCTTTCTTATTTTGATACACTGTGGTCTAAGAGTCTTTAGTCCTAAAAAATACAAAGTTAAGGAATATCGGATTCTTTTCAACGAGGAGACGAATACCTAGCTTTCTATTTGATTTTAACACCACGGCTCTGTTTATTATAACCGTTTGTTACCATAAAAGTATAAACTGAAAGGTAGCAATGATGGGTGAGTGTAATATATTACATTAAATAAACTTGTCCTACGTGCAGTACATGGAAAGCTCTGTTTACATTACAGTAAGCTGTTTTCTGCTGCATTTACAATTCTGCTGTGCAAATAAATTAAGAGAACTTATGACAGCTCAACTTAGTTTATCTGGTCAAACCTCAAAGACATTATTGCTTTAATTTTAGCACACTGAACTCTATTTAGGTGTTTAGTAATGCTGTAATCAACCAGGTCTTTGTATGAGGAAAGTGTGTTTTATCTGAACATTTAGAAAAAGAACAAAAGAAAATTATGAGAAAAAAAATCAGAACAATATGACCCAATAAAGATTAAGCTTGCAAAAGGAAGTAAAGGTCATTTTACAAACTGGAAGAGGACATTAAAAATGGAAGGATGTGTACTATAATAAATTATTTTTCATACTTCATCTTACAGATTGATCTAGGCAGTGACATTTGGTTTGGACCAAAAGTAAGTGTGGTGGAGATGTGGAATTTGCAGATTGTTCCAAATTCTTTTCTGTATTCAGCAGAATGTATGCTTGTAAGATATTTAGATAATGACATTATTTATTAAACCAGACTTAATTTATTAAAAATTGTCAGTTTCTGGTGTGTGTGTGTGTGTGTGTGTGTGTGTGTAAAATTGCAACAGAAAGAGCCAAGATAGCAAACTGGAGAGGAAAGAGAGAGAGATGGGTTTAAAATAAGAAGACCTAAATTTGGGTCCCTGATTAGCTGTGTTAGGTAGGTGGCTGCCTCAGCAATCAGAATTTGGGGGTTTAGTCCAGGCTCTTAGATTCTTTTAACCTGGTCTTCTATGGGAAATACAGATGTGCTGGGCTGGTCAGCAACATGGAACCTTTCAAGCTGTACCCTTTGAGCCCGTTCAAACCAATATTCTGCAGCCAAATGAGTCTCTCCTATCTTGAGTGTCTCATGCCTCTGCTTTGGCACCTGTCATTCCAAGATTACCTTTACCCCTTCCTCCCAGGGCTTATTATCCTGTGGTCATCACAAATACTGCCTCTATATCTGCAGAACATTTTTAGTTATTTCTCTTTTAAGAACAGTATCTACTGATGGTAAAAAAATAGTATAGCTACACTTTAAAAAATATACATATACAAAGGTGAAAATAAATATCAATGTAACTTCATGATAATTATTATTAGTATTTTAATATATTTCCTTCTAATTTTAATTTTTGCCAACCCAAATAACCCCTCCAAAAACAAAAGCAGTAACTATAAGAACAAAACCAATTTAAAGATTAACATTTAACAGGGATGAGAGGTGGGAGGGAAAGGGAGAGAGAAGGTAAATTGCACGGTAATGGAAGGAGACCCTCAGGGTTATACAGTGGAGGGGGTAGAGAGAGAGGAGGGGAGGGGAGGGGAGAGGTGGGGAGGGGGGAGGGTGGATGATGGGAAGGGCAGCGGAGCACAACAGACACTAGTATGGCAATTTGTAAATCAATGGATGTGTAACTGATGTGAATCTGCAATCTGTGTATGGGGTGAAGGTGGGAGTTCATAACCCACTAGAATCAAAGTGTGGAATATGATATGTCAAGAAATTTGTAATGTTTTGAACAACCCACAATAAAAAATTAAAAAAAAAAAAAAAAAAAAAAAAAACCAATTTAAAAACTGACTTGTATGCATTTATATTGTCTTGTCCACTCAATCATATGAATGTTTCCATATCATTAAATATTCTTAAAAAACATGGTTTTCAGATTTCATGGTAGCCCGTCACCAACACAGAGCATGAACAACCTACTCGTTCCTTTCTTCTTGGTCATCACTGCTGCTTGAAATATTTTGCTTTTATATGCAAAGCATTAAGACATACTTATGAATAATTCTTGAGCACATCCAATACTAATTCAGTAGGACAGATTCCTAGAAGAATTCCTGGGTAGGTACACTTTTAATACATTTGAAATATACTGCCTGTACTGGTCCCTTGGGCAGATGGCGTCATTTTGTACCTTTGCCAGCTCAGTGCAGAAATGCCTGGTTCCAAGGGTAGCTTTTCCTGCAAGGGAAGGACACTTCACGCTGTGTTTTCATGATTTATTTACTTGTCTTTCTTCCCCCACTAGATTGCAAACTCCTAGGTGGCAGGAGCTGTATCTTAATCTTTCGATTCCTAGGGCCTAGCATAAGTCCATGAAAAATAAGTACATAAAATTTGTAGAATGAATTCTGGTTTCTAATTTGTTTCTATGTCTTTATTTTTAATAAGTTGATTCTTTATTGGTGATGATTTTAAAATATGCAATTCTATCATTTTTGCTGTTTCATTAACAATCCCCATTATTCCAATATGTTAATTTTAGGATTGGCTTTGATTTGACCTAGGACATATTTCATCCTCTGCAACTATGTTAGCTATACAGAAAATAAATATGGTTATAAAAAGTCAGTTTGTATTAATCCTACTTTTATTTATGAATATTTCAGAAAAATTTAGAGAAAATTGATGAAGCTAAATATAAAGAAAACTTTATTTAAAAGGGTATATGGGGGCTGGGGAATGTGGCTCAAGCGGTAATACGCTCGCCTGGCATACACAGGGCACTGGGTTCGATCCTCAGCACCACATAAAAATAAAATAAAGATATTGTGTCCACCGAAAAACTGAAAAATAAAAATATTAAAAAATTCTCTCTCTCTCTTCTAAAAAAAAAAAAATAAAACAAAAAGGTATATGATTTCTTGGAATTGCATGAGGATCCCATGCTGTCTAGTGTATGTACATGTCCCAGGTAACTTGGACTTGTCTCAAAAATGCCCACATGGATTGTATATTCAGTTTTTATCATGTTTAACTATAGATGTTGATAATTGATTATGAGCTATATGTCTCTTTAGATTTTTGAATCATTCTTCTCAAATCAGCATTGAGGTACTATTTATGAAATAGAATATTTGTGGATCTGATTCTAAAAAATTACAGTGATGAACAAATAGATAAAATCAGTGTCCAAGAAGCAATATCAATTTTAAATTTGAGCATTGCATATTATAGTCCCAATAAATGCTTAGTGAATTGAAGCAGTACAGCATAGCAGTCTGAATTTTAAGTAAAATAAAACAGCCTATTGTTCTCTAGTTCGGCAGAATTAAATTCATAAATGATGTCAGACAAATACCAAGATTATTGCCAATAATGAGGACTTAGGCAAGAAGAGATGGATCAGGTCAAGAATGCAGAGAGCTGGTACTTTGGGGAAGAGAGAGCCAGGCCCAGGAGCCGACACTCAGGTTCAGAACCCTGCTGTCATATGGTAGCACCACTGTGGCCCTGTGCCTCAGAGTCCTTGCTGGTGTAGCAGAGAAATAACAGTGCTGACTTCACAGGTGTTGTGCAGATTAAATATGTACACATATCAAACCCTCAAAACAATCAGGAACATCCTTGTTCAAAACTCAAATTTTTCTACTGAATAAGGATGTCAGACTTTAGTATGACCTTAATAAGCTTAACCTGATTAACAGAAAAAAATTCATCCAAGGATAGGAAAAAAGAAAGAAAATACCACATTTTCCAGCAGAGTGTTATTGAATGCAAAATACATACATGTATGTATGCATCAAATACTTCTCATTCACCTGAATATGTTGCCTTTTCAAATTGAATACTCTTTATATTGTTTTTCACAAAAGTTACTATTTAATTTTGGTTAAAATGAAATATGCTTAGAAATAAAAGAAAATGTTCAATTTAGACTGTGCTGTTTCTACATTTGTTTCACCTTATGCAACATTGTTGATTAAATATACTGTCCAAAAAGTATTTTATGCATCCTTTAAAAAATGGTTTTGACCCATTGCTCATAAGAAAGTATTACAAACAGATGTTCAATTGCTATATTTCATATCCTCTTTCTACCCTCAATTACACCACACGAAAGAAAGAAAATCTATGTTAAAATAATTGTGAATACATATGTTTAAATTATTTTTAACTTTGGTTCAGGTTCCCAGTAATGAAGCAGAAATTGCTTGTCACAATTACATGAAGCTAAACCTAATTTGTTTCTTTTAAACGTTTATATTGTTTATCATTAAACAATTAACAATTACTCTTATTACCCAGACTTGAATAGTTTCAGTGATAAGTAGCTGAGAAAAGTCCCAGGAGTTGAGACTGCAGTGAGAAAAAAACCTCAGGAATTCTAGAAATTAATGACTTCATTAAGCCCAGATTTGAAAGGTGGTTTCCTATTTTAAAAAATCTCTCCCTGAAGAACCACGGAGCTACTAAATATGTTCCTAAATTTCCAATATGATTTTCACTGTAACCGGTAGATTTCCCCAAGATGTGAGCAGAGCACAATAACGTAGCATTGATCAGAGTCTATTGCTTGATGTCTGCAAACAGAGAATGAATGGAGGTGTCAAATCCATTACCCAAAGGGAGTATAAATTGGAGCAGAATGCTAGATTAATAGATGACAATTATATTTAAAATGGAAGTCATTCCTATTCCAGAAATCAGTGAAAATTAAAAAGATGATACATATTCTTTGTATATTAATACTTGTTTCTAATTAAATTCTGGGGATGATAAGAGACAAAGAGGACAGAGAATCAACCCAGAAGCCCTTAGAACCTCAGGCTTGGTCTCCTGTCACAAAGATAACTTAACCTATGCAATATGTTTCAGCTTTATTTCTGAGAAATAAGAAAGGGAAACTTTTAACCTAGTCATCTTTTACTTCTAATCATAGCTAATTCAGATTAATAAATGAAAATAATTTTGTTGCTATCCCATGTGTTATGGTAGCAAAAGCTAAACTTAAATGCTTATTTTCAGACATAGATCTAACTTCTTTAATATAATTTCTTCTAAATATATACCAGCATCCATGATAACATCCATGCTCTTATTTTAAATGACATGGCTACATTTTCATTCAGTTGTGCGAAAAACTGTGCACACACATTTTATTCCATGTTGTAAACAAGATGTACCTACTTCTATTTCCACACAATGAACATGGATCTATTCCAAAATGAATGAATTAAGAACAGAAGGATGCACATAGATATAAATTATACATTCTCCCAGATAAGACATTAATTATGCATTCTATTAGACAATCTTCTGCAGAGATTCTCCAAGTGTTATTCCCATGAGCAATCTGACTGGCAGTTGAGAAGCACACCCAGGGTGGGTTCAGAAGTGCTAGAGACGGGGAGTGGGGATACCTTTGCAGGTTAAAGGGGAGGAGGTGGTAGCAGGCAGGAGGGCCTTGAGCCCAGGATGCAGGTCTCACCTGTGTGAAGGGAGAGGGGAAGGGTGATAAGGACAGGGAGCTTCAGATGGCAGCACAGCTCAAGAAGGTCTTGGCTAGGTTCATGGGCAGTGTGTATTGAAACAGTAGGAAAAATAAATCCCATAGATTTCTTCCTCTCACTGGGTTCTTAGCTCTCAACATGGTTTTGGTCACCAACATGTTCACAGAGTCTCACCACTGTTCAGCTTGAGACACATACCATCAAACCCCAAGGTTCAGAGCCCAACTTGCCCTACTTTAGAAGCCAATCATCGGTTCAAATCTCTGGAACTTCTGACAGTTATAAGTCAGGTGTTCACACAACCCCCTTTTTGAAATTGCTTGTTTGCTAGAATGGCTCCAAGAACTTAGAGAAAAGCTTTGCTATGTTTACCCATTTGTAAACAATGGATTTGACACCTTAAGAGGATACCAGTGAACACTCAGATGGGAGAGGGCCTCTGGGATAGTTATGTGGGAAAGGAGGTGGTATCCATGTCCAGTCTAGGCAAGCTTCCTGTCAGGTTCCGGAAGGTTCCCTGACTCCTGTCCTTTGGGGATGTGTATGTGAACTGTGTTACTGGGCATGATTGTTACATCAGTGGCCCTTGATGATCAAGGTTGCTCAAGCCCTTTCTCCTGCCTGCAGGTTGGGGGATGAGGCTGGTTCCCTTGGGAGGAAATTCAGCCATCTTGTTAGTGCTCAGACTCTGCTCTTTGGACATGCCAAGGGTTTTAAGAGCTGTGTGTCAGAAGAGTGGGGCAGAGACCAAATATGTGTTCCTTATTGTGTCACAAGCCGTCTCCAAGCCAAAGAGTTGTACCGGAATAAGCTGATTAGGGAAACCTACCATGCCTGGTCACTGGCTGGGAGTAGCTGGGTGGAGCCACCAGGGGCAGTTTAGCCAGGCCTGAGCACCATAGGGGACAGTGGAAGACCCTGGGTTCCATCCCCAGCACCAAAACAAAAACAAAACACAGTAGCTAGAGGAGGGCCACTGTCCTTCCATCAGGTTCTAGACACAAAAGCTCTGAGCAGAGCCCACTGTGGTGCCTTACAGACCAATCTGCACAAGTAAAAATGCCCCTTTCCCATTTGAGAGCACTTGGAAACTCATCCCTTCCAAGTCTGTACCTCTCTGCTCCACTTTGGTGTCTGGGTCTCGTAGCCCTCTTTCTGGTGGCTAGCAGTACGTCAATCAACCCACAGCTGTCAATCTCCAGTGAAATCTTCGACTTTCCTATCATCCTCAGGACAATCCAGCAAAGTCGTTGGGATCCAGACTCCACTCCCTGCTTTGGTTCCTCTTCATGCTCCCAGGCAGGTCCCTGGACTCTTTCACCTCAAGTTCTCAACTGTCAACTGTGAATAATGAGAGAATCAGAAAATACACACCTCTCAACATGATGGCTGCCATAGGTGAAGCTCCTGAAAATATTAGCAATTTGTGCTGTGATGATCACTTTTGAGCAGCTCTTTTTCCTGTGTATTTTATGCTCTCATCCAGGAATAGTTGTGTTTGAGCTGAAAACTTTGTTTGGAGCCCTCTGTGTCCTTCAGTTTAACAAGAAGAATAGAAAAACTGGTGTCATAGATCTATTAAGTACCAGATTGGGACCTTGTCCAGTGCTGTAGATTGTTAACTTAAAAATTTTTTTGAGACAGTGTCTTAATAAGTTGCCTAGGCGGACCTAGAACTTGTGATTCCTGCCTCAGCCTCACGAATAGCTGGGATTACAGGTGTGTGCCAACATACCGAACTAAGCTTTCATTGTTCTGAAGTACCAATGTAAACATTGAAGCTGCAAAGAGGAAGAAAGGAAGTCAACTACCTGTTTTGACAGAGGTCGAGACACTATGCCTCAAGCCGAGCACAGTAGCCCACGCCTGTAATCCCACTGACTCAGGAGGCTAACGCAGGAGGATCACAAGTTCAAAGCCAGCCTCAGCAACTTAGTGAGGTCCTAAGCTATTCAGTGAGATCCTGGCTGGGGATATGTCTCTGTGATTAAGCACCCCTGGGTTCAATCCCCAGTACCGAGGTGGGGAGAAAAAGACACCTTGTATGTGTCAGAGATACTCTATTTACTAATCAAGAAGTGACAGTGTTTGTTCATGACTATTGTTTCCCTGTAAAAAATGCTCACCATAACATTATCAGCTGCTTGACAGTGCTGTTGATGGGTATGAGCAAAAGTAGAGAAATCTGAGAAGGAGATTTTCAACTAAATTTAAAGACAGTTGGCACAGGGCTTATGTGGGGACGCAAACCAGTGTCATGCTTGCCCCTCTCCATGACACCAGCTGTTGGTGAGACCATCAGTTTATGGGCATCAGTTAAATGTCAGTTGCCTTTGTGTTGTCCAGGAAGGTACATGCCTCGGCAGTGGTGGAAGATGTGGAGGCCAAAAGTAAACCTGGTTCTCACCAAGTTTACACTGCAGTTAAGGGAAGAAGGAAAGAAATAGAATATACAGTGGTCCCTTAGTATCCATGTGGATTGGTTCCAGGAACCCTGAGAATACCAAACCTCACAGATGCTCAAGTCCCTCTATAAAAGAGCATGCTATTTACATATAACCCACCACATCTTCCCACACACTTTAAATCATCTCTAGATTACTTATGGTAATTTCAATGCAATTTTATTTTCAAATATTTTCAAATCGTGGTTGGTCAAATGCATAGATGCAGAACCCAGGGATACAGAGGGCCAGCTGCATAATAAAATAAACTGTAAAAGAGCAGATATATAGTATGTTACGTGGTGGTACGTCAATATGGGAAAAAATCAAACTAAGAATGAGAAATAGTTTGAAGATAACAGAATTTGCAAAAGTTGAGTATTTGTTGATTTAAAAAAAATATTTAAACAGAATCACATTGGGGAGGAGTGGCTTGTTTTCCATGCTGGTGATCTAAATTTTCTTTTGTTTCTGTATGTTTGATACAGATTCTGTAAGAGGAACCCTTAGAGATTGTGCTCATCTTTATACACAAAATAACTCTCTTGATAGGATGAGGTCTTCAGTGGCTTTTCTGGTTGATTTGCGATGTCTTTTCACCCAGTATTTGCAAATGCATGCCCTTTCCCCACAGAGTCACCTCCTTCTCCTTTGTCCACCTGTTTTCCACCATGGCCAGGGTGCCTGCATAGCCCACCTCCCCCTGCCTCCTGTAGGGAAGTTCTCTGCCTTAATTTTCTTTACTCTTATTAAAGCTCTTCCTCTTCAGCATTTGCAATTCTTTCCCATTTTCTTTTTCTGTTTCTTCTTCTTCTCTTTCCTCCACCAATTGAACTTAGGGCCTTGCACATACTAAGCACTTGCTTTACACTGAGCTGTGACCCTCATTTTCAAAAGTAAATAAGTGTCAAGAAAACAATGTCCCTCCAGTAAAACCTGTACTCTCGTGCCTCCCTCTTAAGGTAATACCACTCTTATTCTAGCTAAATAAAAATATTGATTTTTTTTAAGTTTATTCTTTTTTTTTCTTTAATTTTTATTGTTGGTTGTTCAAAACATTACATAGTTCTTGACAAATCATATTTCACACTTTGATTCAAGTGGGTTATGAACTCCCATTTTTACCCTGTATACAGATTGCAGCATCACATCGGTTACACATCCACTGTTTTACATATTGCCATACTAGTGTCTGTTGTATTCTGCTGCCTTTCCTATCCTCTACTATCCCCCATCCCCTCCCCTCCCATCTTCTCTCTCTACCCCATCTACTGTAATTCATTTCTCCCCCTTGTTTTTTTTTCCCCTTTCCCCTCACTTCCTCTTGTATGTAATTTTGTATAACCATGAGGGTCTCCTTCCATTTCCATGCAATTTCCCTTCTCTTTCCTTTTCCCTCCCACCTCTCACCCCTGTTTAATGTTAATCTTCTTCTCATGCTCTTCCTCCCAACTCTGTTCTTAGTTACTCTCTTTATATCAAAGAAAACATTTGGCATTTGTTTTTTAGGGATTGGCTAGCTTCACTTAGCATAATCTGCTCTAATGCCATCCATTTCCCTGCAAATTCTATGATTTTGTCATTTTTTAATGCAGAGTAATACTCCATTGTGTATAACTGCCACATTTTTTTTTATCCATTCGTCTATTGAAGGGCATCTAGGTTGGTTCCACAGTCTTGCTATTGTGAATTGTGCTGCTATGAACATCGATGTAGCAGTGTCCCTGTAGCATGCTCTTTTTAGGTCTTTAGGGAATAGACCGAGAAGGGGAATAGCTGGGTCAAATGGTGTTTCCATTCCCAGCTTTCCAAGAAATCTCCATACTGCTTTCCAAATTGGCTGCACCAATTTGCAGTCCCACCAGCAATGTACAAGTGTACCCTTTTCCCCACATCCTCACCAGCACTTACTGTTGTTTGACTTCATAATGGCTGCCAATCTTACTGGAGTGAGATGGTATCTTAGGGTGGTTTTGATTTGCATTTCTCTGACTGCTAGAGATGGTGAGCATTTTTTCATGTACTTATTGATTGATTGTATGTCCTCCTCTGAGAAGTGTCTGTTCAGGTCCTTGGCCCATTTGTTGATTGGGTTATTTGTTTTCTTATTGTTTAATTTTTTGAGTTCTTTGTATACTCTGGATATTAGGGCTCTATCTGAAGTGTGAGGAGTAAAGATTTGTTCCCAGGGTGTAGGCTCCCTATTTACCTCTCTTATTGTTTCTTTTGCGGAGAAAAAACTTTTTAGTTTGAGTAAGTCCCATTTGTTGATTCTAGTTATTAACTCTTGTGCTATGGGTGTCCTATTGAGGAATTTGGAGCCCGACCCCACAGTATGTAGATCGTAGCCAACTTTTTCTTGTATCAGACGCCGTGTCTCTGATTTGATATCAAGCTCCTTGATCCATTTTGAGTTAACTTTTGTGCATGGTGAGAGAAAGGGATTCAGTTTCATTTTGTTGCATATGGATTTCCAGTTTTCCCAGCACCATTTGTTGAAGATGCTATCCTTCCTCCATTGCATGCTTTTAGCCCCTTTATCAAATATAAGATAGTTGTAGTTTTGTGGATTGGATTTTTGAAAATATGTTTAATGTACATGAAGGTTGAATTTCTGGTTCCTGTATTCATTTAATGGATAAATAATCATGAATGTTTTTTTACCCTCTTTCTGAAACATAATGTGTTAGTACTAAGTTCATTTAATTTGAGAGTTGTGATTTGGGGATGTTTACTAAAATTGAAAACTAAGATTGTATTTGTTTTATTTTCCACAAGCCATTTTTATCTCAGCAGAAGTGTTACCTTTTTGCTACATAAATGGGTAAATAGAAAAAGTTATACAAGGTTATACAAGTTATACATGAATCAGTTTTTGTTACTCAGAGTTGATTTGTTTCAGAAGCTGTGATTATTAACCTTTGTATTTATCAAAAGAAAAACTTTTCTGTACCTATGTTCTTATGACAGACTACATAGACTTTCTTTTGTTTTGTTTTTATTATAATATAATGCATTCCAGAAATATTCAACAACAGTCTGCATCTCATTTTTTATGTTCACAGTTTCACAGCTGCTTGCAGGGTCTGTGTAAAAGTAATTTGACTAGAAGTTTAGTTTTCTGGCAGATTAGGAGATCAGAATTGATGGTAGGTATTAAACTACTCAGAAATGGCCTGAAAGAGGGAGCTTTAGAATATAGAAGAGAAAGTCAGATTAAATTCTTGTATAGTGTTTGGAACAACCAGTGCTTTTCGAGATTTTAGTTTCACATCTCAAGTTTACTTAACAACTGGTTCTGCGGCGTTTTTGACACTTGAGTTTAGAACAAGGCTTTAAAATTCCATAGCATAGAATAAACTTGCTCTGTTCAGACATTTTAGGAAATCAATTTTGTACATTTGTTGTTACATTTCTCTTAGTTGAGTCTGACAAAATTGATTTTCTGATGACAAATTAGCTGATGTATAATAGGAGAAAATTTGAGTCCTAATTCCTTTTAAAAGGCAGTTTTCCTTATGTAGCCAAAGTAAATGTCTCACTGGGTGTGGTGGCTCATGCCTGCAGATGATTGCTTGAGCATAGGATTTTGAGACCATCCTGGACAACACAGTGAGATCCTCATCTCAAGAAAAGAAATTAATAAATAATTAAATAAATGATTACACTTTGATGTTACATCTGTCTATAATTAATTGAACAACATAGATAACAGAATAAGGAATATTTATATCCCCCTTTTTAATAGTTTTGAAGATGAGATGAAATATCACTAAACACCTACCATACCTAAATAGTGACTAAATTAATAAATTATGTCTGATTTTATTAGTGTAGCAATTATATAAGGTGTTATTTTCAAACCAATGTCCAGTTTCTTTTTCTACATATAATCCTATTTGTTTCTTTTTCTGGGGAGGTCTGAAGGACCCACTGAAGGGCTTTCGTGACAGTGTTGCATGGCATCCTCCTGAGCACCCCCTGGAGGTTCCCTGGCCCCTTTCCCATGTGAATTGTCTGCTGGCTCCATGCTGCAGCCACATCCTCCTGGTGGAGATTTTGGAGTCCAGGCTTCTCCAGTTCTAGCCTTTCAATGCTACATTCATTTTTTCCCCTTGCTAATGACATTTACTTTTGCTAAATATTCAAGTAAGACATTTGGAAAAGAAATTTTGAAAATATAAAACTATGTAAAGAAAAGAGATAGAGCTCACAGCCCATCCTTAGGCAATAATTAGTAACCACTGACATTTAGGTTTGTTTCTTCTCTTGCACAATGCATTATGGCTGCGCTAGGTCCAGTGGGGGAGAGCAGCTCTCTAGCATACTGCATCCTACTTATTAGGCCCTCTGTATCACCCCTGCCCCAGGCCCTGGAAACCACCATTCTACCGTCAACCCAGGAACTTGGCTGTCTGAGCTCCTGTGTGAGTGTCATCAAGCAGCCTTTGCTTTCTTAGGTATGACTCCCACAATGACTTTTCTTAGCCATGACTTCTGTGCCCTAAATCAGAATCTAAAAATCAATGCATCTTCTTATCCCACTTCTTAGCCTGTGGTCTCTCTTCTCTGGCTATTCTTCTTCCAGTGGTGGAGTTTACCTCTCACTAACTGTGAACAGTTCTACTGTCCATTTCTATGGGAACATTTCTCCTGTTTTCACCCCAAAGCCAGATCCTGCTTTACTGTGATGGAGTCTAGGCAGACGTGCAATTTCTGGAAGTGGTGGGCTAAAGATTCCCACATACTACTTGATCTTCTTTCCAACAAGAGGTGATGTCTGTGTCCCCTGTCCCTGCAGACAGGAAGGCTCCGGGATGCTCTGACCAACAGATTCTGGCAGCAGGGACACTGGGCCAGTTTCCAGTTCTGGACATGAAGAGATAGATGATTTCGGTTTCCTTTCTCTCCAAGCTCTCATTTTTGATGCTTGGAGCCACCTGGTAACAAGCCTGAGCACCCTGAGATAACCCTGTTTCCTTTCATTAAAGAAAAGACTGAACTGGTTTCTGACTCTTGACTTCTGTTTTCATATGAGACTTTGTCTAAAGTAGTGATCTCCAAGGTAAATTGTAAAAGACAGTCAACTTGGAAGCAAATATTATAATTTGAAATGCTATCTATTTTGTTATGTAATTTTAAATTGCTTTCAGGTGTATCATTTGTATTGTAGCAATGCATCTTATATAATATTGCTTGACATTTTATAGAAATAATTTTAATGATAGAGTAACAATGTTAAAAATCCAGGGACTTAACTCATCCTGTATTTGTGTGTCTACATACATACCTGTGCTTCATAAAAGGTGTGTATTAAGGTCTAGAGCAGCATTGGAAGTGCTTGAAATGTGGCAAATGCACAAATAAAAGAGATGAGCCACTCTTTCCTTGTAGAATTTCAAATCTGTGCCTCTGAATTGATTTATTCTCCTAAAATCTAATTCATTTTCTTTAGATGCTTACAAAAGTCTCTGTACAAATGTTTTTAATAATATCAAATATAAAAAGGAGATTTGATGTTTTCTAAATTTTCTTTATTCATCCTGTGAGCAAACAATATTCAATGCCCACGCTAGGCCAGTCCAGACTGATAGTGCAGAGATGTCTAAGGTCCCTGTTCTGCTCTTTGCTCTCTTTTTAAGTAAGTGAGGTAACAAAGAGAACTCTCCAGGTTATGGGATAGAAAGAAAGGCAAAAATCTGGAAAAGACAATTATAAGCTGATGAGCTGCTCATTTTGGCTAAAGCCTGGGATATATGCAGAGAAAAATTCAAACTGAAACTGTAAGGTGCATGGGGGTCTTGCGTGATCCAGGAGTTCAGCTGCCCACCACAGACAAGGTGGGCTTGACACAGCCAGGCCAGCCTGGGGGAGGAGGAGGGTGCAGTTCTGAGGGCTGGTGGTTCATCCCTTCTTCTGAGCAGTGATCTCACCTTGGCCTGCAGTGACATTGTGCCTCTGCTGGGCAGGTGACTTAGGTGAAGGTAAAGCCTCAGCACACTGGGCAATGTCAAACCTTGAAACTCAAGTGCTAAAATATACTTCTGAAAAGATCTTAATTTTCAACTAATTATTATCTGTATTAAAATGTTTAAGTTACAAATTACACTTCTGTTGAACCTATTTAAGTTCATACAAATCCCATAATACAGATAGGAAGATGGTACTACCTAGACTGTAGCCCATGCATGAGGAAGCAGGACTAAGAGGTTTGAATCTGTCTCCTGTTACCAGTCGCCTGCTTCAGTGCAGAACCCAGAGAAAGTCCAGATCTCTGGACTTCCGTCCTGCTGCCTTTTCTTGGTCACTTCCAAAGGAATTTTAATCCTGGATAAAAAGGAATTGTTTTCGTCAGCTTTTTGTTGCTGTGATCAAAAGACCCAACAAGAACTATTTAAAGGAGGAGAAGTTTATTTTGGCTCATGGTTTTGGGGGTCCAGTACATGGACTCCACAGTTCTAGACCCAAGTTCAGGCAGAGCATCATGGCAGAAAGGTGTGGCTGTGGAAGGAAGCTCAGAGCATGCATCTGGGAAGCAGAGAGCTCCTCTCACCATGGACAAAATAAAAACCCCAAAGACCATACCCCCAGCAACCTCCTTCCTCCAGCCACACCCTTCTGCCCACAGTTACCACCCAGTTCATGCATATCAGTAGATGAATCCATTGAGTTACCACTCTCATAATCTAATCATTTCACTTCTGAATATTCTCCCATTATTTCACATGAGCTTTTGGGAGTCATCTCATATCTAACCCATAACAGGAATGCATTTTAAAAATAATAAAAAATATTTTCTCTTTGTCCTGTTAAACAGGTGATTAAATACCCTGAAGTTTTCCTCTGGTTGTTTTGGATCTTTTCTTCTACATGAGACACTTAGCAATTAAGAAATTGACCCTGTCACTTTAAGAGCTTTTTCTCTGGGAACTTCAAAGGCAGACACACACCTTGAGAACCAGGCTTGTCTTTTTTTTTATTTTTTCTTTTTTAAAATTATATTTGTTTTAAACTCTGTGGTGAACAGCTCCAGTCATAAATGAATGAGTACAGGCTGTTCTGTTTAAATGCCTTTGCTTCTTTAGTAACAGATACACAGACATTTAAAAAATGGGGTACATTATTGCTGTGGTATTGGACACATTCTGAAAGCTTTACTTATTGTCTTTATTTTAAAGTACACAGCTATAGTGCCAACACGGAATCTCACATACATTTTTGATGAGATAATTTGAATCTTGGGTTAAAGGGAGTCGTGATTAATGCCACACTCTTCTCTGGCGTTGGGGCTTGGATCACTTTTATTTTCTGTATTTCCCAGAATGTCATCCTTAAAATAAAACTCATCATTTTCTCCAAGAATTTTCCCTACCCCCCCCCCTCCCAACTTTATTCCAAGAGGAAAAGATGACAAAATGTGATCATTTGTCTTCTCAGAGTCTGCGGGTGTTAAGAGTTCTGAGTGGTGAAACAGATGGAATTGAGCTCAAAGCACATGCCCCTGTATAGTGCTGTCTTTAAAAAGCTCTAAACAGCCTCAGTGATGGAAGAGGCTCCGATATTCTTGGGAAAAGAATAAAGAAATCTTTGCTTCTCTCTCCTCTAACTCACTGCTCTTGTCCTGGGGTAAAAAAGAAAAAATTAAATTCAGCTGGGCTCAGTACTGACAGATGCTCAGTAGATTCGCAGGGCTACTTCTGAGAAAAGTAGCCATCATTCCTGGTTTTATTGATAAGGGAAGTAAACTATATCAATTATAAGATTATTAAAATGGCTTCTCAGAAATTTCTGACTATTTGGTTACAAAAATATATAGTGAAATCTTTATCTGCTTTCACTCCTTGGAGTGTATTTCCACCATTACTATGTTAAATCTGTATTTTTCTATAAATAATGACTCAGTAGACACATTTTAAAGTATAATTTTCCTCCTTTGGAAAATTATATTTGCTGAAGTTAATGTTTGGCATTATGCTTCTGGCAAAATGAGGGTGCAGGTTGCCAAACCTATGTGAATGAAATTTTCTATTTTAGGAGGAACTTTTGTGGGCTCCTAGAAACTGCAGTTAAGGTTTAAATGCTTTGGAGGGTGCATTCAAGTTTTTGGAACATTACCATTTTACTTTTTCACGTTTGACATCTTGAAATTAAAAACAGTGAAAATTGGACGTCATTCCATGGTTTTCTCTTTGAATTTAGTGTCCCAGGCTGCTTTAAATAGTTAAGTTGTAATAGCTTTTTATGTTCTCATGGACCAAGACCCTTGCAAGGCATTGGCTTGACCCTGTCACTTTGAGAATCCTAGCTCTGGGGTCTTCAAACACAGACAGCAACCTGCAGAACTCAAGTGTCTATTCTGGATCTGTGGATCCACTCCCTTAGCTAAACTAAGACAGGTATAACTAAGAGCCGACTCTGCAGGAGGCCAGCAAATCCATTAATAGATGCCTGTGATAAGATAACACTGACATACTAGCAGTGTGTTTCTACAGAAAGAGAAATTGTGCTGGAGACATAACAACCAAAATTCATAAGGGGAAGCCAGAACAAGTTAATTCATGGAAAGGCAAGTGGCAAAGAGGAATATAAATTATTCTAGGAGTCAGTTCGTGTCTCTATGGTGAGAAAATCTGGACTATTTATTCAACGTGGATGTGAGTCTCTGTTCCTAAAACCAGCCTGTTTTGTAGGGTAGAGGATCTAAGGAGGCAGTGTATGTTGAAGCACCTTACACTCTCCCGACTATTCCTTCCTGAGAATGATCACATGTGTGTATCCACCCTCCCTCCTCCACACCTTGAGCAGGTAGTTCTGGGCCTGTTTATCCTTTGTCTTCCTCTGCCCATCATCCCTCAAGCTCCTTAGGCCTATTCAGCCACCTTGGCGCCCTCAGCATGGTGAATATTCTTAACAAGTGCAAGCCTGACGGTAGGAGCACTCTTCCTATAATCAGGACTACTGCGTGAACATCTTCAACCCAGACATGAACTGACTTTTGGGTACAAACCTCATACTTTGCAGCTTTCTCTCACGGCCTCTTTCTTTCCAGAAGCACCACTGTTCCCTTGGCTGTGTTCACCCCTGTCCTCACCATGGTCCCTGAACTGACTGGAGTCTTGGGTGAAGACTCATGCTTGTGTGGCCCCTGCACCCTATCTACATTCACCCTGAAGTGGAGACAGGGTCTTCACTGATGTGAATAAGAATCGTGAGATGAAATCATCCTGGATCTGGGGTGGAACCTAAAGCCAGTGACTGGTCTCCTGATAAGAGAAAGGAGAGGGATATTTGGGACACAGAGACATGGGGAAGAAACAGGAGAAAGTGATATGAAGGTGGAGGAGAGAGGCAGAGATGCATTGAGAGCCAGGGAAACCTGAAGGCTGCTGGCTGCTTTCTGAGGCTGGGAGACTGGGACAGCTTCCCTCTGAGCCTCCAGAAGGAGCCAACACTGCCCATATGCTGATTTTGGGACTTAGGCCTCCAAAGACAAGAAAGAGTGAGTTTCTGTTGTCATTAGCCTCCTACTTTGCTGCTATGAAAGCCCAGCCAACCAGTACACGCCCCTCCATAGAGAACATACCACCCTGAGGCCCTTAGATCTGCTTGAGGAGTGACCTGGAGGGACATGGGGAAGAAACCTGAATGGTGGAGGTGTTGGCACCAAATGGCATGAGCCCTGAGCCCCTGGAAACAGGAGGGAGCCAGTGAGATCATTCCCTTTGCTTCTTCCTTCCCTCCTTCCTTGGACTATGCCACTGAGTGTCTTCCTCTTGAAATGTCTCCAGAAAGCCTCTGGGCCTACCTGTCACACCTGCCCAGCCAGGTACACCCTTACTTCTGAGTCCATCATGGAGGAGGCCAAGACAGTAGCACCTTGTCTTTGCCTCACTTACTTTTTTTTTTACACTGCTGCCATGGAAATGCACCTTACAAATATTTTTTTAATGCTTGTCTCTGGCTCTACTGCATGGAAGACTTGACTAAGAAAGTGCATGCATTAAATTCAGGAATTATAGGGAGGCTTTCAAAAAATCAAATTTATTTTCTGCAAAATTTCTGGTGAAATAAAATCGTTCGTAGCTTAATATCAGATGCATCATTTATAGAGACAATATTATTATTATAACAGTATACTATTACATATATTAATAGTACTCTATTACATATATAAAACTATACATCTTTCTAATATCTTAAATGGCTCTAAGAAATGGCCATGAATTTAATATACTAATTATAAGGGATAATCCAATAAACAATGAATTGATTTCACTTTGAAAATTTTAAAAATAAGACTCACATTTATGAGAGTAAATTTCTTTTTAAATATTTCATTGTTCCTGGCCTTTTTATTCCAAAATGGCAGCAGAAGCTCAGATGAACTGTGAGTGAGCTGAGCTCACAGCCAAAACAGAGACTTAATAATCCTTTACTGGCTTTCTATGTAGTTAAAGCAGGAACCTAAAGCTTGAGAAGTGACTCTCCCTGGCACTTTTGGGAACCCTGGCGTCAGGGTCAGATCTGGGGAAAGAACTAGGAGCTGGGAGTACATGTCAGAGAGTCAGAGTGGGGAGAAGTAGCTTCAAGATTTCCCCTCCCTCCCTGGCCCAGGAGGAGGGCTCAGCAGAAGCACCTGAAAAGAACCTAGACAATTGTAAAAAATAACAAGTAACAGTTTGCTTTTACAGATATCAACTTAGAAAGCTATAACAATTAAGGCAACTTTGGTACAGGGTTGTAAATAATAAATGCTATAACAAAGAAAGATCAGAAAAAGTCTCATGCAAACAATCTGGATATATGACAAACTGTCATTTAAGATGAACAGACAATTCAAAAAAATGGGGCTCTAACTACTGGCTATGCATTAAAAACAAGTAAACCCAAAGTTCATTTAGTGTCAATTTTAAAAGTACAAAAATAATATGGGAGGATCACTTTATCAACTCAAGGAATAGAAAACTTAAAATGCAAAAAAAGGATAACATAAGCAAGAGAAAAGAATGCTAAATTTAGTTAACAAAATTAAGCATATTCTGTAAAAATAAATAAATAAAATATAGTTAAAAGAGTAAAAAACAGGTCAAAGTCAAAAACTGGGGGATGTACCTTGATACTTCTAACCTACCCGCATCGGT
The DNA here is from genome assembly GCF_021218885.2 of Marmota monax. NCBI lineage: Eukaryota > Metazoa > Chordata > Mammalia > Rodentia > Sciuridae > Marmota > Marmota monax. Next base: position 3,405,250 of record NW_026695217.1, on the reverse strand, counting down.
TTCAGAATACATATAAAATTCTTATACACAGCAAGAAATGACAATCCAATAGAAAAATGGAGAAAAGATCAGAACAGGCATTTCACTAAGATATAGACCAATTGATTGCAAACTTGTCAAGCCACCAGAACCCTCATGAAATGTTAGTGGGTGAGTAATTTAAGTAATTTGAAGGGTGATTTGGTAATATATATGTAAAGCAGTTTTGCTCCTAGATGTTATTTTAATATCCACCTTCTATAAAATAATAACAAAGTAGAAACAGCCTAAATGATGAGAAATAATGTAACTAAAGGCTGATCCGTTGATACTGCGGAGTACCAAAAATTAATGAACTTCTGCTCTGGCGTCAGCAGAGATAATTGTGCCTCCTAATGGTCAGCATAAGCAAATAAATAAAGAGGAATGTCAGAGTCATCATATGGTGTTCCCCTTCTGTGCCATTAGACACATGGAAGTGATCTGCATAATCTGTGTATGCATGTTTGTAGGCGCTTTTGGAAATTCCTGGTGCTGGTGAATTTATTTTACTTTGAAAATCAAACTTAGGAGTTAAAAGGTAACAGAAACAACGCACAATTTAAGATTCAAAAGGGCTGAGTGTTGAGCATAGATTTTTAAATACATTTCCATAATATTGTATATAGTATTTCACAGTATAAAAGAAAAAAACTGTAAAATCATTATCAATATAAAGATATCCAATTTTATTTTAAAAAGTGGCAAATAAAGTATTCAGATGTTATTTTTACTTAGGAAATTAGAGAGTCTTTAAAAAGTAACTACAAAATGATACATCAAAATACATTTCTCATAAAATTTATTGTAACTGTGAATTGGCAAAAATATTCTGGGAGTTATTCTAGAAGTTATGCCTCCTGCTCTTTGCCCTACTATTATTTCTATTTCTATAACTGTTATAAATTATTAAAGATTCAGTCTTTAATATAGGATCATCACATATAATTACAACAGTAAAGTGAGAATAAATGACTGTTACATGGATATCAAGTATATCTACACGGTATTAGTTTTTGTTTGTTAATTTGTTGGCAGGCATGTGGAGTATGTGTTTTTGCTAGTTTGATTTGTACACTTTTATGTCACTGTATCACCAGCATGTGGAACAATGACTCATGTCCAGTGTAAAATAATCATAGAATGATATGAAAATATGATAAGAAGCAAATCATGTAAAAAATAAAGACAAAGTTAAGAATTCACATGATCATTGGCAAAGAACTTAAACAACGTAATGTAATGAAATGAAACAATGACATCTACCACTTTGATAGGTGGATTTTGTTGCAGAGAGTGGGATATTACATGCAAAGAACCTAATTAATAATACTAATAAAAGATATCTGTCTGGAAAATTATCTGGAATCATTTTGATATAGTAGTAAACATTAATTCTTTGAAATCCATAAGCTGATACAATTTTATAATATCAGAGCCTATATACATCAACAAAAAATAAATGCCAGTCTAGATAAGCTTGTAGCACACACACTGTGCTATTTTAGGCCACGGGCAGAGCCACTGATGCTGTCTACTCAGAAGAATGAGGTTAAGCTACATTTTTATGTCTGTATTTGTTTGGGGGCACCAATGTCCCAGACAGATATATACAATTAAGAGGAAGTTCTGTGAAGAACAACAAAACAATTAAAAAAAATGAGATGATTTAATTCCTAAGTAAAATTAAGTTGACAAAATCATGTGTGTAGTCTGGCTAAGGGGTAATCACGTAAGAACAAGTCATCCATGTTGTGACTGTGAAGGGCGAGTACAAGTAGAATGCAACCTGAAGAAAATAAGAGGTGTGTTAGTAAAACAAATTTTTTAAAATTAGTAGTTATATCTGCATTGTAGGTTGTGTTCATAGAAAGTGTCCCTGGTATGGTGTGTTGAAAATGGCATTTTTACCTCTGTGGTCTTTCTCCTCAGAACCCATAACTCTAGTCTAATCATGAGAAAAACATTAGGCAAATTCCAGTCTTGGGTGGTGGGGTCCTGGGGTCCTGTCACTCACTTGGCTAGTCCTGCCACAATCCTTCAAGGTCATCCTAGACAAGCCACAAGGAGCCACTACTACAAGGTGGTATCCTGGAGGAGATGCTGCACAGAAAGTGACATCATTGAAGACCTAGAGAAGTCTGAATAAGTGGTGGACTCAATAACAAAGAGTCCCTATTAATTCATGGATTACAGCAATGTAAGATGCCATACTAAAGTGAACCTGATACTAGGGAAACTGAGTGGAGGTGTATGATAACTCTTTTTTTAAAATTTTTTATTCTAATTTGTTACATATAATAACAGAATGCATTACAATTCATATTACACATATAGAGCACATTTTTTCATATATGATAACTCTTCTTTATCTTCTCAATTTTTCTGTAAATCTAAGACTTCAAAAACACTTATAACCTTTTAATATGTACAATTTTTATTTTGTAATGTAGCAGTTAAAAAATAAAAAGGCACAAGACACACAAAAATAATAAAAACTACTAAAAATACTTCTAAAAATTAATGTTTATAATATTAGTATCTAGTTGTCAGTATTTAGTTTATTCCTGGGTTTATTTAGTGGAGAAAGTTTGTTAGTTTCAATGTTGAAAGTTATAAATAATGCCCTGAAGGAATGTGAAATTCTGTGGCTCAGTTCATGGGGAAATTATCCTTTTGACCTTTCCCAGTCATTACCCATTTCTTCCTTGTGCACACCATCCAGTGAATGGCACATCATGGAAGTAGAGAGAAGGCAATAAACGTTATTCCTTTGGGATCTGAAAGGACTGTAGCTGCTGTGGAGTTTTTATTTTATTTACTTTGTCTTGATCTAATCAACCCTCAGTGGAAATCAGTTGGCTTCAGGTACCTGTGCTATGGCATGGGCCTGCAGGGCAAGTGAGCAGAATCCGCCGTCTCCCACACTCCAAAGCCTTCTGAGCAATGAAATGAATGGCTTGATGCTTTTCAAATCTGTCTTCACATTGTAGAAATCCATGCAAGAAATCCCCTAAGTAAGATCTTCCTTCTTGAAATGTGTCAATGAAGCCGTAAGTACTGATACACACGTAGAGATGAATAAAAATTGCCATATGTAGGTTTCTGTAATGTTGGGAAACAGGGTAAACTTACATTTTAAAATTATGTTGATCGCATTCTCAAATAACGTGTTTGGTGGTTCTCACATCTTTTTGGGAGAAGTATTCTTAACTGAAATCAAATGGTCCTGTCATTATCTGACAAAATATTGAAGGTACAGTGCAGAGTGATCCAGAAGTCTGGAAACACATGGGAAAGAAATGGGGAATATGAGTCTAGTGGGAGTCCCATGGGAGTTAGACCAGAGAGTGTCCAGAGGTGTCTCCTCACACTGTGTGAATAGAGGTGCTGAGAGCTGATCTCCCTTCTATCATGATCATTATTATGATTATTATTTTAATTACTGTAATATAATTACATATAAGCAGCAGGATTCGTTGTGGTATATTTGAACATGGACATAGCATAATTTGGTAGATTTCTGGATTAGGGGAGGAAGGAGGGTAGGTAAAGGGAAGCTTCTGGACAAGAAGACTGACCAAATCATGTTATGTGCATGTATGAATATGGCATAATGAATCCCACTATTGTGTACTATTACAAGGCAACAATAAAAATAAAAAAAATATTTTAATAGACAGTGAAAGAATCTATTACCTACAACCATATATGGAATTTGACTTATTTTAAAGATTAAGAAGTATTTATCCAAGTGAAGCTTTAGTAGAGATTAAATATTTTATTGTGATAGGAAATGAAGAATAAGCTTTTTAAAAATGTTTATTTTCTGTTATATTTGGACAATATCTTTATTTATTTATTTTTATGTGGTGCTGAGGATTGAACCCAAGGCCTCACACATGCTAAGAAAGCACTCCACCATTGAGACACAACCCCAGCCCAAGAATAAGCTTTAAAATGTAGTTTTATCATTTTGTAGTGATTCAACTACAAAATATATTTTGGAAATAATTATGTCTGAATAACTAAGAAGAACAATAAAATGTATGAGCAAATCTAAAAAAAAATAAATAAAAACCCACTCAACCACTTATTACCTTTATGAATCTAGCAAGTGCTTTAATCTCTTTGCTCCTCAGTTTCCACCTCTAAAATTGTGGTAAGAGCTGGCAATCTTCCTGGAAGTCATACTGATTTGAAAGCAAAGGAAAATAGAGCCCTCAGACAAGTGCCTATAAAGCTCAGTTCAGACCAAGGTTGAGGAAACCCTAAGAGACTGCTGTTACCATCCTGGCAATGGGAACAATCTAGCTATTCTGCAACCTCATGGGGCTTTTATCCACCCTAGAACTGATAAACAGAGAAATGCAAATAAATTTAAAATCCAGAAAGTGAAGAAGAGCCCATTCTCAGAGAAACAGCAAGAGAAAGGAGCATCCAGCACTGAGGGAAGAAGAAGAAACCAGCTAAGTTTTAGTAAACTCTTACCTCTGCATGAGAGTGCATGTGCTGGTCTAGAATCCCGAGGATCCCCAGCTGCACAGTGAGCCAGTGCCCACTCATTCCCTTGCTGGTTCCTAGACACCTTCTCTCTGTGTGCAAAAACTTGTGGAGTCCAGGGCTGAGGGCATGACTGGAGGGATAAGACATGCCAAGAAAACTGAGAAAAACCTCTTTATAGAATTTAGACTTTCACTGAGAGTGTGGCTGTGGATGTCAAGGCCAGGAGAGGACCATGCAAAAGGGTTGACAGGAACCCTTCAAAAGCAGAGTGGACTTTGTCAATCACACAGTGACTGCTTCAGCCTTTGAGAGGAGCAGAGGTGTTGAGAGTCATCTCCCAGGCTCTGTAGCCGTCACTGTGTATACATGGATGCTGAGGGTAGCTGGGGCAGGAGTAGGGCTAGGAGAAAGCAAATTCCCTTGTGACATCAGGAGCTGAGAGCAAGATTTCAAAGATGCAAAGATCAGCCACAGCATGGAGAACAGATGACTGTATTACAAAGAAATACCTGGAGTCTTGCTGGGGCTGACTTCCCAAGTCTTGATGGAAGGAAAGTCCTGACCCTAATCCCCCCCACTATGGTTAACTGAATCATCAAATTCAGATAAGATTACTTCATACCTCCCCCTAATTTCTTGAAGAATATGTGGCTATTTTCAGTTTCAACTCATTTTTGCACAATGTTCAGCTTAAAATAGACAATAACAAAAAGTAGAAGAAGCAAGGAAACGTGAGAGATACTCAAAAGAAGAGAAAGTCAATAGACACAAATCTAGAAATGGTACAGATGTCAGCATTATTTGATGAAGAGTTTAAAATACCAATAATAAATATGCTGAAAGATATGGTTGAAAAGGTAGACAATTGTGAATCAGCACATTGGAACTTCAGCAGAGCAGCAAAAACTATAAAAAAAATGAAATGCTGTACTTGGAAAATATGATATGATAGGACGAATTCTTCCCATGATTTTAATAGCAGAATAGATGCAGCATCTAGGAACAAAATCTTAAAGAAAACCTGAAAAGGAAAGAACTAATGAATTTGATGATAAGTAAATAAAAATTTTCTAAAATGAAAGATAAATGAGAAACAAAGTGAAGAAAATAGAACACTTGAAGGCTGTGGGACAATATCAGGCATCTGATAACTGGTGCAAATGGAAACCCTATAGGAGGCCAGAGATAAAATGAAGCAGAAGAAATATTTGAACAAATAAAAATCTTTTTTTTTTCACCAAATTAAACAAAAACAAAAATCTACAAATCCAAAAAGCTCAATAAACCCCAACAAGCTAAATCTGACGAAAATTACACTTAGGTGCATCATGTTCAAATGTCTGTATGCAAGTACAGGAACAAAATCTTAAAGACAACTAGGAAAGGAAAGACACATGATCTGCAGGGGAACGCAGACAAGAAGGACAACTAACTTCACATCAGACACAGCAGTGCTGAAAGACAATGGAACCACATTTTCAAAGTGCTGAATGTAAACATCAACCTAGAGTTCTACATATAGGAAGAGATATTCCTTTTTTTTCTTATAATTTCCAAATTACTTTTATTTTTTATTGGTACATGTTACTTAAACAGAATAAATGGTAGATTTCTTTGTGGCATATTCATACATCCATAAAAACATGGTGTGATCAATTTCACTCCCTCATCTTCCTCTCATCTCCTTCCTCTACCTTAGTGATCTTCCTTCTACTTTCATGGAATCCTTTTCCCCCTGTTTTTCCTCTCTGGCTTCCACAAGTGACAGAAAACATCTAATACTTTTCTGAGTCTGACTTGTTTTGCTCAACATTATGAACTCTAGTTCCCTCCATTTTCCTGTAAATAACATAATTTTATTGTTCTTTGTGGATAAGTCATTGTGTGTATATATATCACCTTTTCTCTCTCTCTCTCTTTTTTGTTAGTAGAAAGCTCTTTGATTCATTGTGCAAAAATGGAGCAGAATTTTTCACTTCTCTGGTTGTACACAAAGTAGTCTAAAAAAACTTTCAGGCAAGCAAATGCCAAAATGTTTTTTGAGAGCCAACTGGTACTAAACTAAGTACTGGAGGAAATGATATAGGCTAAAGGGAAATGATGGAATCTTAGCTCTATAGACATGAGGGGAAAAAAGGAAAAGTATCTAGGTAAAAAGAAAGGACTGTTTCGGTTTAGGAACATATATTTATATAATTTTTTATCTTTAAAACTTACTGTTCAAAGTGTCTGACATAATACTTGCTACTATCATAGAAAAATAAGGGATATAATTTATTGAGCACCATCTGTGTTTCAGGTACTGTACTTTACCCATTTTAACTTCAGTAATACTACAATAGTCCTTATCTTACAGAATAAGAAACCTCATGAGTGAAGTAAACTAAATTGAAAATCAAGAATTTCAGCCCTTGTCCTCATATATCACAAAATTCATGAAGAAGGTGTTAATATTTCTCATATGATCAGAAGATTTAACAAATTATGCTTGCCATTCAGAAGAATAATATACACCTCCTAAGTAGAAATAGATCTAACTGTGGTAACTTGGAACAGTTTCCATGACATATAATTTTTAGTGGAAAAAAATCAGATTGATTATATTGTGAATCATGTGCCTAGCTGTATATGTGTGTACTATGATGCTTTTATGCACGTGTGTGTGCGCACGCACATACATACATAATATTCCTCAGCAATATATAATAACTGATACTAGGTCTTGAATTTAGGGAGAAATTCTTTAGAACTATGCAATCAGGACTTCTTCACTTCCTGTTGATGCTGCTTAAATTTTTAACACATACTGACTCTTTTTTTTCTCTTTTTTCTGTTTTAAAAAGCCTAGTTCTTAAATGAGACCTTTGCTCATTCATTGCACCAACATGGAGAACTCACAGCAGAAACTGGTTGGGAAGGGGCCGTATGCATGTTTTTCTTTCCTTGTATCTGACACCAGTGCCTGCATGTAGGTACTGTTACTTGAGCTTTCAATGACAAGGATGTTGATGATGCTGAAAAATGAAATTTCATTGAAATATTGGTACGAGATGAACAGGTGAGCAGTATGCAGTGTGGGAAGTAGTATTTGAACAGATACTCGATGGGTAGTCACTGGGGGGCTGAGAAACAGACGTACTACAGTAAGCAGCAAGAGCGGTAGCCACTTAGACGGGAAAGGAGAAGAGTGTATATAGAATCTCTCTGTGGGGAAGTATGGGCTGGCAAGGCACATTGGTGCCATTTGTGGTCTGGAGGAGACTGATGGGTTCTGAACAAGAAGCACCTAAATTGTCAGATGAAGCCCACTCTGGCCCAGAGCTCTTCCCTTGGAGCTGTTGCTTATGTCTCCTTTCCACTGTCAAAACCCTGTTTTCTCTTCTTTCCTACTCTGCCAGCCAGCCTCAGCAAGGTCCTTGATGAATTTTCTCCTCTCTCTTTCTCGCACTTCTGTCCCTGCCTGGGAAAGGCAGTAACAGCCCAGTGACACCCACACGCTTTGCTGAGCCCCTCTCTTACTCATAGGAGAAGCATTTTCTCACCCTACTGCTGAATAGATCCTCTCTCTTTCTTGCATGACTTCTTTTTAAAACCGCTGTCCACGCAGACATGCAAGTGTGATGGGAAATACTGTGGGCCTGTGGGGGAGAAAAGTGCCCGTGGGATTAGAAGCCAAAAAAATGAACATTTTTCAGTTTCTCCTCCACAGAGTACACAGCCACGCTTGGCAGCCACATCCTTGGCAGCCACAAAACCAAGATAATCTCATGATTCAGACCACCCTTCTCCTCCCCACCTGCCCCCACCTGCAGTCCTCCTGGGCACCACCTCTTCCAGGGAGGCCTTTCTGCCGCGCCTCCTGTGAACTGTACCATGCTCCTATCACATGGAGTTGCCGTGGCCCGTGTCTGTCCGCTTTTGATTTCCTTCAGCTTTGTGTCACATGGCTCATATTCCGCTGTATGGTCAGTGCCTAACTCAGCGGCTAGAAATCAGTAGACACTCTAACATGGATCCAATGGTTGAGTGAGTAACATGGTATAAAAATGTGGGGAGATATTTTATTTTTGTTTCCATGAAACTAAATTCCTCAGAACGGTTTTCATATTTAACAGTTTTATATTCCTGGGATTCCAAAGGTTGGCTTACCCTCTGCCCCCAATGGAAAGGAAATCACTGGGCCGTCTGTGCGGACTTTGTAATTGTATAAATGGAACTATTTGAACAAATGCCTCTTTGGTGGGGTCACTCTTTTGTGAGGGTTCATTGCCCTGTGAAAGTCAATTTCAAGAGGAAATTGGAAGTGTTTTGAGGACAGTAGTGCTAATGGAGCATAATTAACAGATTTGTTGAAGTATTTGAAAAAAATTACTTGGCGGTAAGTCCGTGCTACTTTGTTTTCTATGCTGTCTGCATTCTAATGACCCTCATCTTCACCATATGGGACAGTTTTAAAGATTTACTAGCTAGGATGGTGCTCAGGAATGTTGTTCCTGTAGAAGGACCCAGGAGCCAGGAGCCATTGAGCTCCCTTTGTAATTCTGAATTCTCTTCTTGCCGCTTCTGTACCATTAACCAGCCCTGCCCTGCTTGGGCTTTTGCAGTGGGTTCTCCATGTCCCACGAATGGGCATAGAAGAAACTGTTCATAGGTGGAGGTCCAGGGTAGAGGGAGGCCAGGGAGCTCAGGTGGCCATCCCTTAGAGGAGCAGGTTGGCAGGCACTGCAGGGAGTGGCTCCCCTTCTCTTGCAAAGCTTCTTCAGCTGTGAAATCATTTTGACAAGATGCTTTGTCATATGCTTGACATCTTTTTTCTTTTTTTAATGAGGAAGTGACTGGAAGATAATTTAATCTGAAATGCTGCCACCTACGTAGCTAGAGATTAATTGGATACTGTCTGAAAAATTATTTGAGTACCTCCGAGACAGAGTCCAAGTAGGCAGAAGGTGGTATTAATAAAGCAGAGGCAAATCATAACCCATCCGTGTCTACTTAACCAGGTTGTGGGTAAACTATTATGGTTGCTTTTTGGGTATTCCTAAATTGGCTAACATGATGATTTGCTATAGCAAACATGGTTTGTACACAACCAAGATATTGTTCTAACACAGTTACTAATTCAACTACCTTTCTCTTGGATGCTTGTTTTGTACAGGAAGGAAAAATAATTTAACCACAATGGACTTTTAAAAAATATATATAATGCTATTAACAAAATATATGTGTTGTCTTCTCAGTGCTGAAACATCCTCTGGAGAACTCTGAGAGGTTGTTGTTTTTAAATGTTTGTAGGAGGTAGCTCCAACCTGTAGAACATGGCTTTTAGAAGGGAGAAAGCTATGAGTGGGGACGGGGTGGGTGGACACTGCGCAGGGTCTGGCTTCCTGCCCTGATGGAGGGGCTGGTGGGAATCTCGTATCTTCAGGCTGCTGTCTTCGAAGTAAGCAGAGGTGAAATCAAAAGAGACCTGATACCAAAGGCTCTATGAAATGAAACCTCCTCGTTTGAGAGGACCTGTTACACATCAGCCCTACTGCAGACATTGCCATGAGCCGTACCTCCGCCTGGTCAGCTTTGCTGAGTGGGGCACACAGTACACCTGTGTTTGTGGTGATCTTGAAGTCAAGCTGATTTTTGCTGAGCAATTCTGTTTGCCATGAACTTCACCTTTATCAGCAGGCTCAATGTTGTATTAATCTCCTGGATGATGTCATTATTGATTTTGATCTGTCACATTTATCTGCTCTATCAAGCTATGAAAACTTGACTTTCTGAGCTCCTTTTGCTGTCTTAGAGTTCTGGGGCACCCACAGTTGCCTGCTTCTTTGCTGTGTCTTGCATCCATGGGGTTAGAATGTTAAAGCTTAGCTGCCAAGGGAGTCACATGGTGGCTTTGCTATGACAGAGGCAAGGCTTTTCTTTGCAATCTCAGAGCATATGTCCCCTCTGTTTTTGTTTGTGAAGGATGCAGCAGTCTGCCTTTTAGCTTCTCTCTTTTATTAAGAGTTGTGGAAATACAAAACCATTTATCTACCAAGGAAAATCAATCCCTGCAAATCACTCTCTTCTTCAGGGTTGGGATGGCATCAGGGGCAGTGGGGACTGTGGCACACTGGGGACCTGGGCCATACTGAGAGGCAGCCCCTACTCAGCTCCCACCTGTCCTCTGTGTGAACAGGTGCCATGCAGCCATGTCTCCTAGTGATTTCAAGAGAAAGTAGGGATGGGGATTGGAATATCCCAACTTTAGAAGCTTTCCCCTGAATTCTTGTAGTGTCAGCTGAAGTTTCCCTGTTTAGCTTTCTGGCCTTGGACTCTCTCCAGTCCTGTGTTGGCTTCTGTGTGATGGACACTTTCTTTCACTGAGTCAGTTTTGCTCTCGGGACCAGCATTTCACAGCGCTTGACTGACTGCCTCCCGCCATGCTGTTACTCTTGCGCTTAATGTTTTCTTTCAGGTCGTGTCCAACAGTACTCCTTGTAAAGTTATTTTCAAGTTTTTCAATATTGTTAGGCAGGGCCTTTTTTTTTCTTTGAGATCTTCTCAAAACTTTTCCTTCCTATGTAGTAAGCATCTACCCAGGACTACTACCACTGACTTGCTCCTGAAGTAGTGGAATAGCATTGCTCTGTGTGTTCACTGAAGGAGAGACAGTGGTGTGCTTGGTATGTGCTGGACCACCTGTGAGGTGCCTGGGACACACAGCTGAATAAAGCACTCTCCCAAACTGGGTCCCATTCAGCTGTCTCTTTTTGCAAATACTCCTACTTGAGCATCACGTCTCTTGTTCTCATTATCTATACTGATCATGACCCACCATGTCCTAACACCTCTTAATCCCTCCTATACCCTGATGCCCCATCCTTTTCTGTCTGGCCGTGTCTCCATTGATTGTCAAGCCCACTGTGGGTGAGCAGAATTCTCCCTGACCTCCCAGTGGCACCTTCACAGACCCTTTGTCCCCTGTCAGTCCCTTTTACTTCCAACCATCATCCCTTCCCCCTACACAGGAGAATCATAGAGAATATCTTGTTATTTTCTACCCATGAGAACTTGAACATGACATGATTTAAAAGTCGGATTGGCAAAAATTTCCATAAAGGATAAATTAGTAAATGCTTTAGGTTTTGCAAGCCATATGATCTCTGCTACAGCTGCTCACCCCTGCAGTTGTTGCGTGAAAGAGCATGACCACATCCCCTACGTGACCCACAGAACAGGTGGCTCCTGGTGGTCGTTGCCCACCTGCCTTAGAACACCCTCCCACCCTCTGCTTCTCAGCTTTCTGCTCTCTGCTCATATCACCTCCACCACAGAATAATTCTTGTTTCTATTACTGTGGCTCTCCCTCTACTGCTGCCTATTGTAGCCCTGATAGCCTGCCTGATGAGGTGACAGAACCAGATGTCATTCTTCTTTACATCCCTGCATGCAGTAATGTTGACTGAGTGAAAGTGTAAAGAACCATTTGCTCTCTGTCACAGAAACTTCTAGGCTTTGGCATTTAATATACTCCCCATTTCTAGTGGAACTCACTGAGATAAGCAATAGAAGTTGACGGACAACAGACTAAATTCTTGTTATATTTATGTTTCTCAAATAGGGAGTTGATAGGGAAAAATAGGATGTTACAGAATCAGTCGACTTAAAGTAGATATGAGGAAAAGGCCTTTTTTTAAGACAATAAAATATGAGAGAAAAGAACAAAGCTCTTTTCCATGACTTTTGTCCATGAGAGGTTGGGTGAAGAACATTGAAAATCCCAATCAAGTGCTGGGTCTGTGGCTCAGTGGTAAAGCGCTTGCCTAGCATGTGTGAGGCCCTGGATTTGATTCTCAGCACCACATACAAATAAATAAAATAAAGGTCCATTAAAACTAAAAAAAATATTTTTTAAAAAAATCCCCAATTGAAATATTATTTGCTTTACAAATTAAGTATATAATTATTTCAGATGACACTATTTTTGGTAAACCTAAAAATTTCATAAAAGCAAGTGAAGAACAGAAGGGAATATAGTACCGGGTCTACTTTAAAAATCATTGTACAGCAGTCTCCCCTTACCTGTGAGGTATATGTTCTAAGACACCCCCGCCTCTACCCAGTAGATGCCTGAAGCTGAGGATAATATTATATATGTAATGTTTTTCTCTGTTCCTATACACCCATGGTAAAATTTTACTTACAAATTAAGCACAGGAAGAGATTAACAATAACTAATGGGTCAATGGATCTGAGTGTAGATCTTAGCAACCTCAGGAAATTATTTTTTTCCTTCCCTTACTATATCAGGAACTTTCACATTTTCACTGAAAGGAAGAACTTTACAGCTTCTCCTTGGCATATGCTAATTACCAGTACCACTTCTTTTGCACTTTGGGACCATTATTAAACAAAATACAGGTCACTTGAAAGAAACCCTGCTACTCTGTGACAATGGATCTGATGACCTAGATGGTGGCTAAGTGACTAGTGGATACACTGGACAAAGGGAAGATTTACATACTGAGTGGGATGGAACAGGAAGGTCTCAGATCATCATATTGCTCAGAATGGTGCACAATTTAAAAATCATGAATTATTTATCACTAGAATTTGCCATTTCACATTTTCAGTCTGTGGTTGACCATGGGCCATTGAAACTTTGGGCAGTAAAGCTGTGAGTTAGTGGGACTACTTTCCAGGACTTAGTAGTTTTTAAATACACAACAAATAAGCGCTTAGATTTTGGGGTAAAATACACTCCCATAATGCAAGAACAGAAACTGTTTTTGGGTTTTTTTTTTTCTTTTTCTTTTTTCTTTTCTCTCACTCAATAATCTACACAGATTTTTGTGACCCCTGGTCACCAGGAGATATGTGGAGACATCTCTGTGTGGCCAGCCAGTCAGCTCTTTAGCAGACATCAGCTGGTGTCCTCTAGTTCAGTTCATTTCCCCTGGAGATAGAACCAGACCCTACAGGTTGAAAGTTTAACTTCACAAGGCTGCTCCCTCCCCACCCACAATTCAGATGTCAATCACAAGACCCTGACTGCCTTACATCTGACTGGCTCTACATTGAGTTCCCAGAGTCCGCTTCTCTGTTTCATCCAATTTGCCAGAGAGACTCAGAGAGCTTAGGAAAAGACATTTACCAGTTTACTATGGGGGATATTACAAAGGCTAGAGATGAAGAGGCACACGGGGAGGAATGGGGAAGGGGCATGGAGCTTCTGTGCTCTAACCAGATGTTCCATCCTTTAGGAACCTCCTCGTGGTCTCTGACCTGCAAGCTCTCTGAACCCTAGATTTTTACAAAACTTTCATTACTTAGGCATGATTGATTACAGCATGGGTGATCAACTTAACCTCCACAGACTCTTGGCAGGAGAGTGAATTGGTGCACACTCATCAGCAGGCAGGCAGTTTGACTAATTGCTTACCAACATGCAACATGTACAATATACACATGGTGGTGCATAAAATTTGCATCCCTTTTATCCCTTTTAGGAGTCAAAATCCCCTCCTAGAAATATTTCCAAGGTATGTATTAGCAAAAGTACAGAAGGTATTATTTGAATGACAGTGGGCATGGTACATCTCTATGGTGAACTATTAAGCAGTTTTAAAAGAACTGGTTTTGTGGGAAAAAAAACAAGGAGAGAAATGAATTACAGTAGATGGTGTAGAGAGAGAAGATGGGAGGGGAGGGGACGGGGGATAGTAGAGGATAGGAAAGGTAGCAGAATATGGCATTATGTAAAAATGTGGATGTGTAACCGATGTGATTCTGCAATCTGTATTTGGGGTAAAAATGGGAGTTCATAACCCACTTGAATCTAATGTATGAAATATGATATGCCAAGAGCTTGGTAATGTTTTGAACAACCAATTAAAAAAAAAGAGACATGTGACTATACTAAAAAAAAAAGGACTGGTTTTTTAGATGTTATTATAGCATAATCTTCAAAACATAAAGATGAAGAAAGTAAGGAATAGACTATCTGTAAATTTCAATTTCTCTTGTATAAATTGTATTGCACTTAATACATACAAAAATTACAGAAGAATTTGTGAGAAGCTATATCTACAGTTATTTCTAGGTAAAAGGTTAGGAGAACATTTGGGAACTTTTTAATCTAAATGTATACCTAGTTGTATGTTCTCAAACATAGTCCTATATTGTTTTATAATAATAATAATAATAATAATAACTTGTTCCAAATAAGGAATGTCAAGCTTCTCTGAGATATTTTGCGGATAGAGAACAGCAAGATAAAAATTTTGAGTCCTTCTCTTTCAGTAAGAAAAAAAATTCAGTAGGTTTAGTAGCAACCTAGCTTCTTTTTCTGGGAATCACTAATATAGCTGTAATGAATGCAATCTAGACCTTTATATATTTCCAACAAGTTTGAATACCTAAAGCTTGGAAGGCACATTAGGTGGAAGAAAAAGGCTTTTCCTACCTTCAGAGAGCCAACCATTAGCAGATAAGCAGTCATGTCTCAGTTAATGATGCTTTCTAGTTTTTGCCATATGTCTGGGCTCAGAAGGTAGCTTGGGAACTCGGGGCCATTATTGCTAACAACAGCATGAAATTAGGCCATTTCCTACCTCATTTCCCTTTCTCAAGTTAGTTTTTTTTTAAATATTTATTTTTTAGTTGTAGTTGGAAACAATACCTTTATTTTGTTTTTATATGGTGCTGAGGATCGAACCCAGGGCCTCGCACTTGCTAGGCAAGCGCTCTACCACTGAGCCACAACGCCAGCTCTCTCAAGTTAGTTTTGATGCACATGTTTTAATGCACAAGTTCAGAACTTACTTGAAAAGTTTGGTTATCAAGAGGTGATGGCATGTTGTAGCTTCATTTCTGGACTAGAAAATTGAGGTTTTTAATGAGGAG
Organism: Marmota monax; assembly: GCF_021218885.2. NCBI lineage: Eukaryota > Metazoa > Chordata > Mammalia > Rodentia > Sciuridae > Marmota > Marmota monax. The sequence continues at coordinate 3,389,839 of NW_026695217.1, read as the reverse complement.
AAAGTGAGCAAAGAATCTCTTCTAGTGTCTCTCTCTGTGGCAAAGAGCAGTACTAAGGAGAACAGATGTCAAGGATAAAACACCTGGGTTCAATCCCAGCCTTCCTTTACTCACTGTGGGATTTTCTGCAAGCCCTTCAACCTCCTTGTATAAAATGTGAAATGAGTGTATCTCCTAGGGTAGTTGTGGGGATTAAATGTGAGAACACACATCAAGTGCTTAGTGATGGTGCCTAGTAAGTGCTCAATAAATGTTCACCGAAACTGGTATCCCTTTGACCTGCTTCATCAATTCCTATTGATTTTGATTTCAAAAAAGGCACTCTGGTTGTCGTCAGAATGCCTTCAGGCTGAATCAAAATGGTGTGCCTGTCACAGTGGTTTCTTTGCCAAATGCTGCAGAAGAGTGCTCTTTGGTTGAAAAATACAGTTTTATTCCAGTGTTTCTAAATGTATTGATGAAGTAAAAAGAGCAAACAAAACCAGGCCTCAGTGGAAGAGACCTAGGGACCCCTCTCCTCCTGGGGGTGGTCTGTTTGCTTCTCTGTTTCCTCCACTAAAAGTGCAGGCTGCTTAGAGGCAAGGGTGTCGAGCACAGAACCCTGTGGTCGATAAGTACTTCTTGAGTTGAACACATCCTATTGCTGTTGCTTTTTAAAACCCTCTTTGCCTCCTAAAGCTTTCTAGATTGCTTTGAAAGCCAGGTAGGAGGGAGCTCAGAGCTGGTGGTGTGAAGCAAGAACATCAGGTATTAGTGAACACATACTTTCCTCACCACGTGCCAGGTGCTCATCCACCTGTGGAATGGGTTTAATTTATTTAACCCTCAAGGTAGCTGTTTTGTTACCTTTTTTACCCCTATGACTAAAAGACCTGACCAGCATAATTTTACAGGACAAAAAGTTTATTTGTGGGCTCACAGTTTCAGAGATCTCAATCCATAGACAGATGGCTCCATTCCTCAGGGCTCAAGGTGAGGCTGAACATCATGGCTGAAGAGCGTGGCAAAGGGAAGCAGCTCACATGATCAGAATGCGGGGTGGGGGGTGGGGGGAAACTCCACTTGCCAAATACAAAATGTAGACCCCAAAGGCAAGCCCAATGCCCACCTCTCCCAGCTACACCCTACAGGCCTTCAGTTACCACTCAGTTAATCCCATCAGGAGACTAATTCACTGTGTTAAGACTGTCCTGACCCAACCATTTCTCCTCTAAACCTTTTGCACTGTCTTATACATGAGCTTTTGGGAGATGCCTCACATCCAAACCATAATATTCCACCCCTGGTCTCCAAAAGCACATGACTATCTCACAATGCAAAATACATTTTGTTCATTTCCAAGAGTCCCCATTAATCTCAACAGTTCCAAGATTGCCTAAAAGATCAAGTCCAAAGTCTTCTCTGAGGCTCAGGAAATCTTGCATTGTGAGATCTTGTCAAATCAAAAGTAATTTATAAGTATCCAATATTAAAGGTATTGAGTAAATATTTCCATTTAGAAAAATAGGGGCAAGAAATAAGGGATAGGACCAAAGCACGACTGAAGTCCAGCTAGGCAAGCAAGTTCTGTAGTTCTGTGTCCAGTATCTGAAGCACATGGCATTGTGATGTCCTCTCCAAAAGGCTTAGGTAGCTCTACCCCTGTGGATCACAGCCCAAGTGGCCTCTCTGCTGGCTTGCCTCTGCTTTATTCCTGCAGCCTTCCTCATCATTTCTTAATCTTGGGGGTCTCCACTGCAGCTTCATCTTCTTCACATCTCCATGCATCGTCCTCTCAGGGCTACCTGTGGGGACTCTAACCCTGCTGCACTTTGCTTGGGCTCCAAGGCCTTCCCTTGAAAAATCTTGGTGGAAGCCTCCATAACCCCTTAACTCCAGCATCCTGCATTCCCGCAGAGCCAACACCACATGGATGACACCAAGGTCTGCTACCATCTCGAGCATTAACCAAGCCTCCAGGGACCCTTGCTGCAGCAGCCCCTGAGTGTCTGGGTGGCTGAGCATGTTGAACAAACTTCCTAGGCCCCCTTGTGCAAGAAGATGCCCCACTGGTCTCTTCTCTGGAGAAAATTTTACTTTCACTTCCTTGAGTCTGAGATGGATATGCTCTCTCCAATTCCTGAGATGCCTTCAAGCCATCTTTCTTATTGTCTCTGGGCAAAGTCTTCAGGATTTCTTAATGACAAAGACATGGCAGTGATGTCTTTGACAACTGCAAATTCCTTAGCCCTAGTTTTACTCTCACCTTTCGGGGTCAAATTTTTCAAATCTTTCTGCTCTGCTGTCTCCTCCTGATTATCACAATAAATTTGGATAAAAGCTGCCAGCAATATCCATGCCACTGCCTGAATTCTATGCTGCCTAGAAATTTCTTCTGCAAGATAAAGTAGTTCACCACTTTGTAAATGAGCCTCACAGAAAGTCTCAGGACATGGGCAAAAGACAGACAACTTTTCAGGCAGAACATAAACGAATGGCCTCTAGGCCAAATACCAATAGTGTCCTTTCCTCTAAACCCTCTTGAGCTCTGTTTTCACTGTCCAGTCTTATTGGCATTCTGGTCTTCTGAGATCCCATCAGAATCGGCCATGAATCTTTGCTAACAACAATCTAAAGCATTTCCAGCTTGCACTGCTAAGCATTTCAAAATTCCTCCTACCAATTCCATAAAGCTCTGAAAGCTTCTGTACCACATGGTTAGGTTAGTCACAGCAATAATCCCACTTCTCAGTATCAATTTCTGTTTTAGTCAGCTTTTTTTGCTGCTCTGACTAAAAGACCCAACCAGCACAATTGTAGGGGAGAAAAGGTTTATTTGGGGGCTTATGGTTTCAGAGATTTCAATCCATAGACAGCCTGCTCCATTCCTTGGGGCCCAAGGTGAGGCTGAACATCATGGCTTAAGGATGTGGCAGAGGGAAGCAGCTCACACGATGATCAGAAAGCAGACAGAGACTGCACTCACCAGATACAAAATGTATACCCTGAAGCCACGCCCCCAATGCCCACTTCCTCCAGCCACAGCCCACCAGCCTTTAGTTATCCCTCAGTTAATCCCATAAGGAGATTAATTCACTGATTGAGTTAATACTCTCATAACCCAATTATTTCTCCTCAAAAACTTTTGCATTTTCTTACACTTCAGCTTTTGAGGGACACCTTACATCCAAACCATAACAGTGGTCCTCTGGGGTAAATCCTATAACTGGATGCATTTGGCCAGTGAGGACACATGGAGATATCAAGAATTTGGATGACTTGTGGAAGTACCCATACTAGTGGGTAGGGTTCATGGCAGCCTGAACCCTACTGACCTATGTTCTGACCCCCAGCTAGACTGCCTTTCACATGGAACAGTCACAGATAAACCTCCCAGAGTGATCAGATCCTCCTTACCCATGTCTTCCCCGTCCTATGACCCCTTTTTTTCCATGGAAGGTGGATTTGGAAAGATAATAAACTCAACTTCTGGTAAGATATCATTATGAAAGCTGAGCTCCATGGATCAGAGAGAGTCTACCTGGGAAGGAAGCTCCCATGAAAAGACTGTCTGAAAGTAGGATTTACTGATTCATCCTAAGCACAGCCCTCCTTCCACAGGACTGGATAAGACAGGAATCAGAATTTGCTTTGTCAAAGAAAGATGTTTCTCCCCATGGGTGATATCCTGGGGTAAATTTTCACACATATTCCTAGCCTTATTATACCCACTGATTCTTGCCTTTCCCAGGGAGGAGGACTTTGTTGATAAGACATGTGGGCAGAAGAACCTGGCACACTCTGCTTAGTGATACCCTATTTTCTCTGTCAGTAGAGAGCAGGGCCTTTGTGGCCATCTGCCATGCTATGAACTTAGGCCTCATCCAGGCCCTCTAGAGGGCCTGCCTGGTTCTCGGGTGTCTACAGCAGGTGTGACATCAACCTCAGTCCACCCATTTGTCAGGCCAACTTTTAGCAGTACTGAGAGTATAAAAGGTGGCACGTGCTGATTCTTTGTGCCTCATTCCTCAGTTTTCCAAAATTTGTCTGAGAAGACAGGGGTACCTATTGAGTCTCCTAGAAACTTTAATAGTATCTTATGTGTGTGGGATAAAGATTTGTTGCCAAGATGTAAGGTATCTATTCACCTTACTAATCTCTAGGGTATATAAAGAACTCAAAAAGCTAAGCACCAAAAAATAACCCAATCAACAAATGGGTCAAGGACCTGAACAGACACTTCTCAGAAGAGGGTATACAATCAATCAACAAATATATGAAAAAACGTTCATCATCGCTAGCAATTAGAAGAAATGCAAATCAAAACTACTCTAAGATTTCATCTCACTCCAGTCAGAATGGCAGCTATTAGGAAGACAAACAACAATAAGTGTGGTGAGGATGTGAGGAAAAAGGCACACTCATACACTGCTGGTGGGACTGCAAAATGGTGCAGGCCATATGGAAAGCAGTATGGAGATTTCTTGGAAAATTGGGAATGGAACCACCATTTGACCCAGCTATCCCTCTCCTTGGTCTATACCCAAAGGACTTAAAAACAGCATACTACAGGGACACATCAATGTTTATAGCAGCACAATTCACAATAGCTATGAGCCAACCTAGATGCCCTTCAATAGATGAATGGCTAAAAAAATGTGGCATATATACATAATGGAATATTACTCAGCAATAAAAGAGAATAAAATCATGGCTTTTGTGGGTAAATGGATGCAGTTAGAGAAGATAATGCTAAATGAAGTCAGCCAATTCCAAAAAAACAAATGCTGAATGTTTTCTTTGATATAAGGAGGCCGAATCATAGTGGGTAGGGAGCTGGAGAATGGGAGGAATAGACAAACTACAGATAGGTCAGAGAGGTTGGAGGGGAAGGGAGAGGGCATGGGGTTAGAAATGATGGTGGAATGTGATGATCATTATTATCCAAAGTCAGGTATGAAGACACAAATGGTTGTGATATACTATGTATACAACTAGAGATATGAAAAATTGTGCTCTATATGTTTGATAAGAATTGTAATGCATTCTGTTGTCATATATAAATAAAAAAGAATTATAATGCATTCCACTATCATATATAAATTTAAAATTTTTTAACTAATTAATTAAATAAATATTAGGCAGAACTAACATCATCAAAATGGTGATATTACCAAAAGTTCTCTATAGGTTCAATGCAATGCCAATCAAAATCCCAACGGCATTTCTTGTAGAAATAGAGAAAGAAATCATGAAATTCATATGGAAAAATAAAAGACCCAGAATAGCAAAAACAATGCTAAGCAGGAAGTGTGAATCAGGCGGTATAGCGATACCAGACTTCAAACTATACTACAGAGCAATAGTAACAAAAACAGCATGGTACTGGTACCAAAACAGGCGGGTGGACCAATGGTACAGAATAGAGGACACTGAAACCAATCCACAAAACTACAACTATCTTATATTTGATAAAGGGGCTAAAAGCATGCAATGGAGGAAGGATAGCATCTTCAACAAATGGTGCTGGGAAAACTGGAAATCCATATGCAACAAAATGAAACTGAATCCCTTTCTCTCGCCATGCACAAAAGTGAATTCAAAATGGATCAAGGAGCTTGATATCAAATCAGAGACACGGCGTCTGATAGAAGAAAAAGTTGGCTACGATCTACATACTGTGGGGTCGGGCTCCAAATTCCTCAATAGGACACCCATAGCACAAGAGTTAATAACTAGAATCAACAAATGGGACTTACTCAAACTAAAAAGTTTTTTCTCAGCAAAAGAAACAATAAGAGAGGTAAATAGGGAGCCTACATCCTGGGAACAAATCTTTACTCCTCACACTTCAGATAGAGCCCTAATATCCAGAGTATACAAAGAACTCAAAAAATTAGACAATAAGATAACAAATAACCCAATCAACAAATGGGCCAAGGACCTGAACAGACACTTCTCAGAGGAGGACATACAATCAATCAACAAGTACATGAAAAAATTCTCACCATCTCTAGCAGTCAGAGAAATGCAAATCAAAACCACCCTAAGATACCATCTCACTCCAGTAAGATTGGCAGCCATTATGAAGTCAAACAACAACAAGTGCTGGTGAGGATGTGGGGAAAAGGGTACACTTATACATTGCTGGTGGGACTGCAAATTGGTGCAGCCAATTTGGAAAGCAGTATGGAGATTTCTTGGAAAGCTGGGAATGGAAACACCATTTGACCCAGCTATTCCCCTTCTCGGTCTATTCCCTAAAGACCTAAAAAGAGCATGCTACAGGGACACTGCTACATCGATGTTCATAGCAGCTCAATTCACAATAGCAAGACTGTGGAACCAACCTAGATGCCCTTCAATAGACGAATGGATAAAAAAAATGTGGCATTTATACACAATGGAGTATTACTCTGCATTAAAAAATGACAAAATCATAGAATTTGCAGGGAAATGGATGGCATTAGAGCAGATTATGCTAAGTGAAGCTAGCCAATCCCTAAAAAACAAATGCCAAATGTCTTCTTTGATATAAGGAGAGTAACTAAGAACAGAGTAGGGACGAAGAGCATGAGAAGAAGATTAACATTAAACAGGGATGAGAGGTGGGAGGGAAAGGGAGAGAGAGGGGAAATTGCATGGAAATGGAAGGAGACCCTCAGGGTTATACAAAATTACATACAAGAGGAAGTGAGGGGAAAGGGAAAAAATAATACAAGGGGGAGAAATGAATGACAGTAGAGGGGGTAGAGAGAGAAGAGGGGAGGGGAGGGGAGGGGAGGGGGGATAGTAGAGGATAGGAAAGGCAGCAGAATACAACAGACACTAGTATGGCAATATGTAAATCAATGGATGTGTAACTGATGTGATTCTGCAATCTGTATACGGGGTAAAATTGGGAGTTCATAACCCACTTGAATCAAAGTGTGAAATATGATATATCAAGAACTATGTAATGTTTTGAACAACCAACAATAAAAATTTTAAATAATAATAATAATAATAATTAAATAAATAAATAAAATAAACTTTAATATTATACTATTTAAGAAATAATAGTACCAATAACTCAATCTTGCAAGCCTCTCAGATTACAGGTGAAGAAATTGAGATTCAAAAATATTAAAAACTTTGTTCAGTTCAATAGTAGCCAAAGGAAAGGTAGAGCTTAAGTTAGCACTTTTCCAGTAAGAGAAGGATTTGCAAGAAAAATTCATATAGAAACAAAAGACTCCAGGGAATTGTGTCTTTTAACATAAGTAAATATTAGAAATATACAGTTGGCAGAATATGCATTGGCTGTCTGTTATATCTTTCATGTACATGCATAGAAGCTAACCAATACCATTTCTCAGTCAGGTCTACAGGATCTGTCTGGAAGATCAGTAGACCATCTGGACAACTCTGTGTTTCTCTGCTAATCTAGACACAGCAGGCCAGCCGTCACTTGGCAAGTTGCCACCTTGTATCCAAACCCTATCAGATGGAGTTGTAAAAAAATTTTTTTCTCTATCTTGTACCAAAAATATCACAGCTAAATTAATCTGTGGGAAGTTGCTCTTATCTCATATTATAAGACAGACATTTATTCATGTTTCTGGCAAACTTTGTTGACAAATAACTTTGAAACATTACTGGATTGACTGCGATTCCTACTCCATCTCATTCTCCCTCAACAGAACTTTTATCTTAGATAAAAAATGATATCTTCACTCTAGCGGCACCAGGTTTCTGTTACTGTTCTTGTTTTGAAGCAAACTTATATACTGCCTACCTGGCAGGTTGTTGTAGAGACTGAAGGAGGTAATAGCTATATAATAAGTGGTCTAGTGTTGTGTGTATGCATGTATTTATATAGTCTATATCTAATACACCCAATATATATGCTACATATAGGACTATATATAAAAAACAATTTATGGGTTCAGTGATTTCCCTGCAATGAGAACTCTTGTCTTATTTCCAGATTATACCAGGAATTAGTCTTAATCAGTTCCTCATAGTACTATTTCAAATTCTCCAATGTGGGTGACATGTTTTAAACATAACTTTGCTCAAATTTTATTTATACACTATAATTATACAGTCTGAAGAGGTTTTTTTTTAACAATTTTAACCTTTTGCATTTATAGCCCTGTTTTGATGAATCACTGATGTTTTCTGCTGGAGAGGGCTGCTACCCAGTCGCTTCCCCCGCCTCACCACTGCCTCTGAAAATCTCATTCCTAACCATTCCTCTTATCTGTACATGCATACACAGACACCAAATGAGACCGCTTATGCCTGTAGTGAGGACAATTTAGAGTTAAGTGCACACCAAAATAACCAGGCATATCTAGAAAATGCAGTTGCCTTGAAGTCCCTAAGTATGTTCTCTTGACAAATATTAACCAAAATCATGTTTTGGGGAGGAAATTTAGAAGGAAATTTAATTGCAAGGAGTGTTCAAGGGGGTGACATTTGTGGAAGAGGGTTGGTGTGACATTTCAACACTATTAATTGTATAGTAACTCTTCACTTTATTCAGTGCTCTCCAGAGATTGTAAAATGATTGATTAATATATATTAACTGATTTTAGAACAAATAAATCAATAAGTACCTTATTTGGCAATTTCCCATAAAGAGTGATGCTGGCAGGAGGTGACAGGGCAGCCCAACCTGAGAGCCCCCATGTCACCACTCTACAAGGCTGAGGATGAGATTCTGCTCCTGCCTTTTGTTTATTCGCTGCTGGGCTTGCACATGCGTGGTTTCCCCGGCACTTTACCTGGAAGAGGCAAAAGAAGATCACAGCATCTATTCTGAGGCCTTCCTTTCCTTATTTAGAAGTGACTGTCTTGAAAGGGTAATGAAAGTTCGAGGAATTTATAGATACTCATTTCTTGTGCCTTTTTTCCTGCCAGCAAGGAAGAAAGGAAAGAGGTAAATGGAAGTTTAAAGCCAGGATAGAGGAAAGGTGATGAGACCTGGCAAGGAAGGAAGCCATTGCCAACACTTCACGGCCATCAGGAGGAGAAAATGATGATGGCTTAAAGCAGCTGAGGTAGTACAGGCAGCAACCATTCCAAGCTGGTTTGGCTGAGGGGCCCAGCAGGATCACCCCAGGGGAAAGTTCTACCCTGTCCAAGGATACAAGCCAGGGCCACCTGGGCAGCAAACCCTCAGTAAGAGTTATTATTATTTCATAGTGACTGAAGTTGATGGCTGCAAGGCTGGTACGAGTAGACCCACACACACCAACTGAATATCAGACCTAAGACTATACAGGAGGCCAGGCGCAGGTCCCATGTTGGGAACTAGCAATTGGATATGGACTTTGAGCACTATTTATTGCGAGACTTGTAAATCTGCTTTTTCTAACCTTTTACTAATTGAATGCAAGTTCATATCAAGGCTTGGTAGAATTAAAAAAAAAAAGTCTTGCAAGTACCATTTTTTTAAATGTGAATAATAAAAATTAAGTTTGTAAAGATGCCAATGATTTAGAGATTCTAAAATACTTAGCATGTTTAATATGATTGCTAGTAACATACATTCTTGGCTTTTATAGTTTTTTTTTATTTTTAAGATGAATTAGTAATTACAGAAACAAATTGCAAGAAATAGTTTATTCTATAAGAAAAAGTGTGATTTAAAATGAAATTCAATTTCTAAACTAACAAATCCTACAGCCTTCTCATGTATAATCTAGATGTCTAAAGGGCATAGAAGACCATGACTCTGGTTTATCAATAAATAAAATAGCTAAACAAACCATAAGTAAAGATATTCTAGGAGCTTATGAGAAAAATGTTCCTTGGAATGACTGATGAATTATTGATTGATGCTGTGAAGGAATTCATCTTAATATCATGAAGGTAGGTGCCTGGCAAAGCCTCATGGGTTGTTGTGTGCCAGCTAATTTCTAAGAGTTTCATATGAAAGCTCCTTTTCCCTTTTTCCCTTCTAGGGAGCAGATAGTTAATGAAACTTTAATGGATGTGTTCAGGGTATGGGCTCTTACCCGATGCTCCCCGTTTACCTCTGACAAAGTCCACCTACTCTTTGTCCCTGCCGTCTTGTGCTGCATCTGCTCTATTTGTCCTGCTCCCCTGTCTGAGGCCCTGCTCCCTAGTAAGCACAGAAATACTCGTACTTGGGAACTTCTGATTTTAGAACTTCCAGAGCTGAGCAACAGGGAGGACTCACTGTTTGAACGGAGCATCTATCACCCCGTAAGGCAGAGGGCATGGGAGGACAACAAGGAACAAAGTGCAGGCTCTCCAACTTGCCGTGTTCCCTCAGATGATCTCATGACTTAGGAAGGAGCTGGCTTCAGGCTTTAGGAATTCAGTTGGTGGTATCTTGAGGAGGTGTAGATAAGGGACTTCTGTCATTCATACTAAGAATCCATTTCTAGCAGGGAATCAGGATTGGCCTTTCATAGGAGATAGTATCTGAAATTGGATTTAAAAAATAGATACTTGGGGCACAGCGAGGAGATATTCATGAACTGATTCATGCAATAAACACATATCCAGTCTGTAATGGCAGGCACAGAGAAGAATGTTGAGATGTGCAAGGATACACATAGTTTTGATGGCTTAGGGGATTGGAGTTAAATTTGATAGGTCTTGACAGGTCTCTATGAGAGACTGCATTGTAGAAGAGAGATGTGACAATGCCTCACATTCCACGTGCTCTCCCTGCACTTTGCCGCCATGGCACCATCAGGAGGTAGAGCCTGGATCTCCTTCCCTTGAGCCTGGGAGACCTTTGTGACTGCTGTGACTAGTGGGTAAAATGGAGGTAATTTCCAAAGCCAAATCAAGGAAATGTCACCGAGTTATGTTGAAATGTACCTCCTAGAAAGCCAGCTAACAAGCTTCCTTGAAGCCCCAAAGCACCCTGAGCAGAAGCCCAGAAGGAGAGGGACCTAGAACTGAATCCCTCAGCCCTGACTCAGCTACCAACTGGCAGCAAACAGCCAGCTACCAGCCCTGAGTGAGCCACCCTGAAAGTGGTTCCTGTTGCCCTTGATCAAGCCACCCCAGCCCAGCCTGCACAGAGAGGTGCTGTCCCCTTGAGCCCCACCCCACTGCATACCTGTGAGCCAACTGAGGGATCACCACCCATTTTGGTTTGTTTTGTACCTGAGATTGAGCCCAGGGACACTTAAACACTGAGCCACATCCCCAGCCCTTTTTGGTTTTTAAAACAGGGTCTCAATAAGTTTCTTAGGGCCTCACTAGTATGTCCTCCAACATCAACAAAGGATCTTGAATGGGGACAACGGGATATAGAGGAAAACACAGGCATTTTCAGGTAAAGCTGGGGCCAGGTAGGGACGTTGCACCCTGATGGAGGAACAGTGACCCAGAGCTAGCTCTGCAAGTTTATTATATGGGGTCTCATAATCAGACAGTTAAAACTATAGGAGCATTGTAAATTGTTCAAGCCTTGTGAGTTATAAAAAGGATTCTTTGTGCACTAAAAGTTACAGAGGTAGAAACATTCTTGCAGCTATCCTACAGTGCTAGGAATGACCCACATTTATTCTGCTGTACCCACGAAGCCCATTGTCCTGGAACGTCTGATAACTGTCAGCATCAGAGCAGAGCGTCAAGACTGTTAGCCTTGGCTTCTGAAAAGGAATGTTTCCCAGGCCTGGCTTTTGCCAACACCGCAGGATCAGGCGATGACCACTCTAATAACCACATTATAGTACAGTTAAAATAACTAAATCAAGCCAGGCATTACACATGCCTGTAATCCCAGCAGCTTGGGAGGCTGAGGCAGGAGGATCATGAGTTCAAAGCTAGCCTCAGCAATTCAGTGAGACCCTGTCTCTAAATAAAATACGAAAAAAGGGTGGGGATGAGGCTCAGTGGGTATGTGTCCCTGGGTTCAATCCCTGGTACAAAATAAATAAGTAAATTGACTAGCCCAAATTAAAGCTGTGTATATACATGAGTATACCACAGTGAATTTTACCTTTATGTTTATCGATAAAACACCAATTCAAAAAGCAATAAAGAGAAGGAAGATGAGTAGAGGAAGGGAGACTGTAAAAAGGAAGTACAAGGGGCTGAAATAGAGCATACTGCATTCCATGAATGAATGATTATGTCAAAATGAGCCCCAATAGTAGATATCATTATCATACATTCATAAAAACATTGTCAAAATACATAAATCATTTTAGTTTCACTACTAATAGTTATCAGCATATAGAATAACCATTTATAGTCTATAGTCTGTATTTATATATGATTTATACAACATAATTATTTCCTGTTATATCACATTAATTATGAACTTTAATACTTTATACTCTAATAGAATTGATGATAAATTAAGTAATATTTTAATAAAACATTCACTTTTCATCAGCTCACTATTTTTGAAAACTCTTGATGTCTCTTGGCCTCGGGTCCTTCAGTTTTAGAATTGGGATCATAGTGGCACCTCCCTCTTAGTGGTGTGTGAAAGGAGGGATGTCACATTGAAGGGCACGTGAGACCTAGCGAGTCCCCAGTGACTGTTACGTCGACACTGATGTGGCTCTCGATGACGACGATGAGGGCGGTGACAACAAAGAGAGCACCTTTTATGGGCTGTGTGCTCGCTGAATTATATTTTCAATGACATGTTTATGGTCCTGTTTATGTTAATAGGTTAAAACTCATGGAATTCAGGGAATCGAACTCATTTATTTTTGCTTGTCCTGCACAGCTCTGTTTGGTGGATGGTTGAAAACAGGCATGAGTGTGAAAAAGATAAATCCTATTTTGGACTTGCAGGGCTTGGAATGTGAGGGGGACATCCTGTCTATGACTTATAAAGAAGTTCCTGAAAACATGAGCTCTGTGCCTTTGAGAGTGACTTGAATGATAATTGGAGACACAACTAGAGAAAATCTCTGTAGTATTCCACTGTGAGGAGCTCAAGGCAGAGTGCAGCCATTATTTCAATCAAAATGCTGTGGCCCCTAAGGCAGAAAGTATGAATTCCCCTGGAAAAGACAGAGGAAGAATTCACAGAGAAGGCGACACCCTGGGTGTCTCCTTTAAGTCCTACAGTCATTGTAAATGACTATTAGTGATGGTCACATTTGTTTTTCAAAGATTTAGAGCAGCTCTTCAAAGTCAGTATTTAGAGAAAAAAGAGAGACAAAGCTATTCTTTTTCCATTATAGAGTAATTATTAATTGAAATGGAAAGGTAATTATGAAGTTGGTGATTCTGCACAATGAAATAGGACCCAAATTGAATTCCTCAATATTTTCTGGAATTTGGGTGAATTACTATGAAAGTCAGAAGTTCTCATTCAAATGTGAACAATGTTTATGCACCAAATATAAACGTAAAGGAATTCCTTGAGGTTTTTTTTTTAAACTATATTATTAACGCTATTTTGGTCATACGTGATTTTTGCTTAAGTTGTTTGCAATTTAACATTCATAGTTGTCTTTCTTTTTCTAAGGCATAGGGTAAAACTGACAACAGCATTGGTCTCGTTCTCTTCAACTCACAGAAATCTGGCTTCTATACTTATTGCTCTTTTCCAAGCATGAACACCAATAATAGTTTCAATGTGCAATCTTATGCAATCATCCCTGGAGCTTATCAGGAAAGTGTTTTTTGGCCTGTTGATTGTTCATCATTTAATCATTGATTAACTGTACCATGAATCAAATAGCAAAAGAGCTCTGTTCCACTCCCAACTGACTAGTTGTGTCGTAACATAGTGTAATGACACTCAAATCTCCTTCAATTCTTTTTTTCTATTGAACTACATGCATTTTAGGTATGTAGTCTAACTGCATATCATGAAATAGATAAAGGCTTGGAAAACATGAAATAAGAATCAACTTCCCAGGAATTGTAGAGGGATGACTAGAAGCAGCAGAAATTTATGTCAAAAGAAGCTATTCAAAATAAATACACACAACACAAGGGAAGAGTGTAGACCTCCAGCTCATGCTGTAGAAACGGTATCCACCCCACTCACGCTACTGACCATTGGAACCAGGCTTTGCAGTGATAAGGAATTTGTCACTTTGGCTCCAACCACAATATCTTGGGGTTCAAGCTAGCATTTTGCTTTCTTGATTTAATAAAACTGTCTAGTTAAAATGTTCAGGGGAACAGTGAATATATTTGATTAAAATTATTTGTTAAATTTTTTTTATTACCTTTCTTCTGGAGATACCTACAGCAAGAAAATTTTTACTTTTGAGTTATTACAGATCTTATTTTGGTCTTAAAATTATATTAATAAGTTCCACCAATGGTAATATCCAAGAAAATGTGGTTTTCATTTATACAAAAGGGAAATTAATCTAGAATTTTCAGTCATCAGCACCCATGCCTGTGACTCTGGAGAAATCTGTGTATATAATGCTCACAAGTGTTTCTCCCAAGGTGGAGCTGGAGTTGATTTCCATGTGATCGTTGTGTAGCCAAGAAACTCACAAGTTTCTAGGATCATGAGAAACCACAGCTATTAACACAGAAATGTTGATGCTGTAGGTTGCAGATAGGACAGTTTTAAGAACAGCATGCTGTTCTGAGTTTTATTTATCTGTACTATTATAATTAAGAATAGTATGAAGGGGGCTGGTGCTCAAGTAGTAGCGTGCTTGCCTGGCATGCGTGAGGCACTGGGTTCGATCCTCAGCACCACATAAAAATAAAATAAAGATATTGTGTCCACCTAAAGCTAAAAAATAAGTATTTTTAAAAAAGAATACTATGAAGTATTTTTTATATGTTCTGGACTAAATTCAGTACATAAAGCTATTTCTATGTGCCTTTCTGAGCATTTATTTCGCTTAGGAATTGTATGTGCTGGATTTTCCTTGCTTAGTCAACAACTTAAAAGTTTTTAGGAGTAAAAGCTGTTTACCTTTATGTAACCATTCTGAGATGCCACAGAATAAGCTGTAGCTGCCCTTAAGATTGCCTCCCTCAAATCTTTCCTATTTCTGGATTATTAGTTTAAGCTGAACAAGACAACCTCATTTCCCCTACCAAATCTTGGTTTGTGCAGAATCTCAGACCTGTGAGACAGCAGTGGAGTCAGCCAGGGACTCCGGCACAGTTTTCTTGTTTATTAGGATGAGAGGAAGGCACTGTTCCTTTTTCTGTTGGATATGGAAACATGACTTCACAGAGAAGCTAACGGCTCAACTGAGAGAGAGGGTGACCCTGGGTCCTGGTGGCAGCCTTGAGGTGGGATGTGCCATAGCCCATGCTGATCACGAGGACATTCTATGATGCAAGATAATAAATGCTGGCTAGTCCGAGTCTGTTTCCCCACCTGCCCCCTTTACCTGCGTTCAAAACCCTCCTAACATCTGTAGAATAGATCATGAAACATTATGGGTGTGATAGAACAGTTAACAAAACAAAATGAGACTACAGTAACAAATATAGAAAAGTATTAAAGAGAGAAGCACCTCTCATAAGAAGTGGAATGAATGCCCAACTACTGATGAGGAGTACAAGATGCCAAGATCTGAAAAGGTTTCACCAATGGACAGCAACATGGTCTGTGGCCCCCTATAAAGCAAGGGACTGAGGAGAAATGTTAATCAACTGGCTCACCTGTGATTTTAGTTGAACATCTATGAAGACTAACTAGAACCTTCCATTACCACCAATAATTTCTCTAAAAAATTGATTACACATAGACTCACGTCAGTCATCTGTGGCCATGTGACTCTTGGTTACCATTTCCAGCTCTTGTAGTTGTCATCTTATAATTGTTTAAAATCAAGGCATTCAAAAGGCTAGATTTATCATTTGCTGTTGCAATTTCATTACTATGTCACTGAAAGCAAATGTTCATTTTCCTCTGGTGAGATTAAGTGTTTCAAAGGATTGACAAATGAAAGTGTCAAATCTGATTTCTATGGTAATTTTTCTCCTTAAAAAATAAAATTTCAAAAAGATTGGATATGTCTATTCCATTTTTGTCATTACTTTGTGAAATGATTCCAACTATGAGATATTTAAAAAGTAAATCAGGCTCAATTAGTTTGGGAGTGGGATAAAATTGTATTAGGAGAGAAGTTTGGAGATTTTTGTCTGACATATAACAAATTAAATCTTTATTTTGATTAAGTTTAATTCCAAAAGTACAGACTGATACTTACTTTCATATTTTCTTCTTGATTGAAATGAAACATGTTTCATGGGATATTAAAAGGAAAAGTGCAAAAGTTAAAATCCTCAGCATTGCGAAATGAATAGATCCAGAAAGAAAAATGAGCTTTTTGTAAAGTAATTGAAGCTATAATGAAGGAGCACTGTGGATTTTATTGCGAAGTATATATTACAATCACTTGTTTAAGGAGAGGAATACTATAGGAATAGGAATAGGTTTGGACAAGTATGTGAGTGGGAGGAATACACCTGAGAGAGGAGAGAGGAGGTCTCATTCCACAAGAGTGTTGAGACTAAGACTTGGGCAACTGGATGGAAAGAACTCAATAGAAGAGGTGAAGGGTTGATTCCATGGGTGAAGAGAGAGGAATGAAGAGAGAGTCGAGAGTTGAGAGAAAGGGTGTTTCAGATGGGCATGGTTTGGGGAAGACCCCTGTTGACTCTGGGACAGCTGTAATCAGTAGAAGAATTGGGTAGCCAGGCCAGGTCCAATTCTCTAGTTGTTGGAGGAATTCAGGGCTTGCAGTCAGGAGCCTGGACAGAGAGATATCAGCACCATCTAAATGCTGGTGAGAGTTCATGTATTTAAATTCCATGTAGACTGTTGCCTGAAGGAATATGTAGTTTATGAGGGGTTGTCTGCAAAGTACCTGGAAATGAAGGCCCGGAAAGCAGCAGAGGCCTGGGCCTCGGGACTCTTGCTCTGAACCCCCTTCCTGGACTCCTAGGCTGACTCCACCACTGCCTGGCAAGAAGCTCAGGGTGTTGATTTTAGGAGCATTTGGCCCGATTATGGTCTCCAGAAGCTTCTAGTTAGTTTCCTTTCTCTACCTCCCCCACTCCTTGTGTGGTGGACATTCTTGTCCCAGTGCCATCTTTTCTTGAAGTCTTAGCCCTCTGAGATACTTAGCTTCAATTCCAAATCCACATTTTGTGTACATCTAAGACTTATCCTCTTTCCTTGAAAAACTATGAGAATCGACCTTATTGTATGAGCAGACAGGCAGATGTCCCCAGAGTAAGTGTGAGGCTTGGGTCAGCTTAACAGTTGGCTGCCAAGCCAAGCTTGAATTCAGGAGATGTGCTCTCAGACCCAGGAACCACTTCTCCAGTATTTTCAGGTCTTCGGAACAGGAGGAATTGACATTTGGGGTCATATTTTGACAACAAAATTCCAGATTTTGTTAGTAATTCCGATACTATTGTATTATCCAATGATATATTTTTAGATGTTTTTATGGATGCTATAGTAGAAGATAGCAATGAGGACACACTATTCAACTTTTGTCATTTCAACCTGATCTGTATTTTTTCCCTTGAATACATTAGCTTGAATCTATTGAGATTTTTGTCTTTGTTTACCAAAATAACACCATTTATTTATTTATTCATTTATTCATTCATGCTATCATTTAACCTACTTTCTACAAAATTCCTAAACTTCCTAACAATTAGAGATTTTTCTATGAAATATGTATGTATATTTCTCAAATTTTTCAATAAATTGTTTTTCCAAGTCATTCTTCTATTATTTGAGGTAGTAATCAAGTAATCCAGTCAGCCCGTTGGTCATTTAACAAATACTGATAACCATGGACAGACTTTATTCGAGGCACTGAGATTTAATTGTGAATAAACTTCCTGGTTTTTTTTTTTTTTTTTAGAGCTTTTACATTTCTCTGGAGCAAGCAGGATATTTACTTTATTCAACTAAACTTTATTTTCTGAATGAAAATAATGATATTATTAGAAAATTGGCATTAAAGTACAGCTCACTTATGAGGAAACTTTTCTTTCTTTTTCTTTTTTTTTTTTAAATAGACTTTATTTTCTAAAGCAGTTTTAGGTTCACAGACAAAATGAGTGACAAGTACAGAGAGTCCCCATATGGCGCCTGCCCCCATACACCCACAGCTTCTCCCACCATGTATCGCAGGGCTGCATTCCTTTTAATTGATTGAACCCACAGTAACACACCATTGCTACCCAGAATCCATAGTTTACATTAGGGTTTACTGTTAGTGTTGTCCTTTTCATGGATTTTGACAGATGTATCATGATATGTCTCCACCATCACAGTATCCTATGGAATAGTTTCATTGCCCTAAAAATCATCTGTGCTCTTCTTATTCATCTCTCCCTTTCTCTTCTTTGACTCCCAGCAACCAGTCACCTTCTTACTGTCTCCTTAGTTTTTCCAGAATGTCTTATAGCTAGAATCAGACAATGCAGAGCCTTTCCAGATGAGTTTTCTTCACCTGCTAATGTGCGTTTGAGTTTCCTACATATTTTTTCATGGCCTGATAGTTGATTTAAATTTAGAACTGAATAAGATTTCATTGTCTGGAAGGTACAGCATTTTATTTATCCATTCACCTACTGAAGAACATCCTGTTGTTTCCAAGTTTCGGCAGATATGAAATAAAACTGCTATAAGCATCTGTGTGCTGGTTGCATGTGGACATAAGTTTTCAACTGATTTGAGTAAATGCCAAGGAGTACAATGGCTGGATCATATGTCTAGACTATGTTTAGTTTTTCAAGAAACTGCTAAACTGTCTTCCAAAGTAGCTGAGCAGTTTACATTTCCATCAGCAATTCTGTGTTGCTGCAGGTCCTCACTAGCATTTGATGGGGTTAATCTGTTGGATTTGGGCCATTCTAATAGGTGTGTCACATTGGTGTTTTAATTTGCATTCCTTAATGTGACATGATTTTGAGTCTGTTTTCATGTGCTTACATGCAATTTGTATATATCTTCCTCAGAGGGGAATCTATTGATATGTTTGAACCATGTTTAGTTAGATTATTTGTTTTCTTATTGTTGAATTTTAAAAGTTTTTTATATATATATATATCTTAGGTAACAGTCCTATAAGAGATATGTGTTCTGCAAATATTTTTCTCTAGCCTGTGGGTTGACTTCTCTTACTCATTAATATCTTTCACAAAGCAGAAGTATTTAATTTTCCAATTTATCAATTATTTTTCTTATGGATCATGCCTCTTTTGTTATATATAAATATCAATCATCATACCCAGGATCATCTAGCTTTTCTCCTAATATTTCAAGAGTTAAATAATTTTGCATTTTATAGTTTAACATCCATTGAGTTTGTTTGTATGAAGGGTGTAAGTTCTGCATCTAGATTTTTTTACATGTGGATTTATATACAATTTGTAGAAAAAAAAAATATGTTTTCTTCATTATATTTCCTTTACTTCTTTATCAAAGACCAGTTCACTGTGTATGTCTTTTTTTAGACTCCTTATTCTGTTCTTTCCACCTACCTATCTATTATTTCAAAAATACCAACACTGTGTTGATTACTGTACCTTTATAGTAAATTTTGAAATCAGGTAGTATTAGTTTTCCAATTTTGTTCTTCAATATTGATAGGCTTTCAAGGTCTTTTCCTTCTCCTTATGAATGAATCAAATGTGTTAATAGCATACAGTAATTTCCTGGGATTTTGATTGGGATTGCATTGAATCTCTAGTTCAAGTTGGGAGAAACTAATATCTTAAAAAACTAAGTCTTCTCATCCTTGAACAAGAACTATCTCTCCATTTATTTAGTTCTTCAATTTCTATCAATGGAATTTTGTAGTCTTCCTCATGCATTTTTTTTCTTTTTTTTTTTTTTTTTTGGTGGGGTGAGTACTGGAAATTGAACTCACGGGCACTTGACCACTGAGCCACATTTCTAGCCCTATTTTGTATTTTATTTAGAGACAGGGTCTCACTAAGTTGCTTATCATCTCGTGGTTGCTGAAACTGGCTTTGAATTTGCGGTCCTCCTGCCTCAGCCTCCCAAGCTACTGGGATTACAGGCATACTGCGCCCAGCTCCTCATGCAGATCTTACACATATCTTGCTACTTTTATACCCAAGTCCTTCATTTTTTATGGTAATAACGAAAATGGTATTGTGTTTTAAATTTCAAATCCCATTTGTTCATTACTAGTACATAGGCAATTGATTGACTTTTATCTTTACCTTATATCCACAGCCTTGCTAAAGATTCAAGAGATTTTGTATCAGTTATGTTGGAATGTCTATATAGAGAATCATACCATCTACGGACAGAGTTTACAGAGTTTTATTTCTTCTACTCAATGTGTATACCTTTTATTTCCTTTTCTTTTCTTACCATATTAGCTAGGACTTCCAATACAATGTTGGAAAAGATTGGTGATAGAGATCATTGCTTTGTCCCTGATCTTAGGGGCAAAACTTCTTATTTTTCATGGTCTCATGATTTTTTCCCAAAATTTACTTGGTTTGAATATTTTCAAGGTATTGAATTCAAGTGTGTTTTTCATGCATCAGTTAACTGAAATCCTTCCATTCTGACCACAGGCTAGTGAAATTAATCAGGAAGAAATCTTACAGGCAGAGAGATACTTCATTATTTGGGATCATATCATAGCAGAAATAAAATTTCAAAATTTGAAGGTATAGTTTAGTCTAACACATAGACCACCACTTCATAGTAAATGAAAGTATACTGTCCTTACTATACCCATATGTCACCCACAAAAACTGAAGATCAAATTGATCCATTGATGAGTTCAGAACTCAAAAGTATTTTACTTCATCAGCATAGGTATTTGTTACATGTGTATTTGTAGGAAGAGCAGAAATACTAATAAGCATAATGCTAAATAGTATGAATATTCACAGGTCATATTTTCTTATTTTTAATACTTAAAATATGCCCTGTTTGCTTAGTGTGATGTGTGTGTGTTTCCCTAGAAACTAAATATTCAAATCTTAAATTTTTAAAAATTCTTAATAAAATAATGTATAATTTGTCTTAAAATCCAGGAACAATCTTAAATAAGTCAATTATCTTAATTAATTATTAAATTAATTTAAAAAATTATATTAATCTAGCAGAAAATATGTCGTGTTTTTGTACCTTCAATTGGGCATCAAGGATAATTTGCAGGTGCTCACAGGTTTTTCAAAACTCTGGGATAAGGAATGTGTTAGGGGAATACTTTATCTTAGCTTAAAGAATTTCACAATATTTGTACTTCAAGAAGAGGGATGTCTGTTGAAACTTGTTTTTCTACCATAAACAAAGTGGGAATTATTTCTCCAGACTTAACTTATTTATTTTTCCAAAAGCAGTCTGCCTGGCCTCACATGCTTTCCAGACAAACAATTATGGTGAGAAATAAGAAGTGACAGTGGCTTTAACTCTTTGCATTGTATTTTTAGGCAGGCAGAAATTTGCATCTTAAATGGAAAAAAAATGCAATGCGATGGAATTGAATTGTGCTGAACTCTGTCATCATTTTGCCAAGATGGTACACAATGATTATGATTTATTCCCTTCATGGTAAATAAAAGTATACTAATATTAATTGCTTGATAAATACCTAAAATTAACTGTATTTTATGTTTATTAAGTTAAAAAATCAGTGAATATACCTGAATTTCTTGGTAGCATGAGCCATGCAATTATGATGGCAGATTTTTGACCTGGCTTTTGAAGGAGGTGGAAGGACGTCTTACCCCTGGCCATCTTCCTTTTCATGGCTACGAAGATCTAGATAACTTGATGCTTTTTCTGTTTTTGTTCCAGATTGCCAGAAAGCTCAGAGATGGTTTTTGTGTTTATTTGCACCAACCATTTGTAGATTAGTTCTTCTAGAGTAGTATCTCTTTCTCATGATCAACTAAGATTGGAGAGAACTCACATTCAAACAGAAGAGCATTTCAGAATAGAGAACATCGTAAGCAACATGCAAACCTGTTAAATAAGGGGAAGCAGCTGCAGATGTAAAAATAAGATTTGCAGGTAGTTTCTGCAACTTTGAAAATACCCCCCAAAGCCCTGATCTTGAACTTATTTGTATAACAGACATTACTATTTCACAGGGCTGCTTTGAAAATTACAAAACTATTGCTCATAAAGGTACCCTGCACTTAAGATATCCTTAATATTACTGACATCTCATCGGACTTTGGTATTACTTGAGCTCTTATTCACATATTCAGATATTTTGGAACTCTATATTAAAGCACCTTGTTAAGCTCAGATGGTAGAATATCCAGAACCTCTGGATGCTTCAGTAGTCCTTACCTGGGAAATGAGGATAGCCAGTGTCCACTTCACAGGACTGAAGCACTATCTATCTTGGCACAAAATGAGGACTTAAAAAAAGTGTTAGGAGTTACATTATTAAATCACTGATTGCAGTATTTTAATAAATCTTTGATAGTTTAAAACTGGTTACTTTCCTCAATTTCTACATGTGATCATCTAGATAAAGAGAAGTTAAATAACATGTTCATGTTTGCAGTTAATAAGTAACGAAGTAAGAGCATTTTTCCTCACTTCAAACCTTAACTTTCTCTTTCACTCCCATCTATTCTCACTGTTGTAGTTTCTGTTTAGACCATAAGTGAACTAACAATGAATTTATCATTAGCATAATGTTCCATACAAAGCTGATATAGAACCTATTGAAGCCAGTGGATTGTATCAGTTGTTCCACTACCAGCTGATATGAAGGGCAACAGTCAAGATTGTCTTTCAGGGGCTGGAGATGTGGCTCAAGCAGTATCGCGCTCGCCTGGCATGCATGCTCCCAGGGTTCAATCCTCAGCACCACATACAAAGATGTTGTGTCCACCGAAAACTAAAAATAAATAAATAAATAAATAAAAGATTGTCTTTCAGACTTTGGCAAAGGGGTCAGAGTTAAGGAAATTTTAACATCTGAAATCCTCCTCCTGCCCAGGAATAAGCTTTTTTGAAGGACCCCTTTTAGGAAGCACTATTTTGATTGTCTTTATCTTATATATTCTTCTTTAAAAGTAAGTATGGCAAACTGGGCATAAATAATCATTGCATTTGATGAGATAAATATGCTTAAAAACTTAACAATGTTCTAATTTAATTGCTTTCCAAAGGACATGAGGAAAGATAAAAGGTAGTCAAATATTGTAGGCTATCTATAATTAGCAAAGGTAATTAGTCCATTAAATATTCTAAACTTAATATTCAAGGGAATAGTAAATACACGTGAAGATTTTACCCATTCATTAAAGACAATTGGGTGAACTTGGGTTTAAACCAGGTGCAAGCTTCAGTAACCCACCGCTGCCCCACCCCACATCCTGCTCAGCTGCAAGTGGGACTGGATGCTCAGTGCAAGTGGAGACTGGCCTTATGGCTTCAGGGATCCCAGGCTTTAAGGTCTCCTCTAAGAGTGTGTCCCACACAACAATCTTACTGGGAGCAGGAAGGCAAATGGAGCCAAAGGGCACAGACTTGTCAGCCCTGGTGGAGACGGTCACTTTTGTTATATGTTTGAAATTTTTCCAACTCAAAGTTGTTTTTTTTTTTGGAAAAAGCAGAAGTCATTTGTTTTGTTTTTAATATCCTCTAAGAAATTGGTCTATAATAAGAGTCAAGACAACAGCAGGATGAAGGGCCAAAGTGGGAAACCAGAGCACAGAGGGGGTTTGTGTGCAGTGACTCCTTGTCCTGAAGGCAGAGGAGAGCCCTTGGGCTGCAGAAGTTCATAATGTATTGTCTCTCATGTCAAATACAAACACCTGCCCCACCCCATTCCTTCTCCTGAGTGTAGCCCAGTCCTTTGACACAAAGGCTTCTGGGACCATGGAGCAATGGGCTAATGGCTTTTACATCACGGAAATTTTCCTTTTTGTTTAGGTTGACAGTTTTGCTTAAAATTTCTCAAATCATCTATTGACAGGATCAAAAATAAATAATATTTTATTTCTACTTCCCAAGCCCCTATTTACAAGATAAACTTCTCTGTTTTTTGTTTTGTTTTTTCAGTTTTACTTCTTTGGCTTATCAGATAACAGCTATCTCATAATTAATAGCAAGATTGGGATATTTTCATCTCTCTATACTCAGGATTAGCTACTGAAAATGACACCCAGGTATATCCAGTCAGCATAAAGGTATAATCTAGGGACAATGTGAATATAATTTCTTCAGTGTAAATAATTTAAAAATGTATCATACCGTGCACAATTTCCTAAATAAAAATCGATACAGAATTTTCTCTGTATAAAACTAAACTAAAATTCTAAATGTAAGCTAAAATTCCAAGATTACATATTGGAGCCGAAATAAAGCATTCTTTAGGAGACAGTGCTACTAAAGATAGCCTCTTCCGTGTGTTTTAAGACAGAGTAGAATTAATGTGAAAAATCATTTGTAACTCTTTATTTGATATTAAAAATATGGTTTTCTATGTATGACATTTCCATTGTTAGTGATTTGTATGTTAAACAGCTCATGCATTGGGTTAAGGTAGGCATAAATATTCTTATATCATCAAAACAAGACCTATCTTGAAATGACTCTAAACAATTATTAGCAGAGAGGTTTCTAACAGAGAGAACATTCACTGTTAATCAGATTCACTTGATTGAATTATTCTCTAGTATTCCTTGCGTTTGAACTTGAATTTCTGTTTTCATGTGCTTAAAAACTCATTCTTTTACTTTCCTTATCTCTGAGGGTTCATAATGTATTGTCTCACATGTCAAATACAAAACATTTAACTCTAAATGTGCTCAGTTGTTGCTAAGGAAAATCTGTTCTGTTTAATCCCCATAATGCATTGATCTATTTTTGTACCCAAGAAATGAATATAAAAGTTGAAATGGAAATCATGAATATTTGGGAATGAAAACTTTTTGTGGTCATTAAGTATTCCAGTATTTAATAGTAATAGCAGGTGAGTCATACTCTAAGTCGCATCAGTAACTCACACAACATCCTTACTGTTCTCCCAGCCCTGGCAGCAGGAGGCTCCCTTGGGCAGATCCAATATCGTCAATCTTATGTTGGGGAGGCTGTGATGCATTTGTTGACTTTCAAAAGGCAACTTCAAGCCCAGGCATTTTGTACATACATGACATGCTGTTAATACAAACTTATAAAGGGTTTCAAATACATTGTGATTAAAAAAAAATCTGCCTCTTTGGAGTTACATAATTATAAAGCACTGAAAAAAAACAGACATTTGACACAATGTGAACTTGAAGGGATGAAAATTGGCAGTAGACTGCAAAAATAGACATACACAGGAAATCCTTTCAAATTTTATCTTATTATTCAGTTTTGTACCAAAATGAATTGGATTCAATGGTCCTCCCACATTTCTGCAGCAGTATCCAGAAGTCTGTTATCTCAGCCGCAGACTGAAGATCCTCTTTGTAGCCATCAGCATGTAGTTCAGCTCTGCAGTGTGGACAGCTGATAATTGCCAGGCTGCACTGACCTACCTGTTCAATCTCTGGCTGTCAGGCCTTCAGAGTTCAGGCCATGGTGAAGCCAGGGCCACGGGGTCTTGTGGAGATAGGTCATCTCTACCAGGACAAGCAGACAATGAGTCTTCTTCAGCCTGCTGTGAGGTAGCTTCTTTCCAGATTTATGTACTGAAAATTTCTGCTTCACAACATTCTCTGAAACCCTCAAGTGTTGACACGGTAATAACAGTTTCCCAAACATAGAATGAATAAAAAATATGTATTTTGTTATTTGCTAGGTATGTGATGTGATTTCTCATGTTTCAATACTATAGCACAAGAATTCTGCTAAATCATCAAAAGGTTTCTTCAATGTATTTTTTTTTTCATCAAAAGTTGTGAAATTTCATTGTGTAGTAACTGGACAGAGGTGGGACATGCTGGAGGGACAGATGCTGCTTTTGGGGAGCCTCAGTGCTCTTATTACAATGTGACAGCTATCCAAAATTGACTCTATCAAAAAAATAATTGACATCCATAAAAAATTTTTATTGCAAACTGGACAGATTACTATGATTACCTCATCCTACAAGGTGTGACTTCCATGTCCCAAAGGCTTCATGATGTTTCTCTTGCTTTCTTGGATTGCTTGTACTTGGGATAGCAGGTGCCATGGTGACGCGGAACCTGAAGATCCTCTAAGATCATGTGGAGCAAGGGTGAGGCTGCCAGCCAGGTGGTGGGCCTCCTGGACAGCTGAGGCCCCAGCCCCAGGCACACCCATGGCAGATCCCTCTGGATCTCACCCACATATGACTACAGTTGCCTGAGAGACCCAGAACTAGATGGACCTGGCCAAATCCCTCCCAGATTCCTATCCAAATGAGACCATGAGGGATTTGGATTGGATGTTTAAGTTGATCACATGTTCTGCTCTTACAAATGGAGGGAAATGGACTTTGGAGTCTGCTGAAAGTTGAGTGGTAGAGACATCTAGATATGCATTAGACTTTGAATCCGCTTCCTCCTTCTAGGATTTGTGTTCTTAAGGATGGGGGCTGGGCACGCTTTAAGAACAAGGAGCTCTGAATGGTTGCAAACATTCCCCTGGAAAAACTCACACCGTGTTTATATAAGTTCTTCAAGAAAGCCATATAACTAAAAATGTAGTTGTCCACCAAAATCTGGGCCCTTCAGATTTAGCGAGATCCTTTCTTGGATACAGTGTTAGTACCCTGTGGGTGTCCGTTATGAACCCAGTGACCAGGGGCTCTGCTGAGACAAATAATAAATACATGGCTGGAGCCTGTCCATATCAGGCCAAGCATCCTTATTAAGTGGAGTGGAGAATCAGTCCAGCCCAGTAGGTGGTGTGGGCTCTTCACACCTGTCTAACTCACCCAAAGGGCACCAGTGAAAATAGCAGAAAATGAAAAAATCGAGTATATAATCTAATTGTTTTGTAGGTGATATATATTGTATGTTCATGTGTATAGAAGGTTATGTGCATGTAATATGTATGCATACATGTGGGGTCATTTATTGACCACTTAGAAAACACAAAATACAGTCATTTCTAGTGTGTCTGGTCACAGATTGCCATGCTGCCTTATCAAATTACTTCAAAACTCTCAATAACCATATGTACACATTTCACAAATTAAGGAACTGAACGCTAAGGCAGTAATCTGCACTAGGCCAAGCCACAACTAGTAAGTGTCTGAGCACTGGTTTGAAACAAATCTGTCCTTAAAATTTTCCCTCCGTGTCTTGAAAATACGAATCACACTGCATCAACCTGTAATTATGATCATCAGTCTCTTTAATAAGTAAGGACCTCTGTAGTATAATCGTGCCTGGCACATGATGGACATCCAAGGGATATCTTTTCAGGGAGTGATAATGTCTCAAAACACACACACTGGAAAGTTTTGTGGCAAACTCACTCTAAAACCTAGGATGTACCCTTTAGAAAGTAGCTTAGACACAGCACATTGCTCCCTGATAAAGACATTCTCAGTGGGACCCTGAAGTATTTTGAGAAGCACCAGAGAATTATATGTCATTTAGTTGCACTGTGTATGCTGGAAGTTTACAAATTACTAGAAAATAAAGCATCTATCTGTATATGTGAACTTGCTATTAATGAAATGTCTGATCAAAAACATTTTATTCTCTAGTGATTCCAAATAGGACTGAGCATGGTCAAAAGCTTATTCAATATTATAATTTCCATAATGTCTATATAGTGCTATCCAAACATTGTCCAAAATCATCCACAGTGATCCTCCATACATTCTGGGTGAGAAATGAGAATGTCCTGCTATTCTCCTTTGCAAATTGTCTTACTGACTTAGCACAGTTTCAGTGCTGCGTGGGGGCACTCCCATAGTTTGTCTTCCACAAATGTGTTGAAAGGTCACTTTTACAAAAGTTAAGAGCTACAAATTATGCTTCCGTTTGAAGCATCCCACTGTCTCTAGAAATTCAGGATATCAAAGTCAGATCAGCTGGTCCCACAAAGTTGTGTCCGATTCTGATCCAGTTATTTCTCTTTATTGCCCACATTTCTGAAGCTTTCACTCGGGGCCTTAGGAGACCTGACAGTTAGATGATTGGATGTCCATGGAGTAAAATGTTGGAGCTTTACAGGCAAGGCACACACCTTCCCATCCCCTGGAGAGCTTTCCTTCACCTCCTCACCATCCCAGCTCAGCCTCACCCCATTAGAATAGCTTTTTCTGGCTCTCCATCCAAAGTCATCCCAGGCCTCATCCCCATAATGGGTTTCCTTCCCAGCAGCTGTCACAGTCTCGTGACCTGCTGGTATACGTGGTTACCAGGGTATCATCTGTCCTCCCAGAATGGCAGCAGCAATGCATCTTATTCCCTGAGAAGAGTCCTAGCTCCTAGCACACTTCTTGGCACCCAATAAGTAATTGATGAATTAGTGAATATTTAAACTTAAATGAACCTATTGCTCTACTAACTGCTTATCTTACAATATCCCGAAATGTCCCTGGCACATTTATTTTATGTTAACCTGTTTTGTCTCGGTAAGAAAAGTGTAGCACAGTGATAATTCTTGAGGCTTAGCATTGTGACCCTGTAAGTAGCCTTATGACCATTTTAGTCCTTCTCTACCATTGGATGGTTGAGGTTACTGAGGTCTTAAAGACAAATAAATTGCCCAGGATAACAGCATAATAACCCACATAGATAACCCACATCTATATAAGGTGATTGATCCACAGACCACTAGCTAGCCTGTTAGTAATGCAGTAGGAAATTGATTTCCTAGCAGTGATGTTTGCAAATGAAAATACCATTTAAAAATTGGAGATAAGCCAATGAATGCAAATAACCAGAGTGACAGATGTGATTTAAGATAAAAATAAAATCTGAATCCATTGTCCCCAATGTGTGAGAATGTTCTATGTTATTTTTTTAAATTTTCCATTTTATGCCTCTCTTATTGTTATAGTATAATTCTGAAATTGTGATGTTAGACTTTTTTTCATGATCAGGTTATGAGTAGAAACAAAGTGTATGATAGATGTATCCAAGGACAATTAGTAAGCAACTATGTCTGGTAGCAGATATATTTCACAGGGGCTAAAAGTACAGCTAAAGACAGAGGACAGATAAATGAAATTAATGGGATAAAACAGTGTGATGTCATTAGATAAAACCAATTTTGTTTAGATATTGGTGAAATTAGTACAGAAGTTACATTCAGAAGAGGAGAGGTCAGGGAAGGACCTTGAGTAGTAATAAATAAATGAATGGAATATTCATGATGGAAAAACCCACGGTGTATCCAATTGATCTCCTTAGATAGCAGGATCTACTTCTAATAGACAAGAAGCAGTGAATTGTGGTTTTCTTGTAAAATGTGGCAATAGCCACATTTCTCTGATTTTAAGTCTTAAGCCCATTAAAAAAAATCGACCTTTTTCCCGCCTTTGTGATAGGTTTGAAAACCCAATAAGTCCACTTCTGTTCATTAAATAACCCCAACTCTGTTCATTCTAGGTTCCTTGACAGTTAAGGAATATATACACACACACACACACACATATATACATACACATACACACACACACATATATATACATACACATACACACACACTATATATATATATATATATATATATATATATATATATATATATATATACACACACACACATACCAGTTTCTTATATTATTTGGTTTTTTTCTTTTCTTTCTTTTTTTTTTTTTTTTTTTTAGAAACAGGCCTTCTGTGGTTTTGAAGTAAGTGCAGATTTTACTGACAGCTTATATTTTTATCTCCTCAAGAAGACAGATCCCCCTCATTGTTCTTTCCAGCAATCTGGAATTAGATTTAAGGAATCTACCATCCACTTTGCGGTACTTGAGCTGTCACTTGGCAAAATTGCTCTGTATCTTTCTGGAGTGGTATCTTTTTGAAAATATATGGACAGAGCATTCAATTATGTGTGGACAAGTCCATTCTTAAAGTTGGTTAACTACATATTCAGCTAAAAGCGGATAGATGTGATTTAAGAAAATTGTTACTGCAGAGCTTTTCCTGTTGTACATAATCAGTGGATTCTTTAGACTGAATTTATAACCTGAGCATTAGAACCAGATTCCTTTCCATTTTGAAATTGCAGTTAGGGTGCAGCATGTCTCACCTTAAAAATGAAAATAAATACAATTAACTGAGTAAGCAAATATGAAAAGTTCAAAGAAAGAAAGAGAAAACTCCTAGTGAAGCAGTTCATCCCTATAGCCAGGTTTAGGTCAGGAGACCTGATCAAAAAAGATTGCTTGCAGCCATTATGTTTTGATTGCTCTTAAATCTAGGATTTTAAAGTGGGTAATTGTCCTCTATTTTAATACTAGGATACATTTTTAAATTTTTAAAATGCATTGGGTTTTTGTCAGGTGAAAAACAAAGCAAGTTCAAGCATTCTGATCTGTTAACACATCTTTTGCAGTGTATTACCCATAATACATTAATGTGCATTTTCCTTCATTTTTTATTATTCATTATTGTTTCTTTGGCACATGGTATCATGTGGCTTTCTCCTAGTCTGACTACTAGGTATGCATAGTTTAATATTTTGGCTTTCTTTTTCTCTTTTCCTCTTTAAAAATCTTTTGTTTACTTTAAATTATTTATCATATGAACACTTATGTACAGATTAGACTATTAGTTCATATACCAGTTCATCTGAAGCTGAATAAAACAAATTATAATGTATTCTCAGATTGCTCTTTACATCAAATAAATGAAAAGTTGGTGATATATGGTCATGGAATAGCCCACATTCTGCTGCACCCACTATCTCAGGACAGTTCAGATTTTTATTTTAATCCCTTTAAGCAGATAAAACTTCAAAATTTGTAATTGCTTCCAGGGGGATGCATTTACCCTGGGACAGTTTTCTGGTTTACCATTATTTGGAACAACTGCAAGTCAGAAAAATTTGAGAATATATTCTGCAGCAGTCTGCCTTTCCCAGTTATGTTCCATCTCCTCTGCTTGCTGCCACCACTTGGGGAACTTTTGGAAACCCTAACACCAAGGACCCCCGATTTTAACTGATTGAGTTCTTGGGGGTGGAACTCAGCCATCAGAATGTCTACAAGCTTCTCAGATGATTCCGTCAGACAGCCAGGTTTGGGAGGTACTGGCTCAAGTGAGTGCAGCATCTCATCTGTGTTTGATGGGTATAGGCAAGAGAGAAGGGGACTTAGCTCTAATATATGGGGCAATAAGGATTAAGTTGGGTTGCCAGACTCTGCTGCAATGGGTATGCTTTGACCTTGGGTCCTCTCTTGTTGCCTGTAGTCTTGTCCATCTCAGCCTTTCCATGTAGAAATAGCCCCTGAGAATGTTCTTCTGACCTAAATCATCCTGTAATTAGCTTCAGCCTGATCAGCATCCCTGTCTTACATGGGTGCTTTGTTCCAATCTTGTAGAGCTAAATCTTGATTCCTGAACCTCAACCCTGGCTGAGTTCATCCTGTACAATGACATTCTTATGTTAATGAACAGGCCAGCAACTCCACTTGCTCTGAGTTTTTACCAGCGACAGGCACACACCTGCCCAGTGGTTTGACCTCTATGAGCACTAGTGCTCACCTGGGTAGCACTAATTGCTAGCGGGGTTGGTGTCCCCTAGCTGTAGGCCATAGAATTTTCCAGAGTACACTGTAGTTCTCATTCTTTCCTTTAATGCTGTTGACCCTAACTGAGCACAGTTCATGTTACTACTGTCCTGGATAAAACTTCTTCCAGGAGCAGGGAAAAGGAGTCCTTTTCCATTTTCTAGACTTTTTTTCTTCTTTACAGTTTCTTTTCCACCAATTGCAAATCAAGTCAGCCTCACCCACATTGATAACCATATCAACAATGATGAGAATAATTGACTTTCTCTGTGTCCTTTTAATATCTGCATACCATAACAAGCCTTTTATCAATACTATCCCAAAGCTAACAACCTACAAAATAGTAACTATATTCATTTTCATTTTTCAGATGAAGAAACAGTGGGTTGGAGATAGTTTGTTGACAAGATAGCATAGTTAATAAATAAAGAGCAAGAGCATTGAAATCTAGGAGTGTTGAATTTCCAGAGCCTTGGCTACTTAATAAGTATTGAAAAAATTGAATTTCTTTAAAAATTTTTTAAAAGCAAGGTCTTTAAAAAAATCTAGCCACTGGTCTTGGTGTGTAGGTCTGTGGTGGAGCATTTGCATAGAATATGTGAGGTCCTGAATTCCATCCCAGCACCATGAAAAAAAAAATGTAGTCTCAAAGTCCATTTACATCCTTCTGTGTTTCCACTCACCACATTTTCACCTTCCTGCCCTTTCTCCAACACCCCATACAGTCTGACTTGACAATTCATGTCTTGCCATGTGCTGCTGCTTAGGTCTGAGACCTTTGTTTTTTGGGTGAACTCCCACTCACACATTTCAAGCCTAAGCTCAGCATCATGCAGTTCTGTGTGAAACTTGAGCTGGTGAATTCACATGGGTTAATTGCTCTTTGCGTTCTTACAGCCCTGGGTAAACATCTCCATCACTTACTAGCTGATAACTTTTGATGTTTTAATTAAGCTCTGTGAGCCTCAGTTTCCTCATCTATAAAAAGGAAGATAATTATCCATAAAAAGGAAGATAAACCTCCTAGCTTGGAGGTTTATGAGGATTAACGGAGATAATGAACCTAAGATACTTAATCCCATGTTATAGAGTAAGCCCTTCAAACATTAACTATGTATTGTTATTACCCTCTCATTGTACTACAATTTTTTAATAATATTTTTTCCTCCCACCACCTGGCTACTTCCCACAAGTGTGAGCACAGTCACATGTATTTTGTATTTCTACATTTTGCAAAGTGCTCAGCCCAGAATGGAAACTTATGAGCTCATGCAAGTTACCTAACTCCTCGGCCTTCGAATTGCAAACCCTCCTAGAGCTAAAGGGAGGATTAAGAGAAAATGTAAAATTGGCTACCATGGAAAGTCTTTAGTAAGTGTCAGCAACTGTTGCTATTTAATAAGTTTGCGTGTGTGGACGGCTGCATGGAGGAGGGATCGAAATTCTTCCACGTCGCTATTTACGTTTTCTTCCACGGAGAAGATGGAGAGTCAACAGCTGTCCACGCCTGCTGGCGCCTGGCCCTCTTTGTGTGACGGGATATGACAGGCTTGAGATTTCATCTTATTGGCACTTGGCAGGACTGGTTCCTGATGCTGCACAGGGAGTGGGATTGGGTGAGAGACCTGGCAAGTCTTGCTGACATGTGTCTTTGATGAGAGGATAAGTCTTTCCCTGGATTGTTTCTTTTCACCCTGGACTTTGTCTGACCATCTGTTTGAAGGTGCAGGGAATGACAGTGACAGAGTAAATAAGATGCCCTCCTGTAAATCCAGCTACAATAGTTGCCAAAGCATGACTGACAGTGTACCCAGTAATCTTAGTTACAAATAGAATCGCAGATCCTGCAGCGGCTGAGGTTAAACACAGAAATAGAAGAGTATTAATTTATTTTGGGGTGGAGACAAAATCAATTTTTTTTTCTGGAACACCCCCGCATCCCTACTTGGATATTTCTCTCCTCCTTCAGGTTTAAAGGGGCAGTTAAGGTTCACTGAATCCTCTTGGCCACCTCTCATTCACTTCTTAGCCTGCCAATGTGTTTTTCTAAGTCCTGATTTGGTGTTCAGCAAAGGTCACCTTTCTAGAAAGAAACTAAGATTTTAAAAGTGATTAGTGGAGAAATACATGTAAATCTTGCTTTATTTACAGTGAGATACATCAGACTGTAGCATGTCTTAGGTTTAGTGGGTACCAGATGCTTCCTTGTAGTGGCCTGAGAAGGGACATGTGAAATTCTAGTGTCACATGTTTTTTTCATTTTGAAACTTAGATTACTAATGCATTGTAAAATGTCTTGCTAATTGCCTGCTACTAGGTTAGTTGTGTGCTTTTCTCTCTCTATCCACTCATCATTCATCCTTACATCTAAGACCTGTCTGTCTTCAGCTGCTAGTTGTAATCCTTTTTATTATTAAAAAAAATGCTTTCAATTAACAACCAAAGTCTTTCTTGGACAGACTCCCTTGTCCCCAGACTCTTATGTCTCTTGTTCTTTGGGGCAAGAAATTTCCCCAAGCATAGGTCAAGTTAATTAAGTGCACTATTGAATCAGCTACTAATTTCCCAGCCTCTCCAATTCAGCTTTTGATCCCAACTGATGAATTGAAACAAATATGGCATATTTTTAGATATATTGTTTGATCCCTTAAAATGTATGTTGATATTAAAAAGTCAACAGCTCAAAGTTCTGTGCCCGTAAAATTAATTAATGATTTAAAATGTGTATTAAGAAAGATGGCACTTCCGAGGGTAACATCCACACTAAGGAAAAAGAAACACTGAATAGGAGCTAACAGTTTGGCAGCCCAGATGTTGGTTGACAGAGTTCAGTGGACTTCCATGGAGCTGCAATGATGATGGCCAGAGAATCAAGGGAAGGTATGCTTGAAGAATTAAAATATGTGAGTAATTCTTGTTCATGTGGAGAATACCCAAAAAGAGATAATAAATTACATAGAAGACCAAATAGAAATCTACTAGAGGAGCTCAAAGGTGGCCTTGTGATGGCAGAAGAAAGAATCAGGGGATTTGGAGACTGATGGGTAGGAATTTTCCATAAAAGAAAGAAGCAGTGAGTAAGAATGGATAGAACATTGGGATTTATAGTGTGACGTCAGGTACACGAATGTGTGGGAACTCCAAAGAAGGTGGGGGGAGAGGCAGAAAAAAATACTTGCAGAAATAATGGTCAATGTTTCCAAAGTTCTACAAAAAATATGAATCTACACATCCAAAAAACACAATGAATAGCAAGTCAAATAAGCACAGAGAGATCAATGCCTGAGCGCACTGTGATCCAACTGTTCAAAGATTAAAGACAGAAAATTGTGAAAGCAGATTAATAGGATTAATAGCATTATTGGATTATTGGGAAATTGATAAGCTGATCCAAAACTTAATATGGGAATTTGAAGGACCCAGAATAATCAAGTTTGAAAAAGAACAAAGAGGACTTACATTTCTCAAGTTTAGAATTTAGTATAAACTCTAAAGTCTGGGGGTCGGGGGGACTCAGTACTAGAGACCTTGCCTAGCATGTGTAAGGCCATAGTCCTGGGTTTTAACCCCAGTGCCAAAAAAAAATAAATAAAATAAAATAAACAAGGGAAAAGGGGCACTTCATATTCATCAAGAGAGTATGATACATGGATCAGTGGACCAGAATTGAGAGTCAGAGATAAGTTCTTACAATGGTGACCAGTGATTCTACTTACCATAGTACATATACTTTGAGTAAAAGAAGCCAGACACAAAAGGCTTTAATCTGCATGGTGTCATTTCTATGGCATACGGAAACACTTCAGGTATAGACATCCAATCCATGGCTGCAAGGTCACTGATGGTGTCGACACAAAAGAGCATGGATCACCTCCTAGGGTGATGGAAAGATTCTATATCCTGACAATGGGAATGTTTACTTCATTTATAAAAACTCATCAAACTTTGCACTGCAAACGTTTTTCTTTACTTAAGTTACTTCTAAATAAACTCAACTTTAAAATTAAAAGAGCATTCTGAACTTGATTGTTAATATTACCAGTGCAGCAGAGAGCTGAGCCAAGCTTATGTGCGAATGAGCCTAACCTTTGCTGCTTGCCCACTTTTTTTGCTTTTATTTTCTCCTCAACATCAGTCAAGAGCATATGTACCATGTAATAGCTATTACTATTTTTATCAGTTATTGAAAATGATATGTTTAGAGTAGTTATGTGACTGCCACGTAATTTTATATTAATTATCTATTTCTTTATCCTAAATAAAATGCTGGAAATATCAACCAAAACTTGAAGGATTTTTAAAAATTTTGTCTTTTATATTTTTGCCATTTGAAAAATAACACATTTACCTCCCTTTGCCCATCCCATTAGAGAAAGCTCACTCCTGAGAGAGGGCAATCTATTTCCTCCCTGGACCAGGTGACTTGTCGTCACTTATAAAAGCCAAGAACAGACCATTTCCCTGCAGTCATCTAGTTCCATCGAATTCCAGTGCACTGTGAGACATGTTCCTTAATCAACCCAGATTGCCCTGCAGACCATCTTGTTATCTTTGGTGTATGTGTGTGGTACTGGGGATTGAGCCTGTGACACTCTCCCACTGAGCTACATCCCCAGTCCTTAGTTGGTTTGTTTGTTTGTTTATTTCTTTATTTCCTTCTTTTTTTTTTTTTGGCACAGTACTGGTGATTAAACCCAGGGGCACTCCGCCACTGAGCTACATCCACGCCCCTTTTTTATTTTGAGATAGGGCCTAGCTAAATTGCCCAGGCTGGCCTTGAATTTGCCAATCTCCTTCCTTAGCCTTCCAAGTGGCTAGGCTCACAGGTGTGAGCCACCTCACCTGGTACTTATTGTCTTTAATAACCATTCTCACTAAAATGTATACAGACTAAGACGCATGCCATTTCTTCTTTATTTGGAATTATTGGTCTCAGCTTATTCACTTCTTCAAAGTATGTAAAGATTTATTTCATTTCATAACTGTTTAAACTCTTGAAGGAATAGGACCTCTGACCAGGCCTGTGAACTTCATATTGCCTGTGACCACACCTTATACCAAGCTCACTGTGTGAGTCTTGGCAATGATAATGAAAGAATAGGTAGGACTCCCGGAAGAATTTGTATCATGTTATTGTATTTAGCCATCCTCTTGCAACCATTTTAGGACAGAAACAAGGGGGGGAAAGTACATATATGACAAAGATTATTAATTTAAATGAAAAAAATTACATTTGAAAAATGTTGGAAGATCCTGAGAGCACCTGAATCAAAAGCTTTTAAGCACAGTTTCAGGACTACGAATGGTGATATTTAGATACGGAGCACATTGTCTGATCTGATCATGCAGGACTCCTAAAATGTTAGAAAGTACATTTCTGTAAGTCTACTTATAAAATTATTATGAATTAAGTGTTTGGAGAAATCACAACTTAATTATCCTAAAGAAAAATCACGTATAAAATGTACGTGGTCATGTGGCAGCTCCATTCGACTTGATAAAGTTTTTAAGATTGAGAAAAATAGCAAAATGTAATTAAAACTAGGAAGTCAAGTATGAAAGTAATTAAGAACATGAGGAAAAAAGGAATTAAGAAAAAAGACCCTCTAGTGAAGTTCAGTATAATCGTTGCCATAAATCTATATATAATCTCTTTAAAGAAAATGAGAATAAAAAGGACTCAACAGATAAGCTAAAGTATTATTTATATCCTTTAATTGCTTTTTATTTTTTATGCATTAGTTGCAAGAATAAAAAAGTTTTTCCTTCTTTGAGAAATGACCTTTTAGTGGAAACCTTAAAGTAAATAATTCTGTATCACCCTTTAACTTTCTGTGGCACTCTGACGGAATCAATTTAGTTTCAAACATTCCCATTTCTGTTTAGGAAACAAAAGGTCAAATTATTTCAAATCTTCTTTTCAGGGGAAAAACAAAGCATTCTATTCCTTCTATTCCTCATTTTCTGTATGGATATGATAACAAAATATACAAAACAAGTCCCCCATGACTAGGTCGACCTTCTAGAGACTGTGAAATGCTGCTGTGTTCCTGAGGCTCTCTGGCTGCTGGCTACTGCCAGGGACTCTGAGGCTGACTGAGCAGCTTTACTAGCTGTGGGAGGTCCCCTCTCTGCTTTTCTCACCATTGTCACCCTTAGAGGAGTGTGGGAATGAAAATGTCACCAATTAGAATATGTGTACTGATTCGCACCTCTAGTTCTTAACACAGGTTCACATGCATATTACCTGATTTTATCCAGCCAGGTTGCTGAAGAGGGGATGTTGATTCCACAGACTAGAATGGGAACTAGATGGCTGGAGAGGTTGATTACCTCTACCAACATGCTGATGCCAGGATTAGCAGCTACATCTCACTTCCAGATATCTGCCTGGAAGGTTCAACCCTATTTCTGATTTCAGGGACATTCCCTGACATATGAAAAATAAAAATAAAAAATTAAGTCATACTGTGGACAGTGAATGAAACTTGGCCTGTAAGGGTAAAAGAAATTGAAGTTAAAGCGTAAAAGTTAAAGGGTAAAAGACCGGGTGTTGTAAAGTTTCTAAGCTGCAAGGTCTGAGTTAAAATGTAAAGGATTAGGTATTGTTAGGTTTCTATGCTACCTGCAAAACCTGAAATTTCTGTAGCTGTTAAGACAATGCTTGGAACTGCCCAGTAAATATTTCCCCTGACTATTTGGTTGTTTAATAAGGGCTCTGTGTGGTCGCACGTAGGCATTGCAGGGCCTGGACCAATCAGTTTAAATGTAACCCCCTCCTTAGAATTGACCTATCACTCCAGCCTGACCTGTTCCCGCCAATGAATGAACTAATCATGTTTAGGAGTTGTTGTTCAATTTTCCCGCGCCTCATGATGATTTGTTCTGATGTATACAAAGCCCTCCGCCCTCCCCAAAAAGTGTACTTAAGCAGTGCTCAGCCCCTGCTCGGGGCTCTGGGCTGCTTTCCCTTCTTGAGTGGGCACGGAGCCCCAGCATGCTGGTTCAATAAATCCCCTTCTGCCAATTGCATGAGTGGTCACTTGGTGGTCTCTTTCTCTGACGTTTCGCGGGACCCTTACAGGTCAAATCCAAACCAAGTTTGAATTATCCTGGTCTATAAAATGTGGGTACACATATTTTTTAAGGTTAAGTAGAGGATTGCATATGCAGTTCATGTTTGGAACCTTTAGCCTTTAAGGATGATCCACCTTTATTTTCTATCTTGTGTATTCTAGGTTCTTTCTGTTTCCTTTTTTTCCTTCTTTGGGTCTTGTGCTTCCCCAGACCTGATGGAGTATGATCTCTACCTCATGAAAATGCTCTTGTAATCTTGGCAGCAAATTCTTCAGGTTTACATGTTGCCCTGGGTTTGGGTTAGGTCTAACAAATCTGTCCTGGGAAGAGATTTTTTTTTTTCCTCCTGGTCTATATATTTGCTTCTGTATGGGAATCTCTCTCACCAAATTTCTGACCCAGAGCTGCTATTGACACCTCTAGAGCTTCTCTCCTAGAACAAGTCATCGACCTCATTGGAGGTCCACAGCTGTTGGTGGGCAGAGCCAGAGCTAACTCCTGAGCAAAGGAGAGGGCTAATCAAGAGGCCACCACCCTGGCCCTATGGAGACAGGCTGGTGCAGCTCGACCTCAGACCTGACCTTGAATACAGCCTGGCCTGGAATTTGAGATGAGGCTGAGGCAGCTTTGATATCATAAGCAAGAGTCCGTGCACAGCTTGCCTGGCTTTACAATAAGCTTGCCAAGAGTGTGGAAGAGCTTTGCTGCTTGGACCCCACCATTGCCCTACTAGGTTCAAGCCTAGACATCTCTCTGTTGCATTGGAGTCAAGGAGGAGGGATAATGCTGGACTTATATGGTCATCTTCATGGTTGGATCAATTACCAGTTCCCAAAACAGACAGTGACTGGAGAGCACCCTCCACTCCACAGTGCAGTTGGAATTTCTAGCTGGAGGCCATGATTACTAACAGTCCCTTGGCTGAAGCCATGCTCCTCCCATGGCAGACAGTTGCTGTTGAGATGAACAGCACAACCACAGTCCACCCTGAGTGCTCATGGCAGCTGAACTCCAGGAAGACCAAGGCTTCACAGCTTTACCCATTGCCGTTGCATTGACCATCCTAGAGACTCTTGCCACACTTTGTAACTACAGGGATGTCAGCTTGTACTTGACAAGCTACATCCTGGCAAGCTGTTCAGAAGAGGTTGCAAGGGAACCATTTCATTTCAACCTAAATATCTATTTTGCCCTCATTGATGTATTTCCATAAAAAGCTTCAGCATTTCCAGAGTGGGTTTTATTAATTCTCAAGATAATAATCCAGTTCATATTTTTTTTCTCTCAGTCCCCAAGTTAGTTTTAAAGATTGCCTTCTGTGAACTGTCTCTGGTGTCCCCAGAATATTCCAGATGTCTGAGGCATTCCTAAATTGGTAATTCTTTTGGACATTTGTTATAGGAATACCCTACAGACCTCTTCTCCAACCTGGACATCTCCTTATCTGGTGACCATAGTCCTTCCTTTTCTTTATTTTTATCTAATTTTTTCTTTGCTTTTTTTCTTTTTCTTTTTCTTTTTTTTTGTAGTTGTAGATGGAGAGCATGGCTTATTTTAAATGTTTATTTTTGTGTGTTGCTGAGGATTGAACCCAATGCCTCACACGTGCTAGGCAAGCGTTCTGCTGCTGAGCCCCAGCCCCAGCCCCAGTCCTTCCTTTTCGTCATCTACAAGGTCACTATAATCTTAATGCCTCCTGGCATTAAGATTCAGAAATTAATTTCATTTATTCATAAAGCACTTATTTTATTATCTTTAATAAAGAATGTTCAGTTGCATATTTCTGATAGGGAATTTTGTTCCAAAGGGCAACTTAATTCAGCTCTCGAATCCCACCCCTCCCTCCCTCCTTTCTCGGATGCTCAGGGTCTGTAGTGCTGAACTGAGAGCTGCATTTGCACAACCCCACTCCTGGGAGTTGTCCCATTGTTAGTCATGGTCGGATGGATTCCCACCTTCACCCATTCACTGGCTATTTGGGTTGAAATATAGCCTATGTGAATCTCAGCTTCTGTGAAATCCATATAATAATAACAATGCTGGAAGATTGTGAAAAAAACAACAACAAAAAAAAGATGCCTGCAAAGCACTCCTCGTCCAGGTGCTAGGCACATGAGTGGGCACATGTAAAGAATGGGAGGAAGAGGAGGAGGAGGGGGAAATGCCAAAGAGGTGAGCAGAAGCATATGATGGCTGAACTAGGGAGCCTTGCTGCAGAGCTTCCGGGAAACCTGTCCAGGTACACTCCCCTTTCTTTCACGTGGCTCTCAACATCCCTGTAATTACAAAGTGTGGCAAGAGTCTTTGAAGGCAGTTCTTTTCCTTTCTCCCAGGAAGATGCATGGGAAACTGCTTTCCACTTTCTCTGGTGTTAGGCCTTCGCCCTGCCTTCTGACCTCCTCTGTGCATTAGCTAAACTCTGCCTCGGCCCTCCATGAAAGGGCTTGACAGAAAGGGCTTGACCACTTCTGTACCGCGGTGACAGCTCTGATTCATGAGAAAGCCCTTTATTCCCTGCCTGCCACATGGATATTTCTACCCAATTAGATATTGTTGGCTCTAGATGTTAAATTTAAATAGGCTGAGAAGCTGCTCTATTTTGTGAATTGTATTTTTTTAAAAAAACCTGCTGATTTTTGTCTAGTTAATTGAACTGTCCTTACTTAATAGAAAAGAATTGCTGAAACACCAAGGCAAAAGTAAAATAAACATAGAAGTGAATCTTCAATACAACTGGTCTTTAAAGTTTAATAGCCAATAAATATGAATATGAAGTGACAGTTGTCTCATTACAGATGTAAACACAGGCACATAAACCTAACTGCCAGTGCTTACATGCTCAGAATACGCCTCCTGCCTTCATCGTGCTGCAGCCCTTCCCTTCAAGGCTGTATTTCTCTTTGATTTATTATTCTCCAGCTTAATGCTGTAGCTCTCCAGTAAAGGTACTAGAATAGTTGTTGCTAATTAAAAATAACTTTAAAGTCTTAACAAAGAGAGAAAAATATATACTTTTCCGATACCCTTTCAATTAATGAAACCAGCAGGTCCCACCTGTCACCGTAAACCCCAGGCCTGCCCCTCCTGGTGTACTGAAGCCAAGGGCTTATCTGACAGGAAGCTCTGGGAATGGTGTGGAGGGAAGAGCCCAAGGACCTGCTTCCCATTCGTGGTGATGGGCTCCATAGCTGTACAGTCAAGGTCATTTTTGATACTTTGTGACAAAATGCTTTGGGTGACACAGAATTCTTTGAATTTGTTGTGCCTTTGCTCAGTGATGAGAATAAGAGAACAGCATTTGCTTTTTGAATTAGTGACTTTGGTCTGAAGTTAAGATGGCCCTGAGCTGGGAACCCTTGGCAGGTCTACCCTCAGGGCATCTCAACACAGCAGTCTCTCCTGTCAATTGTCCTTATTCTTTTCCAGTAAGAACTTTTGTTACTGTTGTTATTGGGTTCTGCTAAAGTCTGTCTCTCTAATCATCTATTTCTTTTTCTCTTCCTCGTGTCTGTATAAAGTATATGTATGTATTCATTAATATATGAAATAAATTTATTTTTAGCACACAGTGGCAATTTTATCTTGACAAAATGTGCTGTGGTTTGGATCTTAAGCATCCCCTAAGGTCCTTGTACTTGAGCCTTGGTCCTCAGCAGGGAGCCATTGGGAGATGGTGGAGACTGCCATGGGACCTAGAGGGAGGTCTTCAGGTCATGGGGGCATGCCCTTGAGGGGAGCACCGCACTTTCTTTCTCTTTTGTTTCCTGGCCAGGAGGTGAGCAGTTTGGCTACACCACACCCTCCCACCATGATGTGCCACAGACCCCAAAGTAAAAGGACC
The DNA here is from genome assembly GCF_021218885.2 of Marmota monax. NCBI lineage: Eukaryota > Metazoa > Chordata > Mammalia > Rodentia > Sciuridae > Marmota > Marmota monax. Next base: position 3,347,368 of record NW_026695217.1, on the reverse strand, counting down.
TGCTCACCATGAACAGAAGCTTCTTACAATTGAGCCAAGAGACAGTCTCTCTGATTAGCTCAGGTTGTTACAGTGCAGGGAAACTCCTCAACAGAAAACAGTAACATAATTTAACCTTTGCTTAGAGAAGTTACCAACATCATGGGTTTGTTCGATTATATGATTGGGAAGCAATGACTCCATTTCAAAGAAAATGTCAGCAATTCTTTTTTCTTTTCAATTCTGCCTCTAAATATTTCCATTACGAGTATTAGCATATATAGACAGTTCCTATGAAAAACAATTATCTTCTTCAGAGAAGAAATGAGTTTCCATACATGGGGGTCCGGGATGCTATCACCAAACCTAGAAATGTATACACATTATCTTTTAAAGATAAATTTGAACTCAAGCCTATTTGTACCATCTTAGAGAAATTGAGTAACTTCAATTAAATTAGCTACAATTACACAGTCTTCTCACTTCCAACCACAGTCCTCTAATTCTTACTAATTGACCATATATAATGTATATAACATTTTATACCCTACATTCTTATGAACATTTCCTTATGGCAGCATTAACTTCTACATTCACTGTGGCAATAAAGCTTTGTATAAGTATAACCTGTTTCCCTTCTGTTGGGTTGTATTGTTAATAAGAGCAAAATTAACCATTTATTGACTCTTTATACAATAAGTGGTATGTTAAAAGCATCTTTTACTAACAGTGAGAACAAGCTTAGTTTGGTCTGTGGAAAGACCTAAACTTCATATCCTTAGGTTTCTATTAGCAGTATGACTTTAGTCAAGAAATATAATTCCGTTTTTGCCTTCAGTATCCTCTTCTGAAACAATAAAGGCCATGACAGCTGACTCAGCAGCTCTGCCTACCTGAGTTTGGCACATGGTTCATGGTCAAGAAAGGAGGGAAGATTGTTATTGGGAACTATTCATAAAACTGATTTGCCCACATCTTTAAAGGAAGAGATTGATGTTATTTTGTGCATATCCAGATGGCTCTCCAGATAATTAAATGGTCAGTGTCACCAGCAAAGTGCTAAGTGTTCATTCTTTATACACCAAATCCGCAACTCCACTGTCTTTTTGTTTTATTATTTGCAATTTTTTTTTCAGTATCAGAACCTGTCTTGCACCTAGCAGGTAGGCACAGTTACAGTTACACCCCAAGTGTGGCTGGCATGAGGGAGATGCCATCTGTTCAACAAGACTCAGGAGAGACTGGATCCTCACTGCCAGGCCAATCAGTAGGCAGAAACACATCTGTGTGTTGTTTTGTGTGTCTGTCTTCCTCTGAGACTGTAATAGTCATCTTGATGTGATGTCACATCAGTCAGAATGACCAAGACATATAGCCCTGGGAAAGACAGACTGTAAACAGATAATGACATGATGTGAATTTTAATAATTTATGCACAAAACTTGTGGCAGTATATTTCAGCCCAAAGGACCAAAGATGGTTCTGAATTTGATTTGAAGTTACTTTTTTTTTTTTTGCAAATGAATCCCAGTTTACCATTTAGAGAAGAGCCCAGAATTCAAAAGTGTGGTGCCCCTGGAGAGAGCAGGAGGATCAGAGTGAAGGGCACAGCATACAGAGCCCTCATGTCTCGCAATCTTTTTCCTAGCGCTGCAATAATCCTGGGGCTGAGTTAGCATGAGCAAAGGAGGGAGAGGAAGTAAGCCAGGCAGGTCTAAGAAGATAATCTGCTGGTGAATATCTGGAGACATGCAGCTCGCTAGACATTCCATGCACATTTGTTCCTACAGCTCTCATAACAACCATATTTTAGAGGTAATGGAAGTGGGGCTTGGGCAGGAAGGTCAGGTGTTCTAGGTCATGCAGCAAGAAAATGTTGGAATTTGTGTTCAGAGCCAAGTTTCCGGCTCAATCCCATCTTCTCTTCACTCCAAGATGCAATTGTAATGGGAAACCACTTAGGTGTCTTCTCATTTATTGGAGCTTAACTTCTCTGTTTGAAGATAAAACTTCAAAATTTTGCTGTCTGTTCTCTCACGTTCTGTGGAGAGCACAAAGCAGAGGTTCTTACACGACTGTTGGAACTTTCCTTGGTGCTGTTCAGCGGTAGAGGCCTCCTCTCCACAAAGGCTGTGCCCCCCTCATGTGGCCTGGCGGACCCTCTTCACCTTCCTGCTGCAGGCTTGTTTCACTCTGCTTCTTTGTCCACCTGTGCATCCTTGCTGTGTCCTCTCGTGGCCCTTCAGTGGGATGGGTGGAGTCTCTTTTTACCTGCTTAGATATTTTCATTTGCTCTCGGCATCCTCTCTCTCTCAAACCTCCCCTGCGACAGCTGGTTAAGGTAACTGCCATCTGGAGGTGCCTTATGCAAGGAGGCAGTCAAGGCCCTGGAGAGCACCAGCTGGAGAATGGCACTCTCCTGGTGGCCAGCTTTCCCCATGCATCCTCCCTGGTCCAGCAGTGTGCCAGAGAGGAAGTGTGGCTAACTTGACTCCTCTCAGGTGCCTCCTCCAGGACAGAGCCCCACCGTCTCCAGAGAGATGCCCTTCCCTGTGAGATGCAGTGTCACTGGTGAATTGTCCCTAAGGTTCTCAGCCCTCTTCTAGGAAGGAGATTCCAACTCCTGTCTTGAGTCTGCCTTGAGCAACCCCCTTCCTCTAATAAAATATTCTCTACATCAGGACCTCACAATTCTCCAGACCAGAAATCAGCAGTTCCCTTAAAGGGTTAGGGAGTGTACAGTCAGCCCACATCATGGGTTCAACCAATGGCAGATCAAAAATATTTGGAAAAAATTTGCATCTACCCTAAACAAGTGTAGACTTTTTCTTGTCTTCTTTCTCTAGACAATACAGTATAAGAACTATTTACATAGCACTGACATTGTATTATGTATTATAAGTAATCCAGAGATGATGTCAAGTACATAGGAGAATGTGTGTGGATTATATGCAATACGGTGTCATTTTTAATAGATGACTTAAGCGTCCAGGGATTCTGGCATCCAAAGTGTTCTGAGCTGATCCCCCCAGAATACGAAGGCATGACTATATATGTATGTTTAGGCTTTTCGGGTCATACTGTCTCTGTCATAACTACTCAACTGTGTTACTGAATCATGAAAGAAGCCAGAGACAGTATGTAAATGGATGGCTATGGCTGCCTTCCCATAAAACTTTATTTATAGACTCTGTAATTTGAAATTCAATTAATTTGCACAATCTTTTAAATTCGTTTCAAAATGTAGAGATGTAGATCCATTCTTAGTTCACAGGCCACACGGAAACAGGCAGTGGGGTTGTCATCTGCTCAGCCCTGGCCACCACACCACAGCCCTGCTTTCCCCAGAGGATAAAGTGGTCTCGCCATCAGGGTCCCCATGCTGGCTGTGTCTCTGCAGCATCTCCACTCCAAGGCAGCCACTCCTGATTCCTAGTTGTCTAGTCCATGGTGCCTGCAGTTTCTGCCTGTGGCTTTGATAGTTTCAGTATTCCTACAGTTCTTCCCCATGGTGCTGGGATTCGGGAAGGTATGTAGGTCCTGTTAGAAGTGGAAAGTAGATTTTTTTTTCTTTCTAAAAAATAATTTAACCTTTTTTTATTATTTTGGAAGAAACTTTCTAAGTAAACTAACTCGCATGTAATTTTCTGAATGATTTTAGATTATTCATTCTGCCTTTTCTCCTTGCGGTTATATTGCAAACCAGAAGATAACATTGGCAAGTGAATTATAGGATTGACAAAACTGTGAATTTAGACCAAAAAAAAAAATGGATGCTAATTCTGATTTTCGTGGCTGCTGTTCATTTATTCATGGACTCAGTAAATATTTTTGTTTCAATTCCTTTATCCTAAAGTGAGATCTCACTATATATCTGTTTGACATACAAAGATCAGTAGGGTGTCATCCTGTATTTTAGAGAAGTGCAGGGGAGAAGAAAACCTATGAGACACATCTTTGTGTGATGCTCGTGCTATCTCTCACATTGTAGGACACATGATGCACAAGTCCCCACAAGAGCCACGTACTGTGCACATTCAGAATGGTACAGTAAAGTAGCATGCTCCAGAGAGTGCAGAGACCTGGGCCAATTGCTGTATTATTAGAGTCTTCGAATTTGTAAAATGAGAGGACTACCTAATTGTAGGTTTGTTGTGAAGATTAAATGAAATTTCATAGGCAGGCATAGGCTCAGCACTTTGGCCTCCTAAAAACTCTGTATCTTAGAACAAACTTGATTTTTTTTGTTTGATTTGTTTCTTATTGATAAATGTATGGCTTTTCAGAAACATTGTAGCAATTCACAAGTAAATTTACTTTTTGATCATATGTAACATTTATTGACTAAACAGTACATTCCCATGGCTGTACTTCATATTGTGTGCAAAACAGAGGTATGTAATGAATGTCTTTCCACTAGATTGCTTGTCAAACATCTATTACTATTATGGTACAAATGCAAAAGATACTCTCGTGCAAATGATATGAAATAATACTTATTGACTGATCCTTTTCATCTTTTTTGTGTGCCCATTTAGATATGCAGAGTAATGGCACATACTTCTGTTACAAGTTTCTCAGTGGCCTGTGGACTGAATGAATGTATCCATCCCCATCATGATATACAACATCAAGGCTCTTCACAAGTAGGTTTTTTAAAAATTGTTTATTCAATTTCATTTATATGGAGCTAGTTTGACAATAAAATGTTTGCATACAATTGAAACAAATACCTTGGTGATAGGTGATATATTCATTTTGTCATATTGTGACATAGTGCTTACATGTAAGCAGACCCTACAGTTAGACTTCCTGAGGCGGCAACCCATTTCTGTCATTTTCCAGCTCTACAAAGCTGGCAAGTCATTTAATTTCTCTGTGCCTTGGTCTTCTTATCTGTAAATAGGACTAGTAATGACAGATCTTATCACATAATGTGAATTGCATAAATTAATTTTGTCTAGTGTGTAGGAGCACTGTGCTACTCTTACTAAGTTACCAGTTAGTTCCCTGGGGAGGATGAGATTATCATGAGGAGCAGATTTTACAATCAGAAAGCCCAGGGTTCAAAACCATTTACGAGTTGTGAAAGCCTAAAGTGGTTATTAAACCTTTAGAGGGCTTAGTTTCTAAGAAATGAAAAGAAGCAAATAACCATAGTATTCTCTGTGCTGCATTTTGCTAGGCTGGTTTATCACAGCCGTGGCAAGGAATGGCAGCCATCACCTTCACGGGAACTTGTGAAGACATTATCACAAATTATCATGTAGTGTGATGTTCGAGTAATGTATGGCAGGACTCCTCTGAATTTGAAACTGTTCTTGCCATATGTTGTATTTAGGGGACTTTTAGAAATGTGCCCAATTATAAGATCTCTTTTGTTAGATCCAGAATTAAAAAAAAATAAAGATGAACAAATAATTTCAATCAAATTACAAAATGCAAAAAAGACTTGGATTTGGCAACCTAATTAAAGAAAATAAAAATGCCCAAAACTCATGGGTTTTTCTAGGTCTATCAGGGAGTATCAGAGCAATGTTTAATTTGTTATGAAGGCTGGGCTGTTACCAAATTATAAATGACTTTCCTTTTGAGGAGAGGAAGGGGACAAATAAGAAAGCAGGTGGAGGCCTAGGGTCTGCATCACCAAGGGCAGAGAATAAGGGCTTGAACTTTCACTTTCATAATCACATGTTCAAGATGGGATTCGGTATTTGTCTTATTACGAACCAGCTTAAGGTATTGTCCTCTGGGCTTGTATTGGACAAAGTTCAGTAATTATAATGGGTGACATTTTCCAAATGAGTCATAATTTGTTCCCAAGGTGGAAAGCACTGATAAACCGGGCAGTGGCAAGCCAAGAGCGTGGGCACATGCTTTGTGACCATCTCTCCAGCTCAGGGATTGCCTGGCTGACATGTCTCACTCAGACCAGAAAGCCAAGTCCTGCTCCCTCACATGTTAATTATAAACCCTCGGAAACAATGGCAGTGTTTGTTTTTTTTCATCTCTGGATCCATCCACATAGGCAGCCAGGGAGTCTTTCACATGGAAATTCAACCAACTTATTTCTCATGCAGATCATAAATGTTATCTAGGGCTGCTGTGCATGCTCCCCTTTATTCCTCTTATTTATTTTTGCAGTAGCTTTAGCCATAGTAGAGTTTTCCCAGGATGAGGGCAGTGCAGGTTGTGGAGGGGGCTTGGGGTGCTATCCAGGTAGGAGCCCTGGTACAGTGGGATGGTGAAGGCCTGCTGCTACTTTGCTGCCCCTGCAAAGGGGCTGTGGGGAGATGCCCGTGGTACTTCTTCTGTCCTGCTTCCCTGGGCCCTGCCTTCTCTGTACTGCTAATCCCTAGGCACTGCCAAAAGGCATATGTAGAAGTCTCACATTAGGATTGAAATGCATTGCAAAGAAAAAGAAGGGTCATGGGGCTGGACTGCCATTCCTACTGAATGCACAATTCCTCATGGATTCTTACTAATTTCAGGTTTTATTGGCCATCATATATTATTCATATTTACTTTAAAAATTATTTGTGACTTTAATAGTCTCCTTCTAAGAGAGACCAATTAAGTCAGATATCAATCTAATGTATCTTAAAACAGCATCTCTAAAAACCAAGGAGTGAGGTGTTTCACTCAGTATCATAACCTGTAAGAGAGAGATGCAAGGTTTTCAGACTTGAAGTCTAACGTATCTTGGAGACAGAAAATAGAAAGAGTTGTCATCAGTGGGAGTTTGTGACCTGGCGCACAGAACTTTAACATAGCGTAATCATGGTGCGGGGAGAGACGCAAGCTTAAGTATATGCTGCACTGCCAATGAAGTGAAAGATGATTCCCTGAAGGCCAGAGTCTGCTGAAGAGGGACTGGCAGTGGGTGGAATTGAGGCTCTGTGAACCCCCCAGAAAGGTGGACCTCCCTGGTGTCTCCTTAGCCTCTGTGCTGACCAAGTCCCACCCAGAAACGCTCCAGCCTTTTGTGATCCCCTGAGCCTCCTCATGACGGCACATGCTGTCCATCAATCAAGCTCCTAGTCTTCCTTCCAGTCACAGATTTACCTGTTCTGTCATCTATAGAACTTGACTCTTCCTTTTAAAACTATCTCCCCCTCCTTTTTTTCTGCACCTCTATACTGTGTACATGCCTCTTTGACAGATCATGCTCAATTCGTTTGCAAGGACTGACTTATGAATCCACCAACCTAGTTATATGGTCAGCTTGTGGAAGGCAATCCCTGTCTTACTCCTGCATACTTTTCCAGTGTCCATCATTCAGCAAGTAGTTACTGGCTAACTGAATAATTCAGTGATTAATAATAACCTGTGTCCTTGGATTAAACAAGAAACCATTGCGTTTGCCATGGTACAAAGATGTCTATTAAATATCTTTCAGTATGGATATTATCTTAAATTGTTATTAATCTGTAAAAAGTATTAACAATTAAAATGAAAAGTGGTGACTTTAAACCTATCATGAGGTTTATGTCATTTAAAACACTGTGAGCAAAAGATAACAAGTCCTGAAAATGCATAACTGACTCTACTAACCACCTTATTAGTTTATCATTAAGCATATTGTTTTTAGAAGTAGCATTTCAGCAGTGATGAGAGATTTAGAATGACTTCCTCCATGAGTTAGTGAGGGAAGAGAGAGAGAGAGAGAGAGAGAGAGAGAGAGAGAGAGAGAGAGAAAGAAAGAAAATAGAGCTTAAGGATTTATTATAATAACTATTGTAGTTATTGTAATTGCTTTTGTTCAACACTCCAGCCCTGAGTTTGTCAGAAACTATTTTAAAGTACCACATATGAAAGCATCTATATATGTGTGTATATAGAAAGATATACTAAATATAATGCATATGTATTCTTTACATAAACATTTAAAATATATATTTCATATGTCTAAGGAAGACTCCTACTATGAATCTAATTTGGTAAAGGTGGAAAATGTGTGTGTTATGTGTAATTCTTGTAGGTTTGAGCTATTTGTTTAAAAATACAGTGAGAAATAACAGAACCCCCAAAAAAGTACTCTGTGTCAAATGAGTACTGAACATCAGTCAGAAGAGGGCTTAAAATTAGTCGATCTAAATGTGTTTTCTTGGATTGCACCACCACACAGCTTTACAAGGAAGACCATAGGTTTGCTAAAACAGTGTTTTAAGGCTATATGGTTCATGTGCACAGTCATCTTTAGGAGGCCAGCATAGGCTGATCAGGAAGAGTTACAAGTAGCACACATTACCCAAGCAAGGATAGGCAAGGGGAAGGCAGAAGCTAACAAAGACATTGAAGAGGGGAGAATGGACTGATAGTGCACTCCAGTTTTTAATGCATGAGCTATTTTGGATTGACATACCTCAAGCAAACAGAGCTAATCTTTTAATAAATTATGTATCAAGAATATTCATCCAGTAATGTAAGCAGAAATGTAATGGGTCCACAGGCAGGATCACCTTATTAAAGCTTTGATATGTCCAAGTAGGGAAAGCAGTACAGCAAGAATTGTATATTCTTGAAATAAGTGGGTATTCTTTATTATCCCTAAAGGCAACACTTCACAAAATGGCAGGTCACTTATTAATGACTTTTTAAGTCTCTATCTTATGAGTTGGAAGATTACAATGTCTTGGTGACCAGTTTCTGACATTCTTTTCAGGAAACAGACTTATACTTGCCTGTTGGATGTATATATATACATAAAATTACAAACAAGAGGTCCAGAGTGTGTATCTGGGTATGGAGAAACAACATTAAATGTGTGTATGTATGAACAGTAATAAATTGGTTTTAAACCAACTCATTTCGATAACAAAAAAATTCTTGCATTCAATTTTTCTTAAAGTATAGTTTTAGGTAAGAAAGTCTAACATCTTTACTGTTAAATGTTACTAAAACATCATCTTTTGATCATTTCTAAAAACGAACTTTGTGATAAAGTAATCAGCATCTTGGTTTTAAAATGGTTCCTGTGTTTCTGATACTCCTTTCTTTACTCATCCTAAAATCCTTTCTTTACTTATTCCTTACTTTACACCTAAAAATAGGTACTGTAAAATCTAAAGGAGAATTCCTCCAGCCTTATATTCCATTTGTTGATCAGCAGATTGCATTAAAGAATGCCATGAATACCCTGAGGACCAGACAGGGAAATCGACAGCATTGTACCAAAGGAAGACAAGCAGACAGGGGACTGTTGTTTAGTCGAGCTTGGAATCCTGTCTGTGCTAAAGTATGGAGTGGCACACAAGTGTCAGCTTTTAGTACCTAATCATGTGGCTGTTGGCTGTGGAAGAAAAGCTACTGGTTCATGAACATTCCTCAATCAGGAATATAATATGGGATGTGCACTTAGAGCTAGGACAAGGGGCAGCTCAAAAATTGGAAAAGCGAGTGTCAGCCAGGCAACGTGCTGAGCCAGTTTTCCCACTGAAAAGTAAATCAATCATTTTGAGTGATATTTGAATACAAAATAATGATATCTTTCTGTGTTAAGCTGAACAAGTCAGTAGGTGTCTAAATTTGTTGAATAGATTACAGTGGTAGGTAAAGTGGACTATTTCTCTTAGGGGAAAGGAGACTGTGTGTGCCCTTTTTAAAATACTTTCTTTTAAAAATGTGTTTCTCTGCCCAGGAAGCAAAGATTCGTGTTTGAAAAGTTACCTGCCCTTTTAGATTCTCTGAATTCATGATTTTGGTGGTTTTCCTAAATCAAGATTATTCAGGATTATTCAGCATTCATGACATTGATGTTTAAATCAACATCAACACGCAAATGAGCCACCAAAAGTTTTGGTTACTTTCTTGAAAATTCATGTTTTAATTTAGCTTTCATAAAAAATACAGATTTTAATAAATAATGTGGACTGATGGTAATGTCTAATGGCTCTTCAACAATGGGGCAACACAGTGTTGAGATGAAGAAACACAAATAGTGTCTCAATGTGAATTTTGCTCTTTTCCCCTATTTTACATAGGCAGCAACAATAAAAAGGTTTCTACCAAAGTAAAAATCATTAACAAAGAATTTTGGGGTTTCTACCCTAAGCACTAATAGCTAGACTATTATACAACAAAGTATAATAGTCTAAAATAAAATGATTAAATCTCTAATTCGGGACTAATATTCCTAATCCCAAGACTCTAAAGTGCACTGTCAGAAGCCTCTTTCGCCAGCAGATACAGCACAGCTTCCAAATTAGGAGGCACATAAAATCAGTCACATAAGAATCTATGGCAAGAGCTGGGCATAGTGGCACATGCTTGAAATCCCAGCAGCTTGGGAGACTGAGGCAGAAGGATTGTTAGTTCAAAGCCAGCCTCAGCAACTCAGTGAGGTCCTAAGCAACTCAGAGACCCTGTCTCAAAATAAAATATAAAAGTGTTGGGGATGTGGTTCAGTGGTTAAGTACCCCTGAGTTCAATCCGCAGAACCAAAAGGAAAAAAAAAAAAGAAAAGAAGAATCTGTGGCAAGAAAACACATTATATGTAAAGAGTTTGGAATTGTTAGTATTTTTCTGTTTTTTTTTTTTTTTTAATATATTTCCCTGGGAGGTTAACACAGAGCAGAGAACACGATAGAAGCAAATAAATGTTAATTGAATTGAATGATGCTACTGAACACTGATTTCTCCAGGAGATCTGTTACCAGCTTAGAATATATTAATAAGGGAATTTTTATTTTAACAGTAACTGCACCACAGACTTTAATCTCATTGTTTTACTGATTTGAGAGGCTAGGAGCCCCTTGAGGGCTGTGCTGAGTTGGGTGGAGTCCTACTTAAGTGGGAGAGAGTGTCATCTTCCTTTGCTCTGATTCTTTCTTGCCTGAAAATCTGATAAACGCATCTGATGATATCTCTCCTGTCACTTATATTTCTGTGTCCCAACTGACTGCTAGGGAAAACTAACCCTTACCTCTGTATTCCCTGTCAGTGTCCTTCAGACTTCCTTCAGCTCCTCTTTGCTTTGCCACATTGCCACTTGGCCCTATGGCTTTAACCCTTGGCTACTGCAGTGAGCTGTTCAATGCTCTAACTCTAGTGTTACACTCTCCAGCTACATCCTTGCCCTTGACATTAGACTTCCTTTCCAACGCAAGTCTGAGTATTTCACTTCTGCATAAATGTCTCCCATCGTCATATTTCTTGAATGTTGAGATTAAAATATGACACATTTTCATTGAAAATAAGAAACCCTACAATGACTGATCTCAAGAAGTTCTCCAAATGCATATCCAGGTCAGCCCAGCTCATGCACCTAACTTGGGTCCTTGGTTAGCATTCCACACAGTTAAACATTTCAGCTCCTTTATGTTTGAAGGCCATTGAACTAGCTCGTGTCCTCTGCCAAAAGATCATTCCCTATTCTTCCACCTGGAAAAATCTGCAACATGCCAGCAAAAAGGTTTTGCCTCATGAGGGAATTATGAGCCCCCAAGTCCGCTCCTTTGTGGTATTTACTAAGTATCTAGTAAATAAAATTGATCAGTCACTGTCTAGACGTTCATTCCCCCTGTCGCTAGTTGGTCAGTGAGGTCCTCTTGCATACTTACTGCCCATTCTCTGTAAAGAAACTTTCACAGTGTGTGGTACCTGGAGGATGCTCATTAAGTATGGATTGAGTTTCTTTGTGTCCAGAAACATCAAAGGCAACTACTGGTCATCCTCCATCAACATGGCCTTGCTAGTCTCCATACTTCCACTCCTGCACTGGTGTAAACTACCACTAGACTCTATAGACACCATACGACTTGCACAGTCTCCCATCATTTTTCCTTGACTCCTTTTCCCTAAGTCTGTGGTATTTCTAACCTGTGGAGAGGTCCTGTTCACAAAGCAGTCTGTCCCTATTACTTAGTCTGTAGAAAGCTATTAATAACCAATTGGTGCTCTGGACCTGGGTACAATTTAGACGCATCAGTTTATGTGCCTAATCAGAATATTTCTACATTCTGTTTCCTAAAGGTGTCTTCTAATGTGCCTTGTATACTTAAACAATTATGTAAAAATTAAAATTTAATCATGGGTTTCCACTTAACTTGACAATGTAAAACATAATTTCCATAATTGTTTTATTACAGAATCAAAAACACTTAATTGTATGCCAGTAATGGACAGTTAAAACACTACATCAGATTTACACCTCAAATTCTGAGGGGCTGGTTTTATTTTAACCAGCACAGATATTTCCTTATAGACCTACAATGTTACATTCTTAACAGTGACAACTTGACAGAGCTCAATAGTGTGTGGTAAATTGCTGGGATTGTGATCCAGGAGGCAGGGAATGTTCTTGACCACTCCATTCCATTACCCACTGCTGGCAATTAGAGACAAACGTTCCCACAAGGCCACTCTCATATTTTTCCTCTAATTCTATTTCACTCATTTTTAATGATGTTCTTTTATTTTGGAATCTTACATTTCTGCCCGACTCTGGTAACAAATCTTCCTGTCAGTATTCTCTCAAACATTTGCAAATCTACCCAATATAGGGCACCACCATGATCTTGCTACCCTCTGTTTAACATCCTTAATTCACTTCCTGGTGTCTACAAAATGAATCTTGGACCCCTTTGGTGATATACAGATCCTGCCTGTATTAGGCTCATCTTCAGTCTTCATCAACCCTGACCTCCCTGTGCACACCTGTGTTCAAGCCACACTGCTAACTTTGTCGTCCAGTTACAAAGTGCCCCTCCATTCTTGTGAATTTGGCCATTGCTTCCTGTATGAAACATGACCTTCTATTATGATGATAATTATTAATACATATTGATTGTTGATTTTACAAGTCAGTGGGTTTCAATGTGACACTGACATACTTACATATACTGACATTTGATCATGTCCACCATCCCTTGTCCCCTCTCTTGCCCTCTCTCTCTTCCCCTTCTCCTTCCCTAATAAGGCCCTCTTCTACTTATACTTCCCGGTCATCTACATTTTTTTGAAGTTTGTACATGAGAAAAAAACATATGATACTTGTCTTTCTGTGTCTGGCTTGCTTCCTTTAATATGGTGTCCTCCGGTTTCAGCCACATTCCTACAAATAACGTGATTTCCATATGTACATTTTCTACCATATATAAAATTTCAAGTTCAGTTTCAGTTCAATTCTGTTTCAAGATTCAATCTTGAATTTTTAAAATCAAATGTATATGCATGGTATATACAAGGTATGTCCATTATATATATACATGGCATATACATGGCATATACACATGATATATACATTTTATATATATGATGTATATGTACATGGTACCTCATATATATACATATAGATAGATACATTTATGCATGCATATATGTGTGTGTGTATACACACACAAACATAATGTTTTTCTTATCCATTTATCTGTAAATAAGCACCTGGACTGATTCCATATCTTTGCTATTATGAATAGTTCTGCATTTTTAGTTATTTGAGGAAATTTCTTACTGTTTTCCATAGTGACTCTACCAATTTACACTCCCACCAACAGTGTGTAAAAATACCTTTTTCTCCACATCCTCACTAGCATTTTTTTTAATAGCAATTCTGACTGGGGTGAGAGAAAATCTGAATGTAGTTTGATTTTTATTTCCCTGATGGCTAAATATATTGAGCATTTTTTCATACATTTATTGACCTTTTATACTTTCTCCTTTGAGAAGTATCTACTCAGATAATTAACCCATTTCTGATAGGATTACTTATTGTTTTGTTAAGATTTTAAGTCCTTTATGCATTCTGCATATTAATCTTCAGTTGGATGAATAGTTGGCAAAGATATCCTGTTCTGACAGTTGTTTGTTCACTCTGTTGACTTTTACTCTGCTGTGCAGAACCTTTTAAATTTAGTGTGCTTCCATTTATCAATTCTCTATTGTTTTCCGAGCTATTTGGGTCCTATGCAGAAAATCATTGCCCGTGCCAATATCCTGAACAGTTTCTCCTGTGTTTTCTTCCAGCAGCTTCAAAGTGTTTGGTCTTATATTGAGGTCTTTGTCTATTTTAAGGTGATTTTGTGCAGGGTGAGAGATAGAGGTCTCTTGTTTTGATCTTCTACATGTGGATACCCAGTTTTAACAGCACCATGTGTTGAAGAGGCTCTTTTTTTCTCCAGTGTATGTTTTTGGCATCTTTGTGAAGAATCAGTTGGCTATAGATTCGCAAGTTTATTTCTGGGTCCTCTGTTCTATTCCATTGGTCTATGTGTCTGTTTTTATGCCAATACCATGGCTTTTTTTGATACTATGGCTCTGTAGTACATTTGAAATCAGGTATTAAGATGCCTCCAACATTGCCCTTTTTGCTCAGGATTGCTTTGGCAGTTTGGGGTCTTTTGTAGGTCCATGTGAATTTTATGATAAGTTTTTCTAGTTTGTGAAGAATGTCATCGGTATTTTGATGGAATTGCACTAAACCTGTAGATCACTTTTGGTAGTATGGCCTCATCTATCTTCTAGTGAGAGTGGAGTATTATAGTCACCCTCTATTATTGTATTGGGTCCTATATCTAATCTTATACATGGTAATATTTGTTTTATAAGATTGGATATTCTGATGTTCAGGGCATGTATATTTATTATTATTATGTTTTCTTGATAAATTGTTTCCTTTATCAACATATAGCAACTTTATTTATCTCTTCTAAGTGATTTTGGCTTTAAGTCTGGTTTTGTTTGTTTGTTTGTTTAACCCCAGACATGTTAATCCTGCTTGCTTTTGGATTCCATTTGTTAGGAATATCTTTTCTCATTCTTTCACTGTTAGTCTGTATATGTCTTTGCCAATGAGGTGAGTTTTTTGCAGGCCGCATATTATCAAGTCTTATTTTTGAAAACAATCAGCCAATTCACATCATTTAGTTGGAGAATTAAGACCATTTACTGTTAAGTTTATTACCAAAAGGTGGGTGGTTGTTCCTGTCATTTTGTTGTTTTACTTCTGGTTGTTTTGATTACCTTATTTTTGTTTTGTCTTTTTAAATTTATATTCGAGATTTGATGATTTCCATGTTGATAATGTTTTATTCTTTCCGAATTTTCATTTGCTTACCTACTCTTCTAGTGATATGTATCCTTTCCTGTACTCTTGTGGTATTTATCTTTTACCTTCTTCTGGGTATATAGGATTCCCTTAAATATCCTTTTTAATGCTGGTTTAGTGGTAATAGTTCTCTTAGTTTATATTTGTCCTGGGAAATCTTTATTTCATCTTTAATTCTCAAGAATCATTTCGCTGGGAATAGTAATATAGATTAGCTGTTATTTTCTTTTCAGGACTTAAAACACACCATCCTGTGTTCCTGTGGCCTCTAGAGATTCTGCAAAGAAATCTGCTGTGATTCTGATGGGTTTGCCTTTAAATGTACTTGGAACTTCTCTTTTGAAGTTTTTAATATTCTTTATTTGTTTTGTACTTTTGGCAGCTTAACTATACTATGTCAAGGAAGCCTTCTTTTCTGATCATGTCTATTTGGAGTTCTAAATGCCTCCTGTATTTGGATACCCATGGCTTTCCAAGATTTCGGAAATAATTCTTCAATTATTTTACTGAATAGTTTTTCCATACCTTCAGCCCTGTTCTCCCTCATCTCTTCTGCATATGTGTGTTTGGTCTTTTAAAGGGGTCCCAGAGATCTTGTATGTTTCATATTTTAGAGTCTTATTTTTATTTCTGTCAAGTCCTGAAATGCCTTTTTTCCCCTTCCTTTTGCTCTAGTCTATTGAAGCAGCTTTCAACTGAGATTTTACTCTGACTTATTTCAACCATGTGTGCTTGGTATGTTTTCAAAATTTCTGTCTCTTTATAAAATTGTTCATTTGTATCCTGCATTGTCTTTCTTAGTTAGCTATTTGTTTTTATTCTCTTAGAATTCACTGAGTTTTTTTATAACTCATTCTTTTGAATTCTTATTCAGAATTTTATCTATTTCAATATCTTTGGAATAATTTACTAGAGGATTGTGAACTTAGAAGGTACCATGTTGCCTTGTTTTTCATATTTATTATTTCTATGTTGAGATTTGTACATCTGTTGGAATAAATATCTCTTCCACTTTTATGCAAGGGCCTTCCTAGTCAGCAGCCTTCTCTTGATTTTGTGTTCTGGGATATTGGGTTGTTGTTTAGTGTTGATTTTCATTACAACTGAGCTTCATGGTGGAGTTTCCCTATGGTTTCTTTGGCTGTGATTAGAGGATTTTGAAACAATGTGTGTGTCAGAGTCTGAGAGACCTAATTTCCCTAATTCTAAAAGACCTAATTCTCACAGGAATGGGATCCCTCTGGTAGTTCAGGCAGGGGCGATGTAGACAGCCAGATGTGTGGGTGGCACCCTCTGGGGTTCTTCCTCCAGCTTGTCAGCAGTGTGTGCTCTGATAGGTAAGGAAGCAGCCTATGCTGAGTTCCCTCATGGATGCAGAATTCACCACCGTTGTGTTATTTCTCTGCTGTTGCTGTGGGGGTGAATGTCCTGGAGTGGAATTTCAGCTCTTGCTCAGCAGTGCCTGTTTGGGGCTGGGTCAGTGACCCAGGACTTTTTTCTCCCTATTCTTAAAGTTTAAGTATCTTCCAAAGTTCAATCAGGAAGGTAATGGCTGGAGTAATGTGCAGTTTCTCTGAGCTGGGCTGAAACTATAGCTCAGCCTCAGAGCACATACTCAACGTGCTCCAAGCGCTGGGCTTGAGCCCCAGCATAGAAAGCAGAAAAGGAACAGCAATCAATAGAAACCAGATAAAGAAATTAAGTAAAAATCAAAAATAACAACCACAATGCCAACAATAGAAAAGGGTGAAAAAGACACAAAGTAAACTAAGAAGCTAAAAAATCAACAAAAATAAAACCAATAAAAAATAAAACTTAAAAAGGAAGCAAAAAGAGAAGGAACTAAAAAAAAAGAAAGCAGAATAAAAATTTTACAGAAAAGAAAAAGGGAAAGGAAACAAAGAGAAAAATAATATTCATGTATATATGTATGAATGAAAAGCATCAATAACAAAAAAGAATGAATAAAAAAATGAAAATTTCCCATCTGCCAATGTGCTCTGTTGTGTGAGCAAGAGTGAGGGACGGCAACCTGTGCCACAGGAGGGACCACCAGAGGGACACTCAGGGGGAAATCCCCTCTTCTGGTTTATATAATCAAAATGATTTATGCCCCTAAGAATAAGTAGACTATCACAGAAATGGCTCACTCAAATCAGGAAGATGAGGTCGGTTCCTGGGGTGTGTTGCATTGCTAAGATCTCTCCGGTAGTTAAATTAATGAACATATTCATCTGAATGTCACTAGAAGGATCCATATTTGGAAACATGAATACAGGTAAGAACGGCTGAAACTAAAGCCAACTGAATGAGTCTAGGATTGATTTTCTACCAGTTCCTCAAACACATCAATGACTTTTCATTGCTGTTATTTTTAAATCCAAAGCATTTAATGATCAATTTCAATAATCATGAAGAATTCAAAATGGATTTAGAGACTCTTGATTTTTTTTCTGGTACTTTAACAATGATCTATTTCAAGGAAAGAAGGGAAAGTTTCAATGAAAAAAAAAGCTGTATTTTTAACTTTAATAAAAGGGATGTGGAAATAATGAACTGTGGGTTCTTTTCGTTTGTGGCAACTCTGTACCGAACTAAGTAGACATCTGATAGAGGCTATTTCTAGGAAGCTAATTTATAGTGGAAACAAATAATTGTGAAAAATGAGGAAATCCTGCTGAAAAAAAAAAAGTGCAGTGGGATCGCATCAGATCGGAGTGTTGGAGTAATTTACTATTCCTGGCAGCCCAGCAGCTGGTTCAGCTAAAGCATGCCTCTTTTTCATGAGCACTGCAATAAGGACAGGAAATGATTCAAAAAGCACAAAGACTTTCCTGTACCAAATTTCTGTAAAAATTTAATAGCAAAAATGATTTTTAGAAGCTCAATTCTTAGCCATTTCAGAGAATCTTTAATGAGGTAACGAGTACGTTTCTAACTTTAGTTACTTAGAAGTAATCCTAGAATGAGGAACTTCAAATAGAAAAGGAGGAAACAAAATTCAGACTGTGTCATTCACAAAAGTATATAATATTGAAATCGATGCTTAGAATTCATTTTATAGAATAATGAAGATTTTAGCTGAACATGGAGAACGTAATCCAGAAATACAATGTAAAGTAGGACATGCATACCTCTCATAGTACCTCTCAAGCAATTGATTGTTCTGAGTAAGGAAATGGCAGGGTTGGGTATTACTTTGGTTTAGAACTTCTACAAGATGCCAGAATTGGAGTGGGGCAGAAAAAATAATATTGTATCATACCATTTAAAATAATATTTAGAGGAAACCTGGAAAGAAAATCTAATTCAGCTAATGACTTGTAGGCTGCCCATCTCTGCCTCTGTCTTCATATCCTCTCCTCCCCTGTGTGGGTCAAATGTCCCTGTTAAGAGGATGCTTGTGACAGCCTAAGGGCCCACCTGAGTAACTTAGAATAACCTCCCCATATTAGGAGCCTTAATTTCTTCCCATCTGCAAAGAACCCTAATCCAAGTAGGTTACTCCAAGGAATAGGACCCTGGAGTGGTCCTGATAATTAGGACCATGATCCCTTCTACAGCTTGCCACAGTATATAGTGTCCTGTTGTCAAGCAGTTTTATATCTAATGCATTTTGTGAAATATACCAGAATATAGATGTTAATTAGAGTTAAATAAAACTGATTAAAGCTATCATAGCTGCAGTAGTGTAAGATCAAAGGTGTTTGGGCTTAAAAAAATAGAGTTTTAAGCAAATTACTTTTTATTCAGATACTTCATCTGATCTCAGTTACTGAGGTCAGATGAAGTTCAGTTGTTTTGTGCTAATTAAACATTGTGGAAATTTAATTTTTAAATATTTCAATAAAAATGATTTATTTTACTAGTAATTCGTAAGGTTTCTGGACCCATTTGCTTAAATGTTCCTTGTGAGTACAATGGAAATATGCTATTAGACGTTAAAGGTCCACAGTAGGGTGAATAACTCATTTTTGTTTTGTTTTTGGGTTATAATTTTCTTCAAATTTAGGTAATTTGTTAACATGGTGAAGAAGTTCAGAAGATAAAATAACTCTGATCTGGTCTTGTTTTGTAGCATCTCCAACTGAGAAAATGATATATGTTAAAACATCACGTAGCCAAAGCATTGTTTTCACTCCAAACATCTTTAATTTTGATTCAGCAAGAACAGACGGAGCTATAGATGCTAATGTGAATCCGGAGGTTATGTCATTGTATCTGTTATTATGTTAGTAAGTTTAAGTGAATTACCAATGTCCAGCAAGACATTACTCACTTTGGAAGGCACTGCACTAGCAATCTATCATAGTAATAAGAGGTAGCATACCAGCTCCTTAAGTAGCAGCAATTTTTCCTGCTAATGGAAAGGAAACTGTAATTAGTCATACACATGATAGACTTGTATTAGAGTAGTTCATCTTTACTTGGATGTCTAATTTCAGTTCCTTCTGATTCAAGATTGTTTGTACATGTTTATTTCCTTTCAATAATTCTTTGGACCCAGGTTACTTTTTTTTTTAATCCAAAATGGCTGTCAAATGCTCTCATGGACATTAATTACTTAAGAGACCTACAGAGTTCTCCTGGGAATAAAAGCTTGCAGGTAATTTTGAAGAGAATTCCTTGATCCAACTTTAATGGATACATGTTTGCAATTCAGTATTAGTTTCCAGCCCTTGGGCACTATGAGACTCTCATAGCTCTATGGAACTGTAAGTCCAGGGGCAGAGAAATGCCCACCATGGTGCTCATACCACATGGCTTTCTCCTGGTTATAAAAATGATTCCTTTCACTGATTACAAATATACTTGATATACCCTGTGCCAGTGTATTCTCAGTGACAAATTCAAAAATTCCCCTCAGAAAAGTATCAAAGTAGTGCAGTCTTAAATTAAATAGACCCAGGGCTGGATCTGGAATTACTAGAAGAGCTTATTCTAAGAATAACATCCTTGTATTCAAATGATTCAGTAGTCTTGGATGTCATTAAGTATCCCAAGAATATAAAATTAATCCTTTGCAAAAATTTCATGATTAACCCTTTTTTCAACAATAAACAAAGTTATAACGATCCTATAAAAAAAAAAACACTAAAGAATTACCATTAGGGGCAATTTAATATATGACTTTGTTAAAACTTGTCATTAGGCACTTGATTTCTCATTTTGAAACCCAGTTTGATGAAATCCTGTATAATACAGTTAAATGTTTCTTTTTCAATAAATCTGATTCATGGTTTTCTCAAAAGGACAGATGTATTGTTTATCAACACAACATTATAGCAAATAACAGACACAGATGACATACATTTCCTTTACTCCGACTCCAGCCTGCAGATTTTAGGTAAGAACTATTAGAATTAATTTCAAAACAGTAGTTTTAACAGTGCCTCAAGTATTTAACAGTGCCTCAAGTATTGCTGGTGCTTTGGGCCGAATGGCTGGGCTGGAGCCATATTCCACCCCATGGATCAAGGTTCCTTGCCTGCATGGAGGTGCGTATGTGGTTTCCACTCTGTCATGGAACATGCAATGCTTGTCAGTGGACAGGAAGGCTGGGGACTGGTTGTTTTGGGCTCTAGAATGCTGTCCTCTGACCATGATGGTACTGTGGCATTGAAGGGTAAACCCTGGATTTCTGGTAAGGTAGAGGCTGCCCCATTTTGCACAGCCAGAGCCTGGTGATTTCCCCTGGCTGCAGCTACCTCATTGGCCCCTACTGTGGGGTCTCTGTAGGCCCTCTTGAGATTTGTTCATGGTGCACCTAGGTCTCTAGTTGAGCTCCCTGTTGGCTGCTCCATCCATCTTCTGAAATGACCAGCTCTGTCTGATCTCCAGGCAGCCCTTCTGCCAAGTCTGTCTCCACCTCCATTAACTGAGGGAGGCCCAGAAAATGGAGCTGCAAGGTTTGCCTCACCTGGTCGTGCTTTCCTGTGCTGTACTCCAGACTGTTGTGGGCAGCCGATTTCCGGAGCCTTAAGTGAGGAAGTGGGACAAAAGACCAGCATTGCCTTGGTTATATTCTCACTTCTCAACCTACCCTTCCCAACTGTGGACAGTCATACGGAGGAAAGCATCTGAACACAAACTTCTCACCCTTGGCCCACCTTTTCTCTCCTTTTGCCCTGGTATCCTCCTTTTTTCCATCAGCCCTTCCAGTGGCCCACAAAAGGGCAGCCTTTCCTCCATCACCTGCATCTTCATATGTGAGTCTGATAATTAATCCCCAAGGAAGCATCTAGCAAGGGCTCTACTCATGGGAGAACTGTGGGCTCTGAGCACCCTGCACTGTTAGCTCTTGATAAAGTAAATAACAGCCGCTGGAATGGAGTGCCTCCTTTCTATAGATCATTATATAGCTCAATGTCTCTTACCATAAAGATAATTAGAATTTATACTATTTTCTTGGGTAGAAAGAGAAAGGTTGTGGTGGAACATAACTAAAGGAGAAAAAGTAAAGTACATTGGTTTAATATTTATAATCATGTTGTATTCTATGTTTAAATGCAACTTTATTATTGTCGTATAGCTAATATTATGCTTACATGCATACTTTTGTAAGTTGCTTAGCTTCTGCTCTGAGATGTAGGTAGAAAGCAAATACATCAAGGAGTTGTTTTTTTAAATGGTCAACAATGTTTAGTTAGGTGCAATGACAGATAAAGTCTTTAAAATAATTGAAGATAGAAGTATCCTAATATTTTTTGACACTGAGTGACTCATTTTGAAAATTAGCTCCTGTTATCTCATCATATAATAACAGCTCCACTGGCTGTTACAGAAAGCTATCAAAAGAACCTTTGTAATTATTGTCAATGAAGAAAAGTCCAAATACTATAACAACGCACATTATTAGGAAATGCATATATGTTTTGGCAATAGATTAGTTGCCTCAGTCTGCAAAATGTGTGCCTTGGGAGGGTGACCCTGCCTGTTGGGGTTTAAGAAGTCTGCTCTTGCTCCCAATGTGAGCTGTGCACCTGGTAAATAATAAAAGAATAATTGAGAGATGGAAGAACAGAACATCACCTCCATTACTAACAAAGCTGTAGCAGAAGATGATGGGTTTTGCCAGTGTTACAGCAGGTTTCCTACTACTGAGCCTCAGCATTGAGTGGCAAAGCTGGGCTGGGTCAGGTGTCTCCAGCAGGATGGAACTGGCCACATGAATGTTCAGAATGTGGGCACACAGAGTGACGGCATCTATGCACCTGACCATGGGCCTGGGAGATTTGAATGATAATATGGTGTCTGAAGATGTATGATTTCCCCACTGTGTGTTATCTTATAGTCTAACTGAATTCTGGAGACTCTTCTCATGTTTATTATTCATTCCCTTCTAAGAAAATTCAAAGAGATATTAAAAAAAAAAAAAAACAAGACAGACCAGGAGACTAAAATGCTTCTAAATTGAAAAGGTTAGGAGCCCCTGCCCTTCCTGGGGAGGGAGAGAACATGGTAGGTGTGGGCAGTCTTTTCATTTTAATATTTGAGTTTGTTACTGAGGACATGTAGCATAGTGGTCTGTGAATGGCCGGGGTTTCGATGCGCTCACAATGTTCTAAGGCTTGCAGGTTAGTCGTGCTTGCTTGCCACTGGGCTCACATTCATTTCTCAAATAACTGACAGTCAAGGGTGCTTTTCAAATAAAACTGATAAAGTGATACAGGATGTTCCCTTAGATTATAGAGCTTGCTAGAAAATGTGAGGTAGTCTAATGTCAGATAAGCTGCCGACAGAAGTAACTGAGCCAGAGGTCACCTTGGTGAGTGGCGCACGTTTCTTGGACAGTCAGATCCACTAACTTTGACCTGGAGTAAAGGTGCTTCCATTCCCCTCTGATCTGGAACATGGCTGGCAAGCAAAAGGAACAAGATGTGAGCTCAGACTCCGCCTTCTGGCAACTGGGGTGAACAGGAAATTCTGGGGAGTGAGAAGAAGAGAAGGTGCTGGATTAAACACCTGGGCTTTCATGAAAGTCTGTGGGGAGAACCCAAGAGCACCGTGCCTAGCCTCCTACCCTGCAAAACCCAGATGATGAATGCTTACTGGAAGAGGGAGACCAGGGGGACTTTCTCTGGATATACTGAAACTACCCAGAGAAATAACCTAAAAGTAGTAACAATGGAGTCCCACCAGGTAAAAATGTGACCAGGCCTGAGTTCTCACTACAAAGTGACCAAGCCCTGACTCTGCAACAGACCTTCCCATGAGTCTTGCATGGAAGAACAGATGGCCAAGGAGCACGTGCCACGCAAGGAAAATCTCAACACAGGATTCCAGAAAGTTAGTGCAGGGGAAGGCTGAGCAAGGGAGCAGGGCAGATACATTCATCAGAAATGGATGGAAGTCTCCAGGCTGAAAAGGCCCATCAGCTGTTCAACACTCAAAACTGATGTAAGATCTGCCCCAAGGCACATGGTTATTGCAAAGCACCCCAGAGCCCAGGTCACTAGGCTCTCTTCCCAGAGTGACATCCCTAAGGCCACTACAGCACAGTGCTTTGTCCAACTCTGCTTTGGACTTGGGTTTCTCTCTCAGTGAGTTCTGTCCTCTGCCCCCCCCTTACTCTCCCCTGCCTTGTCAGCATCATCCCATCAGAGACAAATGGAACCAGTGGAGCTCCCATGGAAGGAATCTTTGCACTCATTCATCAGTGCAGGTAGGTAAGTGGGCACTTGCTTCTGTCTTCCACTGAAGTTCAAGTCCCTATTCTGGTCCTCCTGCTTGAGTAGGATTGGCTCAGCCAGAATGTTGACCCATTGAATGGAAAAATTACCAGGAGCCCGAAGCTAAGCTGGGTAATGACATTTATCTAAATAACTTGACAAGCATCCTATTGGAAAGCTACAGTGCTCCTCATTTTAACTTTAATTTGACCTAAAGCTGTGTTTTTAACTAACCATTTTACCACTAAAATTTTATGTAGATAGCAAGCTAGGACTTCCACATGTGCAGGGACTCCAGATACAGGTGTTTGGAGGGAGAATCCTTTGTCAGTATTGACTGCGAGCCCCAGAGGGTTTTCACAGTGACTGCTGAGGAATTCCTGAGGTGCCTTGCTGTGATGGAGAAGAGATTCCAACGTGAAGGACTTCATAGCTGAGTCCTCTTCTTCTGACACCTATATGGATAACAGAACTAATTTTCTGCCTGACACTGAAGAGTTTTTGTCGTCATTTCTAGGCTATGTGTCAGTAGATTTTTGTTCAAAATGTGACATTGATGAAGGTCATGTTGAAGGAGATCCCCCAGTTCCATATAAATTTGCATCCTATTTTCTAGCCAGCGTCCCTCACCATAAGCCATCAGCTTCAGTGCCTTTTGTGTTATAAAATTCTGAACTTCTTTATAGGTAGCCCATGCTTTTCCATGATTGGTTGTATCCCTCCTAGAATTTAGCATTTATTTCCAATTCTCTCTTCTCCAAAACATTCTCACCTTCTGCTTCACTGGTTGGACATCCTGCTGTTTCCCCCAAGCTTCCTGACATCCTGAGATTCCAACCTTATCCTAGTCCTCCTGCAGGCAACCTTGGCTCGAGGGGCCCCACGTGGTCTCTTCCACTCAAACTCTGCTTCCCATTGTCTTTCTGACATCCTTTTTCCTACTCTCATGCAGTGCCCTTTCCCCACAGCTTGGCCATGGCCTTCCCTTCCCACGTCTCACTGCTGCTTTTACCTCTCCAGTGCTAGAATAATTAGCCTTCAGGAAGTTTTACTGAGGGCCTTCCTTGTGATGGTGATTGAAAAGAGGAGGATGCTGAGAAACATACTACTGCGATATCGTCAAGGAAAGAGTCTGGTGGAAAAGTTCCTGGCTGGGCTGGGGTGTGGCTCAGAGGCAGATCACTTGCCTGGTGTGCACAGGGCCCTGGCTCCATCCCCAGCTCCAAAAAAGGAAAAAGAGAAAGAAAAGTCACTATGATTAATTTAATGTGACTAGAGCCCAGGGCCAAAGCTTTGACCCTGGTTCCTTGGCATGTCCTGGGAAATTCTTTTTTCCAGAACCATATTCTCCCCAAGCCAATTGCTAAGGTCCTTGAATGATTTTCACTAAATGGAAGTTATTTGGTTAAGAACAAAGTTTCATTACATATGCGTGGCCTGTGTTACAAACAAATAATACCTAATACGTAGTCTCATATAACAATGCAATAGGGGTCCCCATAGATCACTTTCTTCTTTCTGTTAGCTTTGCCTGCCTATAGGTATTCGGCCCAAACCTCCATTAGCTGCCCCCAGGTCCCAAGGCAAATTTCTTCAATCTGTAGTTATCCTGTTCTCTTACACAATGTCATCAAGTTTCACTTGGAGCATCTCTGAGAATGTTACATACATATTAATCTTGCCCCTTCTACTTTTAATTTCACAATTTCTGATCCTATAGATTGCAAGTAACTCTTCTCCCCTTCAATTTGTCTTCAGCACTAGGTCCCCATCATGGCTTAGAAAGTTACTTAGTCAGTTAGTCAGTGGTAGAAGTGGGATCTGTTCTCTTGTTTTTGGTCTAGTGCTCTTCACCATGTACAAGGATGACCTAAAAGCAATCCACACTAATCTACCCTGGCAATCGAGGGCTAGTCTTTTGCTTAGAATATGGAACTAAAGTTAGATTACTTATATCTTCATATAAATATATTCTCAGGAGAAAATAAATTGCCACACAGTTCTGAAAGGTCCAGATTTTTTTAAGTCTAAGCTGAAAGCGAAATACTATAAACTTCCTTTGTTTGTGATTGCTTCTCTAGAATTGTAAAGGTCTGGGATCTGAAGGCCTCTAATGGACATCAAGGTTCTGTTCCACCTTTGTCTTCTATGTTGCTTTTTACTTTTTTCATTCTTTCCTCCCTCTCTCCCAGAGTCTGTTAACCAATAATGTTGTGTGTATCCTCTTAATTTTTTAAAATGAGGTACACGTCACTATTTGTTCAAATTCATTTTGAAAAAAATGGTGGACAGGAAGCTGTTCAGGAAAAAAAAATGTGATGAATGTAGTTCTTACATCTGGATGGGTAAGACCTGCTGTGTTCATCTCACTCAGGGTCCCAGGACCACTCATCAGGTCCTGCTTTGCTCACCACTGCAGAATGATGGATGGTAACATTGTTGCCGTCATTAACAGGATGTAGTTGAGTTTCAGCATGAGGAATGCTTCAGTGTACAAACTAGTCAATGCTTTTGCATTGTTGTCTATTCTGTTATAAAATTCCTCATAAAATTAGTCAGATTTGATTATAGCATCTTAAAGGGTTTGCCAAGTATTTTTTCTTGTCTGACATAATGTGTTGATTGCCATTTTAAGTACACTCGGGTTAGGGGCCGTCTTAATGGAGGAAAGTCCCCTTGACAACATCCTCACTTCTCTTGTTACTACCATCCTCCGAAGAGCCCATCACAGGCTTCCTGGTCCCTCACAAGAGTTATTAATCACACTTAGCACAAAACCCAGTTCATGAAGAAAGTGACAGTCTTGTTAATATGAAGACATTCGTGTCCTCGAGGGCTGATATGTCATTCTTCCTGGAGGGTGTGCATTTATGTAGCAGTGGATACTATAAATCTGAGGGAGGGAACACTAATGGTTTGATTCTAAATGTCCACAACGGATCAAGGAAGCACGATTTTTAGATAAGGTGTAGGCTTATGAGAGCCCCTGAGTCACATCTCACAGATGATCATCTCTATGGAAGGTCATCTAGGCCTTTGGCATGTTCCAGTGATTTACAGTCCCATCTGGGTATGCAATTGTATTAAATTAATATATAAATATGTATCTTGTGGCTTTGCAATTTCTTTTCCAAGAAATGTTTTAGCACATCTTAACATTTTGTATAATATATTTAATTTTTTTTTTTACATTCACCAGGGTTATTTATCAGGTCTTACAGAGAAATACTACATATATTCCAGTGAAACACTTTATCCAGAAAAAATGATGTGTCCTTTTCCAGAATTGAAAGTGGCAGAACGACCCCTGGAGTTCTCTTTTTGACAAGGTCAGCACCACCATGGCTAAGCAGTTTCTGGATTCCTCCAGCACATGAGCAGGTTTCTCACCTGGAGTCAGGACACGGGCATCTACTCAGGAGCAGCCCTGGATTCCTTTCTGTGTTCACATAACTGAGGTCCAGATCCCATTTTGGTGATTTCCACACTTACTTCTATCCCCTCATTCTTCTGGATAGAAAAGGGAGGAAATTATATTAAAAGTTGAGAGTTTTCATTCTCTTTTTAATCTAATAGCATAACTTCATGGTCAAAAAACTGGAAGTGTAGAATTTCTCATTCCTAAAAGAATTTTTTTTTCTGCTAATAATATTGTGTACTTCAACTTATTTTGTGGCTTATACTTTTTAAACAGCTCTCTGTCCTTTATAGAGTTAACATTTGGTCCTCCTTGTATGGCAGGTACCACTCTAAACACTTTATGTCTACATATTGATCTGTTATAAATTAATCTTCACACAGGTACATTTTTATAGTGTTGCACAGAGGAAGGAACCAAAGCCTGGAAAAGGTGCTTTGCCCAAGGTCCTGAAGGTCAAAGTTTTCTCAGTGGCAGTTACAGCACAGACAGTCTGGCTCTGATGTCCTTACCCACCAAGCCCGTCTGCCTTCATATTCAACTGTCTTCCTTCTGTGCCATCTAACTGAAGAGAACCTCATACATACCCTTAGTCATACCAGGCTCCTTCTCCTTCCTTGGTCCCTAAGAAGTTGTGAAAACAAAAATGACATTACTTTCTCCACCATATTTTCCCAAGATACCTTGAACCAGTCTGTGCCATGTGGAAAACACACACACACACCCCATAAACTGAAATTGGCCAAACATCTTCAACTGAGTATTATCAATTTCCACATTTTCTTCTCTTTTAATCAAATGATGAGTATGCTGTTATCTAACAAGGAAGAAAACTAAAATTCCTCCCTGCTGTTCACACTTTTCAACTATTTATAAAATCTTCTATTTTGGCAAAGAGTTTTAGCAACTGTTTATGCCTTGCTGGAAAGTCAATGTTATTCTCACTCAACAAAAGGAAAGAATAAACTGTTACATGACTGATCGGTGGTCATCTAGGATTTATCAAAGCTAAAAGTACAATTTAGTGATGCTCATTTGCCCTTCAGACCTCATCTCAGAATATTCTTTGGTGTTCACTCCAATTTGCTATTTGGATGTAATTTTAGATATTCCTTTTTGCCATAGATAGATAAATAGATAATAGACAGGTAGATAGATAATAGAAAGTTAGGTAGATACCCAGGGGTTGCTCAGACATTACAAAGCCTTAGTGATTTTGACATGTGCAGGTTTTCACAGAATGCTCCTTCTGAGCGGTGCTAGGTTTGCCCATCTCTGTGAACCACCAGAGGACAAGTATCCTTTACCTCCCAGGCATTTGACCACCCAGATGAATTCTTGGTGGGCTTACTAGGAACACTAGGCAGTGACCCAAGGAGATGGCCCTTTACACAAACAAACCCAAGGCTACTCTGAACTTGCATTTTGTCACTTTTTAAAAAACTCTTTGCAAGACAATCCTTGATGTTCATTTTAATTTAGTAATTCTGGATAGAAAGGCGTGTGTGAGCGTCTGATCCCACTGCTGACCCTATGCATGCACAGGTATGACTCTGCTTCTTGGACAGTGTTGATGACATGAAGGAAGAGAGGGAACAGGTGTGTGTTGGACTTAGTACAGAAAACTCGTCTTCTCAACATGTTCAATGTCCTCATGAAGGAGGTATGCTATCCCTTTACAGATGGGGGAATGAAAACTTAGATCTTGCTTAAGGCCACAAGTATTGAGTGGGAAATTTAGGATTCAAATACAGCCTGGCTGACAACCATTGCTCTTTCTTCTTAGAGAAGTGACTGCTGAGACCTGTGTGTGTGTGTGTGTGTGTGTGTGTGTAAAAACTCACAGGGTTTCCACCAGCAAACATTTATTATTTAGGACCCGTAAAGCCAAACTCATTGTGCTGATCACCCTTTTGGTGGGTACTGGTGTGATTAAGGCCCAATCTTTAACCAGATAGAGTTTACGATGGCTGTCTATGTTTGTGTGTTTTATAGGTGACCAGCACCGTGCTAACCTCTTCATTACATTCTTGTTTAATGCCACAGTCATCCTAACAATAGGTAATGTCCTTATCTTAGAGATGATGGAATTAAAACTTAGAAGATGAAGTTACGATGTCATTTTGCATGTGGAGAAAGCCAAGGTTTGAATTGAGGCTGCCTACCTCCAGAAAAGTAGGTGTGTCTACCTACTTTGCTATTCTAAAGAGAAATTAAAAGGAGTTTCATACTTTTAACAGAGCAGAATAGAACCAATTCTACAAAAAATATGTGATACTTTTCTTCTTTAGGCTTTTTGTCTCTGCTATATAATGCTGTGATAATAATATTAACAAAATATGCAAATATCCAATATTTGCAGGAATTTTTTCAACCTAAGCACTTCACAAATATGTGCCATTTAGCTAGCTATAACTTTAATTCCCTGCGTGAGAGCACAATGAAGCTAACATATGGGGCTAAGTAAAACTTGATGTACTGTAAACCTAGAATCCTAGTGGGTAGTATGAATCTTGCCAACCTGCCAACCTTTATGAGGTTTTTGTTTGAGAACTTCAAATTCAAGAGGACTTTCTGCCTTTTAGACTTAGGGAAGCAGCAGGCTTACTTGTCTGCTAAAATATTTATTTTTAGCTTATATTACCCTCTTATAAAAAAGAATTATTGAGCTGGGAACAGTGGCACACCCTTATAGTCCCAGTTTTTAGGAAAGCTGACTTTGGAGGGTCACTTGAGTTCAAAACCAACCTGAGCAACATAGAGAGACGCATCTCAAATTGTATAGAATAAGTCTGCCTATGAGTACTTGCCTTTTGAGTACTATCTTATCACTGTTGAGTACTATTTTATTGCTCAATAGTTTTCTTCCTATAGAAAAATGACTCAGGTGGCAAACCTCATAAGACATGGGCTCTCTTAGTGCAGGCATGTAGTGGCTTCAGTCAGGTACCCTAGAGATCCCCTGGACCCCAGGACACCATAGCCACCATCTCATTGTACGTCCCTCTACCGTGCTACAGGTAGGAACCGCCACCTCCCCCACTGATAGGTTTTCTCCCCAACTCTTACGTTTGTCTCTCCAGTGCCATCCTAATCCAAGGCCCCACTTTCTCTCATCTGAATTACTGAAACAGCACCCTAGCTGGGCCCTCCACAGTATCACCCGGTCTAGATCCATTTCTAACTCAAGGACTCCAGTGAACTTCTAAAATCACATGGAGTCAAGCTGTTGGTTCCCTCAGGTCTCTTCAGTGTCCTGCTAGTCACTTCCATTTGGATAATGAGATACTTCCTGATATAGTCCCTGATGAGCCCTCTAGAGTCACAGGGGGCCACACTCCTCTTCCTTCTGCTGCCCTCCTGCCAGCCTGTGCTGCTCTCGGGGTAACCATCAAGTGCTAGCTCACACTGTTGCTTCATGCTCCTGCACACCTTCCCACTGCCCATGTAGGGAGGTTCTCACTCTGGACCATGGGAAGTTCCTTCTGAGATAACTCTTCCTACTTTAGAGAAACTGATGTATTAGTATCTTTCTTCCTTGAAAATGTGAAATTGTGTTTCAGGGAGGTCACATGTAGGAATTAACTACAGGGAGCCTGGATGTTAGGGCTGTGTGTGTTTCCCATTAAATACACATATGGGTTCACCAGGTGTGGTGGTGCACACCTGTAATCCCAGCCGCTGGGAGGCTGAGGCAGGAGGATGGCGAGTTGAAAACCAGCCTCAGCAAAGAGCAAGGCACTAAGCAACTCAGTGAGAGCCTGTCTCTAAATAAAATAGAAAATAGGGTTAGGGTGTGGCTCAGTGGTCGAGAGCCCCTGAGTTTAATCCCTGGTGTGTGGGGGGGAAGGGGTATGAGGTTTTTTTGGTTGAGAACTTCAAGTTCAACACACACACACACACACACACACACACACACTCACATGGATTCATGTATAACAAAATTATAAAAGATTCATTAAGTATAAGAAACATGGAAATAATCAAAGATAGACCTTCCTCAACTTACAATGGTTTAGTTTACAAATTTTTTCTTCTTTACAATGGATGCAAAAACAATATGAATTCTAAAAAACCATTCTTTGACTTTAGAACAGTGATCTTTTCTGGGCTAGCAACATGTGGTATCCTGCATGCCCATGATCTAGGTAGTGGCTGCTCCCAGGAAGCCATGAAATCACAAGGAGGAAACAACCCACATGCTCCAGTATGCTGAACAGCTAAGCTAGGGTGCTTGGTAGGCCAGGTATGTGCAGTGCATTTACAGTGTAGGATGTTTTCAACTTATAATGTGAGTTGAGAACATATGTATATCATTACTC
The DNA here is from genome assembly GCF_021218885.2 of Marmota monax. Classification (NCBI taxonomy): domain Eukaryota; kingdom Metazoa; phylum Chordata; class Mammalia; order Rodentia; family Sciuridae; genus Marmota; species Marmota monax. The sequence goes on along the minus strand of NW_026695217.1, from coordinate 3,315,931 downwards.
TCAAAAATATCTGTATTTATTAAGTGCCTACTGAGGGCTAGACACAAGAAGAAAATGCTACAAGTATTGGTGGATGCCTCTTCTGTGCCTGACACTGAACAAGACATAGAGGCGCAGAGCATGCCTTCAAAGTTTGGGACAATTTATGTGGATAGATAAGAGTGATTCAAAGAGCTATGGTAATGTAGGTCAGTTTAGTATAGAGATACTGGATCTGAGATATTTTTTCCATACGGAGTAGTTCCTTAGTTAAGAACTGAGTTGAAAGAAATTTGACTGACTATCTGACTTCCTTTTTTCCCCCTTTCCTCCACCCCACACCAACTTTTCTGAGCAGAAAGTAAGATTTATTTAATTTCCTTCATTTGGCATCATGACAGCATGAAGCCATCAGTATAATCACCATAAGAGGACTTTGTTTTATTTTTTTATCACCCAGCACATTTTTATTGTCAGGATAGTTACTAATCATTCATTTTTTATTTACTCTAGCTGGGGAAGTTTTGCAAAAATCTTGTGACTATTTAGAAAAAAAATGCTTTAAATTATGGGTTCTCTCCTATTCTGTTGGCCAGTGAACACTCCACAGATTTCAACTCTGTGATTCCCTTAGAAGAAGCCCTGAGTAAAAGAAAAGCTCTCCCTTGCCCCTACCAGCTGTGCCCCTGGCCCCAGGACCCCTCACCTGCCCCAGACCATGCTGTATCTCAGAATGGCAGAGCAAGGCTACATTCTTTTCAGGTTTAATTGGAATATCATTCTGAGATCAAAACAAAGCACATGATTGTGTCTATTTCAAACTCAGGGTCTCGAGATAGTTTAAAAGTAAGCATCATTTTTTGGTTAAACTGAACTCAAATATTTTAGCTGTATATTTAAGGGCATATATAATCAAAGAAGAGAATTAGGATAAAAGTAAATATTAAATAGACTCCAGCAAAGCTGTGACCTAGCAATGCTGTCCTTCGGAGCTGCTGAGAATACACCAAGGGCTGTGTTGGGGGTGGCATCAGAGAGTCGGGGATTAGGGGAGTCTCATCAGTGTCCAGATTTAGCTCCCAACAAAGTACCAAATACAGAGACTTCTTCTCCCCTTACCTCAGGTGTGTTTCTCACAGTCCCTCAAAAAAGCCTTTTTGCAAAGCATCTCTTGGTTATGTGAGCATCATGTTGGCCAGCACCATGTAAATTGTAATTCCTGATTCTCACTTCAAGTTCATGTTCACTGGGATATCAGTGTCAATCATCCTAAAGTCAAATCCATTTTATGAGATTCTGAACTTGGTTCTGGTTAATGTGATTCTGATAGGTCCGTGATCGACAACTGAAAGAGGCAGTAGCGCTCCTTGCAGGCAGCAGCTGAAACCTGAAGAGCTCTGTCCATGACTGTGAGAGACATGAAAGCAGATGCCAGTTTATACATACTCTCAGCCGCCTGTTCACAGGCGAATACAATGGAGCAACTTTTGATGCCTAAAGGATAGTCATCTGGAAATGCCATCAGAGTAACAGGTGGTAGTTGTGCCTTCCTCCTGTGATTAGGAGCGCTCTTGTGAGGTGGCCTCCAGAAAATGCTGGTGCCTTCCTGGGAGCGGCAGCTGCTCAGGAGAGAAGTGTGTCTCACACTGGTGTGAGATGAGAGATGTTTAAGCTAAAATTAGCAGGCACAAATTTTGAGTGGTTGTACCTAAGATTTAAGGAAATGACTGGGATTATTAAAGGAAGTGAGGATGTGAGGCACTCTTGGGATAGAAGCCCTTGTAGCCTTTGGCAGATTAGTAGTGTTTAGGAGAAACACCTGTCCTTTGATCATTTTGTTATAAAAGGCAACAGTCACCTTCTCTCCTGAGCAGTATCAAGAGTAAATACTGAGCTGAGTGAACCCATGGGAGCCTTATCTAGTAGTCAGTTTGAGTGGGTATAGATACTTGATGGATATACTACTGTTTGCCTTCTCACATGGCAGGTTATAAAATCCAGTGGACATTTGTATTTCCTGAAGTCATTGCATGTTAAACAGAGAGATAAAATATGAATATTAAATGGCCAATTAACGTGGTTCATAAAATGTGGTCACCATCTTATATCATCAAATCTTGCAAAGCTCACAAGAACAAGATGTTAATTTGCACTTATTATTTCCCAAGTGCTTTGCTTCAATTAAAATTAAATTTCTTTTTCTCTGAAATGTTGGTGTTATCATTCCCATTTTAGAGATGAGAAAGCCCCCCCCGCCCCGCCATTGCAAAGCCCTCTTGCCTGGTGGAATCAAAGGATAAGCAATGATGCCATCCTTGATCTGCTGGACTGGCAGCCCATCTGCTGTCTGCTCCAACATGCTGCCCTTCTGAGGAATGTCTGCCCAGTCCTGCTCCCCTAAGGAAGCACACAGCTGTGGGACCTCTGATACCTGTGAGCTAGCATGCTAACAATGTTCAGATTCTTTACAGCATCTCAGAGGCCAGGCTGAGTCAGAACAGACTGAAAGTTCTGTAGATATTTTTTTTTTTGTTGCTGTCTTTTTGTGGATTTTAGCTCTGGAATTGCACCAGCGCCTATTAATATATAACTGAGACCTAGGCAACTGCAAAGGTCTTTGTGTGAAAGTCGTGGAGGTGAGCTTGGACGACAGCCTATTTTTTTTTGCATGGAAGTTTCTCAAAGCAAACGTCAAAGCTTTGAACACTGGTGAATCAAAACAGAGACAAAAATAAAATTTTAGATACTTCTTGGAACCCAAACGAGAGGTTAATAGCAGAAAATAATCTTCTTCCCATTCCTCAACATCTCAAGATTATTCTTACATTGACCATTAATTTACTTGCAAAGAATTCAACTTCTTCTTTTAGAAATATTTCACTTCTCTTTATTTTATATTTGGGGATATTCTAAAGCAGATATGTTGCATGCCTCCTTCTTATTTCTGTAGGAAAAATGATAATTTTGACACTCAGGAAAAAAGTGCTATAAGGCTCTTTAAACGTTTTGAGTAAGTTATAATTATTTCTGCACTTTATGTGATGTTTCCTGAGCTACAGCCAGAACTAGGGTTGATAACTGGGAGATTGGAGTGCCAGTTAAATTGCTGCTTCTTCTTTCTGGATTCTATCTGGAAGGAAGCAAGAAAAAAAGAAAGACTGTAGTCTTAGCTTTATTTCTTTTGAGTCTTGGCATCTCCCAAGACACAGGTGTTTCTTTGTTTTTGTTTTTTGTTGTTGTTGTTGTTGTTTTGGGGTTTTTTTGTTTTTGTTTTTGTTTTGTTTTGTTTTTTTCTGTAAAGCTGGATTTGAAAACATGACTGGCTGAGAAATCCTGGGCTCCCAACTATGTTCTCAAGAATGTCTCATGGAGAAGCTGGTTGCACACCCTATCTCTGAGCCTGGGGAAAGTTGGCCTTGTCACCACTTCACACACTGGGTCACAGACAGACCAGAAGCAGCATGAGGTCATCCTCCTAGCCTCTGAAAGTGGTCCTCATCCAAACCCCCATGTGTGGAGGAGAGGTAGGTAGGTCCTGGGGACTTCCTGAAGAACCATGATTCTTGTAATAGACAGTGGCATGCTGTCCATATGCCATTGGAGGAGAGAATCCAGTACTCCATGGAATAAAACACGAGAGCCTCAGGGAATCCCACCTCCTGCCATTCAGCTCACTGCAGCCCCTGTCATTTGGATGAAGAATATGGTGGAAAGAGGGATATAAGGTAGGAAGAGGGTCTCCCTGTCTTTCCCACCAATACATGACACAGGACTTCCCTTCTCATGCAGAAATGTTTTACAAGCCAAGTCCAGACCAGGAGGAAGCAGAGCTGCCTGTGCAGCCCAAGGGGACCTGTCAAGCCGACTGTGCACTTTAAGACCTTGCAGTTGGCAAAACTGTTTAAATTACCAGCAGACATTTAATAGTCTTTATTTTATTTTTCGGTGTCTCTGCCTGTCTCACTGTCCTGTTCTTCTTCCTTTCTCAATTTCTCTTAACCCCTAAACAGCAACAAAGTCATTTTTGCTGCCTTAATACAGGAATGATAGCCACCATTATAAAAGAGTGTTCTGGCCAAGAGAAACATTTGCTCAGGCTTGCATATGAAAAAAAAAAAAAAAACCTTTCTCATTTGCTAAGCAACAACAACAAAAAAGCTTCACATTTGCTTAAAGATCTTATTTAACCAATCTAGTTTTTTCTCACATGCCCATTACATTTTTATTAGACAGGCAAAGAAGCTCACGTATTCTAATTTTATTTTATTTTAAAATTAAGCACAACAGTTTCTGTAATGGAGTTTTTAAACATCCAGTCACATCAATAGGTGAGTTAGATACTCTGCTCTCCAAATTCAAAGCATGTAGCATATTTTTTAATTCCATGCAAATGCTGCAGGAAAACCTTTGAATACATTATGCCATTTTCTAATTTTAAACAAACTTGATTTAAGCATGCATGCAGATTGTTTCAATTGCTAGCTGGAATACCATCCCCTCCAGCTTCCAGGGAGTGGAGGAGTCTGGGGACAGGACTTATGAAGCTGTCGCTTTGTATTGATCAGTCTTCACCCTGTCTACTTACCTGCATGTTCTGCTGGCCATGAGGCAATGTGTCTGAAAGTGCCTCTCTTCTTTGTAGAGCCATTTTTACTTTTTAACAGACTTCACGGACCTCCAATAGACGATGTAGTATGTGGGGTTTGGGGAAGCTCAACAATAATTGTTGTTGGCAGGAATGTTGTTACCTGGATGTAATCAAGCCCCCACTAGAAACTTTCAGGTGTACTTTTTATTTTAAACTTTTGGAGTAAGTTTTTGGTACACATCATCTGACTCCTGTAGACCAGAGATGCTTTTGAAAATCAAAAGCAAAGGAAAGAACAGGAAGGTACTTGGGAAAGTGTTTTCAATTAACTAACTTTTGCTCGGGATCCCGCTCTGCAACAGTGGGGCCAAAACGCCATGAGACTGGGTGCTCAGGCTTAGAAAATGCTGCTAATTCCAGATAGAGCTTGGTTAGGGGGAAGCATTACCAGTTCCAAAAAAAAAATAGCACTAGCCTTCAGTATGTAGAGCCATAGAAAGATATACACACCTGCTAATAATATTTCTCAAATGCCCAGGCCTCTTTGTGGAAAAGGAAGATAGTTTGTGAATCCATCTTACAACTGCAAGTGTTTCAAGAAAGGAAAACTGTTACCTTGGTGAGTTAGTGAAGCATCATTATGAGAAATGAAGAAGTATTAATTCTCATGAATAGTCAATGTACTGATTACAATGAGGAACCAGATTTAATATCTGCTAAATCACTCAACTGAGTGAAAATAGCCTCCTACCTGTGTAGACATTTTTCTGCCATCGATGATTTAAGGTGCTAATTGCAAGCACTGTTCATGAGAATAATTACATATTAGTGTACAGGAATTACATAAAACGATATGTTTCTGGCTTTCCATCTGCAATACAGTGTAGGTCCCCAATAAATGCATGGCTTTAGAAACAAAACCATTTATATTCAAATGCCACAAAATGCTTTAGTGATAAATATAAAGTAACAGAAGCACTTTTTTTTTAATAGGAAAAAAGTTTACATTTTAATCATCAGTAATTTAAAACATTGATTATTTCAGTTTTCCCATTGAGGCATAGTACAATGTCTGAATGTCCATGGTCTTTGACCAGAAATCACAGACATAATGAACACACATGGCACAAGGTCACTTTCTTAGATCCTCTGGTATGTGTTACCCCCAGGGGGTCAAGATGGCCGCTATCTCCTGTGGGCTTCTTTCTACCGCACCTGGTAAACAGGAGGTACTGAATGTTTGTTGATGACATGATTGAATCCTTTCCTCTCACACTTGCCCTTGAATCATTCAGTGTTGTATTATCAACCATTAAAAATTTTGTTAAATGCACATTATATATTTGTGGACAAAAAAGCCAGTAAGATATGATTTCTGTCCCCAAAGATTTTATGGTCTAGCCAAAGGAGAAGGCCCGTATCAAGCAGAGGGCCCAGTACATCTAACAGGGGTAAAGCAGAGAACACTAGAACCTGAAGAAAGCACGGCCAGTCCTTCCTAAGGGAGAAATCAAAGTTCCCCACAAGAATTATTTTAACTATTTTTAATAAATCAAAACTTTAAAAAAGCATTTATAATTTTAAAAAAAATTAAAGATCGTAAGTTTCCCCCTACCTCTTCTAGATTCTCTGATTCTCCCCTTAAAAAATGCTTTGTATTTTACCCAAATTCTTCATGATGCATTTTAAACTTGAAGTTCCTTAGTTTCTCCAGGGAAGATAGAAAGCAACTGATTGGTATCCCTTATTTAGCAGTCTGAATTTTTGGCAGGCTAAATTTCTGGATCAAAACCAAAAAGATTAAATATAACAGGAATAAACATAAAGTCCTATATTTAAATTTAAAATGTTATCATACAGATAAAAGACAAGAGAAGCCCTGATTTACATGGAAAATAAAAAGATCTGAGAATTTTAGTTGTCTACAAATTCAAATATAAGCTCCTTGTAGGATGAGACTGTTAAAACCCTGACTCAATCTCTTGATCTCAGCTGGCATTAATGGAAACGGTCTCCACATCACAGTAAATACCATGCACACTAACTGGGCACTGTGTCAGAACACATGCCCCCATAATAGATTTGGTTTGTGTCATGTGGGAATTTAAGGAACAGCCTGAAATCTTATGAAGAAGACTCTCCAATATATGACTAGTCTAGAACAGGCCTCCAAATTGATGGTCATGAGTTTCAACCAACGACTGAGCATCTTTCCCATCTTTTCACCAACTCTTTGTTGGCGATAATTCCTATTCTCTAATGTTGCATTGGTCTTCTTTCCTTCGGAGGAGCCTCTCTCCCCATAATGCACACCTCCATGACTGACTTCCTGGATGAGCATCCACCCAGATGGAGACCTCTGGTTTTCTTTAACACCTCCTTGTCCTTTGCCTCAGCTCTTCCGGGCTTTCTTGGCACCAGAGTCTAGGCTTCTGTATCTCATTGTTTTGCTTATGGTTATCCTGGATTTCTGTGTCCTTTCTTTGGTCTTCAGCTTATGTGAAAGAATTGGATCACACCATCGTAACATGCTAAACAATGACTGAAACTGATGACTTAGGAAGCGTTATTATTTCTTTTCGTTTTAAAGCCAAGAGGATAGTGAAGTTCTCCATGCCGGCAGTCTTTGGGGGGGGGGGGATAAAAAAAAATGAAACAAGATTACTCTGAACTCATATTCTGGACTGGAATTTTCATAACCACTTCAGTGAATGTGTGGGCTGTCAGCTGAGTGTTTGGAGTAATTGAGTCCCTAACAGGCGTGTTAAGGGTCCTTGTGCCTGAGAGTGTAGTAGAGTAATGGTTTGAAGTATTATCAAAGTAGCTTAAATCTGCTACAAATTTTATGTCCTGAGAAATGACAGCATTTTGCCTATTTTTTATAAGGAAATGAGTGCCACTTCCATTTCCTCGGGAGAGAATACAGACAGTGACACGTAGACAGTCACCTTAGCTTAGGCCCAAAATAAAGAGTTTCAAAGATCTTGGTTGACAGGGCTTTGCATTCTTGGTCACCTTAAGCCCCGATCCCTGCTCCAAAGCTTTGAGCCGGCAGAACAAATGGCCCCCTGGTTCCAGAGTGCCAACCTTTTATTTTCTGTGACAAAGTAGCTGGCATTCTATAAGTGGCGCTTATTCACTTGAATTAGGCCTTCTCTCCATGTCTGAATTAAAAATAGATGGAGTTCCTAATACATGACGTCAGTACATTTCCTTGATGTCCTAGACTCTGTTTAAACATGAATTCTACTCTCAGGAAACTTCATTGCAATGAAGGTATTTCTGCTTTCTCCCTCCAAAATATAACTAGTCTAGACACTTTTTAGCCTTCCATTTCTCCAGTCATGAAACAATCTGCCATGATCTTCCTTGAAACCAGAATTTCTTTCCTCGCCTGTAGTTGTCACTTTTCCCTCCTGAGACACCGTCAGGTTTTGTATTGTTGTTGTTTTGCTTTTGTATTGATCTTCAGGCTAATGCCTGAGGTCCTGAATTTCCCTTATAGTTGTCACAATCTGTTTGGGTGTTGAACCAAAGAAATAATTGAATTTACTTGATTTGTTTCTTACTTTTAGACCATTCCTTTAAAAAGAAAAAAAAAAGCTCAAATATCTTATTTCATTTGGCTGAGATCAATTCTATGATCTGTTTAGTAGGTTATTATAATTTAATCTTGAGTCTGCACCACAAGGAAAACTTCATTAACTATATTAAAAACTATTATAACTGCATTAATTTGAACAGCTACCCCAGACCTTTTTTCTTATCCATGTCCAAAATGGAATGGATGGGTTTTGTTTTACTTTCTTTTCTTTATGCCATAAACCCATGTAGTTGTGGACCAACTCATGAGAAGATGGGCAATCCAGCTTGTCACCTGTTTGTAGCCTCCTCCTAGAAAAGGTGGCATTTCCTGATGGGTCTCAGCATTTCTCCAGAAGCACAGCTTACAAAAGTTTGAGTTAGAGGATGAGCTATGGTGAATGTCACAACTAGGAGGAGTCCCATGGCATGGCACTCCGACTCCAGGATAGGGTCAGGTCTCAGTGAGCCACGGGGTTCACCAGAACATCCATGGGTTCCAGGCTTCCCGTGGGTCTGAGGAGGGAGGCAGTCCTTAATGAACCTGACCTACTGTCACAGCTGGTTAGACACTTATTCAAAAGCAATCCTTAGCATCTATCACCCTTACCCAAAATCAATAGCCATTAAGTTGTAAATAAATCTTCAAAATTGTAATTAAGCCTGACGTTCAAATGCACTGATAAGCAAGTTTGTCATTTACTCCTGTATACAGCCACTTCAATTGAGCTCTTGGATGTTTTCCATATTATAAACATCTTTTTTTTCCTGCTTTTAATCTGTGTTAATGGTTATCATCAGGCAAGAAGCACATCAGAGGGTCTTGTAAAAGGTGTAAGTAGATAACTTTTTTTTCCCTTCTAATGTGTAAATTGTTTTGCTAGAATTCATTATTTCTCTATTCTGTGTTATGGAACATTTTAACACTATTAGTTTTCACATTTGGAAATCAAAAGCAAAGTACTTTAAAATGACTCCTTTGATTTACCAGCAGAGGAACAAAACTCCATCTCTGGTCCGATTTGACAAGCACAGCTGTCCTATTTGGGAGTTTGTTGACTTTGGTGAGGGAGCTAAAAGTGGCAGCAAGGAAGCCTTTCCCCAAATGGTAGGAATTTTTATATGTGGTGTATATCTTGAGATGTGTTGGCAAGACATACATTTTGCAAGATGTTTGTGTTTACAAGAAGCACTGTTTGTATCCATACGAGAATATCCTTATTGTGAATATAATGTGCTATTATTGTACCCATATGCAGGTCCCAGTCTGAAATCTGTGAATTTACTGTTGTGGAATCAGTGTGTCATCAGTGGAAAAGGTTCATTTAAGTTCAAAGACTGCTATGAGACTTGTCTGTGCTTCTTCAAATGGTTGAGATATTTTATGCCAATTTCAGATGCATTGAGGGCCATTTCACAGTTTCATCAAATTTTCACTATTTTGTTATTGACGGCTAGAATTCCAGTGGTGTGCAGAAAACTGGTGGAACACATGGTTAAAAGAAAGTCTCTTAAATAAGGAGGTAATATTATTATTATTATCATCATCATCATCATCGTTATCATCATCATAATTTGGTACCAGGGATTGAACCCAGGGGCACTTTACCACTGAGCCACATCCCCAGCCCTTTTTGATATTCTATTTAGAGACAGGGTCTTGCTGAGTTGCTTAGGGCCTTGCTATGTTATTGAGGCTGGCTTTTAACTTAGAATCTTCCTGCCTCAGCCTCCTAAGCCCCTGTGATTATAAGGTATGCACCACTGTGCCCAGCCAGGAAATAATATTATTTTGCATTACTGGGGGAAAAAACAGGTCTTTAAAATATTTTCCACTGCTTATTGATACATTCAACTAGATCCCTACTTTTTAAATAACTTACCTGTGCTTTCTTTTTATAAAGCACAAATTCATTATCATTATTTAAGTTTTTGGAAGCCATATATTTCCAAGATGTTTGCTTATTTTCTTTCTTACAATGGAGCATGTTCTAACTTCTCTTTCAATTACCTAATTCTCCAGGCCTATAAATAATCTCGGGGCTATATTCAGCATTTATTCTTTTGGCTGGAAGAAATTAGAATTTTCTTCAAACAAATAAGTCCTACTTACTTCAACTATTCACTCTAAAATTGTAAAATTACCTCAAGTGTTTTGAAAATTGGATTGTGTACCAGGGGTAACACATTCTGATTTAAACATCAATGCCAAAATTTAGTTCTATTCTAGCTTTTTTTCTTTTTTCTTCCCTTAATTTTACCAATAGTTTCTAAATAATACAGAGTTATATCAGCCTTTTTAACCTACCTGCTGTGAAGACAGAACTTATGTATATGATGTCTTTATACTAAGAATCAGTATTTGTTCATGCTTCTTATTTTTATTAAAGAGAAAATACACCTTAAAGTGTACTTCATCTGGATACATCTATAAAATTTAAAGTTTAAACAGTCTGATTCAAATGTTTCTTTCCTTCCTCCATGTTCACTAGGACATGTGATGTCTCATAGAAATAAATCAATGTAGAGATGACCCCTCCAAGCCTGTGATCCTATTCATTCTTTAAATCTAGTAACTTTCCATTTGTGACTCTTAACATGAAAAGCATTTGCAGCTCCTGGGATGTTTCAGCTGTTGACACTTTAGAAACCTCCAGCTCTGTGTAGGTGTTTTGAAGTAAATTTGAAACATGGAGGTGGAAGAAAAGCCATATGTCCCTAAAAGTCTTATTTAATTTTTTAAAGCAAGAGTCACAAGTACAAAAGGAGAGACAATAAGCGGTCCGTACAGTGACAGTCACTAAGAACCAAGCAGAGCCTCTTTTTAAAAAGTTCCTAGCAAAGACAGCAGACTATTGCTCTATTAGTTGAAAAATACAGCCCATTTTTAAAATAGCTATTTCATTACATTGCTTCTTTGGGATGAGGCAAAATGTGTTAACAAATATGAATGCATCACCTGATACATTTACCTTTTATTTAAGAAGTTAACTGATTGGTTTTCAGTGAGCATGTGGGCTTGCATTCCAACCAGGATGCTTCAAGAAGGTGCTCGCTTGCAGGAGCACGTGCCACAGTGTTCCAGGGCATGAGGCCATCCTAAGGAAGCAGATGTAGCCTCTGGGACTCTGATCAGTTTTAAATATTAATATTTAATGGGTAGGGGACCATAAAATTGATTTTTCTTGGAATATCTGCACATACATAGAAATACCATATGTGCTTGTAAGTACAGCTTGAGGGACCAGCATTTCTTAAGAACGTTCAGGGCACAGAAAGCCAAAGAAGCTTCTTTGCCTCTCTGTGTTTCTGTGGAAGGGGTAGGGTGGAAATTGGAGAACAAGAATCTTTTCACAAAGAAGATAAGTTTTGTGATTTTTCCAAACAGCTCATAATTAAATTAAAAGAATCAGAACAAAAAGTAAGATAAACACAACCAAGTAAATGAAACAGACAAAAAAGATTTTATAGGTGAAAACTCTGAAGTTCACTTCTACTTACGTGTTGGGAATATTCCTTCTTTTATATCTTCCCACCATTTTATCATTAGCATCATCAAAATATGTTTTCCACCGAGGTAGGCACTGGAAATAGGAGAAGGCACAGGACATGTTCTCTGCCCTCTGCTGATTTTATTTTTTGTTATAGAAAAAGCTTTGTGCCTTATTTGTGTTTTTAATGGTTCTATCAAAAGGCACTCTGTTCCTGAATGCTAGCATGATATTTAAAGCCAACCACCAGTAGCCAACCCGGAGCAGATGCAGAAAGACCTGGTCCAAGGCCTGAAGCAAACCCACAGGAAAAATCGTGTTCTCTGAAGTTTCTCATCCAGTAGACTCCGCAGACAAAATAACTGCAGTTGGCTTTCTCATCAAGAGTTGTTTCCAATTATATCTTTTGATTTTTATCTTTCTTCTTTCATTACAATCAGGCTGTATGATTACGATATTAACTGTGTTTATTCTCCCAACTTGCCCTTTACCACCATTCAAGCATGTGATGCTAAATACTAAAATATTTAAAATACTAATTTTTTAAGTTTTAAAATATTAAGATGCTTTATTATTTTGTTTTGTTTTGTTTTCTTACCTCTATTTTTGTTGTTGTTGTTCTTCTTCTATGTATATTTTTTTCAACCACCAGTATTTCCCAACTTTGGTAAAAACCCAAATTTGTGGATGGAATTTTGCTACTGTAGGTCTTTGAGCCCAATAAGAAGAGGGAAAAAAAAGTATTTGTAAGAGCCTTTCTTCCACCAAAAATCTTGGTGTCTTGGAAAACTAGGGTCCTGTGTGTAATTCAGTGGTTATGGCTGGGGAGAAAGCTGCACATCAAAGGAAGTTCTAGTGAGGGTCCCTCAACCTATTCTTAGATGTAAAATTAAAATAAGCAGACCCAGCACACACATAACCCAGCGGAGCCAGGTGCCCGGGTGCATGCCTGTGTGAACAGCTGACCAGTGACTGCTGCAGTGGGTGGGGAGCCCTCCAGGTTTGGCTCTGTGTGAGGCCTCAGGAGCTGGAAAGGCCTCACTTGTCCTTGAAATCATTGTTACTGTTACTACATTCTTATCATGTTCAGATCTCCTGGCCAGCCCAGCAGAGGGGCTTCAAGTTGGGCCTGGGTTGATTCAGAGAAAACAGGAAGTTTGTTTTCCCTTGGCTCCTTTGATATTAAATGTGCCCTGAGATGAATTCATATCCATTAAGGTTTATGTTCTATAAAATTGGTGTCATAAAAAGGCCGCTGGACCAGGGCTCAGCACACTCTGATTCTAAGGCTGAGCTTGTGAGTTTGTCTTGATATAACACAGACCATAAATGCCTTTGTCATTGTGTTTTCATTGAAGTGATGGTAATCTGAGTTTGCTTTATCTTAGCCCGAAAATTCAAAGGTTGAATTGCTTGATTAAAGGTTCCCCGTGAAGAGTAAGACCCAAATGTGTTCCCAGCTGCAGTTCCAGACAACTAAGAGCTGGGCCCTGACTTGTTTGTTTGGGGAAGTGGCAACAAAGGTTTTGAGTTTTTAAACTTTATTTTTGTATGTCCAAACAGCTCTGAAATAACTTTCCTTAAGCTGGGGTATAGCTCAGTGGTGGAGTGCTTATCTAGAACATGTGAGGACCTGGGTCCATGCCCAGTTCTTCAAAAAAAAAAAAAAACCACTTTTCTATTCTCCCTTGCACACTAAAATGCTCCCTGTCTTCATCCACCTCTTCTCCCTCAAGATATCTCTCCCCCTCTCTCCCCTCCCTCCCTCCGGCCCTTTTCCAAACTGGCAGTGTTTTCTGCAGATTTGAGAAGGTGCACTGTGAGGTCAGTATGACAAGGCTGGATCCGTGTCCTTTCCCAGCCCCACATTGCAAGAGGCTTACTCCCAGACACCTGCAAATCTGCATGCCCTCACTCAGGTTGGGCCCCTCTCTCAGGTGCTCCCTGCTGCTCCCTCCTTCTGTGACACCGCCCAGTTCTCAATTCTCCCTGGTGTTAGAAACCTGTCCCTTGGCTGTGGGGGCCACTGCTTGTTTTGAAGTTAATAGTGGCCCTCTCATCACCATGTCCATGGGACGCTTCTCTTAGTTGAATTGTCTTCTGCAGGGACCTCTCTCCTGTAGTTTCTGCTCCTTCTCATCCACTGTCAGTGTCTTTCACAGACTCCTAGGGGCTTTTCTTCCTTGCTCGGATCCATAAATATTAATATTAATATTCCACGGGGTTACCTATTAACTCTGCACTGTTCTTTTCTGATATCTAAGAGATTCCCATTTTTCCCATGACTTTGACTTCTGTCCTTCTGCTAATGACACCCCAAAGTCCATCTATAATGCACAGCTTTCATGAAGGGACTACAAGACTCCCACCAGAGAACTTAAGAGTGCACGCCCTCTCGCTGCAGCCCACTGAGACACAAGGTGCACACCTGAGAACTCACCTTTCCCCCACTGTAAACTGTGTTTCCTTTTCTGATAAAAAGCCAGGCCCCTCCCACCGTGCTAGAAGTCTCAAAGTCACCTGTAAATATTCCTCTCTGTCCTCCTTCACACCCAGCTCATAGCTGAACCATGTGTAAACTCTCCTAGCGCCTGGCCCTCCCTTGCAGTGCAGCCTCCCCCTCTGTTCCCTGTGTTCAAGTCCCATCATTCCATCCCATCCTGTGCCTTTGCTGCCCTTCACCCTGGGGAGGGTGCCGTGCGGGCTCTTTCCTCCTGAGTGAGATCTGGGAGGCCCTGGGGAAGCAGAAGCAGGACAGAGTGGAGTCTCCATCTTTATCCACCTTGGTTGGCCAGGATATTCTTCCCATTCCCACTTCCTTCCCTCCCTGCCCCTTCCTGCTGCCACCCTGTTGCTGCTCCTCCCTGGCTGCCTCACCCCACCTGTGGTTCTTCAGCTCTGGGAACCCCTCTGTAGATGGCCCCTCCTTAGCATCCCTGGTTAAGCTGTGTGTGTGCAGCCTGTTCCTGCAGGACTTGCAGCCAGGAGCTGGCCTCCCAGCTGGCCGCCCTCTAGCTCTGCACTCCCTGTCCCTCCTGAATGGTCTCCTGCAGATTGAACTTTTTAATGTAAATCTGATGCCACCCACCTACTGAAGACTGCTCTCTGAGAAGGAGGGAGTTTGTGGCGTCCATTTGCCTTCTCATCTACTGCCTTCCCAGGCTCCTCTTCCCTGTCCACCTGCCTCCCCTTCCAGGTGGAACTGGTTAAGGCTAAGTGAAACAAATGCCAATCAGAGGGGAGAAGGCACCAGCTCTGCCACACCCACGTGACCCTCTTGTGCCCCTCTCCTGTGCAGAACAGCCTGCGCCACTATCAGGATTTGTTCAAACTATGTCGCATAGGACAATATCCTAGAAAAAGGAATGGAAATAAGAAAGGCAAATTTGTTGTTCCCCGCGATGGGTGATTTGCTCCTTAAAAGATGTTAGATTGGAAATCTCGCATGTTATATTTTTCAGTGGATATAAAAGGTGAAAGGATGGGTTGCCCATGAAAGCTTAAGAAAGAAGTGTTTTCTCACATGTGCACCAAGCTTTGAATATCAAAGAGAAACTTTCTCCCTTCCTCCCTCCTCTCCCTTCCCCTTCCTCTTTCTCCTTTCATGTGACCTTTCATTCATTCCTTATTTCTCTGTCCTCTATATTTCATTCAACATCCATCTCTGAGCATAGCTCCCGTCATAGTGAGTTTTCCCAGTTTTGCACACTGAAGTCTACTTGATTTCTGTGGAGTGGGGAATCATTTCAAAGCCCATGGCCAGGAAGCAGGGGTCGACTTTCTGTCTGAGATTCACCGGGAAGGATGAATGGGAAGGAGGATATCCATTGGAAGATGGATCCTCCTCTCAAGCATGCTTGTCACCCTGAGGGAGGGCTGTCGTGCTGGAGCGTCCCCTCATCCTCCTCTCTCTGGTCTTGCGTCTCCCCAATCCATCACTGAGGTCTGTGCTGTTTGGTGATGGACGGAAGGTTTTAGAGAGGCTGGGACGTGAGTGATGGGGATGTGAGTAACGGCCGTAATGTTAGGATGTTTCCTGATCCATAAAATGAGCAAATAATTTTTTTGACCTAAACGATCCTCTGTGATGGAAGTGGTTTTTAAACTTTGTTTTCTTAAAGGAAATGTCAATATGCATGAAAATCTGGCTGAGCTTACTGAGTAATAAAGTGGAGAAGAAACAGGAATGAGGTTGGAGCCAGATAAAGGGAACGCATTGTAGAGAAAAGTCTACACTCATCACAGTTATAGAGTCTGCAGACTGCTTAGCAAAATAAAGATAGGCTCTTGCATACCAGCTTTGTGACACTAGACAAATTATTTAAACTCTCTGAACCTTAGCCTTATTGTTTTTTAAATGGGTGAAGTACCCTACCATCCAAGCTTGCTGTGATAACTCATTAAGAGCCTGTAGAATATCTCATAAAGTGCTAAGCATGCTGCTCAGTGACTGGACGGAAGGAGGCTCCTTCTCTGCCCCGAGGTTGTTATCTAGACCTGTTATGCTCTCTGTTCTTTTCTGTTTTTATACTTTGATGAAATTCTGTCACTATCCTGGTGGTACAACTGTGTCCCACCATGCTTGTCTGGATTTAAACCTTCCCACGCTTCCCCAGCCCTTCTCCATGAGGCTCTTACTTTCTGCCTGCCCCATAATGTCAGTAAATGGCTCCTGTTTTTGTGAAGCCAAGAGAAGAGGCAGTTCTTCAGTTATCTTAAGGTTGAATTACTTTTGATTGGCCTGTTTGTTTTGTTATATCTTTAGTAAGGGGAGCCATTCTGGCTTGAAGGTTCTCATTTTATACATAGATTCATTCTAGTAACAAACCTGGACAATTTCAGATATCGTTAGAGACAGATTATCCTTTCAAGATCATGAATGTGGGTATGAAAAGCAAGTTGTAACCAAGTGTACAGATGTTGGATTCACATGGGATATTCCTCAGTAATACACACATAGGAGGCAGAAAATACATGCAGAGCCACCCTGAAAAGTCCATCCTGAACTCAGCAAAATAAATGAAATGAAAGTGTCAATAAATAGTAACATTTCAAACCGTGGACAGGTAGTCAGAGCCTAATACATGAATTCAGTTCAATGTGTGAGCTATTATTTATGAAGCCTCTTGGAAGCAGCTTTCAGGTAGGATGAGAAGCACTGTGTTAAACATCCATGGGAAAATTCGTGTTTGAGAACTATTCACAGTAATAGCATAAAGAACCTTTGTCTGACCCTGGACTGTAAGAAATGTCACACAGGTTTTTCTTTTTCAAATTTACATTTATAGTGTAATTAAAATTTCTGAAAAATTCAATCATGTTAAAAACATAAAATTTACCATCTTAACCTTTTCTAAGTGTACAGTTCAGCATTAACTACATTCACATTACCGTACAGTTTGTCTCAGAACTTTTTCATCTTGCAAAACTAACAATCTGTGCCCATTAAACTCATTCCCGGCCTCCCCCCAGCCTGTGGCAACTCCCCTTCTACCTTCTGTTTTTGAGCATCTGATTCATCCACTCAAACAGTGGGATCCTACATTATTTTTCCTGCTGTGGCTGGCTTAGTTTCCCTTAACGTAGCATCCTTGGGGTGCGTTCATGCTGTGCTATGTGTCGGTCCTTTATCACAATAGGAAACATTTTTTTTTTCAAGTAGGATGCTTCTTATTTTTTATCTCAAGTTTTTTGCAAGAAATCCTTACATCTAAAAACCAGAATACAGATATTCAGCGTTTTGGAATATACAGATTTTAAAGCAAGAAGGGATAATAAAGCAATTATCTCAGGGATATCTTGAGTTTTTCTGAGCAGGTGCTGTCGCTAATACCACCAGTGATAGGCAAGGTCACGTGTCCTCTTGGGCTTTCTGTTACCTTGGCAACACGGACAAAGGCTCGTGATTGGCTTGGTCAGCCCCTGGTTTTCTCATCTGGGGATGCTGTGCAGTCTTTCTTAGTCCTTGGAAGAAGGTTTGCTCTGGAACCAAGGAAGTACACACAGTCAAGGCCAGCAATCTGAGTTTTACTTTTATAACAAAGGGCTTCTAGGTTGTTACTTTTGCTGTTTTGTTTTGCATTATTTTCACATCCAGATTTAGAAACTGATATTCTGCTTTATCAAAATATATATATATACCAAATACCCCAAGAGAACTAGCCTTATAGTGTTGAGGGGTTCACAGGTGACTTCAAAGGGATTGGTAAACTGAGTCGTGTGTGTGCTTTTGAAAATTTTTTTACACACACATACACACATTATGGTTCATAGACATGATGCTCTTCACAATAAAAATAATAATTCACATTAAGTTCTGTGTGGGGTGAAGATTAGATCTATAAATAATTTTTTGTAGTTTTATCATTTGCCACTGGAAGTAGTAAGTTATACTCCAAATTCCATTTCAATTTCTTTGGTGGTCTCTTAAAGTTTCAGCCATACAGTAAAAGATGAATGTGTACAAAAACTACAAAATACCCACTGATACGTTAGTAACAAGAAAAAGGATTCATAAGGAATAAATCTAAAAATCAAAATATATTTTAAAAAAAAATCTTTCTTTGTATAAATTCTTTTCCTTCATTGTCAATTTTGAGAGGTGATTGATGAAACATATTCACTTCTGGGTTTTTGTGTTCTGTGAGTGAAAAAGGGTAATTATTTATATTGTAAGAAATCTTATTTATTAAGTTGAAATTTAATTAAACTTTAAATGGTTTAGAAAACAGCTCATCTGGTAAAATTGAAGTCATGTTTTTTTTGTTGTTGTTGTTTTGTTTTGTTTTTGTGTTGTTTTCTTCACTGACAAGAGCAATCTTAAAGAAATACTGTTTTCTAAATACCACTTTAGCGAATTGCCCTTATATGTATCCACTCCACTCATCTGGTTTCATCTCCCCCATCTTATCCCTCCTGAGCTAGATTAACTATTGAACAGTTTCTCCTCTCTTGGCTTAGGACTGAAATTGCTGAGAAATAGAAGGATCTCTCTAGTCTCTGGCAACATGTCTAACAGTGTCTCACTTCTCTGAGGCTTATGGCCAGAGCCACATGAATCTCTGCCAGCCCTCTGTGCCCTGCATCACGGGGCAGTAGCCCTGCAACGAAGTGACAGACCATGAATCTCTGGAACCTGGCATTATTTTCTGAGGCTTAGGAATAATCCTAGAAAAATAGTATCAACCTAGAGGTCACCTGCTCTATGACATTCCCAGGACTCCCAGATACACTCACCATTCCCCTGACAGGGGTTACAGATGCTGCAGAGAGTTCTCTTCTGAAGCATGGGACAAGTGAGGAAAGAGGAATGGCAGCTGACATTTTAAAATTTCTATACGTCTTGGAGAGTGTTGCAGTATTTCTTGACTGTTTAATTTTAGAGTAAGTTTCCTCCTCTGTACTTAATTATTTAGTGATTATTTGGGTTCATTTCCTTGAGATACTCTTTGTCTCCAATCAACATGCCCCATTTAATGATTATGACTTTATTAGAAAAAAAATTGAATCATTATTTTTATGAAGTTAGGATGAATTTTATAATTTCATGAAGTCATTGAAAGGTTGAATTACACTGGGTCTTTTGGGGGTGTTTTTTGTTTTTTGTTTGTTTGGTGTTTTGCCAGAAAGAGCCAGCTAACATTTTAAATATCTATATGTGCTGCATGGTCCAGAGAGGATGAGTGAATTATTGTCAAGTTCAAAGTTCTTTTGGCAAGAAGACTTTTGCATATCTTAAGATTCAGATAGATTGGAAATCCAATCAAGCACTCAGCCTGTGGGAGCTTTAGATGTCTTTGCATGGAAGGAAACAATAGATCATGCCCTAGCCGAATATAAGGTTATGGGCTACAAGTTTTCTTCCATATCCATGGACTGGACGCATTCTTATAATGCTGTGTGGGGTTTAGTGTTCATCCTCCGGTCACTGACCAAAATCCCATGAAAGCCCTGACCAAAGGAACAGGTCCAAGGGACTGCCAATTAGACTGAAAAGGCAGTTAACTCCCCAAGAAAGCAAACCTCTCTTAGCCCTGAGAAAATGTAGAATTAACTACAAACATATTCAAAGAATCAAATCTGAAATACTTATATTTTTGTTTTAAGGAGAATCTATACATATTTGGTAGTTTGTAGATACAATTTGAAGAGAATTTTGTCCTATTAGAGTTGGTCTGATAACTCCAATTTTAAATGTATCGAGTATTGATCGGTTTGTTTATTAAAAGTTGGAATTTTGATCAAACATTTCAGTAAGTTTATGTTCATTAGAATAGTCACAATAACTTAAGGCGATAGCATCTACAAGGTTAATTGGTTAGGTGTATGAGAACTACTGAGTGGCTAGGAAAGTCATTCTATTCAGGCACTGACAACACTTACAAAGTTTAATCTGAATTTTAAAAAAAGAAAAAATTAGGGGAATCTCAATAATAAGAGTGTAAAGGTATCCTAATTCCTAAAACCTTGAGATCTTTTACTCAAAGTTGATTGCTAAAAATAGCAGATTCATAAGATACATTGGCAAAGTATAGTCTAAATTAAATGTATGTGTGCTTTGCAACTTAGAGAGCTGGAAATTAACTTTCGAGTCCAAAGTGAACTTTTAATGGTCTCCTGGTCCCCCAAAGGCCCATAAGTCCATCAAAAAAGCATCCCACTACATGCACCAGGTGGCTCCCTAGACCTGTGCCCGGCTACAACAGCCAGCTCCCTGCAAGGAGCTGCTCAGCTTCTCCTTCTGGGTCACGGGGCTTTGCTTCTCTCTTGCTGCTAGGCTTTTACTTAGGTGAAAATGTTTGGTTTTTCTAGGCTAAAACAACAAAAAGTGTTTCCATTTAGAAGAGTACCCGTACAAGTTCATCCTGGGCAAACCAAGCAGGCCAACCCCCTTGCCTTCTTGGCACATTGCTTAATCACTCTGGGCCTCAATCTCATCTGTATGAGGAGGCTTCACAGTAAGAGCATGCGTGAGAGTGTGGTGAGAAATGATACTGAAGGTGCTAAGAGTAATGCCTCGTTCTTGGTAACTAAGCCAAAGTGTTTTGTTGTTCTTTAATGTTATAAAAAGGTATTGTCAAATTCCTTAGAATTCTTTCTCAGTTTGGAGGGTGCCTATAGTCCTTGCTTTTCTGTCCTTAGACAATTAAAAATACATACAAGGCTGAAATTATTGAATAAATAATTGAGTCATTTTCTTCAATAATGTGGAATATTGGCAAATAAAAAAAAAATTGTGTCCCAGTACGACCTTTTCTTTCTTGTAGGAAATTGATATATCTTTTTACATTTAAATTGTTTATCTTTCTGGAATGTTATCAGTATGGAACCAAAACAAAGAAGTCCTAATTTAAATCAACTCATCCATGACATGTATTCATGTATTGCAAATTAATTTGGGGATTTATTACTTCACCTGAAAAATACCCCAAGCCTAGCATGTCCTAGATTTATTTGAAGTGTTTCTGCAACACAATTCAGCTGTGAAACTTGAACACTATGGTAATCGTAGCCTGTTTTTATTTTTATTTTTTTTATTATTGCTTTTCTTTGTGCTATTTGAGGAAGTGCACGGCAGGAAGAGGAGGACCGCTGGTCCAACCTTTTCTTTTGAGAAAACCAAGGAAATGCCACTGAAAGGGAACTGAGGAGATAATATGATATTTAAGAAGCACTTGCTTTGTAGCAGATATTCATTATTCCTCATGATGATTCTGGGGGGAGACATCACTATTTTCATTTTTATAGAGGAAGTAACTAATGCTAAGAGAAATGAATTATCTTTTCTCAGATTGTCAAGCCAGCAGGTCCATGCTGGAATTCTGTTTCTGGAACAGCTGAAACACTTTTGCAGAAAAAGACAGCCAGGAAACCTATAAGGGATCGTGACTTCGGCTGCCCCATGGAATCAGAGTGCATAGGCAGAGGGACAAGAGCAAGGGACTCCAGCAGTGGGTGTGGCTGGAGCAAGGGTGGGTGCAGAAGAAAAGATAAGAGGGATTTTGTCTTGTTTCTTTTCAAGAGAATAGTCCTGCCTCATCTGAGGTTTGCTTTTGGTGGTTTCAGTTAACACAGCTCAACCACAGTCCAAAAATCTTAAATGGAAAATTCCAGAAATGCACAGTTCACAAGTTTTAAGTTGCACACTGTGCTCATGCCATCTACCCCATCCTGCCTGAGACAGGAGCCACCCCTCTGTGCATTATCCATGCCTCATGTGCTTCTACCAATAGGTGTGGCAGCCCCTTGGCTGACTGCCTGGTAGTCTTGGTGCTGGATACCCCATGTTGCTTGTGTTCAGGTGACCCTGTCGTGGCAGTTCTATGCTCAGTCATGATGCTCACCTTGTCTCAGCACAAGGCACTGTATCATCCTCTCGTCATCACAGGAAGGCTGAGTCCCATACAAGACATTTTGAGAGAGAAACCACATTCTACAGGGCATTATTACAATTGCTATATTTTAGTAGTATTGTTAGTACCTTTCTGTACCTCATTTATAAATTACATTTTATTACAGTGTTATACATGTAGGATAAAAACATGGTATATATAAGGTTCGGTACCCTCCATGGCTTCAAGGGGGTCATGAGCATATCCCCTGGGCAAAAGCGGACTTCTGTGTAACACTTGCCTTTTAATCTTAATATTAAAACATTTTGCATTATATTCCATGTTCTACTTTCTGTTCCATAACTGTGACATAAGTATGCATTATTTTGTTTGGGTTTAGAATTAAGAAAAATGTTTATAAGGCAACTACACATTTCTTCCTAGGAGCTTAGTATTTTAAAAGGAAGGTGTCTTTACACGGGAAGAAATGCCCAAGCATTTATTAATAAGGAAAGCTGTGTTCACACTTTATGAGCTTCTAAGTACCCTTATTTTGGAAAGTTCTGCCCTGTAACATAATAAATATAATAAATTATACTCACAGCCAACATTAAATATTTATTATTGTTAAAGTAAAATTTTAAAGCTTAGGTCTAATTTTATTCTTAATCATTTTGCCATAAATGAATCAGATTCCTCTCTCATTGGCTGAGACTTCTTAACAGGCACCCTGGGAGCTGTGGGACTCAATGCT
Source organism: Marmota monax (assembly GCF_021218885.2). NCBI lineage: Eukaryota > Metazoa > Chordata > Mammalia > Rodentia > Sciuridae > Marmota > Marmota monax. The sequence continues at coordinate 3,293,206 of NW_026695217.1, read as the reverse complement.
GTGCCACCTGAGTCTTATATGCCTGCCACACGGGGTCCCCTTTTTGTTCTCAAAGGTATTTTGCTTTTGAAAATGTTCCCCATATGTTTGCTGTCTAAATAGACTTTTGTGAGTTTTAATAAATGAGAGCTTCTGAAAAGAGTTGTTCTGACAAAATCTGGTGTGCAAGTGTCTTTCCACCTAGATATTTCCATCTATTTGTACTTTTCTGTATGTCCTAAAATAAGTGACACGTGAATGCTTTTACATGCAAGGAAGTGCTATTGTCACACTTGCCAAAACCACCAAACAACATACACCAGAGTTCTGTGTTGCAGAACATTTTATATCTTCAGCTGCACCTTGCAAGACGGGAGGGTGACAATGGTACCACGGGCCCGCAGCACACACAGGGACCCTAGAAGGTCAGCGCTTGTGAGCGCCATTGCTTAATTCCAGGGAAACTGACAGTTTTCAGCAGGACAAAGGTTTTAAAAATAAAACCATTAGACATAATGTTGGCTCCAAGAAGAATGTTAACTTCACAGAGAAAGCATATTATTTATAGCTATTCAATTTGAAATCCCTTTTCTTACAAAACTCCCCTTTTTTTTATCTTTTGTTTGCTTAAATTGCAGGATTCTGAAAAGTAATATCCATTGAAACATGCAGTTGATTTATTGCTTTTCTGATTTATTGGGGTATAATTAATAGACCATAAACTATATATTAAATCATAGAATTTAAAGTTTTGACATATGTGCACATGTGAAGTCATCAACAAAAGCAAGATAATGGGCATTTCCTCGTTCTGTAAAGTATGGCAATGTTTTCATAATCCATTGACCTCTCACCGTTGTCCCCAGTACCGGGCAGCCTCTGGTATGCTGTCAGAATAGGAGGGTTTCCATTTACTAAAGCTTTATATGAATGGAATTGCATTGTGTGTTCAGGTGACCCTGATGTGGCAGTGCTTTGCTCAGTCATGATGCTCACCTCATCTCAGCAGAAGACACTGTATCATTGCTTAATTAATTAATATCACTGCTTAATTGTATAGGGGGCAATCCATATTCTTCTTTCATTTAGCATAATTATTTTGAGCCTTGTTCATATTTGTTGAGTAGCCTTAGTTATTGATTTTAATGCTCGGGACTATTTCATTTGCTTCATATACCACTCTGTTTCTGTATTGCCATGATAGACCTTTGGCTTGTTCCCAGTGCTGGACCACTGACGTCAAGTCACTGTGAACATCCATGCCTGTGGCTTTATGTGGAAAAGTGCTGTCATTTCTCTTAAGTAAATACCAAGGGGTGGAGTGTCTGGGTCAGATGGAAGGTGTGTGTTTAACTTTTTAGTAAATTGCCCGACTGTTTCCCCAGCGTGGTTATAGCAGGTTGTAGTGCAGGCAGCAAAGAAGGGTTCCAGTTGCTAAGCATCATGGTTAACACTGCTGTGGCCAGCAGTTTCCACCCTTGTCATCTAGTGGATGTATGACAGGTAGCGGTCCTTGCTCTGATTTGCACGTCTCTAATGACTCACGATCCAAGTATCTTTTCACATGCTTCCCAAGGACTGCCTCTATTCTTCAGTGGAAAGTCAGCTGAAATCTTTTGTCTACATTTGCTATTGGGTTGTGTGTCTTATTTAGCACAAGAGTTCTTCACACATAGAAGTAGGTTTTATGTATGTATGAAAAGTAATATAAACTAAAACTTTCATATAATCTAGTATGGGTTGAATCATCTTTTTATCCATAAATTCATCAAACTAAATTTTTCTGTGTCTTACAATTGATCTTGGAATGATCTAAAATATGAATCAATTCTAATATTGCTACTTGGGCTGTGGGAACTCTGATGCCATCATTTATACTTCTTATTTTTAATACATGTGTCTTGTATGTATTTGATTTTAATTTCTTTCCAATGACATATCACAGCCCCATTTCTTATGTCGTGGTTATTGAGTTCTCTAATTCTGCTCTTCATCTGGTCCTACCTTTATAGAATATTGCAGCTTAATGTAGATACAACAATTGCTAAAAGTAAATAGGACTTTTATTTACCAGGCACTGTTCAAAGCCCTTTACACAGATGAAGCAATCTGGTTCTCGAGACAGCTTGTGTGTATTGTGATCCTATTTAAAAATAAAAGGAGCCAATCCAGGGAACGGAGACACTTGCCCACCATCATGCAAAAGTGGTAGAGTCAGGGTTCACTTCAGGACTGTCTGGCCCCAATACCCACCTCTGTTCCTCTGTAAAAGGCCCACACATTTTCTTTATAGAAAAAAAAATGCTCTAAACACTCATCTCTTCAGCAGCAAATTGCAAAGCATGCCTTATTTTTATCTATCTATGAACCTGTACACATATAAAGAAATGAATTTGAGTCCTAACTTTATTTTCCTTTCTTAGCCATGGAGTTCTTCTTTATTGTACTCAGGAAATGTGATATACTCTGTAATGCCAAATTTTAAAAAATGATTTTCTAGTATAATTTTATACAAACAATTAATCCATTGTTTATACGAAACAGTAACTATACCCAAGGTTTGCAAAGGACAAGTTCTTTGCATTTAAGATAAAATTTAATCTGGGTCATTTCTCTCCAAAGAATGGAATTATTGAATGATATTAGCTGAACTGTGGACAGTGTTCTACAAGGTGGCAAATTCAGACAATTCTACTGAAAATCTATTGTCAATGGATTATAACTAAGAAGTCTGTGATTGATGTTGACAAAAGTGAAGAGAAATGTTAATAGATTCTAATAATTCTAAGAGCAGTAAGATTCTAATGTGTGTCGATGCTTTGGTCACATGAACTTATTAGTAAAATGTCGTAGCCACAGGGTGGCAGAACTGGGAACCAGGGTTTCTGTGGCTCTTCAAGGCTCTCTTTGTCACAGGCTCTGCATTCAGGTGGCCTGTTTCTCCCCCTACTCAAAGATACCCAAAGATACAGACATTGCTGTATTTTGATCTCAGTATTTCAGCATATCCAAGAGACAATCACAAGTTCGATTGCACCAAGCTTTTTAGAAGGAAGATTCCTAGGAGACATGTGCCAGAATTTTTAATCTTAACCAGTGTTGCACAAGACACAACATCCTATATATGCTTCATTTGCATTCAGTCATTTTATTAATTGATGTGTAGCTGTAGTGTGCATTTTTACTTATTGAATTGTCACTTCTATAAACTGAGGCTGAGTTTTGCAAAGTCCTCTTTATGATTTAAAACTTTTCCTTCAGTGAGAAAATATCTTTTTTCTCCATTCTGTAAATTGCATGCTTTCCTCTTCAGACAGATAAGGAAAAAGTAATCAAATCCGCAGATAAACAGAAAGCAGCCAATCCTCCCTGCCGGCCTGCCTCACTCTGCACTGAGCACTGTTAGCTTGGGCAGGGTGCAGCTGTAGCTCTTCCAGAAGCACTGACTTTTTAGTTGTTTCTCCCCCAAGCTCCCTTTTCCTATCTCCTATAGGCATGCACCCAAAAGACTGAAGACCCACTGTCCTGAGTTCTTACAGGAGCTTACCCACAACCGTGCATTTCCCTTAAAGTAAAATGGGCCTAACTCTCCAGTCAGCCCTGTCAAAGAGAGTCTTGGCCAAGCCTGCAGTTAGACAGTCCGGCTTAAACTCTGCCACTGCCACTCACTGGGCAGTGTGGGGAAGCTACCTATCATTCCCGAAACTCAGAGCTCCCTTCTCTGCTCCAGGGATGGTAATACTTGAGAACTGACTCCCCTCATCATACAGTTATTGTGATAATTTCTGGAAGTGATTCATGAATCGCTGCATGGAAGAAGTAAGCGCTACAAATACCTGCTATTTTTCTTTGTTGGATGCAAACTAAAGGTTAGAAAGATGCTGCCTAATGTATTACCAAACCTGCAGGTGCGAGATTTGGGAAGTCTTATCCCTTTCCTTGTGGCTCTCCCAGCAATCTGAAGAGGGGCTAAGCAGGAGATCGAGGACGTGACGTGACATGACAGGTCAGGAAGCCCTGGGTTTTGCTAAGCCAAGTTCAAGTGAAGGCCAATCATTTGCTCATCCTTAAGGCTATTTCTTCTTGTTAGATATGAACAACTGTTGTCTCAAAGTAGAACAAGCAAGTTCAGAGCAATGTGAATTGCTCTTTGTGATATTTTTAAAAATGAATGAAGATATTGTTACATTTTATGCATATTTAAATACAGGGTTTGTAGTTATATAAAAATGATGATAGCCGCACGCAGTAGCACATGCCTGTAATCCCAGCAGCTCAGGAGGCTGAGGCAGGAGGATTGCAAGTCCAAAACCAGCCTCAGTAACTCCGTGAGGCCCTAAGCAACTCAGCGAGATGCTGTCTCAAAATAAAACATAATAAAGGGCTAGTGATATGGCTCAGTGGTTAAGCACCCCTGGGTTTAATACCCAATACCAAAAAAAAAGTGATAATAGTTATATAAAAATGATGTTTAAAAATAATGTTAAGGACTGCATAATAAAGCAGAATTCATGTTCAGCCCACATACACATAGAAAAAAGGAGTGTAAGGGGTAGAGGCTTCATCTAGAGTGATGTGAAGGGCAGGCCTGTGGGTGCAAGGGGTGAAATGGAAGAGCCCAGGGCAAGCTGTAAGGAGAAACAAAGGCCTCCTGGGCCTCGTGTGTGGATGGATGTGTCTTGGCCTCTCTCCCTGACACCTGCATGTGTAGGTTTTTACTCTATTGCTCTGTCTCCTTCTGTCTCCTGTGTCTTCTCTCACCATCTCAGAGTCTTTCTCTCACACACACGTGCACACACTTACCCCACTGATATGGAAGTGCTGACAGTGAGAATCAAGACAGGTGCAGAATCCCACATGAGGAAACAAGAGGAGAATGGAGGCATTCCGACATTCCTGGGCGTCACCTGTGCATTTCTTAATGGTCAAGTTCTGTGGCTCAGACAGATTGCTTAAACCAATCAAAAATTAATCTATCAGAGCAGATTAATGAAGAAATGCTAAAGTTAGGACAGATGCTGTGTATGTAAAATATGTACCATCACTTTGATCCCTAAGAACCAAGCAAATCCCAACATCGTTTGGGTGGTGTTATTAGGTTGTACAATTCAAAAATACAAAAGGAAAGTGTTTCATATGGTAGGAAATTTTAAATGAAAAATGGCCTGAGAACGTATCATGCTGAGTGTGTGGCATGGGATGGTGGCTGTCAAGTCATACTGGGAAGGTATGGAAATAATGGTTAGAATTTTAGTGCTTACATACGAAGTGGGTTCCTTCTGGACCCAGGGAAAGTAAGTCCTAGACTGATGTTTCTGTGTCCTTTCTGTCCTTGTACCTCAGATCCCTAGTGACTCAGCTGCTTCATTTTCACTTATAAAGTACCTACCTTTTAGTTCATCCAACGAGACGTGAATTCTCTCAGTGTTACTGATATCTCATGTGGCTCAAGGACACCCATGTGCTTTAATTCATACACGGGGGAAAGAATATATGAGTTTTAGGAATACTTACATTTAAAGCATTTTTTAATATCAACAAACTGTCAAAAATTTGGGAAATGTCTTAAAGTAATGAATATCTCAGTGGCTTAATGAAATTTTAAAAATCAAAATGGAAAACAAAAGCACTGTATTCAAATAAAAATATCCTTCTATTGGCATGAAAAGTGTCTACTTCTTTCTAGCCTCCAGTAGAATGGAAAAAAAGTGAATATATTTTTTCAACAATTATCGTTTGATGTATTTCTTAAGTATCACTTGTTCTGTTTTGTTTGTTTCTTTTTAGTAACATGGAGTTTCTCTTAGAGTCTGATGTTTACTTTCTTCCACCTCATCCTTGATTTTGGAGGGTGGTCTCAGAAAAAGTGTTGTGATTAGAATAAACCATTTTTGCATCACTTTCTACACCTGCTTCCCAAGTGAGCGTAAATATCCCAAGCTTGCACTTTGAGTGGAGTGTCTTTCTGGCATCTCTGCTGGGAAGACCTACCTCTCACTTCTTGGATGAGAGCTCTCAGCGCTGCTGTGTAGGTACCATCTCAATTGTCAGAAAAGGAGCTCACAGTGGGCGTACGTACCCTGAAAAGAAAGGACACAGGTGACCAGCTTTGAAAGAGCATGCCATTGCTATTGCACTTTGGGCACATCCCCATTAAATAATTTACATATGCCAGATGTTTGGTACATACTTTATTTCTCGGTTTCAGAAAAACCATTTGAAATAGGCTGTTTTGCAGAAACTGAGACTCAAGATGTTCGCAGACCCTCCTAAAGGAAAACATGGTCACCTTCAAGTTCTCAGATATAAATCAGGACAAAGCTGCCACTGGCCCAGTTCTGGGGCTTCTTCCAGGTGGGAGGGGTGACATTCCTTTCCCTCATGAGCACTGGGACTGGAGGAACCTTCCAGAGCTCTTCTGTTTTAGAAAGACAAGGTAGGAGCCTTATATGCTAGAACGCATGAGTTGTTCCACGAAAAACACAGGCAATGTACAGCTACTATAGGTATTTTCAGGATTTTAGTCTAAGTGCTCCCCAGTTAACCAAAAAGAGACTGAATATCTTAAGTGAAAAAAAAAAAAAAAGAACAGCATCACACGAGTAATATAAATATCTATCTCCATGACCACACTATCTAACCCCAATGGAACTGATGGCACCAATTCATTGCCCAGCCTGGACCCAGAATGAAGGCGGTCCTTTAACACAAAAGCACCAGGTACATGGCCCTCAGCTCCAGTCAGCTGCATCCTTTCTTACTTGCCAGTTTTATAGCAAGATTTTGCTCTCTGTACCAACTTCTGAAAATGGTACCTGATGCACAGGCCAGAGCATGCCCTCTATGTCTGAGCCCCTTTCCAGTAATCAGCCTGGTCTCTCACTTGGCATCCTTCACCCCTGCATATCTGTGTTTAAAAATGGGGAGGGGGAGGTACTTTTGAAACCAATGAATGCTCATTGTCCATACAACTTTATATCTACGTTGTTTTCATCTGTTTAATATAGAGGACATTTGACCATGCAGCTTTTCTTTATAAAAAATACAATTTTTAACTGATGGATTCTCTTGAAGTGCACCTCATTCTGAACATAGGCTCCATAGATCCAGAGTGTCCTTAGCACCTGGCAGGGTGTTATTCAGCGGTATACATTAACCATTTACTAATCAAAGGTATTGCTTAGGCCAGCAGAAAAAAAGCCATACTGACTCAAGACACTTGAGCATTTTCTGAAAGATATTTAACAAGAAAAAACTCCAGGGAATCTGATTAAATATGTTGTTTACACCACCAGCAGTATTATATTTCCTGAGAACAGCTGTACAATAGGAATTGCCAAAATCATAATTCATCACATCAAAAGTGACCTTTCCAAATATTTAAGAGGTAGAAATTTTAGCTAAATACAGTTTCAGGAGCTCATTAGGTTTTCAAGAGTGTATCCAAGAAGACTGTTAAGGTTGCATTTCAAAATGTGATATTCGAAAATGTATTTCTAAATAATGTCATCGGATTTAAACAACAACAACAACAAAAGATTCCAAATCAATGAGTTTTTGTTGTTCAGCATGCAGCATTCCCTTTTTAGAAAGGTAAATTTATTTTTCGTGACATCTACAGTATGTGAATTTGGAGAAAATACTTACCAAGGAACTAGAGCAAATTCATTTTCAGCTAGGTTGGACTCTGACGAATAGAATTTTTTTCATTGTTTTCCTGTACTGAAGTAGAGAAGAATCAAACCTGAGCTGTTTGTACAAGGCAGCATTTACCTAGATTCCCTAAGCAAGCTTCACCTGGACAAACAAGATTGGGGAGAGCAAGTGTCAGACAGAATACATCTGCCTTTAGATGTCCGCAAAGTACATCTCGGTTTTAACATTTCTGAATGATCCTGTTATTATGATTATGGAGTAACATAGGATTTAACCCAGTACTTCACAAATTTATTTGAGCACCAAGCCCCTTTTTAAAAATATTGTGCATATTCTAGGACATTGAAAAGAATCTAGGAGACGTTGTAAACAGGTATGAGTGAGTGTCTTGGGATTGCTTGACTTCCCAACTCTAAACCCTGTTGTCTTGATCATTTATCAGTTAGAATCCAAAGAGTCCCATAGCTCTCTACAGTGCCACCAAGAGCTAATTTTTGTAAGGATGATAAAATGTTAGAAAAATTTTGAACCTATAATACGGCTTCAAAGCACCTGCAGTCTTTTCCTAAGCATGGTTACCCGGCAGCCCCCTGTAATGCTCAAGAGTTTCACACACACACACACACACACACACACACACACACACACACACACTATCAGTGGTCATCTGTGGAGAAAAATCACTACTCTAAGGTTCCTCTGAGGTTCCTTTTGTGTCTGGAGTGACATGACAATCCCTTTTATGTGTTCACATTATTAGGGTTTCATGGCACTATCCTAAGTATTCCACTTATCTTGAATCTTATAGAAGCATTTTTTAATCTTTTCTGCCTTTGGTTAGGTTTCTTTTTTCTTTACATCAACAGTGTTTCTAAGGAGTTAGGCTTAGCTGCCGCGTAACTCAGAGAAGTCTCTGTGGTTAACACCTTGCCAGACATGACTGTTCCTTCCTTTGGTGTTCACTCCTGGTCCATCTGGGTGGTGATACGCACTTGGAGGCAAGTCTGAGACCAAGTCATTACCTCCCATCCTGAAAAAGAGAGAGAGGCAGGATAGCACAGTGGGAATCAATTCTGTTCACAAGGAAAGTTGTGAGCCCACGGAGAAAACCAGACCCCAAGGTGGGTGTGGTCAAAGAGGAAGTTTGGAGAGGTCTGCAGAGCCTGCCTGACTTGGAGAGGCACTCAGGCATGATCTTGTAGGGGATCTGTCTCAAGTCACATTTTTATTAGGATGTAACATATGCCCATTTAAATTAAAAAAAAACTTGGGAAATAAAAATGTTGTGAAAAAGTAAAGCACATTCCCATCTCTTCAAAGACAGCCATGTGAACATTGCGATAGGGTGCTTACATTCTCTCTTCTACAAGGTCTAGTCATTTTATCGTTCCTTAGAAGGGAATTGATGGTCTCTGACTTTAGACTGCAGATGAAAAAACCCAGGCACTGAGTCTTGAGGGTCCTGGGTGGAGACTTCCTGTCAGCAGTGGACCCAAGAGCAAAAAGGAGACATTCTCCAAACAAGCAAGTCCTAGATATGGAGCAGGATTAACTTCCATCCGTTTTTCTTTCTCATTATTGTTTCTGGAATAAATCTGCCTATAGAGTTTTAAAGTGAGCCAAGACCATTAACTCTTCTGATCAGCTCCAACTGAGAAAGCCTGCCCAGCGACGAGGGGGTGCTGCTGGACCTAGAGACCCACTCCTGGGTCTGCAAGGTGTTTCTTCATTTCCTGACGGGAGCACCCAAAAGAATAGCCTTCAAACAAATCTAGACTCCGGGTACATTTTGTCCCTTTTACAATCCGTTCCTTGATCCCCTGTAAACACTGTTACTTGGTTAGGCTCCATAGCACTGGGGTGTCCAAAAATAAGATTTTCATTCTTGGCTTTCACATTCACATTATGGCTTAATGAGAGAGCAAGAGAGAGGGGTGCTGAGAGAGGCCAGCTGAGATTGAAGGACTGTAATTAAAAGCCACCTAAGCTGGGACAGCAGAAAGGTCACCTGAAGCAAGGGTGATTAACATTTCCAGGCACCTGAACTGACATATCTCTGGCTGAAGAGCAGCATCTTCAAGACACACTATCATTTATAAAATGAAGGAGCTTCAAGGCAGAACCTTTGCCTTTGTCACAGATTTTTTTTATAACTTTTAAAGATTACAGGAAACCATTTGGTAGGTAGATATTTTTTAAATTATGGTTTCATGGGGGAAATAAAAGCATCAACTTTGAGATGAAAATGTGTTTCCATTGGAGAGCAGCTTACTAAATAGAGCATTTAGTCATTTTCTCTCACTGGGACACAAAGCCTTTTAAAATTCTTTCTCTGAATAATAGTTAACTGTTGTTTTTCACCACATAGTCTTTCCAAGGATTAATCTCTCTTGTGCCACAGTATCGAAACCCAGGCAAAGATTGTTCCCAGTCTGCCCTGGGTACAAGACCACCTTTGAAGCCCAAAAGAGAGTAAAGGGGCAGCTCTGAGGATACAGTATTTATTCTCAAAAGTCAGATACACTGATAGGTACTTGGATGGATGGGTGATAGATATAATATCCAATTGTGGTGACTAAAGGAGAAACAATTTCTATAACCTTTTTAAAAAATATTTTTAGTTGTCAGTGGACCTTTATTTATATGGTGCTCAGACTCAAACCCAGTGCCTCACACATGCTAGGCAAGCACTCTACCACTGAGCTACAACCCCAGCCCTCTATAACCTTTTTGATAAGTCATTTTCAGCATAGTAAAATTTTACATGTGAATATGATCCATACCTTATAGTTTTAGGAATATATAAGCCAAAATATGTGTACACATATATACAGGGGTTATTATTGCTATAATGTCCATAATAGTGGAGGGAAAAGAAAAGAAAGAAACAGGCTTAGGCTTGATCCTATAACTTTTCCAAGGATTGAATAAGTCGTGGCACACACCCAGATGAGGCCAACTTACTATCTCTTTTGCAAAGCTTGAGTGAGAGCCAATCTGGTTGATGAGAATATGTACTGTCTTGTTCAGAGGAAAAGGAAGGTGGTAGCAATCTGAGTAAAATGGCCACAGAAAAGGAAATGGGTACATTAGAATGATCAAACAGGGAAGGACAGACCTCAGTTAATGCTGAAGGGGATTGAAAGTGAGAGGGAGTGGGTGGAGTCGAAGACCATTCATATTTTCCTCTTCATATAACTAAGTGTTGTTTGGTTCTTCCAAGGAATCTGTATTACCTTTGTTACTAAAAAGGTAAAAATGAAATTGTTTTAATGTAATTTTTTACCTTAATAATGGGTTTTTTTTTCCTTCAAATTCTGTTTCTGAGTGGTTGGGTTGCTTGAAATTCAGGATGACAGAGGCAAGGCCACCTGTCTCCTGTCCCACCTTAGTGCTCTTGCCCTTATCTTACCATAGGCTTCTTAACACTTTAAATAAACTAGACTTCTTCTAGGCTTATGCGCAAGTCACTATGATACATTTGATGCAATAAATGAATCCTTCCCTCGGTTGACCGGATGGAATCCTCAGATTATGTCCTTTGGTAGGAAGTGTCTTCAAATTAATTATGTTAGAAAAGGAACAAGGATTTCAGGATATTTGGTTTTGTCCTTATATGGAAAAGCGTTAGAAACAGGGAACAGGTACATATTTTACTGAAAGTTAAGATTTGATTTTAAATTCATTACTTACAAGCAAAGGATAGAATTCAGAATTGATAGGACTTGAGTTGGATGATTAAACACTTTCCAGGTTCAACTCTCTCTGACTTTATGATTAAAAGCCAAAACTATGGGTAAAACTAATCTTCACTAGATATTTATACTTGTTGGAACTGAATATCAAATTGGGAAGAAATTAAAGATAGGACACGGCAAGCTGAACCCATGTTTATTCTAGGCTGTTTCTCCTTCCTCTCCTTCACCACATCTTTTTGTAAAAGCAATACATTGAAGTGATATTCACTTCCCTACTGTGGCCAGCAGGCACAACCTCTAGAGTTTGATTTTATAAGATCATGTGTTATCATCACATTGTCATAATGTCCTTATATTTAAAATATTACATAATATTTATACATATATCTTCCAAAAAATGATATTTGAAACCATATCTTTAACCAAAAAACAAAAAGTCTTTTTGTTGTTAAAAGAATTTGGTACCAAAGAACTGGTTAAATCTTAGATATGTAAAAAAAAAATCAGAGTTTCTATTGTTTTGTTGATAATAGTAGAAATACTAGTTAGTTGTTAGATACCTTTTCTCCTGATTCAAAATTGTAGAGGTCTGGGGGTGTGGCTCAGTGGCAGAGCCCTTGCCTAGCATGTAGGAGACCCTGGGTTCCATCCTCAACACTACCAAAAAAAAAAATTGCAGAAGAACACAAAAACCACATTACTCACAGAAAGAGCCAATCGACAAGCACAACCTTTGCTGGTAAAGCACCTCTTTATAACTTTTCCGTGTCTGCAGAGTGCATGTGGAATTGCGGTTTGGGTAATATTCTTTGCACTGTTTGTGCATTTAGTTGAATGTTTTGTTAACTTCCAGCTTTTATCTCACCAGCACGTGGTTAGGCCCCCGGAACTGGGCCTACCTGACAAGCTTCCCTTTCCATGAACAGGGCCGAAGTTCCCTCTCCCATCTCTGCTCTCTGCCAAGACTGAGATGGAGAGCACTACTTTTCTTTTCACTAAACTGTCTGTCAACCCTGCCTCAGTGTTTCCAGATTCCTGGGACTCTGGCTGTAATGGGAGTTCACAGGAATCTCAGGATCCACTCTGACAGGTCTCAGCCTGGGCGAGTTAAGGTTAGGGAAGGAGCTGAGAACCATCAACCTGAACCCCCAGCCCCATCTCTGTAACAAAGATTCCCCCACCCACAGCTGGTGACTTCTGAGAATTGTGTCATCTAAGCAACTTATAGGTGGACCTTGGAGAGGTGACATTTACTGTAGTTGATCTGCCTCAAATTCTAGTTGGCCCTCCTCTTTCTTACTTAAAATGCTCACCCCAGCCCACCCCCTCCTCAGGAAACAAGGGGCCCTGATGTTCCTCTTCACCTTTACTAATTCAATCACCGGAGGCATTAAAGCTGTGTTCCCAGCCATTGGCTGAGGACTTCAGCCTGTATGAACCACTGCATCTGCTACTACCCTGACAGTGACTTGCCTCTCCCTGGAAGGTGCACACAGCGGTGTTCCCCATCAGCCAGAATGGCCCACTGGACATCTTCCTGGGTTTACCGTGTCTCAATCAGGCCACTCCTTGACAGAAAGTCCTCAGCTGGAAGGCTTTCTTGGACACCAAAGTGCAACTCCTATTTCCTTTCTCCCCCATGATGCCTGTCTATACAGGGAACACAGCGGCTCTGGCCAAAGGCCCACTCACCATACAAATGGTTGAAACAGCTTTTCAAAAAATGTAAAGATTGCTGGACTGATTGAACCACTACCTGTTCAAGCAGGGGTTGTGTTAATTTTGTGATTTGGATGATAGAGGGAATGAACAGAGGACAGTGGCAAATGAAGAATGATGAAGCGACACCAAATTTTATCTCAGTCATCCCTGTGGAGCTGTGTCTTCATCTGTAATATGCAGAGAGGAATAGGACACCCCCCTCGCAGGGGCATGACCATCCCATGATAGAGGGGTGTAATGGGCTGCAAATTATATCCGGAACACAGGGAGCATTCACTGAATGTTTGTCACAGCACTGTGGTGTGGGATTGGAAATGAAAAAGGACCTGAGGTTGAATACCAGCTATACCAATTACTTACTGGACAACTTTGGGACATTGTTCGACCTTTTGTATTGCATTTACAAATGGGCAGTAGTAATGAGCCTGGCACTGAAAAAGCAACAGCCGTTCTCCCAACCTCTCTCACCTAATGTTACTTTTCCCAGGTACAGAGGATTGGATGATTTTTTTTTTTTAAGAACCATTTCATGCTGTAGTTTGACCTGTCTCCCACCTCTATGTGGAATGGGTAATAATGGTACAAGGGCAAACACCACATAACATCCCAACGAGCACAGGTACCAGTGAGTGTGTTTTTAAGTAAGAACTTAATGCCAATGAGGCTTAGTCTAATCTATTTATTTTTGAAACTGTAGTTATCCTATTCTCAGAAAACAGGTTGTCAGGCTTAATTTTGCCAAAGCTCTTGTTATTTTGGTCTTCAGAGGGGTAGTTTAAGTAAAGGTGTACAGTGAAATTAAAAAGGGGATAATCTAGATTATCCCCGAGAGGCTGGGCTCTAATTTTGGCTGAATGCTTAGAAGTTAAATCAGTTAATTAAGCTTAGTTATTTCAAGACTCTGAGTAGGTTCAATGCTATCTAAATCAGATGACTGCACATTCATTTGTCATCCCCCGAGACTGCAAAACATGGGCTCAAATATTTTGTGTCTTTCTGGAGATAAGAGGAATATGTATGCTCAAAACAACAAGAAATCTGGCAAAAGTGAGTTCGGGGAAGTTTTAAGAAAACAGGACTTTGCAGATTATCATCCTGCAAGTCCTCCATAAATAAGTATGACCTGACTTCTAAAGTGGACTACTGCTTTCCTGTTAACAGAATACTCCACCTCTTATACATTCTAAATCAGAGTAACATTTTGTTGGCCTGTTGCCAGAAGTCTTCCATAATTAATCCTCTGTCTCTAGCTTTGTTTCCCTCTTTATTTGGCCAGCAACATAATTATTACAGCAGTCTCTGGAATCAGGAATTATATTTCGAGTATGAAACATTTTGAACTGTGTTCATGAGGGTTTGGAGGACCCTGTCATCTGCACTTGGATATTTGAAGCTCCCCCCTAAATGAATGTCACATGCAATTAATTTGCTATAGAATGAATTTGAAGTTTGAATGAAAGCCAGTTCCTTGGTGGCTTTCAGATTGAGTGCATCATTGAGCCTGATATGAGAGAAACTTCAGGGCGTTCAACCTCATTTATGGCTTCCCAGTTCATTTAGTGAACAAGATATTTACATGATCAGACACTTTCATGATTGATTACTGTTAATGTTTATTTTATTTTAACATTAATGGTGCTACTTCATTTCTCATTATTGAGAGATACATATTTCATTATCTCAAGTGATCTGAGTCCAACATGTAGGCATATTGGGGATCCTAATTGTAAATTAGGCAAATGTGATTTGGACATTTCTATGTTTTAGCAATAAAAATCATGCAGTAAACACTGCTTGAGTAACTACTGTATGCTGTGACCGGACTGACATGTGCCTACCTACAAGTGACTGACTCATTAGATTCTGTGAGGACATCAACAGTGAAGGGTGAACCCACACCCATCAGCACACCCTGAGTGGGAGAACGTCTATTACGGAGAGACAAGGGAGAGAAAGGACTCCCTCTTCCCGAGAAGTGTTGTTGACAAGTTCTCTTGTAGGGAGTGTTGATGTCTGAGTGGAGTTTGCTCTGGAAGTTCCAGGTGTGTCAATATTATTCCTGAGGACATGCTGGGATCTTTTATAAAAAAAATTTTTATTTGTTTTAATTAGCTATACATGACAGTAGAATGCATTTATATACTTTGATATATCATACATAGATGGGATATAATTTCTCGTTTTTCTGAGTGTACATATTGTAGAATCACATTGGTCATACAGTCACATACATATATACAGTAATAATGTCTGTTTCATTCTACTATCTTTCTTATCCCCACATCCCCTGCCTTCCCCTCCTTTCACTTCCCTCTACCTAATCTAAGGTAACCTAATCTAAGCATTACCTTAGATTTTTATTTTTTTGCATTACAATTCTTAATACACATATATACCACAATTTTTGCATCTCTGTTTGTATATAAAGTATGTCGACACCCAATTCAAGTCTTCATACATGTACTTTGTATAATGAAGTCCATCACATTCCACCATCCTGGTGGGAGGGAAAGGGAGGGGGCAGGGGATTAGCAAGGGTGCTGTGATCTTAAATGAGACAAGTATTTGGTGGAGTGAGTCAGAATTTGGCTCAGGTTTTAACCAGTGGTCACTTATTCACCAGCCTCAATCTCTCTGCCTGTAGAGCAACTGGATCTCATGGCACACTCCACTACAGCCTTTCTTTCTGAGCTATACTCCTTGGGCAGGGGTTCCCAGGACAGAAGTAGTCTGAGAGGCCGCACTTGGATCAGGGGCTCTCCTTCACTGAGAGCAGGAGAGGCTCCCTCCCTAGTTCCCACACTGCAAGCAATAGCAGAGGAAGAGGCCCCGCAGAAAGGAAGCGGGGATGTCCAGATGGCAAAGGGCTTGTGCTCTTTAGGATCACACTCCTTAAAATGATGAGGGACCAATGACTTTTCTTCTCTTTTTTTCCCACCATTTGCATGTTAAAACTTTTTTTTAAAAAAGACATGCAAAATACATATTTATTTTTGAATTATTAATTGCAGCATCCAATGGCTATAAAATTCTCCTAACACTTGCTGCCTCTTACAGAGCTCATGTTGTCACAGACCCTCTGTCCTCAGCAACGTCCTTTATGGCCACCCACTTCCTTTGCTCCCTCCTGTGGAGCTCAGCACCTCCTTTTCTTTCTTCCACTTAACCTTATAAAAAGAGGTGCTCTCCTAAGTTTCTGGCCTGGGGGTCAGGCTCTGTACACCTCAAAAGGGTGAGTGCCATGTCTGGAAATGGAGTTGGGAGCTTTTCTTTAAAAGTTCACTCTTCCCCTGTATGACAGAGGGATGCCCACAAGATCACTGCAGGTGTACCTTTTGAAATTTCTGGAAGAAGGTAGTGTACTCACACTTCTAAGGGATTATGCATTTGACTTCCCTTTGAAAGTAGTCAAGTAGACGGTGATTCTTAAAACAAGAAAGGCACCTGTCACTGAAGGTAACATGAAGGGAAGAGCGACAGCTTTGCCTTCTCCTCCCTGTGTCCATTTCTTGCAGTCAGAGCTTAGAGAGCTATCAAGGGCAGAGCTGCAGAATGAAGAACTCAGTAGATACCTTTCTTTGACAGTGATAGATACCTTAACTTCACTTTAGTCTTCATCAGTTACACAAGGAAATTAAGCATCGTGATCTATGCAGTCATTTCCAACTCAAAAATTCTATAATTTTTTTACATTGCCTGAAATCATTTTGTGTAATCAATTGACTTTTCCTTTCTCAGGGTTTTGGTTATTTGTTAACCCCATTTTCTTGTTCTCTTCTAGCACCTGTGTTCCGATTAGTAGCCAAATAAGTGATATTTGGAATCTCAGCTGAAGTACAGTAAGGTAAGATCTTTTCCCTAGTTGAGTCCTTCGCTTGAGAAAAGGAATTCATAGTTTGATCTATGAGAGCAGATTAACAAGAAAGAAAAATTGGCGAGTTGGTGTTCTTCAACACAATTTACCATTTCTACTATGTATTTCTTAATATACAGTCATGCTCAATTTCTCGCATATTAATAAAACTGTTCATTCAAAATTTAAATAAATTGACTATTTCAAATGCCCTTTTGTATATTAACAGGAGCAATGTGGGGTGTTTTTAAATAATACAAAATGTTTGAATTATTAGCATACATATTGGACATTATAACTTGTCTAAATCTTATACTCTTAAGAATCACCCCTTAATTTACATTGCTTCTGTTCAGACTGCTATCCACAATCTGATTGTGAAGATAAAGAACCAGCATTGTGAGTCAATGCAATCCTTCTTAAATGCTTATTATTAATAATACTCTCTCTGTTCTGCAAACGCTATGGCTATGACACCCAAATCCAATTCTCCCCTTGATCCTTGGCAACAAAACCCTGCTGCTGTAAAGGTTAGCACAGGGTTCGGTTTAAAAACCCTTGTCTCCTCAGACTCCTTTACAGTGACCATGAGACCCAGTTCCAGCCAATGAGCAAAGTGATGGGCCCTTGCAATAGTTTGTCTTCCTGGGTTAAAACAGCAGAACTGAGAGAGGAAAATTGCTTGGATTTGTTTCCTTTGTTTCTATCCCATTGTCCTGTCTGGAAACACATACCCCCTTCTGCAATCCCAAGAACAAAAGCCACAATCAGCAATGCTGGAGCAGGGAGATAAAATGAACTCTGCCAAGCCTACCATCAGATTTCCTGTGGCATGTGACAGGTACACGCCCTGGCTTTCACAGGCTGGGTCTTGATCTTATTATCAGATTGAGTGTTTCTATCCGCATTTTATGCACAAGGAATAAGTGATCTGAGATGTGAAGAACTTTTTCTGGTAGAGGTGTAGGTGTGGTCTGAACTTGAACCTGTCAGCTGCCTTTCCCTGTGTGCTGCTGCCCCAGGCTGGGCCTGGCTGAGGGGGGCCAGCAGCCTGTGCTTGTTTCTGACTGCATTTCACAGCCAGTCCATGGGCACTGTCAGTTCACTAACCCTTTGAATGCCTTCCAATAACATGGGACTTCCATTCCATTATCCATCTGCAAAATTAAGTGAACTGAGGTTATTTCCATAAAGAAAGAAAAGCCTCTGGCTAGGCAGAATCCAGTAAATTCGGATTGCCTATAAATGCAGGTGAAGGAAATATTAATTCCTAGTATCCTCCTTTGCATTTTGTTCTTTTGAAATGAAACTTTAGAAACTAATGGTTACCAAAACTCAGATTTTAATCTACAATCCTAACATCAAGTAACCTCCTTCTAATGATCTCCAATATTTCAGTCATTCTTACTTTCTTCTGGGGAAAAAAGTAATACAGGTAAAAGATAAGTTATATAATGAAATTTCTTTCCAAAGAGTCATGCCAGGCATTGAGGTAGGCACTGAGCTAAACTGGGGGAGGAGAGAGATGCTGGAGGATGGAAAAAACCCTTGGGCTGGAAAATAAGAGACTGAAAATGCAGGTGATAGCTCAGCTCTTCTGTGGCATTTAAAAATATATATATCACCTTTCTGGACCTTTGCTCTTTATTTGTAAATTGAGGGTGTAAGATAGTCTGATTTGCTGTTAGCACAAAATAATAGCTTACCTCCTTGACTTTTCCTTTGAAAATGTAGGAAGTACTCTGATATCTGTTAAGCCCATAATTTTTCCTTTTAATCATTGAACCTAGGAGTTATCAGCTCTTTCCTTTTCCCTCATTTTCTTCCTAATAAATCCTGAATCATGTGTCTCTTTGTCTCCTTTGTCCTGCCCCTACTTCACATCTTCTTCCTGTATTGCCTGGACAATGACATAGTGGTCACCTGGCTTCCATTCTGGCCACACTAAGTGGTGGTCTTCTTGGAGAACTCTATCATCTCCTGTTTGAGACCTGCTGAAAAATTTCAGTTCCTTCCCATGCATCTGGAATAAACCCAAATGCTTTACAATCACTTAACAAATCTGATAGGATCTGGTTTCTCTTTGTACCTGCTCCCCCTTACTAAATTGCTAAATTCCAGCATCCCTGCCTCTCCCTCCTCCTCCCCTTGAATGCTTCTTTTATCTTTCCCCTTGGGTTCTGGCATGCTATTTTCTCTCTCTCTCTCTCTCTCTCTCTCTCTCTCTCTCTCTCTCTCTCTCTCTCTCTCCTCTGACCCTGTCTTGCTGTGCTCTGTCCCTGGCACTTGCCACCATGGACCCTTCCGTGCAGTTCTCTCTCCCTAGACCCCCAACTGCTCTCTCTGAGCCCTGTCCCAGGGACCCAGTGTAATTCCCTTTAAAAAGTGGAAGTTTAATTTTAAGGCATATTAAAATAGTCTCTTGTCAACAAAATACCTGCACATATAGTGTAAAGGATTCAGGCAAAACATGACCTGATCTAAGCTCCACAAGGGTAGGACCTCAGAGGTCTTTATCACTGCCCAAACCACGCTGCAAGAGTCTTGTTAAATATTTATGGAATGAATGGATTGAGAGTCAGAAAATGCCATAAGTTAAATAATCCAAAGAAATTAAGCACTGCTCCTAGATGCCCCTGACAAGTGTGTGATTTAAATGGGAAAGGGAAAAAAATGAAGAAAAAAAAAGTTGAAAGGAAGAAAGGGACAGAAAGACAGGCAGTGGTACAGATAACAAATAGATAGCAGTAAATCCTCAGGAGGGGCACTTCCGGGATCTCTGGTCCACTTCAGCCGTTTCTGCTGGATGCTCATGGGTGACAGGGCTCGGTTCTGTATGTCTTACAGAGATTTATTCGCTAAGTCTGGCACATTGCAATCAGAAATTTTGTTAAATGAAAGCCTAAAACTTGAAGTAATGAAATATTGGACCCCTAAGAGCAAAATTCTGTCTCTTTTCTCCGGGCATGCTCAGATTCCCTTGATGCAGGCATTTCGTGCATGTTAAGCCGATGTTCCAGATGCAGTGAGTGTGGAAATGTCCAAGGAGCTGAGTGCAGTTCCTGTGCAGGGCCTTTCCCTCCAAGCTCTGCACTGTCTACTCCAGCTTCAAGTCGATCGTCCCAATGCTGGTGCAGGGTGGCACATGGTGCACACATATTCAAAAGGCTGATGAGAAAATGCAAACCAGAAACATGTCTTATCTGTCAATTAAGTGATGTAGCCTCATGGTTAGATTATAGCAATTTGGGGGCTTTTTTGTTTTCTGCCAATTGAGATTTGACAGCTGTTTATAAAATATTTACATTCTGATTTCAGTCACATTGACAGCACGTTTGGGTCTTCGGAAGATAATTACATGTTAGGAAAAATGTTAAAAAATTTGAAGCTGATTTATTGAGGAGAAAAATCTGTTCTTAAAATTGAACAAAGGAAGGGCATCCACTCTTTTAAAGGATACACTCAAAATAAAAGTCAGAAATAGTAGATATTTGTGATCCAGAAACATTCCCCACGCAACATGTGAGGGAGCAGCTTTCCATACCCACCTGTCCCAGGCATCCTGCTGTCCCTGGTCAGCTCTGTCCAGTTAGATCTGTGCTTCTCACTTTTTTTCACTTTCCTATGCAAATAAAAGTGGCAATATTCGTATGATACATGGATAAATTGAGTAGCATTTTAGGGTATCTAGATGGAGTTTTGTGGAAAAAAATTACAATACATATTCTTGGTTTTAAACATAAAATAAAAAGTATTGAGAAGAACACAAAGTATTGAACTTATATAGAATTTAAAAATGCAATACCTCCAGTTGCTTTAAGGACAAGCATAAATTAACATAAACTTTTTTTTTTTTTAATCAGACATTGAATGAGAAATGGTGACCTATAACTCTTGGTCAGTGGTTTTATCCAAGTCTTGATAGTCACCAACTGTGACCACTTGCTCAACTATGTGTAAGAACAAGTATATAATAGAGAATGCAAATATCTCTTTTTCTGTTTTTAATAGTGCATTATAGTTATACACAACAGCGGGGCTCCCTTTAACATATTCGCACATGTGTGGAATATAATTTGCTCTGTGTCAATCCCCAGTACCTCCGCTTTGCCTCCCCTCCTTCTCCATGGCTGCCCTTCCTCCACTCTGCTGGTTAAAGATCTCTTTTAGAGTCATTGAGAAGCTTCCTGTAATTGATACTGTGTTTACAGAATCTAACAGCTATTACTTTCTTTCATTGACAAATGCACTGTGGAGACCTCTGGGATTATGTGAATGACTTTAGAATCTAACCTAACATTTTAGCATAAAATATTTTTTTTAATTTAGGAAAATGTATGTTCTTTTATAGTCATCCTTCAGCACATAGCTTGGACCTCGTTAAAAGGTTGTGTCAGCTGCAAGTGGACTGAAGTGGTCTTGGTCCTAACATCTATGTGAACAGGAGCGAAAGTATGATTGGAAGAGGCCATATGTCCACCCCCACCCACCCATCCACCCTGCTCACCCTGCTTTTTTCCAGCATCCTCACCCTTGGAGTATATATTCCAACACTCAACCCAAAAATCCTAATACCCTCTCTCCCTAGCATTATGCCTATGCCCTGGTCACCAGGTGTATAAGGGGATTATGTCTTGTGAAAAGACCACTCTGTTCCCTAGCTGTGAGTGGAAACTGAATTTTTGAGCAGAGAATTCCAGGGATCTGGGTATCTGAAGTCTGTTTGAGAAGCCCAGCTCCTTGTGGAAGAAGCTAAGCTCCCTGGAAAGAGTTATGGCCAGAGGAAGGCCAAGGTGGGCCCTCTGACTCGGTGATGTTCAGACATGAATGTGTCTGCAGTCGCCTGTTGAATCACAGATGCCGACTGGGAAGAGCCGAGTGGCTTGAGCTTTCATGTTTCACCAGATGAAGCTGAAACTGATGCTGATGGTGAATAAGAGATCTGAAATGCAGAAGCTGAGGCAAGGCCCCTGTGGCCTGCATCTCAGGGCACTTTTGGACAGAGTACCTGCTTCTGGGGACAGCAAAGTAGTGCCCATGCTCTGGGCAGCAGACTTCACCAGGACCCCCAGCCTGGCCTTCCCACTTCTCACTCTGGATTCTACACCCTGTCCCTTAGCAACATGTGTCTCCAGTTCTCAAGCTCCCAATTATTCTTCCTGAAAGGCAGCAGCTCACCGTGGCTGATATTGAGCTTGATGTCTGTGTGGCAAAGCCCACACTGGCTGTGCCCAGGGGAATCGTGGAGAAATAGCAGGTGCCAGGTGTCCCCATAGTGGTTGTAGCCTGTCTAGCCCTGAGGCACGGTGGCAGATTCAACTGAGCTGTGCCTGCTTCTGAGGACTGGTCCTCTGTCCCTGTTTGGCCAGCTGGGATCTGAGGGCATTGGTGTTGCTATTGTTCACTGGGGATTGGCAGCATGACGGGTGGGAAGCACTGCCATCAGGTTCCCAAGAGCACATTAAGTGGGGATGGTCAATGCAGTAGTGCTCGTGTGATATTAAGTTATAGAGAACAGGTTAAAAAGCAAAAGGAAACTTTTCAGAGGTGATCCAAATGAAAACAATGCATTTTAAATAAACTATGTGTAAGCTTTCAGAGGACATTCTAACTAAAAAGAAAAGGGGATATCAAACAGGAGTAAAACAGAAAATAAAATCATAGAAAGTACTTTCAAATAAAAAGAATATTTAGAAACAAATAACTATGTAACTATGTCATTCTATACACAAGAATAATAGAGTGCAAAAAAAAAACAAGATAATTTGGTTGAATTATAAAAATGTATCACAGAATATGTTTACCATAAAAGTAGCATCATCATATGTGAACATCTTAAATAAAATTAATTTTATGAAATCACTGTAAAAATTGTAACAAAAGAGCAGCCATAGAAAGTCAGGAGTAATCAGGTGAAATAATCTATGTGATAATTACATTCATTAAAATCTAGATTTGGCTACACTGAGATTCCATCTCACTCAAGTCAGAGAGGCAGTTATCAAGAATATAAGTAACAATAAATGTTGGTGAGGATGTGGGGGGAAATGTTCACTCATACATTGATGCTGGGACTGCAAATTGATGCAACCACTCTGGAAAGCTGTGTAGAGATTCCTTAGGAAACTTGGAATGGAATGACCATTTGATTCAGTTATCCTACTGTCAGGCATATAACCAAAGGTCTTAACATTGGCAAACCATAGTGTTGTGGCCATGTCAATGTTCATAGCAGCTCAATTCACAATAGCTAAGCTAGGGAACCAACCTAGATGTTCTTCAATAGATTAATGGATTTTTTAAAATGTGGTATGTATACACAATGGAATATTACTCCACCATAAAGAAGAATGAAATTATGGCATTTGTTGGTAAATGGATACAACTGGAGACTATCATGTTAAACAAACTAACCCCCCCCAAAAAAAAAAAAAACAAAAACAAAGGCCAAATGTTTTCTCTGATATACAGATGCTGACTCACAATAGGCAGGGGATAGAGGGAATGGATGTTCAATGGACTGGACGTGGGGGGGGGGATGTGGGGGATGGGAATGGGAAAGACAGTAGAATGAATGGGACATAATTTTCCTATGTTCATATATGAGTACACTACCAGTGTAACTCCACATCATATAAAACCACAAGAATAGGAAGTTATACTCCATATATGTTTGATATGTCAAAACATATTCTAAGGCTGGGGTTGTAGCTCAGTGGTAGTGCACTTGCCTATTGTGTGTGAGGCACTGAGTTCAATGCTCAGCATCACATAAAAATAAATAATGTAAAATAAAGGTATTGTGTCAATCATATAATATAACCATACACATTCTACTGTCATGTATAACTAAAAAGAACAAATAAATAAAAGAATATATATAGGCTTGGAATTTATAGGTAGTACTTTTTAACTAAAAGAGAGTTTTTGACACATTTCTACAACTTAGAGAAATTAAATTACCCTCCAAGAAAAATGAGAAAGCGCTTAGGCTTACCATGAGAACCATTTGGAAATGGAGTTGAAAATCAAAGACACAACCTTTGCACCAAACAGCATTCAGCACATATGCAAGTATAAGAAGAAATTCTTTCAAAGCACATGGAAGTATGCCTTAAAAGAGAGCTTATAATATGATCAAAAGGAAAAGTCTGCACATGTGTTATATTTACATCCCAGAGTATCAGAGGAAAAAAGAAAATTCAATTTACACGGTTTCTTATTATTCTGAGACTGCAAACCGTATCCAATTTTAACAGGTCCTTTCAGCAAAATAGTTATTTGATTCCTGCTATCTGTTCCTGAGATAGAAATTTCAGATGACCTGTACTAATGCTTTAATACACAGCTTCTATCTTTGAAGAGCTGAAAATCCAGTATTGATAAGCTATACAGCTATTTTTTAAATGCTGTCAGTTTTTCAGTATGACACCAGGTATCAGTGAGGTCATCAAGTTGTCATGGTCCATATCTTTAGCATGTTGGAATTTCTGATGCTTTTCACAGTGATAGACACAGATAAGCTTTTGGAAAATGTTTTGTGAGAAGGATGTGTTAATTGGCATGCCAATGTAGAATCAAAGGTCACTTTATTATATGGCTTCAGGGGCATAGACATTCCCTCTATGAGAATGGTTGACATGAGACTTGAGAAGGGCAGGATTTGTACAGGCAGAAAGAAGCCAGAGGGATCTGCCAGGGCTCCCAGCCATATTTGAGGATGTAAGCCACTGCTTCCACTGTGCTGTGTGCTCATGGGGGAAGGAGATGTCAGGATGGGGAAGGACAGGGGAGGCCACGGGAGAAGGACTTTGTTTTCCTAGAGGAGCTTGGATTTTATCTTGAGAGTAACAGAATGACACTGACAGAGTTTGGCACAGGGGAATAGCACAAGGAAAATTAACCTGGCAACAATATGTGGAAATAGATTGAATGTGGGTGTTTTAGTCAGTTTTCTGTTGCTGTGACAAATTCCTGGGAGAAACAACTTAAGGAGGAAAGATTTATTCTGGTTCATGGTTTCAGAGGTTTCAGTCCACAGTCCCTTGGCCCTATTCTTTAGGGGCAGAACATCATGGTGTGGAGCAGGTGGTGGTGCAGAGCTTCTCATCTCATGGGCGGCAGGAAGAGAAGAGAGAGGGAGGGAGATGGGAACAAGATGTAGTCCCCAAAGTCACACCTCCAAGGACCCACTCCCTTCACTCAGGAACCACTCCTGCAGTGTCCACCACCTCCTCATAGTCCACTGATGAGGTCAGAGCCCTCCTGACCTAATCATTTCCCAAGAGCCCCACCTCTGAACACTGCTGCATTGGGGACCAAACCTTCAACACCTGAGCCTTGGGGGACATTCCAGATCCAAGCCATAGCAGTGAGGAAACTATGAAGGTAGGTCACTTCTCTGAACAAACAGGAGGTCAAGGTCTGAACCGGGAAAGCCACCAGCAGGAGTAAGAAAAGAGCCAATTCACGAGACACCAGCAAGACATGGTGAGAGTCTGGACCTTATTCCTCCCTACACCAATTTGCATTGGCCCTTTCCTGTGTTTTCACACTTTAGTGCTTTTGATTATTTGTCTTTTATGTGTGAATGCAAAGTAGATTCGGATCCTAAAGAAAAAACAAGCACCACCTCTTCTTGGGTTCTCTGTTGCTTCTTACCCACCTTGGCTTCCTTCCGCCATCCATGACGCCCTTGCCCAGTTCCATTTCCTCATCCTTCACCCTCCACCATTGCAGTTTGGCCTCTGTTCTCAACACTTCACACTGCCCCACCGCAAAATGTGTTGTGGTATGCACACCTTGCACACCTCTAGGAGGGTTTATGCACAGTGCCATACCTCATAGTCTCTTACACACACACACACACACACACACACTTTTGTGTTTTGATTATGAGTAGTGCAATGTTTATTATAGAAACGTTGGCAGTCATAGATGCTGTGCTCTGAATGTCTGTGTTCCCAACAAATTAATATGAAATGTGTATGACAAAAATCCTAATTTCCAATGTGATGATATTTGAAGGTGGGTCTTTGGAAGGTATTAGGGATGAGGACAGAGAACCATGAGCGGGTGGTATAGCTAACTTAACAAGCAAGCTCAATCTTTAAAGGAAAGGCATCTTAAAAGGGAGTGGCCATGGTAGGGATGGATGACGCAAGACCTGGAACCTGGTTAGGGCTTTTGAAACTAGGAGATATTGAAGCATGTGTGTGAAATGAAGGAAATAGCCCACAAGAGAAGGGCAGACTGAAAATGGATGAAATAAAGGGTTGCTGCAGAAGCAAAGGCCCTGAGTGTGTGAGAAGGAACAACGGGTGGATGAGCAGTCCCAGCAAGTGCAAGGCGGGAGGCAGAGTCATGGCATAGAAAAAGGTCAGAAGAAGAGGCTGCCCTCAGGTCATTACTTTTCTTTGCCCAACTGTGATGGAATGGGCAGTAGATACTGTGCTCCACTGGATTCAAGTAAGGTAATAAGATCCTGGGCTCAGGGCCGTTCTCCTCAGACAGACCTCTGTGTCCTGGCCCTGCTGTCTTTCCCAGTGGGGCGTCCTCATCAGGTGAGATCAGGTGAGCAGGCAGCACCATGGATACAGGCCAGGCCTTGAACTTGGCTCCCAGGCTAGCACCCAGCTCTGACAGCAGCCAATGTCTGCATTTTGTCCGGCAGTGAGCCCTTCCTGCGTGGGCACTTCTTATGTCAGGTGCAGACTATAAAATATCCTTCTCACAGGTGGGCAAATAGTGAATGAGAATGTCCAGTTCGCAGTTTTGAGCCTCCTGTACCTATGTTGTGCCCTGGGGAGGCAGCTAATGTTATTTTACCTCTCTCATCTTTTCTGTCTGCAAAGCGGGGACAGGAATACACCTTGTCACTCAGGATTGCTGCAAGAATAAAAAAGAAATTGCATAAAAAGTTCCTAGCATACGGAACTAAATATAAAGGGGAAGAAAATGGTTATGAGCGTGTCGGGGCTGACTCTATTCTGCAGCGACAGAAATGGGCAACTTCCCAAAGAAGGTCGGGACAGAGAAAGTGATTTCTAATAAGAAGACAAAGTTTGCACTTAACTGGTAGAAGAATGGAAGCCAGATAAAGCCAGATGATGTGGCCAAGGACCAGTTTTTCATTCGAAGTCAATAAATTTATTGAAAAGGGATTCATTTTCACTTCACTAAAGGTGAGGGCAGATTTTTGTGGGTTCATGACCACATTGTACAACAAACATCTGCAGAGGCCAACTGAACGTAATGAGATTTTATATTGGGAAGTGACATTAATTACCACATCATCTCACAGCCTTGGAACTAGTGCACAAAACAAAGTTAAAACTAAGTACACTAGATTGAATTCATTAAATAAAATACAATCATTGATAGTATCATACATATAACATAAAAATGAATGTATTTATATGTAAAAAACAAAAAATCAGGTGCTCCAGATTCTAAACAGAGCATAAGGAGCAAAGGGGAAATCCTGGCCCAGGTACCTGGCTCATAGTAAGTACCACATAGTGAAGGAAGAATAAGTGAATGAATGAGTCCAGTTCTGCAACTCGTGTACCTAATATGGAAGACCTCCATTTAGGAAAAACTAGTCAATGTGTCCTATTAGTTTAACAGCGAATTTAATGTAAATGATTGCTTCATGATGACCAGCTAGGTTAATTGGGGAATTTCATGTGAACTGATGTGTCAAATTAAAAAATCAGAGGCAGGACACTGTGAAAGGCAAGTGATGTTAAGTGTAGACAGAGCTGTGTTCCAGACAGAAGGCAGGCTGTGGTGTACTCCAGTATTAACTGAAATTACATTATATATGCTTCAGAATTAAAATGTTCTTCTCCAAGAACAAGGCGGGTGTGGCTTAAAGCCAGAGGCATGGGAATGGTGCCAGAGTATTCAGAAAAGGCCAAAGAAAAGACATGGCAAGACACTCAGGGGTCCTCTCCCCTTCCTTCTTAGTCCCTAGCCTTGGAGCCCCCGTGAGTGGTGAGTGGGTGACTAACTCCAGAATTCTCAGAGACAAGTATAAGAAGCTGATGCCCAAAGTGTGGTTCAAGGACCAGCAGCAACAGCAGCCCCTGGAAACTTACTGGAAATGCAGAAAATGAGACCCCAGCCCAGCCTTACTGAGTCAGGATCTGCAGATAACAAGTTCTCAGGTGACTCGTGAGTACAGGAAATTTTGAGAAGCCCTGGCATCAACGTTAGAAATGTGGGCTGTGAAGCGCATGGTCTCTATTCAAATCCCCTTTATACCTCAAGCAAGCTGGTTTTCTCATCTCCTTTGCCCATCTGTACTCCATGGTTAAGTACCTCATAAATAATATTAGGATAGAGGAGATAGTTCCATGCAAGGTGTTTATATGAGGACTGCCTTTCAGTAAGCACTCAATCAATGTTGGCCTTTTTTGTTATTTCCTCTCTGCTGAGTGGGACAAAAGGAAATATTGAGAAAAAAGAGTTCTTGGAACTTTTCTTTATTTTCTCAACCCTATGTTGATTCTGAAAGGGAAAAAAAATATCAGCTTCAAGCATGGACTTGAAAATGGATCTAATGATCTTTCTGAGTTTTCTTCTGCACTAAATATTCCTTCTACTAACATCATGATGGACAAGTCCCTTAACCCCTCTGAGCCTCATTTTCCTCAGTAGCTCTCATAATAGCTCTCCCACTTGTGAAAATCAAGTGAAATGGTTCATAAGATGGCATTCTTTTCATTGTAAAGAGCTATTTCATAGAAGTTAGCCAGACAGATTTCTCAATTTAAAAGAATCAGCTGCAGATGAGAGGCTAAATAAATACAGGACGCTGAATTACATCATTTATAACACATGGTGTGAATGACTGATAGGACCACCTCCCTCTTTGATAGTGTTAAAAAAAACAACAGAGCTGGACATTAAAGTGGTAAAAACAGATCTTATTCAGAAACTGTTGAAATAGTGGAAAGAGAGCTCAGTGTCGTTGTGGGCTCAGTTTCTAAAACAACATGGACAAGAGGGGATTCACAGCCAAAGAGCACGGTGCCATCAGTGGAAGAAAACTTACTCAGAGGCTTGTGTCAGAGGTGTGGGGATATTCTGGTTAAATAGATCTTCCAGGATTCCTTCTGAAGGCAGACCTGGTGGGGTAGACACCACCTTGGGAGGTGCTCGAATGAGAAATTTGATCAGACACAGAAGATGATCAGGTATCAAGGTGGGGGCTTTAACTGACTTAGCAGGATTTCATTAAAACCAGGTGACACAGAGACAGGCATAGAAGTACAAAGGTCAAGGCCCCATGGGGAAGAAAGTTCAGAGGAGCTTAACTAGAGGAAGTCTTTGTCTCTAGAAAGAGAGAAGAGGAACTCCTGTAGAAGGGGAAAAGGGGAAGTTGGTCCCTTCTTCATAGACAGAGACCTCTGCAAATGGATCCCAGGGAATCTGTTTTTGAAAAACAGTCTAGACTTCCAAGGGCTGCTTGAGCATTTTGGTTTTTACTTTAACCCACAGCGTGGAAAATGAAGCAATATACTTAAAGAACAAGATAAAAATAAATAAAAACAGAGTAAAGTTCCTAAGAAGAAAGAAATGATGTTTGGCTTTTGTGAAATGAGATTTTCAGGTGTGGCCTTCAAGATAGACAAAATTTGGATAGGGAATTTCAGTCTTGTCAGAGGAAATAGCGTGAGAAAAAACAGAGCCAGGAAAGTTTGCTGCATATGAAAGAAGGATAAAGAAGCTTCTTTGGAACCCCAGATTGCCCAGGGCTGGAGGGGGAATGAGGGAAGAGAAGTCAAAGTTGGGTTTAAAGGACATGGTCTGTTCAATTTCCCATGAGGGGTAATCATGTACTTTTTAAAATTGGGAACCAACATAATTAATCAGATCTTCGATTTTAGGACATTTATCTAACATTCATGTGGGATTTGGATTAAGGCAGGAATAACTAGGGAAATTAATAACAAAGGAACTACTTCATAGCTCAGAGAAGGTCACAGGCTGGTTTGGGGATATAGTGGTCCTCCTTAAGCATGGCTTTGCTTTCTGTGGTTTGAATTGCCTGTCATCAGCAATAGTCGGAAAATATTATATGGAAAATTTCAGAAGTTTTTAACTGCATGCCATCTTGAGGAGCCGGGTTAAATCTCAAGCCATCTTGCTCAATTCAACCCTGCATGTGAGCGCTCCCTTTCCCAGCTTATCCCCTGTGTGCTCTGCTGGCCCCATTCATACTCACATAGCCACCTTGGGTATCAGGTCAATGGGTGGAGCGAGGCAGCGCATGTGTTCAGGTGACCCTGACTTTACTTTAATCATGGGCCCAAAGAGCAAGATTAGTGAATGCCAACGAGGTGGAAGGGCATAAAACGCTGAAAAAAAGCATGATATATGTGGTGTAGCACAGTTTCTCTCCAAAGAATGGTGAATGAATGAAGCAGATATGCTAATTACATAAAGGACAAAGGAAGCCCACAAAACACCATCCATGGTTTCTGGAATCCACTAGAAGTGTTGGAAGATAGGCGGGAGGGGTAAGGGACTACCACACTGGAATGGAAGGGAAGAGATCATTTGGAACAAATGTCTTTCTGACAGGTTCACATTGACTCTTTGGTGTCAGCAAGAAGCCTCAATCTTAGAGGAAGATGAAAACTATTCACCTCATATTGGGCCATGTTCTTGCCAATTTATATCTTTAGATATATCTTTTTATTCAAGTTGGTGTGAGTAGAAGTGAAAATGCACTAGTCACTTGTTCTATTTTTATATCCCTGTGCAGGGAAAAAGAAAAAGGAAGACTTCTATTCATGTGTCATACTCAGAGACTTATGGTCGTTTGCTAATTATAAGTTCTATTGTCTTGGTCTCAAAAGGAACTCAAGAGCTGAACCAAGTATAGTAAGGTCTCCTAGACCCCAGTCATTACACAGCTGCAAAATTTGTAGCCAAAATGTCAGCCTGCCTTAGTGTTTTTGTAGGCCAAAAGGCCAAGCAAAGAAAGTTGAACTGTTTTTTTTTATAAAATTTTGCAAGATCTAACAATAGAGCTCAAGACTGCATGAGAAGCTCCATCTCTTCCTGAACCTCCCAGACTACTGCAGTGAGTTTTTTCCCATCTGTTGAACAGGAGATAATCTTACTTTCATCCACTCCTGCCTTTCTCACACCTTCAAGCTCCATGGCTTCCAGGTGTTTTCTTAGAGCTCCAAATAAAAGCTACTTTGGCTGTATTGTGCACAAGTGAGTTGGCTAGCTTTTTGGTCTAATTCTTTCCATCACAGATGAGTTGCCTTCATCCCACTTTCTCTCAGACCTTGGGGTCTACCTGCCTCTACCTCTTTGAAGTGCTGTCCTTGACCTCACAATCAGCCATAATATTAGTGCAATCTGGGAATGGTCCTCCATGTGGACACTCCCTACTCTTTCTAAATGCTTACCAAGTGATATGAAGTGAGCAACTGAAAGTGTCAAAATTGCCATTATTTTTTTGTAAAAATAAATACAAAGAAAATGCAAAGCAAAAGAACTAATGCAAAAATTTTGGTGTTGGGGATTATGAATAGATTTTTGAATTTTTGTTCACATCCTTAGTGAACAATCCCACTAATATGAGTTTATAAAGGTATTATTAAAAATATTTTTTCTAACCAGAGAGGCCTTACTTTGTTACTTTGGTTTATTCTTTCTGAAAGATGTGTTTCTTAACATATGTCAGTGGGTTGTATACACCAAAGAAGCATCAGTGATTCTCAAAATTTGGATCTCAAAATACTTTAGGAGACGGAATTATGAATGTTTGGTTTTGCAAACGAGGGTCATTGCCAAAAGCAACTAATCTTTGCTATCAACATTTCTAAGAAAAAAAAATGTGATGCAACATGATCCTGGTACAAAGGACCTAGTCTTAGAGTTAAAAAGGACCCCCCACAACAAAGGCCTCGTGGTGCACTTGCATCAACACTTAGGTGTATATGCCATCTCAAATACAATAAAGGCCTACATAATGACAGCATATTGCACAGAATTATGTTGAGACACGCATTTGACAGTGGAACAAGAAGAGAAGCTGGAATACTGAAAATGCCCTCCTGTTCTCCCATCACTGTCAGTGTGAAATTATCCAGTTTTACATGAGCATGTTGAGGAAAATGTTTAGAGTAGAGTTGATGCTAGTGCACTGCATTTGGAATGTTCCTGAGAAGTTGCAGGATAGCAAGGAAAATGAGCTATCCTGCTAGATTGTTTTGGCGGCAGCACCTGCATTAAGAAGCTGGGCCAGAAAGTTAGGCCCAGCAGTCTTGACCCCAGACAGCTCACTCAGAAGTCAGCAGCTTGTCTGATCTGTCCTCAGGTTTGGTATGAGAACAGTACTTGCAGCCACTATCTTCCTTAATTGCGTTTTTATGCTCTGACATTTTTTTTTCTCCAGCAGAAATGTATTTTAGGCACTAAATCTCATGATAAAACCTCTTTAATGTGACTCTGATTCTGTGTTTTGAAATATGGACAAGCGGGTCATTGAATCGAAGAAAATGTTCACACTGGTAGGTTGCCTTTTAAAATAAAATGAAATCACATTAGTAATATCATCTGTCTGCAGTGCCATAGGTACTGTGTGGACGTCATTGGTCCTGAATGTGATTAGTATATCCACTTCATTCCTTCGCCGTTCTTTGGAGAGAAGTCATTCTACACTGTTAGCATGGCTACGAACAGGCAATAGGGATCCTTAGCTCCACGATCGTCTTATGGGAGCACAGTCCTATATTGGTCCAGAGCACAGAAAACTGACTGAGTGTATGTTCTCAGTGTTCCCAAGGATGGGACAAGACTAGTGCAATCCCAGCACGCATGGAAGACTTTATTCACTGCTTATATAACTGAGGTCTTGCTTTCATGCCACTTAGAGGAAGTTCAGATAGCTGTCATTTGCAAAGGTCATTGGTGATCTCTGAAAGACAGCTCCTTCACTCCTGTCTGCTTTAATCATAGAGATCTCTGTCCTCCAAACGCTCCTTCTATTTTTCTGCCTTTCAGCCTAGCACTAGGCTATCTCCTCAGCCTCCTACATCATTCCCCCCTCCTTTTGCATTTACATTTCAAGGTTCTGGACTTGACTCTTCTGAGAAGCTTCCGTAGATCAGACAAGCCTATGAAAAAGGCAATCCTTCAGGGTTTTAAAAAATATTTACTAGGTCTTACTGTATTCGAAATAAGATGCAGGGTGGTTAAGAGTAATAATAATAATAGATTCCTATTTCTTGAAAACTTGCTGTATGTCAGGTACTCTCCTCAGCTCTGTGTGTACAGGATTCCATTTGCTTTTTTGCAAGTACTCAGTGAGCTAGAGAGCAAAAAGATGGGTAGTTGCCAAGGACTAGTGGGGAGGGAGCAATGGATGAGGGGAACACAGGATATTCTTAGGACCATGAAACTACCATGTGTGACACTGCAGTGATGGCTACATGCCATCCATTTGTCAACGTCCATGCAGTGCACAAGTGTCAACCCCAATTTAAACTATAGGTTTTAGTTAATAACAATGCATAGCCTTGGCTCAGTATTTATAACAAGGATACCACATTAATGGTAGGTGCTATTAATAAGGGAAATAACAAATTATTAAGTGTGGGATAGGGGCTGGTGAAAACAGAGTATATGGAAATTCTCTGTGGTTTCTGCTCAACTTTTTCAACAAGCCCAAAATGCCTGTAAAAAAATATTGCTGGTGGGACTGCAAATTGGTGCAGCCACTTTGGAAAGCAGTATGGAGATTCTTCAGAAAACTTGGAATGGAACCACCATTTGACCCAGCTATCCTACTCCTCAGTTTATTACCCAGAGGACTTAAAATCAGCATACTACAGGGACACAGCCACATCAATGTTTTTAGCAGCTCAATTCACAATAGCTAAACTGTGGATCCAACCTAGATGCCCTTCAACAGATGAATGGATAAAGAAAATGTGGTTCATAAACACAATGGAATATTACTCATCCTTAAGGAAGACAGAAATATGGCATTTGCAGGTAAATGGATGGAACTAGAGAATATCATGCTAAGTGAAATAACCCAATCCCAAAAATACAAAGGCCAAATGTTTTCTCTGATAAGCAGATGCTGATCCATAGTTGGGGTTGAGGGGGAGAGTAGGGAAGAATGAAGTAACTTTGGATTGTGCGGAGGGGAGTGAGAGGAAGGATGGGGCTATGGGGATGGGAAAGACAATAGAATGAGACAGACATTGTTACCCTATATAGGTGTATGAATACACTACTGGTGTGACTCTGCACTATGCACAGCCCTCTGGCATATTAATGTGTCATTAATTAATGTGTCATTAATGTATCATGACAATGTGTCAAAATGCATTCTACTGTCATGTATAACT
This sequence comes from Marmota monax, assembly GCF_021218885.2. NCBI lineage: Eukaryota > Metazoa > Chordata > Mammalia > Rodentia > Sciuridae > Marmota > Marmota monax. The sequence continues at coordinate 3,258,908 of NW_026695217.1, read as the reverse complement.
AATTAGAACAAACTTTAAAAATTAGGAAAAAATAATAACAAAGTCTATTAATTACAAGAGAACAGATTACAATGTATCACTTAGATACATTGTGTGAATATTTTTCCAGGAACTACCCATTTCAGTTTTAGATTGCCATGCAGGGATGTATATACGTATACACACACACACACACACACACACACACACACAAGTGCACTAGGTTTCAGTGTAAATACATGTGTGAACACGTATACAATATTTTAAAATATATGTACACATATATCTTACTGGGGAGAAGTGAGTTTGAGAGCCATAATACTTATTTGCCTACTGATTAAAAAGCTATCTAGAATTCTAGCAAGGGTTGTAAACGTACCCAGCACAAGTAGAAACCGTCTTCCATCCCCCTTCAGTGGGTAGAACAGGGGACTGGTACAGTGTGCTTATTTTCTAAAAAGTTTGTGTAGTATAGTTGTAGTACACTTCATGAAGGCCCTCCACAATGGGAAACAGTGAAATTAGTCACGAAGATGTAGATGACAGAATGCTTTTGGTCAGGACAGTGTTCAGGGTTCCCAATTGGGTGTGGTAGCACACTCTATTCCAGTTTAGATAACATTGGGAGTACCTTGATTGTTCTTTCTAGCATAGCGCAACTGAATTATGGCCTCAAAACAATATCAGATCCCGTGTGTAGGAAATTCTCGAAGAAACCCATGAATGTGGGAACCATGTTTACTTGGTTCCCACTATTGTCCCCAGCCTTGCCCAAGATAGGAACTCAATCAATACAAGTCTAGCTTTTGATTCACTCAAGTTCATAGTTGTTTGTTCTGTGTCATTTATAAAGGCAGGAGTGATCTGGGGATTTTGTTTTGTGGTTGGTCAATTTGTTCTTTTTTTCCTTATTTTTAAATCTCTCACGTGCATTCATGTGCTGGGGAAACAGAGGTCTTAACTGGCTGGCCAGTCTGTCCTGGTGCCAGGGCCCCTCTAGACTCAGCCTGGGAGGTGCATGTTGGCCTCCTGTCTGCTCTCCTGCTTCCCACGTTCTGCCCCCCTGTTTTTCCTCAACCCCCACCCCCCACTCTTCTTTGTAGGTCACCTTGGCAGATTTGACTCTATTTCGGCCACTTAAGAGTTTGTCTCTGATCCTGTAACTAAAACGTTAACCCACTGATATCTGTCAACAGTTTGCTAAGCCCCTGAATCCTCAGAATTCTCTTTCAACACACTCAGTTCTTCCCCTTGCTGCATGTCCCTGGAAGAGTGAAAGGTAGATGCTGCTGCAGCAAACCTGGAAGGGGACCTCACCAAGTACCAGTGCCATACAGTCGGCGGAATGAATCAAAGAACGAATCCATGAAGAAAAAGCAAGGCTACGCAATAGAAATTAATTTCCAGTGTGTTGCCCAATTATATTCAGATATATTTGTATTTTGAAGGCAGAATAAAACTAAACCCTTGCATACTAGATTTTTAAGTGAAACAATAAGCTGGAATTGAGCAATGCCAGAGTACTCTTAAATTTTGTACAAAGTGAATCTAAATGTATTTGTTTTGCACCTTGTTAATTATAGCACCCAACTGTCAGTAGACTTAAAAATACAGACTCCTGGGCATGACCTTCTCAAGGGTAGTCTCTACAGATGGTGCTCAGAAGTCTATCCCTATAAAAAAAATCTCTGGGAAATTCTAATGATTTTTCTTGGTTAGGGAACCAGTCGGACAAAATCTTAGTTGGTGAGATTTAAATATCAAAACAATTTTCCAAAATACAATGCCAAAGAAAAAAAATGAACTAATAATCCAAAATACTTCCTTTCCAATTTTCATTTGTTTTGTTCTGTAAGATAGAAGAAACCATCTCTTTTGTTCCTTTTGGAAGAAGGGCCTGTTTGATTTGGAAAGTTTATTTCTCCCACCTCCTCCTGAGTGCCAGGCCCCTTTCCTTCCTCATAGTCCCTTGTTGGAGAAGGCTCTGGGATTCCCCTTTTGGGGACTGCAGCCACCTGACCAGCCCCCTCGGTCCATCCTATCTGAGGCTTCTGCCTCTCTCCTTCCTCTCCTACCTGGGCCTTCTTGTCACCGTCCCAAGAGGTTCTTATTCTCAAGCTCGAGCTTGGCGGGTCATGAGTGAAGAAATTGCCTTGAAGGTGAGGCCTATTGTAAGTGTGGGGTGCCCTGGCTGCTCGGCCCTGTTGCAGTGGACATTTCACAATGACCTTGCCAAGAGTTCCCTCTCCCTTTCTGCCCTGAATTCTGTACTTGACTTTCAAACCACTCTTGGATGTCCTGTCACCTGCTGTTCTGGGCAGCCCAGAACTTGCCGGCCTGCACATCCAGTCCCTGCCACAGATCTGTCTCCACCTGCCCCTTCTCAGCAAACCTTCTGCATCTGGAAAAGAAATGGACCTTCTGCTGAGATGTCCACTTTCTACCTGAACTCTATTCTCTCTCTCTCTCTCTCTCTCTCTCTCTCTGTTTTTCTTTTTTTAACATACTTCCTGACTTCTCACCCTGGCATTTCAAACATTAAATATTGAAATTTTTTTCTTAAACATGAAAAACTGTTTTTTGACCTCATCTCCTCTTCTTTTACTCATCAAAAAAAAAAAAAAAAATCGAGATTGCACAGTGCACCTAGCATTGAGGCCTCACAGACCTTGCTGATTTCCCTCTCTGCTCAGCTTCCCAGCGTGTCTGCCGCGACTCCGCCCACCCTCGACCCTCACCATCTGTCTTGCTTCTACCTGTTAATCGTCTTGAAACATCAGCCTTGGTGTTTATCAGTGAACCCTTCCTTTTACCCTAAGTCACTCTTCCTGACTTTTCTACTCGAAAACCTCTTCGAATTTGAGTTGATTGTTCTTTTCGTGGCATTGCCATCCGTAACATCTCAAAACCCTGCATCTCCCCCTTCCTCCTCCTCTTTCCTGGGTTTGCCTCTGGATTTTTCTTTTGCTTGCCTGTCTTCCAGCATGGTTATCCCTGACACCAAGTATCCTGCCTCTCCTGTAGATGCTCACATTTCTTTCTACTCTGCATCTCCTCTCCTGTCACTCTCTTAGCCGTTATGCAGGTAGGCCATCTTTATATTTTGATCTTTAAATAATCTCTCCAAGGCTCAATTTCTGTGTGTCACTAACTGCTGGTCTCTCTGAGTGAGCGAGCCACTCCCACATCAGCCCAGTATCTCTAACACAAATCCATTTAGTATCTTCCCCAAAATTCACAGGCATATGCCCGATGCACAGACACATTTCTTTCCCTTTTAATCTCCAAGGAATTACTGTTCTCCTAGTCCTGTGGCCTTATAAAGTATATGAGTCGTCTCTCGTTGTTCTGCATCCAGTCATTTGAGGAATCTGGGGAAGTGTTCTCTTCATGATGCTCTTTGGCACCTGTCCCTTACCTCCCACCCCTACCTGATCTCTTGCTGTGTGCTATCTCCTGAGTGTCCTTGACCCCTCTTCTTCTTTCCTGATTCCCAGTGTAATAGCTTCCCGTGATCCCTCTACCTCAACACTGGGTTATGGGCTGAGTGTCACTCACCTTTTTGACAGGTCTTCAACTGGGTCTGAAGTGTAACATTAGAACTTCAGGAGGAAACAGAAGCACAAAGTGGAGATGTAATTTCCTTCAAGTGGTGTTGCTCTGCGTGTACCACCTCCCGTTCAGTCTTAGCAGTCCAGCTGCCTGGATCTGCTCTGCTCTGACTTCCACGCATTTCTCTGTGATTCCAAAGCCTGCAAAAGTTTTTGTCTCCAAAACCCTTCTGCCAAAACCATGCTCGGCTCTGCTAGATCCAACACCAATGACCTTCCTTTCCTGTCCTCTGCTCTCTATTCCCAGGACTGATGAGAGCAGAACTCTCTGTCTCTGTGTATTGTCCCTTTGGAACTCTACCACAGGCCCTTTGTGTCTTCTGCAGCCTCATGCTATCTGCAGTCAGTGCTTTGTGTGGCATTACTTTGAAAACTGGGGGTTTGTGTAGAAATCCAATTTCATTTGGTTTTATTACTGCTTAGAAATGCTCTTCCTTCATTTCAGGGCAAATGCACTTTCCATATTTGATTTGGCCTCCCCTCTTGAGCCTCTTGCCCTTTCCATCTTAGAGCATTATTTCCAGGTACATTTTATCTGAAAGTCATCTTTGAGGCTTCTACTCTGAGCTTCTCAACAGCTCCGCCTTGTCCTGGGATAAAGTACAAATTCCTGAAGACTGGCGTTCAAGGCTCTCCCCAGTCTGGCTTCACGACTGTGTCCTCCAACTCAGTCCTGCTTTCCTCTCCCTTGTCACAGCACACCGTCCTTATTCTTGGTGCTCAGGCCTGGTTCTCATTATCCTTCATCCCGGAAGCACTTTCTTCCTCTTCTGATTTGAATTGCACTCCCAAATCACGTTCCAGCTGACCTTCCACAAAGCATTTCCCTCCCCCTGTCTATCCTTGATGAGTCTGGACCTTTCCCACAGCCCCACAGCACTGGCTGCCAAGGTCACACTTTATGGATTAGCCAGGTAGGTGGATAGACAGACAGATACATCCATAACATATCTATATGTGCATTTATGCAAAACTCTATCATCACACTTATGATATGGTTGCATTTTCCCCAAAAAGATAACATGTACTTCTTAAAGCAGGGATAATTCACACTTCCACATCCCACAAAGATATTAATGAACGAAGCCTTTATTCCAAGATGCTTTGCAGTGATTAAACATAGAACACCTTGGAAAATAAACAAATGTGACATGTCGCTATTCCAACGATCTTTCTGATCCATGTTCTACAGCCAGACCCTTTTTCCTGTACCTCTTTAAGGTTTTATTCTAAAGGTGAGACATTTCATAAGAAGATACGAGTTGAAATTCAAAGGAATGTGTCTAAAAGAAACAGAGCTCTGCAGTAGTAGAATTTTGCATTGCTGGGACCCTCAACCATTCTGATTCTTAACTGTTGAAATGAACTCCCAGCCTTTCCAGAATGTGCTGGGTTTTGGAGAGCAGCATTCTAATTCACCTCATCAGCCTGCATTTGCAGAAGTTTATGTTCGTGTTGGTGATTAGGACAGGGTTTGGGGCCATCCTTGCTCATCAGAAAGACAGTTTGGGGTTTTATTCAAAGAATGGACAGTTGTACAGATAATAGGATCAGGGGGGAAATGCCATTCTCCATTTTAAACAGCAGTAGGAAACTGGAAAGGACATTAATTTCTCTAAAGGGCAGCCCTACTGCATGTCGAACACAACCTTCTACATCTTTAAATTAATTGCTATTCTGACTGCTTCATCCTGAGCTTCAGTCTCACTCAAAACTCCATGTGGCCTCCTCAGCAAGGAGCCTGTTGACACTTGGTGTCTGGTCAGGAGCAGCCTCAGCTCTTCGGGACACAAACCCGACTCATCTGACTGTGAGCTTGGAGCCAACTTTCCCAGAAGGAAGGCAAGAGTTCCAAGGCCTTTAAAGGGAAAAGTAGGACAAAAATAATTAGGCCCAGTTATCTTTCCCTTTTAAATGTCCTGTGCTCTCCCTTCCTTTGTCTTCATGATCTTGAATTGGTTTCTTTGTTCTGTCTTTTGCGGACAACTTGTTGAGTGGGCTTGCTCTGTGTTTCTCCACATGTTATTTCATTTTTTCCAAGAAGGGATTTATTACTGCAAGTCAGACTTTATCTTAAAAAAAAATTATTTGCTGGATATGTTGCTAAGAGCATAAAAATTCATGTTTGTTTAATAGAAAACACTAGATTAAATATCCTCAAATTATTTAAATTGGGACCTATACATATGCACAGGTGTGCTCTGCTCCTTCACTTTTTCTGAAGCAGTTGGTCCATTTTACAGCCCATCTGATGTGTGGACCTCACAGTTCACTCCCTGCCCACACCCGTGCGTTTGTTTTGACTTTAGCCATTCCTATGCAGTTTTAGTCTTCATTTCCTAAGACCTTTTGGGGGGAGGAGGGTTAAACATCTTTCTCGTGTTTTTTCTGGACTCCTCAAACTCCAGCCACCATTTCTGCATCACGGTGAGGCTGTCAGACACAGCCTGAGCTCTTTCTCTGCCCACTGTGCAGACACTCCTTGGAAACACAAAGCCCAGATGCTGGTTCCCCATCTCTTCTTCAGCACAGCCCTGCAGGGCGTGCTGTTCAGGACCTCAAACAGTGATTTCACAGATTTCGTACAGTTTTCTAGGTGGTTTTTTGTTTTTTTGTTTTTTTTAAGGATGGGATGCAGGTTACATTCCATCCTGTTACACTGTCATGACTGTCACTGGAAATCCAAGTCAATTTTTAACTTATTTTTATTGGTGCTTCATAATTATACACGAGAGAGAGGCTTGTTTCATATTTGCACATGCACACAAATGACAAGATGATTTGGTCCGTTTTGCTCCCCAGTACCTCCCCTTTCCCTCCCCTCTTCCCTCCTCCTGGTCCCTTTGCTTTCCTGTTCTCATCTCCATTATATTTTTCAAGAGATTCCCACTACCCACCTACCCTTGCTTTTCCTTTCTCACTTCCATGTATGAGAAAAGCATATGATCTTTGACTTTCTGAATTTGGCTTTTTTCACTTAACATAATCCCTCAAGTTTCATCTGTTTACCACAAATAACATAATTTCATTTTTCTTTATGGCGAAATAAAACTCCATTGTGAATCTATAATACATGTTCTTTGTCCATTCACCCATTGACAGACAGGTAGGCTGGTTCCACAGTGGGCTATTGGAAATTGTACCACTGTAAACACGAGTGTGCATGGATCACTGTTGTATGCACACTTTCATTCTTCAGGATAAATGCTGAGGAGTGGTATAGCTGAGTAATGGTGATTCCATGTTAGTTTTTGAGAAAAATTTTCTAGGTTTTTGTTTGTTTGTTTGTTTACAGAGAGCCAAACCTGGAAGGCTCAAGTCAGATTGTAAGGAAGGCAACTCTTCAGTTTATCACATCTGGGCTGCCTCTCTTGGTAACAGAAAGCACACCAAGAAAGAAAAGGGGAAAACATGCTCCTCCTGAGTTTGGGGAATTCTGCCAAATAAGAGTGGCAATAAAGGACAGGAGACAAGGCAATCTGAATGGTGCCACTAAACTGCCCCACTTGAATTTTATTTCAGAGAATGGAGGGGTTGCTAGTAAAAAGAATGGACCAAGACAGGAAGCTGTGTTACCCTGTGCTGAACTTGGTAACTTGGGAGCCCAGCCCGATGTTAGTGGGCACACAGGAAGTCCTAACTCTCCTGCCCTCTGCTTTTGCCCCTTTAGTTGCACCTATGAACCCTTCCACTCCAGACTTCTCACATGAGTCATCCATTCGGCTTCTTTTCCTGCAAAGACTTCTAGACCCCGCCTCCTCATTGCAGAATTGACATTCAGAAGGACCAATCCTCAACCTCTCTAGAGACCTGGTCTCTGGGTAGGAAGTGCAGAATTAGACTGCAAGTCACTGAGGTCAGATCTGTTGACCCCAAGAATGTACTCAGGTGTTCACCAAATGGGAGGGACTTTTGAAACAAACATTTTCCAGAAACTACTCACATGAGAGTGCTGTGCCTAGTTCAATTTCTTTTTTAAATGCCTTATCAAAAGATTTCCCCAGAAAGTTGTTTCTTGAAACATTTTGGTTTGTTAGTTGACTTCTTTGGTTTCAGATAATACGTTAGCTTAGTCTTCTATCTATTGAATCCTGCCCAAGAACAATAAGCTTGCTTTCTGTGGTAACAAATATAGTTTGGGAAGCAACTGTAGGACCAGATAATTGCTGGAAGGTACACGGCGGATGTGCTGCCATTTGGACTTGGTCTTAGGTGGGGGTCTGTTTTCTAGGCTTTATTGCTTATTGTCACCTGGAAATTGGTTTCCATCTCAAAGGGATTTGTTAGCAGGAACTTCCTCTTTAAGCCATCACTCTTCTTTAACGCCAAAATAAAACTTAATATGTTATAAGGCAACAGAAAGCCTCTGACAGTCATGTCGTTTCTCGATTGGAAAAGTATAGAAAATCTAAACTTCAATCTTCTTTCATGAGGCAGAGAAATTTAGAGGCCCCCTAAAGATTTTCTAGTCTCTCACCTTCACGATGAGAAATTGAATGGAGAAGGAATTTTCTGGGCAGTTATGTGTCAGGAGTTTAAAAGGAAAGAACGGAGTGAGGGTGGAGGAAGGAGGAGAGTCTCGCTGGACCTTTCCAGCTTCAGCAGTTGCACTTCTCCTCCTCTGGGGAAGCCTGTGGGCGCCTTTAGGTTTTTTTGTTTTTCCTACGCAAGCCTCTTCCTGTGTCATGGACAAGGCTTCTTCTTGTCTGCCATACTCCTGTGGCTGGGCCACACAGTCCCCATTTTCACATGTACAAATGAGCACCAGCCTCCTTTGCCCTCTGAGCAGTGAAGACGTTCAGGACTCAGCTTCAAGACTCTTTGCTCTGTGACATCAGTGCCTTCCCCTCTGTACCTTGGAGAGGCCATTGCTTAGTGCTCCACCCCTGACCTGGCATCACTTATGCCCTGCTTGACTACACAGGTCTTTTTAAGGACAGACCAAGCCCTTTGCATTCTATGCTCAGTGGCCATTGAATGAATGATAACTCAAATATTTGTTGCCTTGAAATAAACTAAATTATTAAGGCAAGTGGTTCTTAAGTTATTTGCTATAAAACTTAGGAGAGAAACTCACCTCACACTTAGCTTTGTCTTAGTCTGTTTTGTGCTGCTATAACAAAAATGCTGCCGACAGAACAACTTATACTGGGCAGAAATTTATCAGCTAAGAGTTCTGGAGGCTGGGAAGTCCAAGACTGGCCTCCAGCACCTGCTGAGGACCTTCTGCTACTTCATCACATGGCAGAAGACCCTGGTGAGGTCACATGGAGGAAGGCTTAAGGGTGAGGGGGCAAGTGGGAGGAGGGGCACAAACTCGCCCTTTTATTACAGCATTGTGAAAAGCCCTCATGACATCATTGCCTGATCACCCAATAGAGGACCTACTTCCCAATACAATTACAATAGCAATGACATTTCAACATGAGTTTTGGAAGAGAGAGATTCAAATCTTAACTTCTTTATACATGTGATGTGAATATATGAGCATTGTGTGGATTCGTTAGGGTGGAAAGCTTATGAAATGCTTGCAGTTATTGCAAGTTTGAAACTAAGCCCAAGTGGCCCTGTGTGAAGACCACAGAGATGCGTCTGTGTCAACAGACAGGATTCATGAGCTCGTTGTTTCCCTATTAATGGCTGCGGAGCTCTCAGGCAGCAGGACAGTGACATGCATCAAGAAAGACTTTTTTGATGAAATACATTTGGGAATTGCTGGGATGCAGCCTCACTTAGGAAATCTACCATTTTAACTAAAATTCCATCTCCAGCTTCGTGATCTGAGTGACCTCCTTGCCCTATTATCTGGTTCAGACCTATTTACTCCTTCCTTGTTGATTTTCAGCTTTTATGGTGGCATGGCACCTGGTTTCTCTCTCCAAGGAAAGTCCAACCAACAGCCCTTGACACACTGGATTGTTTGATGATCCCACCTGAAGTAGGTATGTAAACCTTCTGCGCCCGCTGGCCCACTCGCCCGTTCTGTGAGCACGCAGGCTCTGAGTGCAGGGTGTGCATCTGTTCCCATTGACTACCAAGGGTGGAATGTCTTGTGCAGAGGCCATGTGTCAGAGATGATCCCTGTCTTTCCTACCTAGAAGTTCGTGTGTTGACATAATGATTCCTGAACACCCCTTCATGTTCTTGGTTACATGGGAACTCAAACTAAAGAACATCAGTTCCAAGAAAGGACAATTCTATACTTGTGTGGTGGGCTGGGGATGTGGCTCAGTTGGTAGAGTGCTTGCCTTGCATGCACAAGGGCCTGGGCTCAACCCCCAGCATCAAAACAAACAAACAAACAAAAAAAAAAAAAACAACCTATGCTTGTATACTTGTGTGGTTCTGAAAACAATAACATTTATCAGCACTCTGGAGATCAAATATGTGAAATGGGACTGTCACCCTGGTATGTTTGTAAGCACAGAATCTGTAGTTTAAAATCCTGACAGATAGATACCAGCTTCTCTCTGTTCAACAAACAAAAACCTAGTTCAAGTTAGAGAAAACTGAGTAACACCTCGGAGTCTAAATGACTATGCACTTGAATTAATGAATGATTCCTTGATCTCTAAGACTTTGTGATAATTTCCCTCTTGGTATATCATGACATAAATATGACATAAAAACAAAAGAATGCAATATTATTGTTCAGTGAATCCTCTTGAAAGATTCTGAAATTGATTCTCAAATATGTATGTGTAGGTGGGTGTATGTAGGTACACACACATATACACACACACACACACACACACACCTATAAACCTTGTAGCTCCTGAACCAATTGCATTCAGATTTCTTGGATTGCCTCTATGAGATACACATACATACACACATATCTCACTATACCTATTACATAATGTGGGGGGTATGGAGATACTTTATTACAAAAGTCATTGCTTGCTTGTATTCAACTTGCTAAAATATTATCAGAAATACAGCATTGTTGAATGCTAATATAAATTTAGAAAAATGCCACATCTCTATAAGCTGTATTTTTCAAAAGGAAAACTCTATAATGACTTCCCTGCTCATGCTAATTTTGGAAAAAATAAACAAACAACAAGAAAAAATACCAGTCTGCTAAAAACTGAGTTTGGGAAGTAATGCAGGCTTGAGAATTAAGACCACCACCACTAAACTATGACCTTGGGAAAATTTTTGTACATTCTTAGAAAGACTATTATTATTTAATTCTGAAAAACAAAAACCAAAATGAAAGAAGGGAGAAGAGAGGAGAAGGAAAGAAGGAAAAAATGAAGGAAGGGAGGGAAGAAGGGTGGAAGGATAGGAAATAAACCAACCCCAAATTGCAATGCCCCAAATGTGCCTGATCACCTTTTTTCTTAGTGAGGTATCAAGTAATTAATGGCCATGTTTCAAAGGAATTTCAAAGAGTTCCACATTCCATCCAAAATAGAGTTTTACCACCATGACTTAAGGTAGATGTTTCAACTAGTTGCCTACTTGTTAGATATATCTTAATTTGTTTATTTTGTACTTATTTTGGGCTACACATAATTGATATATGTGATGTTAAAAAAATGCCGAAACATAACACAAGGACACTCACAGGAGATCTGAGTTCCCAGCCATCTCTTCCTCTGTCAGTCACTGTACAACTGAACTGCTGCTTGAGACAGGAGTCTATTGGTCCTACAGACGCTTTCCTCTCCATCCTCTCCCCATGTTCAGCCCATCTGATTCTCCACAGCCCACCCTGATCCTGAGGGCTCATCTTTCACCTTGAAAAGATACTTGTGCTTGGAATTCCCATCAGAATATTAAATCAACGCCTCCAACACTGAGGCTGGGGCTGCAGAATTTTGAAGAGTTCCTCAGACGATTGTGACATGCAGCCTGTCTCCCATTTCTTCACGGCTCTCTGTGTTGGCAGTCATCACCCTTGTCCAAGCCACACTCACCACTTCCTTCTTGGACCGTCTTCCATGAAAGTCCCTAGTTCTCCTTCCCATTTCACCTCGTCCCTGCTCAATCCATCCTAGGCCCAGCAGCCAGAGTAATCATATTTATAGGAAAGTATCAGTTAATTCTTGCCTAGTAATAGTAATAATAATAATGGATAAGTATCACTTATACATTGAACAAAGAACCAGAGTTCAGGCTTTGCCCAAGGCCAGAGTCATGGGGGCATTAAGTTTTAGGAGGAAATAGAGGAAAGGGTCTAAAAGCAGCAAGTGAAGAGACCAAGGCTGATCACTCCGCTCCCTTCTCTGGCCTGTTGCCCAATCTGACTGTTGGATAAATTGCCACCCAATCTGTGTCCCCATCTCACTTGACCATCAGGAGCAAAGAGATATTATAATTTGGTGGTGACACTATTGCAAGACTAACTTCATGTCACAGCCTCCAAATTTCACTAAATGTCCTTCCTTTGTACTTGAATGATTCACTTAGCAAAATAAGTTGATCTTGGTGAATTTTCAGGCAGAGTCACAGAACCAAAGGTGTCTCCTGCTTCTCAGACACGTGGACAACTGTCCTTTTCACCAAGGGATAACATAACTCCTAACATCCACCTGAACTACAGCAGGAACAGACTTTTCTCTAGGGACTACCTAAAGTATTATTTCAGCCACTGCACTTAGTCTTCAACCCCTAGCATGGTATCCAGTGCATTTCCCATCGGAAGAGAGGTGACAGGGGTGTCAAAAGAAAGTTTTCTTCAGAGAAGTCACCCTGGGAGGCATAGTGATGTTATTGCCATCAGGGTTTAGAAAGGAATCAAGAAATTCAAACCCTACCAAAGCTGCATGGAAATCTGGGTCCACGACAGCATGCTGGAGCAGGACAGTGACAACTTTGACTTCATACTGGTGACAACTTTTGCCTTCACTTTAAAACTATCACTGTTTTACAGTTTACACTTAAAAAAAAAAAGTTCAAGGCCCTGTGTTGAAACAATAGTGAAATTGTTCATGTGATGTTCAGGTAATTGAGACCAACCAAGGCAGGTAGACAGGGAGCTGGTATTGAATTAAGGCTGAAGCCCAGCTGCTTCTTTACCCTGAGCTGTTTTCATTAGTGAAGCGGAAGTGCATTTGGGGACCTAACTTGACCAAAGGATAGGCCTGTGCAGAGCTATCCTGAGTTTAAGAAAACAGTTGTCCTTTTAAGTTTTCTCTTAAATATTTATTTTGGGATAGAAATGGAGACTAAAATACAGAGACACACAAACATACTGAACATCCCTGGAGACATATTATGGAGCACTGCTTATTCATGCAATGTCTTTCTGTTCCCTTTGGGGACCAAGACAGACTGGCCTGTGTACAGCTCCTTTCCATGGTGAACAGAGCTGTAATGAGGTCACAGATTCTTTTCATGCAGTTTTGGAAATTTCTCTGAAAGGACTCAGTTGGTAATGGATGTCCCTTACAATCTAGAGTTACATATTAGCACAGGCAAAGCTTTTCAAATAATGTAAAGCCATTTTTTTCCCAAATGCCTTGTATCCCTGAGTGTCTAGGTTCCAAATAAAGGAAGATTAAAATCTCTGTAAAATCCATCATAGAGCCACCACATGGAACTGTCAGCAGGAGGGGAATTAATGGCGTCTGAAATGGACCTTGGGTTGAACCTACTTCACCTTGCATATTCTATTACTTTTTTCATTTGCCATTAATTCCCTTTAATCAGGGAGGTTGGCTGAAACTGAAGCACCATTGGTTAGGATTCATTAAAATAATCTAATGTAAAATGGAAGTGTATTCTCTTTTTATTACAGTGTAGGCACAATATGGACACTGGAAAATGTTGAGTTGATGGTGAAGATTTGTATTACTTTATGTTGACACACCAAATGACTCAAAAATATGCATTTGTCAGTAGATACTTACTATCATATCAACTTTTTTTCCTTATTCCTATCATTTTGGGGGCACTTTATAGTAACTCTTAAGAGTGATTATTTTAGAAGAAATGGACTCTTCCAGCCTCATCCATGCTTGGACCATGTTAGACTTCTATAAATACTTGTGGAGTGAATAAATGGATAATTCAGATGCATTTTTATTTTAAACACAAGCAAATTAAATTACACCACAGCTAGGAACAGACTTAACCAATGAAATTAGACACATAAAGCAATGAGCAATAAAAATGGAGATTCGTCAGGTTATAGACACATCTGGGAGGCTCTGCTGAAGCAAAGAGCTGGGCATCACTTTTAAAGGACTTGGACAGAGCCAAAGGCCACAAAAACTAATATTTTTGTTAGCAGCTCATCTTGATTTTACTAAGGAACGGCTACCTGCTTCTCATTTCTCCTTGCCCAATATTTTTTTTTTCTTTAAGGCCTTTTTTTCTTGTTTCTGCCATTTTAAGGATATATTCAAATCTAAAGAATCCTGATTGAGGCCTCTTATCTCTAACAATTTTGCTAGATCACGTGAACAAACACTAAGAGATGAATTTCTATAGCTCCTTTTAAACTAGTCTGATACAGAAGCAGGAATACTAGTAAACTGTCACATAGCTTCTGCTCTAATCCAGCCAGGTAATAGATATCTGTATCTACATATCCCACTAACGTAAAAACATTGCTTTGTTTTTCTTTTCCCGAAACTATTTTACCAAGCCGGTTTTCAACAAAGATGTAATGACTCAATTCTTTAACTTTCTTCAAAGCATCATTGATACGATATTTATAGTCTAATGCTAAGGTGATTCACATGGAGTAAACAGCCTGTGCCTGCTTCATGCTCGTGTCCATCTTCCTCTGAGACAGGTGATATCGAGAGTCCATGCATTTGTGGTCTAAAGTGCCTTCATACAGTGGGTCAGCAGTTCCGTGGTGACGGAGTGAGCTTTGCCTCCAGCGGTCCTGGTTCACATCCTAGATTAAAACGTGCTCCTTGCGTTTCCTTGTTTCTGGACTCATCCTCTGCATTCCCTCTCTGCCTGTGAGGACAACAGGGCCCGCGTAGGGACTATTGAGAGGACCCAGTGAAATGAAGCACACAGAATGCTTGCTCCATGGCTAGGCAAGGGAAGAGTCCAAGAGTGGTGATTTTAATAGGCATTAAAAATTTGCTTTTAATACAAACATTTTTAAGTTTTTGAAAATAATATTTGCCACTAACATTTTGAAGAGACTATATGTCGTTGAATTAGTTTTTATTCTAAAGTCTAATTATATTCTCCTTTCCTATATCCAATCTAAAATCCTAAAGTTACTTTTAACCTTTTCCTTGGCTTTTTCTTTTTTTTTTTCTTCATTTATAAACCACTGGACTGTGTTTTCTCAATATTTTAAAATGTTTACTCCTCTTTCTTAAGACACTCTTATTGCAATAATATTCGAATTTTTATAGTCCCAGAGACTTGTGTTTTCTCTGTCTTACTTTATACATAGCATATAGCTATATTGAGGTAAAAAAGTATTAATGGAGGTGCTTTTGTGAAATACTTTAGGGGATTAAAAAAGATATTCAAAGAGCAGAACAACTCTTCATAATGCAGGCATTTCTAAAGTCCTTAATCCACTTTGTATTCTTAGGATGGTGAACCTGGCAATGCAATATCACCTATTCTCTTGGTTTTGATAGAATGAAAGAACATGCCACTTTGGTTGCAGTAATATGATAAATTCACCATTGATTAAATTACATTCAAGACAGCTAATCAAGGATTCAAAGACTAGAATATGAAGATACTTATGAGAAGATACTACTGTATTTGTTAAAAAATATACATATACATATACATATATATATACATAAATTATATATAATTCTCCAGTTCTTTCCCTGGGAGTGTTTAAAACCATTAAAGTGAAAATGTGACTTATTCGAATGTTACCAATAATTTTGTTGAAAATACAAAATGAGATTTTTCTGGTTTTTTTTTTTTCAATTAAGAATTTTATACTGAAATGTCACAAATTTAAGTTGCAGGAGGAATGCAGAGTAATAAAATATTAATGTTGTTGGCTTTGCTTTGAGCACTTCTTTTGTGCACAGAAAGATTTACATTAGAGTTCAGGCTATGTAAACATCTGCATAAAAGAGTAAAAAACAGGACTAAAAATGTAAATGTCTCTAATTAGGATTTTTTAATAAGAGTGAAAAGAATCGTAAAATAGCAGTGCTTATGAATTAGATGTTTGATTATGCTTCACATTAGAAGACATAAAAATGTGATCCAAATATAGCAAGCCTATCTGAAGGAGGAATTTCCTTTATTTCATCAGTGTTGCACTGTGTCTTCAAAGAATTCTCTTCCTCTTTCAGAGAGGCCCTGACTCTGAGATGTTTATTGACTTCTGCCTGTCCTGTGCCAAGCAGCCTTTTAGGCCCTTTTAGGCACTAAAGTTGGAGCCTTTATAGGGTTTGTACTCTAGTGAGGGCACAGAGAGTAAAGAGAGGCACATATAAATATGCAGAGTCTCCAAGGCAAGGGTATCTGGAGTTGCCCAATTAGGAAAGATTTTGGAATATTCCATCTTACCATATGTCAGTTCAAAGCCTGGGAAATCGTAAGCTTGCCCAGGAAGCATATGCAAAGTGATAAGGGACCAGACCCTGGGGACTGACTGCCCATGCTTCTGAGCTCAGAAGGTCCTAGAACATGTTCACAGGGTCACCTCACTCTCAGAGAGAGATGCGGAATTCTGGGATAGAGTTCTCATTTTCTTCAAAGCCAGTACGTTTTTTTTTCCTGCCATACCACCCAGAATCCAATGGTTCGTATTCCTATTTGTTTCCATGGTTTAATGTGAAAACAAGTTTGGAGGAACATAATTCCTGCAATTCCTGAATTGATCCCAATTAGGCAAAATAA
The DNA here is from genome assembly GCF_021218885.2 of Marmota monax. Classification (NCBI taxonomy): domain Eukaryota; kingdom Metazoa; phylum Chordata; class Mammalia; order Rodentia; family Sciuridae; genus Marmota; species Marmota monax. The sequence continues at coordinate 3,242,514 of NW_026695217.1, read as the reverse complement.
TTACCACAAAAGGCTATATGAACATAAATTGAGCATGTTTCATGAAGAAGTACTTTCTAAAAAAGAAATTACTTAAACATAGGAGTATATGTCTTAAAAATTAGCCCTTTATGAAAATTCCCAATAAATGATTTTCTGGGTGCTTTGGGGAAAGAGATATATACAGATGTTTTTGCTGGTGCTCCTGAAAGTTCAAAATAATTGTGTGACACGCAGTGGCTGAAAATTTTTAAACATATTTATGTCTAATTCATCTCTTTGTAACAAAATACTTCAGTATATACTTGCACTGTCCAGGGAGACAGGGATCCAGAGGGTTAAGGAGAAACTGCAGAGTGCCTGAGGTTGAAACATGATGATTAGACCCCAGCTGAGGGCAGCAGAAAGCAGAAGCCCTTGGTCAGGCAATGGTCTCTAGGCGGGATCAAGAGAGCCACAGTCTTGCTCCTCTGGGTACAGCTTGTCAGGCTCCAGCACAGAAGCTCCGGGGCTGGGGCTGGGTGCTGCTGGAGGGATTCACTCTGAGGCTGAAGAAGCCAGAAGATGGTCCCATTCAGGGAGCAAGTCCTCCAGGGTCATAGAGAGGGAGCTGGGCAGTGTGGACCTGGAAGGGCTGGCTCCTGATTTCCCAGAAGCGGCTGGCTTTCCTTTTAAACTTGTAGGATCCCATCAGACTTGTAGGAAGAAGCACTGGTAAGTGAATGAGGAACTCTCCAGGGTTTGGTTCTGAGAGTCATTTTTGAAAACATTATGGAAATGCCTCTGTGTTTGCTCAAAGAATTGTACCTCACTTGGTGTGTTGTGAAGACATTCTCCTGATTCTTAGAAAAAAAAAGAAGAAATAATATTTTAAAGGTCAGAGGCCACAAGCTCCTTATCATGGAGCCAAAAGGCATAGATAATAAAGTCATGCATTCCATTTAATTTAAAGAAAATGTCAGTTTGAGAAAGTAACTAGTAAGCCATTATCTGAAGATAGATGAGAATGATATTAAGCTGTGTCCCTCATGTGTAGCTGGGGATCTCGTCATATAGTAATCCATCCATTTCACATTTTAAATATTGTTCTAGAGAGAAAACAGCCAATCATCATTTTAAATGAATTCTAAATGTTTTCTGTGGTGTTCCCGGTTTCCTCTCAGTCATGATGACGTCTCCTCATTTGGATGTGTGCTTGAACAGTGGACAAGTGCTTCTCTCCACATTTGAAGTAGAACGTCCACATTAGCTCGAGGCTTACAGCCTCCTCGGGCACACCATTTGAGGATGTCCCCTGATGACCAAGTGTCTGGAAAGATCAGTTGTGAAGCCAGAAAATCAAAGAATACTTATTTCAGTGTTTTGACAAGGCTCCTGAGGCAAGAGGTCCCAGGGAACCCGATGATCTCAAAATGAATTAGTAAAGTCGAATGTCACCAGTGTCTCAGGTCAGTTCCTCTGGACGCCTCTCCTGGAATCTGCTCCAGATTCTTTCTGTTGAATCTGAAAGGTCATTTCAGTTTGGGGCATCTTGAGCAAAACAGTCTTGTCTTCCAGATAAATGAATATTCAGAGGTTGGAATCAGTCCAGCCATGAGATGAGTTTGGGCGTCTGTCTTTAGAAGCACTTGACCCTGTCAGTGATGATGATGCTGTTCATCTTCCTGAGAATTTTGCATACACAAGGGCTAGGCTTTTCTCTGGGGCAGAGTGTGCATGGAGTCTAAAAGAACTAATGTCTGAGAATCAATACTTGGGAATTTAAAATTTAGCTAGAGAAGATTTCGGTATTAAAATAATCGAAGGTCTGTGGTTAGTTCCAATGCTGAAAAATGAATCCCTCTTGACTAAGAACTAGCAGCTGAGGTTAGGAAGGAATTACTGGGTCTCCTGGTTTTGAATTTTTGTCAGCTACCGTCAAAAGAGTGCAGGGAGCACCAGGTGATCCTTGTGCTGTGCTCAATGCTGATGAGACCCTAATGAGTATATTGGTTCCATAACTGAGAAAAGTGAATCTTTGAAGATTTTGTGCGATAATAAAAAAGATGAGTAGCAGAACAAAAGGCAGGAAAAGTCATGAATGGGAGGCACTTTGCCAAGAGGAAGCTCAGCAGACTTGAAGCTGGTGAACAGCTACTTGAGAGAAGAGGGTCATCCTTATACTCTTTCTGCAAGAGACAAGGCAAGCGATCACAGGCTGGAGGTTGTTATGTTAGAGGAAGGAAACAGTTTCTTGAAGGTGGAACTTGGGAAATAACAGGAGTGAGAACCAGAGAGAATGTGACATTTAATTTTACACAGCGTTGGGCCAAGGAGAAGATAGAATTTTCATCTGTTTGATTTGGCTCTGGTGCATCCTGACTTCAGATTGACTCTTGAATCTTTTCCAACAGGTTCCATGAATTTTATTCACACAATCCAGAATTACACATCTTAAGTGCATTGAGGAGTAAGAAGCCAGATCATGTACAGTGTTTATATTTTCACACTGTGCAAGGCACACCTGTGCATTACTTCCTTCACACTGCTTTGTAGAAAAGCCCTTTGGCCCCCTACAAAATCATACTTATATAGTTTAAATTAGACTCTCTCCATCCCCTTGTTGTTCACAAGATACTAATAGTTTTGTCTTTTCAGAGTGTTACGGACTGAATTGTGAAACCCCCAAACTTCCTATGTTGATGCCCTATCCCTGATTTGCCTGATTTGGGTGAAGGATTCTGGGGAGATAATGAAGGTTGGATGAATTCATTAGGGTGGGGCCCTAATCCAATAGGATTGGTGGCCTTATAAGAGAAAGAGATCTTTGTCTCTCTCCCCAAAAGGACTTGCCATAATTGAGAAGGTGGCTTTCTACAAGGTAGTAGGAAAGCCCCTCCTAGGAACTGATTGGCCAGAACCTTGACCTTGAACTTTCCAATCTCCAAAGCTGTGAGAAATAAATGTGTATTTTTTAAGCCACCCAGAGGCCTTTTGTTATAGCAACCAGACAAACCCAGAAGAGTTAGCTCCTCAACTACCATAATCTCATTAGTCTTGAATTGGTTTAATTGAGAACTTGGAGAAGGCTTTTCTTATAGTTATCTCCATTCAGGTCAAAGAGGAGGATTTGGGGTAGCTAGGCAAGGTGAGATGGTGAGGGAAGGCCCCAGCCAGTCCTCACTCCCACGGGTTCCCATTAGAGCCTCAGGTCCTGCGTGGAGGGCAGTGGAGAATGCCTTTCATCGGGACTTGGTCAGAGCTTTGGTGACATGAGATTAGTGAATTTATAGGTTTTCCTTCAGCCATTGCACCTGATAGAGTTATTTTTCTAATGTGAATAAAAGGCATAAAAGACGGGTTACTTCTGAATGATAAAAAGTCGTGTTTCAGGAAGATGGTTTCACAAAGCAATAATTCATACATGAGATACTTGCATTGCAATGCAGTGAGCTTTATGTTGTTTGTGTGGTGTGCGGGTATCAGACTGTTCAGTGTGTGTGGAGTTTAAGAAAATTAAGGACAAAAAAATCAACACACAGAAATTTAAAACCTACTTGGAGATGATTTTTTTCGTATACCAAAAATAGTTGAAGGTTAGTTTGCAGTTGAAGGCTGAGTGATCCAGTGCCTACCTTCAGTGCCACAGGCTGTAAGCCATGAAAGCGCTGAGTTAGGGACAGCACTGTCTGAAAGATCACTCGAGGACGTGGACTTCCCCACCATGTTTTCCTGTTTAAAGCATTTTGTTCATGTTTTTGCATTCATGTGGATTGTAATAGCTGCTCAGTCAATGTCCTTTGTGAATGAATGAATGCCAAAAATGAAAGGCTGAAATGAGTAATTGCTGTCAATCAAAGAACTGACTCAAAGACTAGTGATTTGCTACAGAATTTATAATTGAATGTAGAAAACTCTTGATGATTCTAGTTAGGTACAGTATCATCTGGAAAATTTGGGGATTCGTTGGGACTGGGATTTGTTGAGCTCTGAAAATTGCCAGATGAGTCAGTTAAGGGTGAAAGATACTGTGTTTTGTACAACTCGCGGTGACAGGGCATGAACTCAGGAAGTCTGGGTAGCCTGTTGTAGTTCACGCTCCCTCGTCCATGAGCTCCTTTTCTCTCTCAAACTTCTTTGGTTCATGACAAATGAGATTAATTTGAGCCTAAAAACTATGATTGCAAAGAAGGCAATGTTTTCTTAAGATTGAAGTCACATAATGACTGTAAGAACCTCCTCTGCCTTGCTTTCTCCCAGGGCCCACAGAGGCTCCCAGGGTCAGAAAGAACTGATACAAATCATTTGTCAGAGGTTAATGGGAAGCCCAGCCACGGCAAGCGTGGGATTATGTCTTTGTTCCACACAGGGACCTTGTTCGAATGAACCATACAAGTTCTGAACCTCTTAAATGAGGCTTGATGCTCCAGGAAATAAGAAAGTAAGTCTTTGGCATTATTAGGAACAAGTATGTCACGGAGCGTGGATTTTTGCATGAAGAGGAGTCAGTACTCTGTTGCTGGTTGATGTTACAACAGTAGAGATGATTTCTCTCCTTCTGATTCCTAAGTGTTTTACTTCATTTTTACTTTGAGATTCTGGGCTTAAAAATCAAAGGGATTGGGGCTGGGTTGTGGCTCAGTAGTAGAATGCTTGTCTAGCACATGTGAGGCCCTGGGTTCAAACCTCAGCACCACATAAGATAAATGAATAAAATACAGCTATTTTAAAAAATCAAAGGGATTAAAGTGCTCTGGTTTCTTGCACATTAGTGAGCATATAAAAGTGGAATCAAACAACGAATTCTGAGTCATTCTTTATTCTTCAACATAAAAAAAACTGAGATCTAAAATTATCATACTAATCTTGAATTATATCTTTAAATAAAAAGTCATTATCCCTTAATTATGGTAACAGTATACATAACTACTTTTAATAAAGTCCTACACTTTTATTTTCATCAGTGTCATTTTTCTTACCTTTTAAAAGCTATATATTTATTTTTCATTGACGTCTATCCTGCAGACCAACTGGGGGACTGGAGGATAATAAATAGAAATGATGATTCAATTAAAATTAGGATTGATTACTAAAAGATGTTTCTATTTTATTTTTAGAAATTTAAATTTATTTTTGGAAATGGTATCTTACCATCTTATCTAGTATTTTGTACAGTATCTTACTAGATGATAAAGGACTAACAAATGAAGATAGATAGTATTTTATGAATTGTTACTTGGGCAAACCTAGTGTACTGTTTAACATGTTGCCACATTGAGATTACTGTGCATTTAGTTTGTTTCTCCTTCACAAGGAATCTGGGAGATGGTGGGTGCCAATGACCAAGTCGCCCTCCTTAGTGCTGTGAGCTCAGCTACAGTCACTCTTTGGAAAGAATGCAGGCCTGCGTTCACCTTATGAGCTTTGGTGGTGAAAATTCAAACATGGACTGTGAGAATTTTAAAAACGATTGTTACAGTTATTTGAACTTATTTTCTCTCAGGGTAGCCATATTCACAGGAAAGAAAAAAGAAAGGAAACATTTAAAATTTATTTTTAAGAGAGACTTTCCATTATCTTTGAAATAGTTCAAGTTTGTTATTTCATAGATTTTTGAACTAGAGTTAAAGAGTTAATTTAACTTCATCTGCTCAGAGACTAGGCTAGAGAATACCCACAATTCATATGCCCTAAGTATCTCAACATCCATTTATCTTGATTTTTTTCTTAATGAATGGATTGCCTCTGGGGGCATCATTATATTTGATAAGGATTACCTCTAAATTAAACATTTTCTTTATCCTTTCCATGTATGCAATAACACATTCCCTCTTAAGAACCTTGTTGACCTATGGCAAACACACATGCCATCTTAATCAGGTGGTAGAAAAAACATAATTGGGCTTGAGGTCAGAAGCCATGATTTCTGTTCCTAATTTTGCTGTTTGCCCAATTCCTGGCCTTGGGTAGTACCCTTAACCTCCCCAAACTCCAGTTGCTGTATCGTTAAAACGGAATGCTGCCTGCCCCGTGGCTTGTAAGAAAATCATACATGAAAAAATATCAAGTGCCGTCTTTTTGGTAATTGAAAGTGCTATAAAAATGTAAGCTGTCCCTGGGGTGACAGCATAGGTGCCTTGGTTGGAGAATAGACACTGGTGTTCTCCACCTGTGGTTTCACCTGCCTTGTGGCTTAGGGTAAGATCTTTAACCTGTCTGAGTTTCAGTTGTCTCATCTTTAAAATGAGACCTATGAGAATGCTCTCAGCGCAGAGGCAAAGGGCAGAGAACACACATAAAGCATTTCTAGTAGAGCCTGGCAGCCATAGGCGCAAAACCCAATTAATATTTTCTTCTTTAAATACACATATTCAGCAGCATACTGGCCCACGTCTGTATTTGGCATTTGTACACACAGTAATATGTATCTTAAGAAGAAAATGGTCTTTTATGTTCATTTTAATGAAATTTAGTTTTTCTGTTCACTACTGAACAATATGTATTCACTGTAAAAACTCAGCCTGTCCACAGAAGTCTCAAGAAGAGAACAAAACCCACAAGCAATCCAACTACCCAAATATAATCACTGTTGAACACATTTTTGAAGGAAAACTATGGGAACACCAACAATTTTAGGGAAAATCAGAGCTGTTGACAAGGACAGAGCATGTAAGTTTGGGGTACAGAGAAACTAGTCCCTAGGAACAGATAGCAGTTGAGGGGGCGGTTTGGGTTGTATAAGGGCAAGGGAAGTGACAGGAGGCCTTAGGAGGGCTCAGAATGCCTTTGCTGGTCTTGTGCCCCTGATTGGGGACAGTCACATGATCTCACTGTTACTGCCTTAGTGTTTGGCCACTTGCTGATGGGAATGTTTCCAAAGCCATTGTGCACCAAGGCCCAGAGACGTGGTGAGAGGCCAAGCAGGACACATGGGAGCCATGTTCCAGAGATGGCACTGAATTCCTTGATGCCTTCCCATGTGGCACCAAAACCCCCCATCCTGGAGGATATTAAGAGGGGACCAGAAAAACAAGGTGACTAAATAGGACGTCCCTACTTTATGCAGACAGAACTAGAGAGTTATTCATACTCAGGGGCAATTTTCAAAATGACTCTGAAAAAGAAATGACAAACCAAGTTTGTCAGATTCATTTTCTAAAAACAGGCATTAAGAGGTAATTATTGTTTTGTAAAACTGTTCACCATGACAGCCTTGTGAATGCTGTGATGTCTGTACTTGACATTACTGTATAATTAAGGACAGATTATTTCAGATCTTCAGAAATCACTTTCCTATTTCCTCTTAAAGGTCATTATTCCTAAATCATTCATCTAAAGGGAAATATCACCGTACTCGAATAGCATATAGGAAAATAGCTTAAAAGTGGGTTTATTTAGATGCTGCTGTAATTTAATTTACAGTTGTGACCCCTCAAAAGCAGGACCATGACCACCTGATGTCCTGACGTTCTGGGATTCTGTACAATGCTTCCTCAACAAGGAATGAAGTGAATTGATCGCCTTTCTTATCTTTTTGGAGGGATAAAATGTATATTGCTCTAAGGCTATTAAATTTATCAGCAGTCTATAGGACTTAAGATGCACTTCTAGTCAAGTATTCACATATTTAGCAAAAGTTGTTTTTTCTGAATAAAAAAAGGATATTAACTGGGGCTCGTGCCATTGTTTGGGGAGGAATTCCACTGATTTACCCATCTTATCCCTAGCCATGGAGTCCAGGAACTCACTGCAGAAATACTGACTTCAGTAAACAGTCAGGAGGGGTGACCCTGTCTGCCAGGATCCTCTTGCCCCTCAGAACCTCTTGTGCTACAGAACTAGAAGAGACTTCCCATCAGTTGTTCTTGATGAGTTGATTCGTAGGCGTATTCTCACAAACTTAATTCTTTTAGAACAAGTTTTAATGTTATGTGTACATATTAATTAAGAGCTGGAAATAACAGGTTTTAAAAAGAAAACCATTCTTAGTCTTATCACAACAAGTGAACCACACTTAACCTATTGGTATTTTTCTTTGAAGAAATTTTTTCTATGCCTAAGTCTTTCTCACCATAATTTTAATACAATTGCATATGTGATTACTGTGTTTTTTAATTTAATGCATTAAAAGCAGGCTGTGCTTTATTACATACTTTTGTAGAACTCAGTGTTGGGTGGTATCAGGTTGAATTGTGTCCCTCCTGAATTCATATTTTGGAGAGAAGCTCCCAATATGATCATGTTTGGAAATGGGACTTTTAGGAGATGATTGGGTTGGATGATGTCACGAGAAAGGAACCTTAGTCCTATTAGGATTAGTGAATTTATAAGAAGAGGCACAGAAAAGAGGTCCTGTGAGAAGGCAATAAGAAGGTCACTGTCCACACACACAGTAAAGAGAGCCCTCACTAGGAACTTAATGAGCAAGCATATTGATCTTGGCCTTCCTGCCCTCCAGAACCCTAAGAAAAGAATTTCCATTGCTTAAGCCATCCAGTGTGTGGTATTTTTTATAGCAGCCCCAGCAAACTAAAATAAATTGCTATATCATGAATCACATGCATGTATTATTTTATTACTTCTGATTATTTATACTAATTAGTATAATGAGGATATGCATCTTTATGCATAAAGTACTTTTCCATATTTTATGCTATTTCCTCATGCAAATTTTCAGAAGTGGAATTATTTGATCAAACATAACAGCATTGCTTAAATGTTTGTAAGTTGGTTATACTAAATCATATGCCTAAAGGAAATATAAAAAGTATATTTCTCCTATTTAGCAGTATTGAACATGAAAACATGACCCAAACATGTAGTTCTAAAATATCAGAACTACATTTGAGAAGAGCCTTGGGAGGTAAAGAAAACAAATTTTGGTTTATTTTCTGTTATCTTTCCTTTTTCCCTGCTCTAAGTTTTTTTTTTTCCTATTTAGCAGAATTCTATTTTCCTTCACCCTGGAAGGAAAAAGAATCCTGGATCCCTGTGCCTTCAGACTGCTGGTGCGTACTTGCATGTAAAAGGGCTGATATCTGGCAATCAGATCTCCATAGAGGAAATGCTAGTAACAGCCATCAGGCTCTTTCCTCATCAGCTGTGTCCCTTTCTGCGGGATACCAGTGTCCTCTCCCGTTCTCTGCTTCTGCGATCTTGACATTACACAATGTTAAAATCTTAGATTTGGAAAGAATCTCTGAGCTACTGATGTAACTTCCCATCTAAAGTAAGTTATTCCCAGCCAGGAAAGTATTCCCAGCCAGGGTTCATTTCATCTGGGCAGGAGCACTCTTAGTGACAGGACACTCACCATCTTAACAGGCGGTCTAATTTACTGATACCCATCTCTGCCTGTTGGAAAACTGGCCAAAGGGCAAGTCCAAAATTCTACAGCTTCTCCCATTAATATTGATACTTCCCTCTGGAGGGATCAAGAAGAGAAAATCCAATTCCACTTCCAATTGATAACCCTTCAGAAGCTAGAAAACAGCTATCCCATAAGCCTCTTCCTAACTGATGTTACCAGTTCCTTCCCTGTCCCTTGGGTGATATGGCTTTGAGTTCCATGAACATCCTGTCACATCCAGAGTGTTGTCCATTGCTGGCATGTTCCTGTTAAAGCAGCAGTCCCATACCTCTAGTCTGCATCCTGGCTTTTGGTCTTTGAGTATTTGGGAGAAGATAAAAAAAGATCTAAAGGCCTTTATGTCTTTCACTTGCCACATCCTCTTACTCTCAGATGTGTTTGCTCATCTGAGTTACTGGCCGACTTTGGGATGCAATTCCATTTGTGACCTCTGTCTCGAAGGGCAGCTCGCTCCACTGAACGCAATCCTGTGGATCTGAACTGCATGGAGGAAGAGAGCAGCCAATGTCCTTCATTCCACCCGTGGACTGGAACCAACTTGAAGCTTTTATCAGCTCTTCATACGCTTGACTTTTACTTATTCTTCAAATATCTCTTTGATCATAACTGCAGTTCCTAAGATGATGGCGGACTTCTCATGCTCTCTTCATGGGACGGAATGGACTGCAGAAGGCTTCAGTCTCTATCCTGGTAGCTATCAGGTTCTTCTTTATTTATTCTCTCCAGTGAAAGCTGCCCCTCTTTCCGTTAGGTCGAGGGTTTCACCAGTAATGACCTCTCTCGCCCAGGTGGCTCTTTCCTCTAACTTCTAATCTCCCTGCATAACATTACCTGATTGTCTTCCTAAAATATCACATTCATCAAAGTGTTCTCCCAATCTTTTCATGGACTCCAGTTGGAAATGCAGATTCCTCTCTGTAGAGCGCATGTCTCTGTCACCTCACTCCTTCCTAATGGGAGCACTGAAGGCAGCCTGGACTCCCAAAGTCTTAACTACATCTCAGCCTCACACCATTCCTTGCTCATGCTTTCTTCCACCGGGAATATTCTTCTCTTTATCAGCCATCCAAAAATTTATGTATTCTTCAAAGGTCAGATTTTATCCCCGTTTCTCTATGTAATTTATTGACTTAGGTACACATTAATCAACTGAAGTCAGCTCCTTAATGTCAAGGTAATGAGCCTCTTGTTATCACTCCCTTATGGCAGCAGTTGTTCGTTTTCTCCTTTGGGGCTGGAGAGGAATTTTCTGGAGAAGGGGAAATGTCATTTAATGCTTTGGCACAAACTACTTTTCCTGAAATAGCACTAAACAGATGGTGAATGCTTGGTAAATATTGCTCTCTGGTTGGTACATTTACCTTTTAAAGGAAGATGGTGCTTAAGTCAGTCACTTATCTTAAAAATTTCAGGTTGAGGGTAACTTTTGAGGCAATTGGCATTCACCCAGCCCTTCCCAACAGTGCTTCTGTAGTACTTCCTGCTTGTCCCCAAAACATGGCTGCCTCGAATGCAGTTCTGCCTTCATAGCAAGGGAACACACTGTATGTAGTTCTTACCATTAAAACTCTGAGTGCAAATTCTCCCCTTGGCTGGATAGTCTCTCTCTTCCTGCTGCTCTGAGCTGGCATTCACAGATGTCACTCTCAACCTGCTTCTTATGCTCTCACTTCTATTCTAGAAAAGTAAGCATTATCTTTTCCCTCTCAGAGTTCTTTTCTTTTCCTACTTTAATTTAATGGGCATAATATTTACAAAATTTTAGTTATAGAATCTCTTGTAGGAAGTCCCTGTCTTAGTATACAAATCAGTTTGCATTCGTTGGATTATTTTGTTTTGAGTAGTGTGAGAAACGTTTACAAAACTCATGTGTCCTATATCTTGCTATGTAACAAAAACGTTGAGATTCAAATTTAACCAATTTAGCTATACATTTCTCTGGAGACCTGAGTTCAAAGAAAGTACCATGTTGCAAGTAACTACTTCCTATGAACTGATTGGTACTGCACTTCTTCCAAGAATGCTTATTGTCTTTAATAGACAAAATATGTGAATTGGTAGCATTTTGAAGTACTTCCCAAACCCCTCGGTGTCATCCCATTCTTCTATATCAAATATTGTTATAGTTAATTAAAAAATGTACCACCAGACTAGAAATACATGGATTAGACCCATCTTATGCTTGGCCCACATGCTTCCTGCCTGTAAGGAACCCAACATGAGAACACTTTTGCTCTCTTCTCTTGCAATTCTGCATCAGCTCCTGGCTCCTCAGGTAAGGGAGAATGTCCCTATGTGTCCTGGAGATTGCCACCCCCATATACCAAACTCCCTGAGCTGAGGGAGTTCACTTCACTGTTGCTAATCTTGAGGACAAAAGCAGAACATGAGTCATTTCCAGGTTCCAGTCACATGTGGGAGGTGTCCTGGGAAAAAAAGACAATTAATGTACATTCATCTGGCTCTGTTGTTTTGAGATGTGTAGAGCATGACCACTGTACACACCTAGAGATCCTTGAAGACAAACAAGTGATAGTGGCTGCTACCTGGTCACTTGTCCTCTTCTTAACCCAAGACATGTGTCCTCTCATCCCAGTTAAAGCAAGCAATTTGATATTCAAACCAAGGTTTAGTTTGATGACAGCATCCTAAGTGTTAAATTTCACATTATCCAGTTTTGGGATAACCTGTTCTCCAAGCTCTAGGTAAAAAAGTACTTAATCAAATTATAATGTAAAGTGAAAGAAAATGTTAAAATGATAATGTCATCCTGTGAGAATTCATTGGTGAATCCACTTGAAGGTTGAGATTGATTCTCTCCTGTCCAAAATTGTTTGCATAGGCAAACTGCCGATATCCATAAAGCTTATTAGAGAGCACTTTATCCAGTTTTGAAGAAATAAAGACAAGGGGGAAACAGATTCTACTCCTGAGAAAAAGAATCTAGTAGTGAAAACAGACATGTGACCAACAATTCAATCAGAGAACAAGCAGAAAGTACATTAATGGAAGGACAGTGGGAACACAGATTTATATGGTAACTAATAAATGCAGCAACATACTTCTTTGCATCAAATTTGTCATTTCAACTGGAAAACATATTTCAATTTATGTATGTTATATAGAAATTATATAAATAATAAATTATACCAACTATAAACCATAATATATGTGTATTATACATGAAGACTATATAATAAATGCAATAAACAGGAATTATAGAAATATAAATTATAATGTAATTTACAACTAAACAATAAGCTATTATTTTGTTCTAAGTAACTTAAAAGATTACTTATAAATTGTTTATCATTTGCTGTTTGCTAATATGCATTTACCCGTTAGGCTTTTTATGAAGGTCACAAAGAGGCTTTATGAGCTTTGTTCATTTTAAAGAAATGTTGGTGGGGGAAGGTTTTTAAATGTCCCATCATGGCTGTTTGGGAAATATTCTATACTGGCTGTGATTTCTGCATAAATAACCTTAGAAATAATTCTGTCCATAAAAGCTGCACATACTAATCAAAAGCAGGTACAAATGTTAAAGTGAGTCTTTATCATGTGATAGCTGAGAGGTGTGGGGTAAAAGAATTCAGACCTGGACACAGAAATGCTGAATAAATGGGGAATTTTTTCTTCCATTTAACTGATGGATCAGGCAAAGAATTTTTTGCAGAATTGCGACTTGAATTTTTGTAGTGATGGCAAAAAAAGGGAGGGGGGGAATTTGATAAATCAGATTCAGAAAAATAGAGATCTTAAAACACCACTGAGAAGAAAATGCGCAAACAGAAGTGTATTTAGCTTCTTATCACAGAAGCAGTAACATGGGTCACAGCGACCTTCTCCCAAAGATGGGGCCCTCTTGTGGGATTCAAGTCATGAATGGAATGAATGCCGAGTCACTTCTTTTGTGCCACATCAAGAGCAGAGCCAGGAGGAAGAGGTACCCCCGCCCCAAGACTTGCCTTATCTCTTGGAGGAAGATAACGTATGTATGTAAGGAACAACAATGCAGAGGAAGATATATTAATATTTATAACATACAAATAAAGTGCTGGAGGGAGCTCAGAAGAAATAAATGGACTCCAGCTGGGGATATGGCAGAAGAATTTATGTGGAAGTCGTTTTTGGACTAATCGTAAGTGATGATCAGAAATTCTATGGGTACTCATGAAAAGGAAAGGCACTCTAGATAAATTTGCAAAAGAAAAAAACAAATATTGGGGGAAAGCAAAGAGTCTTCTCTAACTGCAGTAGTTCTCATATGGCCCTTTTCTATAACTTATATTGCCTTTGCTTCTCTCAAAAAACTTGAAAACTTCTACTCTGCAGAATGTGTATGAGTTTGCTGGGGCTGCTCTGACCTGGTAGCACAGAATGAGCAGCTTCAGCGACAGAAGGCTATTGTCTTGCAGTTCTGCCAGCTGTGAGCCCAAGGTCAAGGTGTTGGCAGGGTTGGCACCTTCTGAGGTTTGGGAGGGAGACCTCTCCACTCTCTCCCAGTTTCTGTGGCTGCCAGCAGGCCTTGGTGCTCTTTGGTCTGCAGGTGTGCTACTCCAACCTCTGCTTTCATCCTATGGTGTTCTCCCCCATCCATGTCCAGGTCCCCCTTTTCATAAGGACACTGGTCATGTTAGACTAGGGTTCATCCCAGTGACCTAACATTAACTTGATGACCTCTATAAAGACCCTTTCCTGTAAATATGAGGCCACATTCTGAATACACAGGGTTAGGACCTCAACAGATCTTTATTTCCTGAGGAAGAAGGAGAAAATTGACCTATGAGAGTATGTAAAAAAGAAAAAAAAATTGGGGGTTTTAAGATAGATACATATATATCAAGTATCCATGGCTCAAAATAAGGAATTTAGACATTCTAGGCAATGGAGCTCCATGGCCAATAAGTAAGGGGTGATAAAATAATCTTGGGATACTATATTAGCTTTTATGTGCAATAGGGTACAAAGTTGTGACATAAATAAAAGAGGTAAGTGAGAAATAAGAGAAAAAATTAGAATTAACTATTTTAAGTCTAAGATGAAGAACAGAGACGTCCAAAGATGATGGTTATTACTTATTTATTTTAAATGACTTATTTTAAAATTATTTTGTAAATTACTAAACACTTTATGTATTTTGTGTTTATGAATAATTACATAAAAATCATAAGTAAGTCATGATAAATATAAACAATAGCAAATGTACTATATATTATATATGATGACTGTAAAAAATATAATAAATAGCAATTATAGTTCTAACTCTTTAAATATAAGCTGCTACATTTATTACTCTACATAACTTTAAAGTTGATTTATAAATTATTTATTATTTGTTAAAAGATGGGAGGAGAAAACTGACGTCACCACACCTGTTTTTGACTGACCGCAGCTCATTCAGCCATAGAACAGGTAATTTCAGGCTGCAATTCGCCTGCGGCTTGCAGACAGATTGCTAGGGTTCAGCGCCTGGGGGCTTCTTAAAATCTGATCTTATCAGAGTGAACACAGAGCGCGGGGCGGCCGAGTCCCGGCTCCCGGAACCGTCCCGGAACCGCCCTGGCTCCGGGCTGCGGAGCCTGCGGAGGCTGCTTCTTGGACCCTGCTAATATCAGAGCAAACACGAAACACCAAGAAGCCGAATTCCAGCTCCCGGAACTGAGCCCGCGGGGACTGCTTCTTGGAGCTTACACTTATAGGAGCTTACACCGAGCACGGAGCGGCCGAGTTCCGGCTCCCGGAACCGTCCCGGAACCGCCCTGGCTCAGGGCTGCGGAGCCCGCGGAGGCTGCTTCTTGGACCCTGCTACTACCAGAGCATACACCAAACACTAAGCGGCCGAATTCCGGCTCCCGGAACTGAGCCCGCGGGGGCTGCTTCTTGGAGCCTACACTTATAGGAGCTTACACCGAGCACGGAGCGGCCGAGTTCCGGCTCCCGGAACTTCCCTGGACCGGGGCTAGGAGCCCGCGGAAACTGTGTCTCGGTCCGGGTCCTGCTGAGGGCAGGTCAGGACTCACCCATTGCTTGGGTTGCCTGGCAAGGGGAACGAAATGCTGCCATTCGCATAGGATACCAACATGGCAGAGATCTGATGTCAGCAGAAAGCGGTGGAGGAGAGATCTTCATCAATACCAGCGGTGACATAAGCAGTTGGTCTCCTGGTAAGGGGGGTGAGGCTCAGTCACCCGAGCCTCCTCAATTTGTCCTCGAGCCAGAGGGAAGGAGCCGGGCCGCCGCCAGCCCCCGGAGCAGGCCCAGCGGCTCGCCAGCGTGGTGACCGCGTGACCCCAATTGGAGAGGGGGCGGAGCGGAGCCGCCACCCACACCCGCCAGGTGGGCAGACCCACGACCCAGTAGTACATGGGCGTGGTAGGAGGGGCAGGGCAGAGCCGCCCTTCGCGCTTGCAAGGTAAACAGACCTGTGACAGCCTGGCGGGTCAGGCCCAGTGGCCTGCCAGTGTGGTACACACGTCACCCCAACTCGAGTAGGGGCAGAGCAGATCCTTATCCCACGCCCGGATCAGGCCCTGCCGGTGTGGTGGTCACGTGACCCCAATTGGAGTGGGGGTGGAGCGGAACCGCCACCCGTGCCCGCAGGGTGAGCAGACCAGTGATCAACCTGCAGATCAGGCCCAGGGGTCCGCAGGCGTGGTAGGAGGGGCAGGGCAGATCCGCCGCCCGCGCCTTCAAGGTAGGCAGACCTACAACAGACCGGCGGATCAGGCCCAGGAGCCTGCCGGCGGGGTACAAACACCACCCTAATTGGAGTAGTGACAGAGCAGAGTCGCCTCCCTTGCCAGGAACAGACCCAGCATCCTGCAGGCGGGGTAGTCACGACACCCCAATTGGAGTAGGGGCAAAGCAGAGCCTCCACTCGTGCCCGAAAGGTGGGCAGATCTGCGACCGACCAGCAGGACAGGCCCAGTGGCCTGCTGGTACGACAGACACGTCACCCCAATTGGAGTAGGGGCAGAACAGAGCCGCCACCAGCTCCCAGAACAGGCCCAGTGACCTGCCGGCGGGGTAGCCACGACACCCCAATTGGAATAAGGAGAGAGCAGAGCCGCCGCCCGCACCTGCAGGAAAGATACGCAAGCAGTATGAAAAGACAAGGAAAGAAAGGACCACAAGCAATGCAGGTCAACGCAACTTTAGAAGAGGTAACAGCTGCAGCAGATGGAATGTCAGATAAAGAATTCAGGATATACATGCTTCAGATGATCTGGAGTATCAAGGAAGACATTAAACAGCAAAATCAGACAATGAAAGATCACTTCGACAACGAATTACGCAAACAAATCCAGGAAGCAAAGGATCAACTATACAGGGAGATAGAGGTTATAAAAAACAAGCAATCAGAAATCCTAGAAATGCAGGAAGCAATAAACCAACTTAAAAACTCAATGGAGAATACTACCAACAGAGTAGAACACTTAGAAGATAGAACATCAGACAATGAAGACAAAGTATTTCAACTGGAAAAGAACATAGACAGCTCAGCAAGACTGTTAAGAAACCATGAGCAGAACATCCAAGAAATATGGGATAACATTAAGAGACCAAACTTAAGAGTCATTGGGATACAGGAAGGTACAGAGCTCCAAACCAAAGGAATGAGAAGTCTATTCAATGAAATAATACAAGAAAACTTCCCAGACTTGAAGAATGAGACAGAATCCCAAATCCTAGAAGCCTACAGGACGCCGAATGTGCAAAATCATAAGAGATCCACACCTAGACACATTATAATGAAGATGCCCAACATACAGAATAAGGAGAGAATTTTAAAAGCTACAAGAGAAAGGAAGCAGATTACATTTAGGGGCAAGCCAATCAGGATAACAGCTGATCTTTCAACACAGACTCTGAAAGCTAGAAGATCCTGGAATAACATATTTCAAACACTGAAAGATAATGGGTTCCAACCAAGAATTGTGTATCCAGCGAAATTAAGCTTCAGGATGGAGAATGAAATTAAAACCTTCCACGATAAACAAAAGTTTAAAGAATTCGCAGCTAGAAAACCATCTCTTCAAAACATCCTAGCCAAAGTATTACAGGAAGAGGAAATGGAAAATAACAATGAAAACCAACAGTGGGAGGTAGGACAGTAAAGGGGGGGGGGGGGAAACAATCAAAGAGGAAAACAAACAATGTTTAGTAACAGAAATAAACAAATATGGCTGGAAGAACAACCCATATCTCAATAATAACCCTAAATGTTAATGGCTTAAACTCACCAATTAAGAGACACAGGCTAGTAGAATGGATCACAAAACAAGACCCAACAATATGCTGCCTACAGGAGACGCATTTGATAGGAAAAGACATACATAGGCTGAAGGTGAAAGGTTGGGAAAAATCATATCACTCATATGGACTTCGGAAACAAGCAGGCGTGTCCATACTCATATCAAATAAAATAGATTTCAAGCCAAAGTTAATCAAAAGAGATAAAGAGGGACACTACATACTGCTTAAGGGAACCATACACCAACAAGACATAACAATCATAAATATTTATGCCCCAAACAATGGTGCAGCTATGTTCGTCAAACAAACTCTTCTCAAGTTCAAGAGTCTAATAGACCACCACACCATAATCATGGGAGACTTCAACACACCTCTCTCGCCACTGGACAGATCTTCCAAACAAAAGTTGAATAAGGAAACTATAGAACTCAATAACACTATTAATAACCTAGACCTAATTGACATATATAGAGTATACCACCCAACATCAAGCAGTTACACTTTTTTCTCAGCAGCACATGGATCCTTCTCAAAAATAGATCATATATTATGTCACAGGGCAACTCTTAGACAATATAAAGGAGTAGAGATATTACCATGCATCTTATCTGATCATAATGGAATGAAACTGAAAATCAACGATAAAAGAAGGAAGGAAAAAGCATACATCAATTGGAGAATGAACAATAGGTTACTGAATGATCAATGGGTTATAGAAGACATCAAGGAGGAAATTAAAAAATTCTTAGAGATAAATGAAAACACAGACACAACATATCGGAATCTATGGGACACATTGAAAGCAGTTCTAAGAGGAAAATTCATTGCTTGGAGTTCATTCCTTAAAAAAAGAAAAAACCAACAAATAAATGATCTCATACTTCATCTCAAAATCCTTGAAAAAGAAGAGCAAAACAACAGCAAAAGAAGTAGAAGGCAAGAAATAATTAAAATCAGAGCTGAAATTAATGAAATCGAAACAAAAGAAACAATTGAAAAAATTGACAAAACTAAAAGTTGGTTCTTTGAAAAAATAAACAAAATCGACAGACCCTTAGCGATGCTAGTGAAGAGAAGAAGAGAGAGAACTCAAATTACTAGCATACGGGATGAAAAAGGCAATATCACAACAGACACTTCAGAAATACAGAAGATAATCAAAAACTATTTTGAATCCTTATACTCCAATAAATTAGAAGATAGTGAAGGCATAGATAAATTTCTTAAGTCATATGATCTGCCCAGATTGAGTCAGGAGGATATAGAAAACCTAAACAGACCAATATCAATTGAGGAGATAGAAGAAACCATCAAAAGACTACCAACTAAGAAAAGCCCAGGTCCCGATGGGTATACAGCAGAATTTTACAAAACCTTTAAAGAAGAACTAATACCAATACTTTTCAAGCTACTTCAGGAAATAGAAAAGGAGGGAGAACTTCCAAATTCATTCTATGAGGCCAACATCACCCTGATACCTAAACCAGACAAAGACACTTCAAAGAAAGAAAACTACAGACCAATATCTCTAATGAACCTAGATGCAAAAATCCTCAATAAAATTCTGGCGAATCGGATACAAAAACATATAAAAAAAATTGTACACCATGATCAAGTAGGATTCATCCCTGGGATGCAAGGCTGGTTCAATATACGGAAATCAATAAATGTTATTCACCACATCAATAGACTTAAAAATAAGAACCATATGATCATCTCGATAGATGCGGAAAAAGCATTTGACAAAGTACAGCATCCCTTTATGTTCAAAACTCTAGAAAAACTAGGGATAACAGGAACATACCTCAATATTGTAAAAGCAATCTATGCTAAGCCTCAGGCTAGCATTATTCTGAATGGAGAAAAACTGAAGGCATTCCCTCTAAAATCTGGAACAAGACAGGGATGCCCTCTCTCTCCACTTCTCTTCAACATAGTTCTCGAAACACTGGCCAGAGCAATTAGGCATAAAAATAGGAAAAGAAGAAATTAAATTATCACTATTTGCAGATGATATGATTCTATATCTAGCAGACCCAAAAGGCTCTACAAAGAAACTATTAGAGCTAATAAATGAATTCAGCAAAGTGGCAGGATTTAAAATCAACACGCATAAATCAAAGGCATTCCTGTATATCAGCGACAAATCCTCTGAAATGGAAATGAGGACAACCACTCCATTCAAAATATCTTCAAAAAAAATAAAATACTTGGGAATCAACCTAACAAAAGAGGTGAAAGACTTATACAATGAAAACTACAGAACCCTAAAGAGAGAAATAGAAGAAGATCTTAGAAGATGGAAAAATATACCCTGTTCATGGATAGGCAGAACTAACATCATCAAAATGGCGATATTACCAAAAGTTCTCTATAGGTTTAATGCAATGCCAATCAAAATCCCAATGGCATTTCTTGTAGAAATAGAGAAAGCAATCATGAAATTCATATGGAAAAATAAAAGACCCAGAATAGCAAAAACAATGCTAAGCAAGAAGTGTGAATCAGGCGGTATAGCGATACCAGACTTCAAACTATACTACAGAGCAATAGTAACAAAAACAGCATGGTACTGGTACCAAAACAGGCGTGTGGACCAATGGTACAGAATAGAGGACACAGAAACCAATCCACAAAACTACAACTATCTTATATTTGATAAAGGGGCTAAAAGCATGCAATGGAGGAAGGATAGCATCTTCAACAAATGGTGCTGGGAAAACTGGAAATCCATATGCAACAAAATGAAACTGAATCCCTTTCTCTCGCCATGCACAAAAGTGAATTCAAAATGGATCAAGGAACTTGATATCAAATCAGAGACGCGCCGTCTGATAGAAGAAAAAGTTGGCTACGATCTACAGTCGGTGGGGTCGGGCTCCAAATTCCTCAATAGGACACCCATAGCACAAAAGTTAATAACTAGAATCAACAAATGGGACTTACTCAAACTAAGAAGTTTTTTCTCAGCAAAAGAAACAATAAGAGAGGTAAATAGGGAGCCTACATCCTGGGAACAAATCTTTACTCCTCACACTTCAGATAGAGCCCTAATATCCAGAGTATACAAAGAACTCAAAAAATTAGACAATAAGAGAACAAACAACCCAATCAACAAATGGGCCAAGGACCTGAACAGACACTTCACAGAGGAGGACATACAGTCAATCAACAAGTACATGAAAAAATGCTCAACATCTCTAGCTGTCAGAGAAATGCAAATCAAAACCACCCTAAGATACCATCTCACTCCAGTAAGATTGGCAGCCATTATGAAGTCAAACAACAACAAGTGCTGGCGAGGATGTGGGGAAAAGGGTACACTTGTACATTGCTGGTGGGACTGCAGATTGGTGCAGCCAATTTGGAAAGCAGTATGGAGATTTCTTGGAAAGCTGGGAATGGAGCCACCATTTGACCCAGCTATTCCCCTTCTTGGTCTATTCCCTAAAGACCTAAAAAGAGCATGCTACAGGGACACTGCTACATCGATGTTCATAGCAGCACAGTTCACAATAGCAAGACTGTGGAACCAACCTAGATGCCCTTCAATAGACGAATGGATAAAAAAAATGTGGCATTTATACACAATGGAGTATTACTCTGCATTAAAAAATGACAAAATCATAGAATTTACAGGGAAATGGATGGCATTAGAGCAGATTATGCTAAGTGAAGCTAGCCAATCCCTAAAAAACAAATGCCAAATGTCTTCTTTGATATAAGGAAAGTAACTAAGAACAGAGTAGGGACGAAGAACAGGAGAAGAAGATTAACATTTAACAGGGATGAGAGGTGGGAGGGAAAGGGAGAGAGAAGGGAAATTGCACGGTAATGGAAGGAGACCCTCAGGGTTATACAGTGGAGGGGGTAGAGAGAGAGGAGGGGAGGGGAGGGGAGAGGTGGGGAGGGGGGAGGGTGGATGATGGGAAAGGCAGCGGAGCACAACAGACACTAGTATGGCAATTTGTAAATCAATGGATGTGTAACTGATGTGAATCTGCAATCTGTGTATGGGGTGAAGGTGGGAGTTCATAACCCACTAGAATCAAAGTGTGGAATATGATATGTCAAGAAATTTGTAATGTTTTGAACAACCCACAATAAAAAATTAAAAAAAAAAAAAAGAAAAATTAATAAAACACATGTCTAAATGAAAAAAAAAAAAAAAAAAAAAAGATGGGAGGAAAACTTTTATTCAAATTCAAAGAGATGAGAAAGCCTCTGGACATAGCAAGGATACTCGGCCACTGAGTATGAAGCCCAGTCCCTGGGCCATACAGGGACCGTGTGAAACCCTGTCTTCTGGGGCATCACCTGTCTTCTGGGGCTTTAGCAGGGGCAGGATTTTCTAGCCATGGAGCAGAACTTGGAGGAATTCCAGCACCTTCCTGAAACTCAGCATCTCAGGGCCCATGCATCTCACACCCATGCACCTGTACAAGCGAAGGCACATGGAAGCACACCCTCACGTGTGTGCCTGGCTCACTAGGAGGAATTTCCAGGAAAACATGAAATGCAAAGTGGTATCATTCACTTCCATGAGCAAGGTGACCGCAGACATGGCAGTAGGATGACATACACCCTTTGGGGTCTGGCAGGCCGCCTGGCTCAGGCTCCACACAGTATTTTTCCCATGCTATGGACAAACGAACTCATCTTACAAACTTTAATCAGCACACTGAATTCGTGGAGGTAAACACAAGTGGCAGCTATTTGGAGCATTAGTGGAAATGAACTACATCAAGAGCACAGTGTGTGAAGCATATCCCTTTCATTATCGTGAATTCTAACTTTAATAACAGAAGATTCCAGATGTTTCTCTCCATTGGTTTAAGCATGTGCTTATGTCCAGACTAACTTGCTTTTTATTCATTATCTGAATGATTAAAAAAAAAATCAGAATCTCTATGTTAAAAAACCCACAGCTCCCCTTGGCCTGTGGTTGATTGACAAACTGGTAATTGTCGTTGGGATGAAGTTTCCTTCAAGTCTCTGAGTTCTATAACCTGGAGGTTCTGAATAATGAGACATCTGTTTTGGAAGTGAACAAAACCCACACTTTCAAGTGAATGCATCAGGGTCTGTCAGGAGGAAACTTAAGGAACAATTCTAAACTTTTATGCAAACTCAAAATATAGGGCAGCAAAGGCAAAGACCCGCAGCAGCACAACAGCCGTGGTTTTGAAATAGGGCATAAATAAACATCTTCCTTGTTTCCACTTCTATTGTGTTTTTTTGTACTCAATAATTCTAATAGACATTTTCTGGGCAGCAAAGTATGCCAGTAATTATTCTGTTGAGGATCTGGAAAAGAAAACAATAATTAAATACCTTCACTTATCCTACTTTATCCCTGACTCTGTAGCTAAACTTGAGCATGCATTGAAAATAAACATACCTTGAGATGCTTAATTTAGAAATGGACTGCATACCTTGGCCTTGAAGCAGACTTTTGGACTGATAGACATTAATTCACTTATGAATACACTTTAGGAGTTGTGAGTACTTTTTGTTGGTGTTCAGACATTTCCTTTGAGTTTGACAGTGAAGGTTAGTGATTTGATTGAGTTGCCTTTTAGAGAGGCCTCCTCACCCTCTCTGAGGGAAGAAATGTTCCACTCTTCAAGCTAACTAACAACACAGCTGGTTTGGGGAGTGTCCCAGCCTCACTGGATCAAGGGAAATTCCAGAAACCCTGGGGCAGGCCCTGCCCCCGGTACCCAGGCTCAGGGTGGGTAGGCATGAAGAAAGCTGCCAACCACTTGCTAGACCACTAAGTTCTCTGTCCTCCCTTTTTTCTTTTAGTCTATCTCTGAGGTGGTAAACGCATACTATGGAATATTTCATCAAAAAAAAAGTTTGTGCTGCTCCTTAAAGGTGGGTAGTAACTAAATGTATTAATCCTGCAATGTGGGAGAGGGTGGGGCCTGCAGGATGTTTGAGATTACATAATAGCACTTATTCTCTTGACTAAACCATTTCTCAGTGGTCTCTCCATCTTGCTAAGTGCCAACAATGGGGCTCCAGTGATCCAGACCAAAAGCCTTGGGCCCTTGAATCTGCTCTTCTTCCAGCTCCCAATTGCGTTCAGCCACACTCTGGTCAGCTCTGTAGAGATGCTGACAAAGGCTCTCCACTTTCACTGCCCCAAGCTTGCCTGACTCCTGCCAGGACAGCTGCAGATTTCTAACCGCTCTCCTGCTTCCTCAAGGGAGCCTCTGCCTCTCTGTAGCCCAGCAGCTGAAGTGGTATTTGAAAATGCACTTCTCTGTTCAAATCCTCCAAAGCTTCCCTCTCTTTCCTTACCTGAGAGGATTTCCGCCCATCCCACAAAAGCATCACTCCACCTCCAGGTCAGGTACTCCTCACCTTGCCGTGGTTTTCTCCACCTCAGCATTCACTTACCTTTACTCTAAAACTTTACAAGTTTTTTTTTGCGTGCCTAGCCACACAAAAATATAAGCCCCATCCAGAAAAAAAGACTTTGTGCAGGTTACTTACTATGCTATGCCCAGTTCCTAGCACATAGTAAGTCTTCAGTAACTGCTGATTAAATTCTAAGTTTGTTTTAACTGTTTTACATTTTTATTTGGAGTTTGGAATCTGTAGGCTCCAGGGTGCCCCTGCTGACTCCTTGGGGGATAAAGCAAGTTCAAATTTATTCTCTTCTTGCCATCTGTCCTCAGTACTCAAAATAATCCCCCTTACAATCCCTTTTCATTTTTTAACTCAGGGAAATGCAGTTGCCCTGTGCTGAAATCTTAACCATCAAAGGTGCTACTTGCCCCACTGTATGGGTTGTCCTGCAGTCCTGCAGGGGGTGTGATCCAGTGGACTCCACGCCTCTCTCCGTCTCAGTGATGCTTTAGCACCTAGGCCCATCACTTAAGCCATTTGCAATTTTCCTGAACTGTTTTCTTTGGAACTTGATGAGCTTAAGTAATGATTTATGAAAAATTGGGGGATTCCGGAGATGAGGATCAAACACAGCAAATCTTCCCCCAAGTCCTCTGTCCACTACCACTTTGCCTCTGTCTCTGTCCACCTCTGTTTCGCTTCTTAAGGCTGCAGATCCCTCCCCAGAGCTCCCTCAGGATACCTGGGTCAGGCTCCATGGGCTCTCAGCTTTCCTCCCTAGCCAGATTACTCAGAAGAGCTCTCAACAAAGGACGTTCCCTTTAAGAGAACTCTTGACGACCCGAGAAAGAGAACGGGTTTTATTTTTTTTTCATCTGAACTACACATGCATCTTTGTCATGAGCATAAGATTAAGAATTTGTAGGTGTTTAAGAAATACTTTTGTTGACTGTCATTGTCTGCTATCTTGGTCCTTGACCAGTTTCAGGTAACTCTAGAAGCTTTCCATTTCTGTCCTCCTTGGTTGAGATTAGAATGACTTCATTGATCTGTGAGCTATTTTAATTCTCATTTTGCCCTTTACAGGATTCTCTTCTGATCAGAAGAGGGAAAAAAGATTTGTGTGAAAATCATCTCTTACTTTGAGAAAAATATTTTTATAAAATAAGTTAAATACTTTTTAAACTGGAAATATCAGGATTCACCTTTGAGTCTTATTAGGACATTATACCAGTAGGAATAAGTAGTTGGAATGAATGAAAACCTGGGGCCTCTGGAATCTGTGAAATTCTTGGCTACTGAAAATATCCTGCATTTTAAGAAGTGCCCCTTGGCAGAGCTTAGGGGAACACAGCACCATGCCACCTTCCCTCCCTCACTCCAGTGGCAACCACAAAGACTACTTCCCTTAAGAATCTGGGAACGGTGATGAATCTATTTGGAAAGACTGTATTTGTGAACCTCAAAGCACTGGTAGATGAGAACCCCCAATGGGTACATGGTTGAGTGGTCTGTGGTGGACAGACCCCACCCTGGATGGTGGAGATGCCCGTGATCCTGGGGTGCTGTGATCATGACTCCTCCGAGGTAGAACTTGGCCATGAAGTAAAAGAACATATCTTTGGCCTTTCATTCACTCGTAAACACAAGCATTATACAGTGACGCGCCAATCAGAGATGTGTTTGGCCTTCTAAAGCACCTTTAAGCCCTTGTCACTGGTCCAGAAGCCAGTGCCTAAAAAGGAAGTGTGGGAGCAGCACAAACACACCCGCTGAGCCCGGGCACAGCCTGCTTCTGCAAAGATTGTGTAAACGTACTTCATGGGCATCTCTGTGTGGCAACAAGAGCATAAAATACCTTACATGAGCTATCTCCATTCTAGGAGGTGCCCTACAAAATACACTGAGCCTTGTGCTGGGAGTCAGAGCCCTGAGTTTCAGGCCCGACTATGCTGGTCACTGTCTACAGAGACACAGCCAAGTCACTGATGGGCTCCCCGTGTTGGTTCTTCATCAGTATATGTGGGTGACACTGTGCGCCCTATAATTAAACACTATTGCTCTTTCTCCACATCACAACTGTGCCTGGCCCGTTGCTCTGTGAGTACTTCTTGAGAGATGAAGACAGGTTTGCTCTGGGGATAAAACAAAAGAATAAACAGATCTAGCTCCAATAAAATTTGAAATTATTAATGTGATTATAATCATATTATAAATACTGCATTACTGAAGGCTCATTACATAATCCACAGTTTGCATAAATACCAACACCACATTTTTAAAGACTTCCTCTATGATGCATTTGGTTTTTCTGTGAGTCCAGGAACAGTTCCCTATGGACAAGCATTTACCTATTTATTCTGTTACATCAGCCAAAACTGGCTGACCCTGTGTCCCAGTTTGCCAGAGACTTCTATAGTTTGCTGTTCACTTATGCTGCCCTGGTATAATTTCTAGTATCATCCCCTTTCATGGACAAACTTTCCCCGGTTTGGATGATAAATTTTATGTTGACCCCATTTAGG
This sequence comes from Marmota monax, assembly GCF_021218885.2. Lineage (NCBI taxonomy): Eukaryota > Metazoa > Chordata > Mammalia > Rodentia > Sciuridae > Marmota > Marmota monax. The sequence goes on along the minus strand of NW_026695217.1, from coordinate 3,216,042 downwards.
CATAAATATTGGTGCTCTACTATATTCTTTATGGAAGAGACACAAAAAAGCATAAAAGCAGAGAAATGAATATTGCTTCTGAAGACTTTAAATCCTGTCTTTAAAAGCATCTGTCTTCTGCTATGAAGATAACTCATGTGCCTATGCCTAATGAGCACTGCAGGAGATTTTGCGATGGGGAATTTGAGCTGGTCAGGAATGCTCAGCCACAGTTTCAGCAAGGAAGCTCCAGCTGAGCTGAGATCAGAAAGATAAGTGAGAGTTATGCGAGGAGGGTTAAAAACAGAGGCAGTAGGTGTCCATCAACCCGTGAATGGATAAAGAAAATGTGGTATATATACACAATGGAGTTTTATTCAGCCATAAAGACAACTGAAATTATTATGGCATTTGCAGGAAAATAGATGGAACTAGAGACCATAATGTTAAGCTAAATAAGCCCAGCACAGGAGGCCAAGGGTCTTATATTTTCTCTCAGGCAGAAGCTAAAAAGGAAAACGGAAAACAAAGGTGGGAGTGGATCTCCTAAAAATCAAAGGGGGATCAATAGAGGAAAGGAACCAGGGGGTAAGGAGCAGGGAAGAATGAGGGAAATCTGGGGAGTGATATTGGCCAAATTATATAGTTATATTGTGTGCATGTATGAATATGCAACAACATCAGTATGTACAACTGTAATGCACTAATTTTAAAAAATGAGGAAATTTTTTAAAAAGAGGCAGAAGACAGCTTGGGTCAAGGCCCTGTGCTGGGAGAGAGAAGGGCACAGGGCTGGGAGGGAACAGAGAGTCCAGAACTTGCACACACAGCACAACAGGAAGGAAATGAGGCTGCAGAGGTAGGTCAAGAGAAAGGAAGGGCATTGCAGTGTTTTAAGCCAAAAGTCACAGGATCAGAATTGTGCTGGTGCATATCGGCTCAGCTAAGTAGTAAAGAGTAGACTAAGAGGGGGAGACTCGGAGAAGGCCAGGTGATAAGGGGGAGGCTGAATTTGATGAAGTTGCATTTTGGGGTTCCTGGCCTCTTGCACCATCTAAATGGATAGGAGATGTGAGTGACAGGTGGTGATGTGTGTGATGAAGTGTTCCAGCAACGCAAGCCACTGGCTTGGAGTGAGGCTTAGTTTAAATCAGTGCACAACAAAGAGACTTGAGGGGAGGCTAAGGAAGGAGTCCTGGTCGCCCTCGTGAAAAGGTGGGCAAGTGAGGAAAGATGGCCAGGAAGGTAAGGGGAAGCTAGGAAATGATGACAGCCTGGAGCTCTGGCAAGAAAGCCTTGGAAGGAGGGAGTGGCCAACAGTATCAAATACCACAGATTAGTTAGTAAAACCTGAAAAAGTAGCCTTTAGAGATATCATCTGGGAGGTTACTGATTACCTTGGCAATATGACCTCGTGCAGAACCGGTTGGGGCTGGAGGCATGTTGAGATTGGTTAGGGGTGAGGACTGCGCACACACTACCTTTTCAAGTAGTTTAAACAGGAACAGGGAGACTGAGGGCAGCAGAACTTAAGAGCTAAGAGGCCAGACGCAAGGCTCTTTGTCAGTGTTCTTACTCTGTGTGCCTTGAGCATGCTTGCATGCTGTGGTGTTCTGATAACCCGGGGCTCTGGGAAGATCAAAGCCCTGATCTGTAGCCTTCACAGATGACCATGGTGTAAATACTCCCACCGTGGCTGAAGTCAAGCTAGCCATGTGACCTCATTGAAGGCAGATTTGAGGGGGAAAAACCTAGAATCAGCCACCAGCTCCAGGGCACTGCTGCCCAAAAGGCACTGGGGTGGGGCACAGGTTGACAGTTTGCGTGAGAAATGGTACAACCAATAGAACAGGTAAAGAGGGGTCTTGAACAAAGGTGGAAGAATTAGTGTTGGGAAGGAAAAAAAAAGTCCCCTCCAATGGGTTGGGTGGGAAGAGGTAGGTTGGAACAAATTCATAGTGAGGAGAGGAGGTCCAGGGAATTCTGTCTTCATTTAATCAGAAGGCAATTCATGTCAGAACACAAAGGAGATGGGTTGCTGGGCAGTGTTGGGGTCCTGGGATGTTGGAGACCAGGTATTTGCAGCAGCACCCATCCATAGAATCATATGGATTTATCTAGAACCTAGCAGCTCAGGCATAGGAGCACAGAAGTAAAATGATTGCAAAAGGACATTACATTAAGCACCAGGATCTTGGGCTGGATATAACCACGACTTTAAAAAGTCTCTGTGGAATGTGGAAGGCCTTGCTGGATCCCAGGTATTCACAGACATGAGATATGGCTGGACAGGTGAATGTAGAAAGAGAACTTTTCTTGCAAAAGTGAAGAAATCCTATATTAAAGTTGGCCATGAAGTGAGCTAGCCTGAGGGTTCAGAGCTGGCAGGGATTAAGAAGAAACCCTACACTTGAGAAGATACGAGTAGATGCAGGGAAGAGACCAGGTGCCCCTGGGTGGAGAAGGGGATGTACTTTCTCTAGAGTTGAGACTCACAAAATGATTTTGGCTTATTTGCATGTGAGGGTTTGGCTTCGTTTAGATTTGTTTGTTTGCTTTCATTTTAACCATTTACAAAAACATGTTTGAAGAGTACATGTTTCTGATTACAGTTATGGCATGACACATTAAGGAATAACAATTGAAATGTCCTGGGCGCCAGAAAAACATTTGGCATTCTTAATCACTTTTGCTTTGCTTGATAAAAGTTACTGTGGGCATGTCCTCCCAAAACGAAGTTCAGGTGTAAAATCTGAGATGAATCATGAGCTTCTCAAATAGTATTTTTGGATTCGTTTCTCACGCACAAAAGATTGGGATCCTGAATAAGGCTCCTGTCCTAAAACTGCATCCTTGCATAGGAAGGACCCTCAGGCAGTTGCTGGCCTTGAGTACAACTGGTTGTGTTGACTTCTGTGTTTGGGGACTAGAAAAGTATAGAACAGGACCTCTAAATAAGGAGTCATGGTGACATCACTGTCTCGGAGGGGGGTTGGGGCTACTTCTGTGGTAGAAGTTGAAATAAATTTCTTAATATACAACCCCATTATCATTGGAAAATCCTAATACAGGATGGAAGAGGTACCCCCATGTGCTCACACACACATTTTTATCATTGTTGCGTTAGTCAACAAGGACTGATGTGATTGCTGGTGGTATCCATCAGTTAGGGATGGCAGTTCATTTCTTGAGTCTGAGCAGTAAACTACGTGGTAAGGTTCTTGGGTGCCAGGGGTCGGGGTTGGTGGGTATTGTATCATTTGCTTTGTCAACATACAGTTTATTCTTTTAAGCTGCCTGTCATTTCTGGATTAACCATTGTCCAGGAAACTCACCCACACCAAACAAAGGAACAGTTCCCTTCCTTGGGTTTTATCCTTCCTCCTTGAAAGCTGACATTCCTCGAGGCCATGTCCCCAAGTGACTTGTCCTGCCCTAGCTAGATAGAAATAATCTGTACCTAGCTCTAGAGTTTATCAGACTACCTCTTCTCATGCCAGGTCAGTGTGCAGAGGGTAGAATAAGATACATCACAATAGGAAAGTTGAGTTTTCTGCCTTTCTACTTCATTGGAAACATAATTTTGACTGTGACAAGTAAATGGCATAGGTGCAGGGGAAACAGTAGCAACCATCATGTTGTTTTGGCAGAATTCTCATGTTACAGTATCAAAAAAATGTCAAGAAAGATGACGGCAAGGGTTATAACATCCCTTGCAAATAACAGCAAAGCTCTAATCAACTGATATTCAGACAAGCACAGGACTGAAGTGAAACCTACCAGCGCAAAATATCACAAGTGGTTCATTGAACACTGCACAGAAGGTAAATGAAGTGTGTATTTTCCAATCCCAACTGGAATTTTAAGTGAGTGGAATGGAATAAACTCAGTTTGGAATTTGAAATAAATTCAGCTTGGAATGTGTCTTGAGACCAAAGTTTACATAAGAGTTACACAAACCTCTCAGCATGAAGCATGAACAAGGTGGAATGTTCTGGCATCCCAGAGTCTGATGGGGACTCCTGCAGGACCAGGGCACAGATACTTCATCAAGGGCTATTTGTTTCTAATTGGGGAAGAAAATGCAGACGTTTATATAAGATGCTGGGTCTGGAGTGGGATCCACCTGGTACGTGGAGTTGTGTACACTTTCTTAGACATGGCATTTCTAGTTGAGTGTCACCAATAAAATATTTTCATCAAATTTCCATTCTTCTTTCTCTTGATGCCTGCTTCCATAGTTCTAAGGAGTGTCATAGATCATACTCACCACAACTGATTAGTGCAAATGAGAAGTGGTTAGAGAAAACACAGGGACAGAGTAAACTGGAAGGAATTCAGAAGAAACTACTCATAGCAATTGTTGCCAGAGTTCTCTTCTTAAATTATATGTTCTCATCATCTAGTAAGTTTGTAGGGGAATCATAAAGAGGAGAAGCAATCAGTAATGAACACCGCATCATTTTTGAAGGTGAGTTTGAGGTCATGTAAGAGACTTTTAAAATGCAAAGTTGAAAAACTCATGTATTTCTTAGAAACTAATAAATACTGGATTTACTTGGGGCTCCAGGGATCTGCAAGGTGCTAGACTTCATAAAAGGAGATCGTCTGTATGTTAACTCCATGGAAGAGGGAGATAACATGGAACAGAGGAGAACCCAGAAGGGTGTGGGGCTGAGGAATGGGCAGTCCTAGCAAGGGCCTGAGGTACCAGTAGTGATGAAATGCTGAGCTGGGGACTGCAGGACATGTGGAATTGATGGTCAGGTTCAGTGGTGAGCTTGTTCCAAGTGCACAGTTGGGTTTTGGGTGAAGGGGATGGTCGTGGTAGTGGAATTAGTCCATTCTACTGTGTCACACTTTTCCACTTTAAACAGTAGCTTGTGATTATTTAGCCCACATTTGCATTCAGGTAAAACCAAGATAATTTAGCAAATATTTGCCTTCCTGGCAGTGACGGACCTGCCAGCATTACAGTTTCAGGGGCAGTTCTATAATGTTTACCGTTTCCACTGCCTAGAGCTTTCTGTATATTTATCCCTGGATTAGACTCAAAGTAAGCTGATTTTATCAAGCCACGGGGTAATTCTAACCATTTCATCTGGCGATTTTAGTATTGCATTGTTGCAGCTGACCCGCATACATAAGGAATTACCGGGTCAACAGCTCGTGGAAATGTCTTTTCACTGGGAACACACTTTCAGCATGTCTCCATTGAAGGTAAGTGAAAAAGAAGAATTGCATGATCTACTTGAATGCTAATTTTAGACAAATGAAGATGGTATTTCAGGCATGGCTTGTGTGTATCTTCTAAAACGCAGTATAGCTGGGATATGGCTCAGCGGTAGAATGCTTGCTCCACATGCATAGGGCCCTGGGATTGTTCCCTAGCACTGGAAGAAAAAAAAAGAACTTAAAATGTAGTAGAACAGCGACTCAGTGTAGAAACAAGAGGTCTTTTGAAGAACAACTGAACAATCAGATGAAGCAACCGTGTCCTTCAAACCACATCCTTCCTGTTGCCTGTGGGAAAGGGGTGGTATTTGTGTTGAGCTCTGAGCACATGCAGAATAGATCTGTGTGTATTTCCATAAATAAAAGAACATTGTATGTGTGTTTGGCACCTGGAATGGCAAGAGAAGTTGATTGCTTCTGAAAATTTGTTCCAACTCAAGGGTCAGTAGAATTTATAAGCAATGAACTATGAACCAGGCACTAAAAAATACATATGCAGGATACCCACGACAGCACTAAGTTTGAAGAATAGCACTGAGACCTGAAAATTGTGTTTCATCTGTCTTAATGTTCTATTTAATGTGGTTCCCGAGAAGGATTTAACACGTGTCCACCCTGCAGACTAATGACTGTGTAGTCGTAACATTTGGAGATATTGCCTGTTGCCTCGATGAGAATAATCTAGGAAGTATCATATGTAAGCATATGTTTTGTCAAAACTAAAAACCTTGTCTTATTTTTTTTTCTGTTTATGTTGTTCACATCATGTTCATGCAGTCGCAGGCAGTTCATGATTTTGTCATTTAATCAGGAACAAAGTAGCACCCTCTCTCTCAAAAAAAAAAAAACAAGAAGTTTAAAGTATAAATAGTGTTTAAAATTAAGTTTGTATTATTAAAACAAAATAGTAAAATTCTCACACCACTCAGCTCCAGGCTTCCTATCTTGCAAATAGCTACTGAGCGAAGAAAGAACTAAGCACAAGTCTATTTTAAATGCCTCTGGTATTTTCAAACATTTAACCCCAGACTCTTATTAAAGGGCTTTCCCTATCTGTGTAAATCTGGGAAATTTATATTTTTTTTTTAAGTTTTCTGCTAAGTTGTTCTCCAGAATTTACACATAAATTCAGGAATAGGCATAAATTAAAAAGGAGACAGTTAAGTAATTCATGCTGAAAACTATGCACATGGCTTTGCCTCTATACATGTGATCAAAGTGCTTCACCTTCTGAATAAGGAAAATAATCACAAGCGATAGCCACTGGGGCTTAAGTACACTTTTTTCCAGCATGAGCAAAACTTCCTTTGAGCAACTATGGCAGGAAGTATTTTGTTGAGAAGCAAGATGCATTTTTAAATGTATTTTTGCTTAATTTGTACTCAACTGAAATTGATTTGAGAACATATATTTATTTAAGCAATGATCTACATAATTTATGACATGAGCATTATGTATTGTGAAGTTTTAAGTAATCACGATTCTATTTAAGAGATTCAATCAAAGGTAGGCTTCACTGGAGGACTGGACATGTGTCAAAAGTCCAAACTGTAATTATGCTCTCTCTCAGAAAACCCATGAGTTTTAGTTCTTAGACATGATACTGTGAAAGTGTTCCAGTCTAATTCTGTGAGTAAAACCCTCTGTAGAGGGAATGATGAATAGAGAGGAGAGATCAGCAGTAGTCTGGGAGGAATGTCCTTTTCCAGTCCACCATTCATTAGGAGTCACCTCTCTTCCCATCTCAAATGGATCTGCTTAGATCAGAATCCCAGGTGTTTCAGAATCAGGTAAACAAATTTAAATGATAGACATGACATTCAACTTTAGGCATGGCATTTCTATTGAGGAATCATTAATGTTTTGGGGGCTTCTAAAACATAATAAAGAATGTATGCCCTATAGATGACATAAGTGTATTTCATTAACAGGCAGTACAAAGTGTCAAGCTGAAAGTCAGAGGAGGAGTTTATATTTTAATGAGGTACAGAGAAACTGTGTTCATAAAAGACTAAAAAGGACTAAAAGAAAAGTCTTGTATATATTTTCAGTCCAAATGAAGACATTGCATTGAAATGGTTCTGACACTGAAAATTTCTCATGCGGTAACCAATATGTGTTATCTTCCTACAGTATGGGAAGCTCCAAATAAATGTTAAGCATGCAATCCGGTTGGGGATTATAGGCACCCATGTTTTATATGCTCTCACAAGACAACAGGAGAAAAGCACAAACAAGACACTATAACAGCATGGCATGAAAGAATAAATGTTGCAGAAGGTGAGGGAGGGGAGCCAGATCCAACGTGGGAGATTTCCATGACAATGAAGTATTTTTTTTAATAGACTTTAAAAATGGGTTAAAGTTTGTTCCTTGTTGAGAAAGTAAGGATGGGTATTCCAGACCATAAATCCCTATAAGGAAATGAAAAATAACTAATTTACCAACTCACATTCAGCTTTTGGTTCAATGGACAAGCATTTAGATACAATGCAGTTTATTTGATCTTTTCCTGAATATATCATTCAATTTCTTTAATGTGCCAGCCAAACCCCGTGAAGCAATGTAACTACTTGATTTTGCCGGATGACTTATAAAGATGTAGTCACATGGAAAAAGCTAAAAGGATCGACTGAAACCAATTTTCTTCCACTCTAGTAAAATGTGACTGTTTCAGTCAAGTCAACTACACAGATGACAAAACAAAAAGACCCTGGCCGCCATGTTTCTCTGTGCCTGCCCATGACCACATGTGCCTGCCCACTGGTGGGCGTCTAGTTAGCTACAGAAGCAGCTATAACTTCTGTCTTATCCCCATAAGTATTTTTCGTACCAGCTTACAAAATCTTTTTTTTTTTTTGCAGTTTAATACCTAAAGGACACAAATACCTGTGCCTAAAGCCATATATTCTAGCCTTGGCATCATTGCCTACTGGATTTGTGACTTTGGTTATTATTTGACATCCCTTAGTCTTAGTTTTCCTTCACTGAATCATCACTCATGAAGCTCATCAAACAACACAAATGCATTTTCCTTTTCCACCATGCAAGTATATCCGAATTAAGAATCTTTGTTGTGTTATACAAATAATGAATTCTGTTTGGAGCTAAGTTAATCATTCCAGGGTGGCATTAATAATGAACATTCACCTGGGATTTCTTTTTTCCCCTAAGTTAGCTATACATCTATTGTAGGAACATTCATAAATGATTGTACCTTATTGAATAGCATACTTCTTTCACTTGGTTTTCATAAATTTGAGCATGTTCCAAGATAGATTTGAGTGTGAAACAATCACAGACTATAAAAAATTAAAAGGGAAATAAAGGTTATGCTAGGGTTGGTTATTGTCACCACTCTATTACTTTGTTTTGCTGATAAGCTCACAGTTCCTTATGGGTGAACATAGTGTGTCTAGATTGGCACTTGGAGTCAGTAGCCACTCATGAATGTGCTCAATATCCTCTGCTTTCTCACAATGATTTCCTCTGTGTAAGGCAAGAAATCCTGATGTTGGAATGTCAATGAACTCTTCCATTTATTTATCTATAGGCCAGGTGTCAGCACTCATTTACTTGCCAGGAATGCTAAATAACATGAAATAGTTCAGTTTAGTAAGCATGAAACAGTAAAGAATTTCTATAGATTCTCTACCATCAGAAAAATAAAGGGAAAATAAATGCATTCTAAAATAAATTAATTCCTTTAATTTTTAAAAATGTTGCTGTCCATTTTTCTTTGGAATATCTATCATGTTTTCCTTATCAGAGAAAATATGAACAGAATTTGATATTGCCTTAATTTGGATTTACTACTTTCAACTTTATCTTTCAAGTGAATAACAGGACAATAAGGCTCAGAAAATCCAACAACTTAGGCAAGTGTCTATAAAGCTAATATGGTGGTTATGAAACTCTACAGCTACAACTGATAATAAGAAGTGCTCTTGTGTCTTAAGTAATCCCTGTGTGCCATGCACTTGCCTGCACTTCCAGGGCCCCATCTTGCCACTCCAAGATGTAAGGTGATTGCATATGGTCCCCACCCTGGAGGGAAAGTGTCTGAGACATTTCTGGAGTTAGATGGGGAGTCACCATGAGTCCTAGTGGTGGGCTGGACCCATCATGGCTTGGGGGCCTCCTCTTCTCACTGTTTAGCCTCCAGTGATTCTGAAACTTGAAGATGAGGCCACAGGGTCCAGGCCAGGAGCAGTTTGCATCCTGACAGCACCAGTTCCACTGAGTGCCAGGTTGGGGAACCTGCCAAAAATGCAGGGGCTTTCACCACAAGAAGTCAGGAAACAAATTCCACTTTATGAATGGGTCTATCTTGGCCCTCAGCTGATGTTCACTGAAGCCAAGCTGCACAGCCTCTCTTACTTTCATATATGGTTAAATCCCCACAAATCTGCCCCTTTGTTTCTGTCCAAATCAATATTGACCCAAAGCCGGAAGCCTTGCCTTTTTTGCCCATGTTGTAGAGGCTGAACTAAAGTCTACTTGTCAAGAATGTTGATTTGGGAGGGCATAAACACCTCCGGGTCCTTAAAGCCCTCCCACAAGCACAGAAGTGCCTCTTGAGCATTTAGTGAGACTAGGGAGATTCTTCCTATGCAATCATTTGTGGAGCAGATGCAACAGACAGGACCCAGGACCCAGCAGAACACGGATGGCTCTAACACTGCAAAAGAGTTCTTTTCAGTGTTCTTCCAGTTGAGCTGGTTTTTTTTTGTTTTTGTTTTATCTTTTTTTAATCAGTATGTATGGCAGTATTTAGAGTTAATTTGAGAACTAAGAAGGAATAGACATAAGTCCAAACTTTGCCATCTAATTGTGTGTGTGTGTTGGAAAGTGACTAACCCCACCAGACTAGTTCTTATGTTTGTAAGATGCTTGTGTTGGTAGGATTCATTGAGAGCGTACATGTCAAGTCTTAGCACAGGGCCCACTACCCAGAACACAAGTAATAAATTCTAATGATAGAAGAGTTTGGGATCATGACCCCCTGATCTGACTTTTCTCCTTGTGGATATTTCAAACATGCCTCAGAGAGAGCTCCCTAATCTTTCCTCCCCTGATCCATGCTATTTTTGTGTGTCAGATTCAACCTTTCACCAAATCATTGAAGCTAGAAATTCTAGCTGCTTGCTCTTTTTTCCCTCTCTTCCATATCTAATCATTACCAAGACCTAATGCTCGTTCTTAATTGTACTCTCTTTTCTGCGTTCTTATACCAGTGCCTTATTTTAGGCCTTTACTGTCACTGGATCTGGTGATTGCAAAAACTCATTTCATCTTCTTGCATTCGGTCTTGCCTCACGTTCCGCACCAGCACCAGCACCAGCAGCATCGGGCTTGCTCCGACTCTCTTCCTGTCAGACGGAAGCATGTGGCTAACCATCCTAGGATGGACTCCTCTGTGATGGAGCTGCAGCTTTCTACTCCAACATAATTTCCTCCAACCACCTACTTTGCACTTAGGAAGGTATTAGTACATGCCTACTTTAAAATCATAAAAATTTTTAATTAAAAATTGTAGCTCCACCATTGTCTGAGTAGCAATGGTGGTGTATTTCTCTTTGCTGTGGTGGTTAAAACCAGGACCCTTCACCAAATGGTGACGTTCTTTGTTATTATCATAGGGCTTGGGAAACTAAGAAAAATTTGATGTCAGTGAGTAATAGGCCATTCATTTCTGAAATATTGTGAGCACAACATCCCAGGTAAGCAAATACATATATAAATTAAAAGTGAATAGATGCTTCTACTAAAAATAGATGCAGTGAAGATCGTTTAGAATAATCCCACCTTGTGCAGTATGATCAAGTGGTTTTTTCTTCTTGTTACTATGTCAGTTGTTTATATGACTGCTCTTAGTTATTATGCCAAATATTTCACTCAATTTGTATGTCAACTATTTCAAGACAATATTCCCTCACCTATTAGATTTTAAACTTCTTGACAGCAGAGGATTGTCTTATTAGTTTGCTTAAAACAGGGCAAAATACTTTATCACTCTTCTGTAAATGCTTGTTCATTGACCGATGGCTAGTTCAGAATTTTGAATTGTTTAAGAATAGCAATGAGAATTTTATTGCGTGGCTGCATACTTTATAAAGACTCCTTGCCCTGAAGTCAGGTCCAGAATTTGCAAACTATTTGAAGCAGGTTAATGGAGATTGGGGATAAAAAGACCAGTGGTTTGAATTCAAGTGAGTAAATGCATAGCTTAATTATTAAGATGTGCACATTTTTCTGACTTTAAAATGTGTTAAACAATATTATAAAATATTACTAAAAAGTGTATAGTTTAAATGCCTTTACTTTCTCCCCATTTATATAGTCTAGCACAGGGGTCACAAGCCACATCCTTCAGGTAAAATTTGGCCCACTCCTTGCCTTTATAAGTAAAGTTTTATTGGAACAGCCATGTTCATCTCTTTATATGTTGTCTGCTGCTGTTTTTGCTCTACAACCTCAGAGCCGAGTAGTTGCAACATACCCTTTGAAACTCATAGGACACTTTACTGAAAAGCATCTTAACACCTATTCTAGCACATCCTAGATCATGTGCTATTGTGATAGTGTTCTTGTTGTTGTTCTGTCTAGGTAGAATTCTGATATACTGTGAGTTATCCTTTGTTTTCCCTGTGTATTGAAATAATATTTTTATTCATACTGAAATTTTGAATTGAAAGTGAGTCAATTCATAACATCCTATGAAGCTAATGTGTCATGTATTTCTAAACCAGGCCCCGTTTATTGCCTGGCCATTTAGGGATTTTTTTTTTCTTCCTACATTCTTATATTTTCACTTACATTTTAAAAAGTGTGATTGCCGCACAAGCCTTGTGGTGTATGCCTATACTTCCATCTGCTAGGGAGGCTGGAACAGGAGAATCTATTGAGCCCAGGAGTTTGAGGCCAGCCTGGGCAACATATGAAAAAAATACGATGACCATTTGCCTTATGGCTAGGCTAAAAAAGCATTGAAGTCACTCACGTTTCCAGAGATCTGTCAACTGGTCATTTGCACCAGGTTTGGGGGACCAGAACTGACTTAGCTCCTTCTGTAATTACTTCCCTGATTTTTTAGAAGGCACACAGTGATACTAGTGGACAAATACTTGGCTGAAATCAAGGAACAGTAATTCTGTTTTCCACTGAATATGAAATCCTGGGCAATCCCTGTTATAGTTTTCTTTCTGTGAAATTAAATGTCTTAGTGAATCCACTCCAAAAACTGGTCTGTGGATGAGACTGTATTTGTGAGGAGGCAAGAACAATTTATCACTGATCATTATAATTCTAGCATCTAGCAGTGCCTGCAGGGTAGCAGTGCTTTCCGGACACTTATTGCCCAGATTAGTAGTGACATGACAGAGACTCATGGATGCCCTGGAAGTCCCTAGTAGCCACCGTTAGGAGAGGTAGCTTCTGGACTTAGCAACCCTAGGTTGGAGTACTGGGCCACACTACTCACTGTTTTGATAGCTTATCACAGATTGCTTGAACTCTAAGACATGCCTTCTCATCTGTATGATAGGGACATTGGTAGTAGCTATCTCATAGAATTGATGGATCAAATGACAAAGTCCAAATAAAGTACTAGCAATGTGCTGGGCATGTGGTCAGCACTCAGGAAGTTTTGATTATTCATATGAATCTTTAATGATGAGCTATACCTTGTTTTGAAGGTACTTCTCCCTGGAAGGTCTTTATCTTGTTTGGATATAATTGTTATTCTGAGTAGCCTGACACGACCCCAAAAGAATTAATATTAAAATGTTCTTTCAATACAAAATGTCAGTTTCACAGTTTCTCTGCCAATCGAACCCTGCATGGTGAGGCCTTTCTCTCTCCCTCCCTCTCTCTCTCTCTCTCTCTCTCTCTCTCTCTCTCTCTCTCTCTGACCTTTTTTAGTATCACCAATTGTTTAAAGTCTCCATATAATTTTTAAAAGCTTTTGTGCTACTTTTCCTTGATGCTTATTATAGGTTTGGAATCATGTGCTATAAAAAGTATTTGCCTGTATGAGCTTCTATAATGAAGGTAATTTAATTGGGCAGTCTGCCTCCACAGATCAGCAAGGGTCAAAATAACTTTTTAAAGAGTACATGAGAGAAATATGACAGAGGGAGAGAGAAAAGCGACCTCCCTGTTCGCGTTCAGCACTGGATCATGCGTACTTTATTAAGGCCAGTGGGGAGTCTCACGGGTCCTGTAGTTGCGAACCTGCCCCTCTGACAGCAGTTCGGTGTGTGCACTCCCGGAATCCATGGCTAATCACCTGGCATCTGTTGAGTTTTCACCTACATAATTTGACAACCCTGAGACAAGGACACCTTAGGCACATTATACCAACTATACTCACTGTTATTTTTCTGGAATTCTTGTTGCCCTTGAAGTTTCCTTGTTGGAAACAAGGAACAAGACTGCACTTGTTGCCCTATAAGAGCACAAGCAAATAAATACCTTTCCTCAGGAGGGGATCCCCCAGCCACATTAATTCACATCAGTCTACGTACCTCTCACACAAGGGCAGGACTGCAGAGTTAACCACCTCCTGCCTGATGTGGTTAGAGTTTCCCACAGGGAGCAAAAGCCATGCTTCCCTCTGAACACGCACACATTTTACGTCACTCCCACTGATGGAAGCAGAATTTAACATCAGTGTTCAGGGTCACATTCCATTTGAAGGAAATTAATATGTAAGGGAATGAGGCTTTGGGGTTCTGGCAAGAACTGAGTTTCCTCTTTATATAACTTTAAAGCACACCTCATTCTAAGGAAGTCATATCAATCCAGTAATTAGAGGGAGAAAATGCTCTCACAGACAATACCATGTCCTCCATCAATATTCATAGCCAGTCTGGTTGCATGAGTCTCTTAAGTCTTTGAATCTTTGTTTGCCCTACATTTAATACATTTACAATGGTAGTTAAGTATCATATAGCTAAATTGCTCTTCAAAATGATCAAAATGGAATTCAATAATTAGTCTTTACAAAATGAAATAAAAAGTTGTTGTATTCTCTTGAAGCTGAAGGTTAGTACAGTTAATGCAACAACTTTACTACATTCCCAAATCAAAATGGAATTATTTTGGAATGATTTGGTTTTAACTCTTAACTCTGACTCAATGTTCTACTAAAAATTTTTCATCAAGCATTCAGAGCCTCCACTGTGTGTGCGCGCACACACATACACACATACACACACAGCTTTTGAACCATCAAAAAGGCACTATCATTGTTGCATTAGATGAAACCCAAATGGATTCATCCATTCCACCCTTCTTTCAAAAGGCTTTGAGTGTCCATTGTGTCTCAGCCATTGTCCAGGTGAGCAATTTTCCAAGAGAGTGTGTGGGACCTATGTGTTTTCAAAACCCTTTTAGGGAGTACATTGGGTAGATAACACCAGGCAGGATAGGTACTCACTGTGTTGATATTTGCATTGCTAGTGTAGAAGTTATTGTACATCTGCTGGTTCCTTGGCTCAAATCAAGGCAGGGTCACAAAACTTACAGTTATTGTGTTTTTCATTACTGCTTGTTTATGCTTACATGTTGTTTCAATTCAGAAATGTTCATGAGGATTGTATTTCTTCTTCTGTGAAGTGTCTGCTCAGTTCCTTAGCCCATTTATTAATTGGGTTATTTGGGTTGGGTTGTTTTTGTTTTTTTTTTTGTTTTGTTTTGTTTTTTTTTTTTGGTGCTAGGTTTTTTGAGTTCTTTATATATCCTGGAGATTAGTGCTCTATCTGAGGTGCATGTGGTTGGTAGGTTCTCTCTTCATGTTATTGCTTGTTTCCTTTACTGAAAAGAAACTTTTTAGTTTGATTTCATCCCATTTATTGATTCTTGGTCGTACTTCTTATGCTTAGGGGTCTTGTTAAGGAAGTCAGTTCCTAAGCCAAGCTGGTGAAGATTTGGGCCTACTTTTTATTCTATTAGGTGCAGGATCTCTGTTCTAGTGTATAAGTCCTTGCTTCACTTTAAGTTGACTAAACTGAGTTATACCTCACCTGTAAATCTTAATCCTAAGGACAGGACGTTAATATTCTGTGAGCACAGTGTGAAGTGTGCATAAATTTTTATTTCATAGCAAAGCATAGTGTTTGTCTCAAAAAAAAACACTGTGGGCTTGTCGCGGATTCAAGCTGAGCTGACTACCTTTTCATGGAAATCCATTTGCACTTGAAAGAATGACTAACAAACTCTGGTTATTCAGACCCGAGTATTTTGCAGACATTTTCTCAAAAATGAATGAAGTGTGCTGTCACTACAAGAAAAACAGTTAACAGTACTTGTTACCAACCACAAAATTTGGGCTTTTAAGCCAAAATTTAAATTTTGGGAAAATTGTATCCACCACTGTGAGGTTGACAGTTTCATAATAGTTACAGAGTTGTCTGATGAGACTGGTGGTTTTATTAATTAATGTGACTTTTTGAATTATATAATGAAATGTGTCAAACTCTGAACACTTTGCATAACTCATGGATCAATGTTTTAAAAAAATCTGTTGCTACAAAACCATGCACAGATAAAAGACTCACTCAACATACAACAGATTTTTATATAACATAGTATGTATGAAAACTTTGTAGAAATGATTCTAAATTCCACATTGCATTTTATATTTAAGAAACTACAACAATCAACTTTGAGAAATTATCTCCTATCACCTGAAAGGGCTACTAAAATACTACTCTTCTTCCAATTCTCTCTCTCTCTCTCTCTCAGTGTGTGTGTGTGTGTGTGTGTGTATGTGTGTTTGAAGCTGAATTTTTTCATGTGTATCAACCAAAACAACATATCTCAAAACAGATTGGATTAAGAAGCAGGCAGGAGAATCTGTCTTCTATTAAACTAGGCATTAATGCAATTTGAAAAGATGTTAAATAATACCACTCATCAATGAATTTGTTTTAGAGAATATCATCACTTTTCAACAAAAATGTGCTATTTTTATTAATATGTAACTAATTTCTTACTTTTAAATTGTATTTTTAATTCTCACTTTCAACTTTTAATATGGTAAACACTGATATATATCTGGTCACATAAACAAAAGCTCTTCTGTGTATTTGATCATTTTAACCATGTAAAGAGGAGTTGTGACCAAAAGTTTTGAAAATCAGTGTTTTAGATATGGAGAGTGCAGCACCAAAGCCAGTCCCCTCCTCCCTCCAATTCCAATAGGAGAAGTAGAACAAGAAATGTGACTTGTGTCATGGAGTCTAAGAAGGCCTTGGGAAGAAAGAGGTGGGAGAGGGAAGGCTTCTTAAAGAAAAGATCACTATATGGAGTCTTAAGGCTGATCTGCATCTTAAGGTTAAAGCATACTTTAGGCCAACAACCAGAGAGGCGCGTTCTCATGGAGGGAACAGTCCTATCAGAGACACTGGTGATGGGGGATGTGCCAGGATCCAGGAACTGCAAGTCCAAGAGGTAACCTGGGGTAACCATGGATGCTGAGGCTCGTGCAGAGGCAGAACAGTGCCACTTGCTCCTGAACCTGACAGTGGGAGGCACAGCTATAAGATTCCCTTCCTAGAAAGGCAACTCCAGCCGTGACATAGAGGCTGATGTAAGTGCTGGAAAGACTGGCAGATACGAATACTTAGAACCCTATGCAGGGGTCAGGGAGAAGAGGATGAAATCTGCCCTGAGGCAGTATCACCCAGGAGGAAGGAAAGTGAAGGGGTGGCTGTTGGCATTGTCAATGAGAAGGAATCTATAGGACCTGGTGGCCAACTGAATGCAGAGGACAAAGAAGAAGAAAAATATATGATGTTAAGCTTTTGGCTTAGGTGCTTGGAAAACAGGATTCTTCAAGTGAGAGGAGGTTTTGGAAAAGTAGGAAAAATTTGCAGAGGGAACTTGTTGACAAGTTTACTTTAAAATCCTGAGCTTTGTGCCCTGTGCGTCAAGTGCACATAGCTACACAACCTGTGGGCCATTGAATGCACACATCTGTTAGTTAAGGAAAATGCAGAGGCTGCAGTAGAGATGGGGCATGATGGGTATATGGATATCAGTGGAAAGCTCTCAGAGGGTGGAGGATGAGAACACAGCAAGGCCTTGCTGAGGGTATTGACATCTAAGAAGTGAAGGAGGGAAAAGTGTCCTATGGTGGTGGCGTGGTATTAACATACTGTCTTCCGTAAGGTTGGGATGAAGGAAGGTCCCAAGTGACGATCTGTTCTTTTTTTTTTTATATTTTTTTATTGGTTGTTCAAAACATTTCAAAGCTCATGATATATCATCTTTCATACATTTGACTCAATTGGGTTATGAACTCCCATTTTTACCCCAAATACAAATTGCAGAATCACATCGGTTACACACTCACATTTTTACATAATGGCATATTAGTGACTGTTGTATTCTGCTACCTTTCCTTTCCCCTACTATCCCCCCTCCCCTCCCCTCGCATCATCCCTCTCTACCTCATCTGCTGTTGTTCAGTTCTCTCCCTTGTTTCCCCCCCCTTTCCCCTCACATCCTCTTCTATGTAATTTTGTGTAATATTGAGGGTCTCCTACCATTTCTATATGCTTTCCCTTCTCTCTCCCTTTCTCTCCCCTCACTCGTCTTTGTTTAATGTTAATCTTTTCCTCATGCTCTTCCTCCCTGTTCTGTTCTTAGTTGCTCTCTTTATATCAAAGAAGACATTTGGCATTTGTTTTTTAAGGATTGGCTAGCTTTGCTTAGCATAATCTGCTCTAATGCCATCCATTTCCCTGCAAATTCTATGATTTTGTCGTTTTTTATTGCTGCGTAGTACTCCATTGTGTATAGATGCCACATTTTTTTATCCATTCATCTATTGAAGGGCATCTAGGTTGGTTCCACAGTCTAGCTATTGTGAATTGTGCTGCTGTGATCATTGATGTGGCAGAAGGACGATCTGTTCTTAACTGAAGAATGCAGTGATTGTTCCTATCACGGTGTCATATGCCGGTAGTATGGTGATAATCTGCCTGCAGTTTTGCATGTGAGCAAGAACAGAGGCAGCAGGGAGGGGAGCAGACGGGAGGGGTCCGAGTGGAGTGAGTGTGAATGCATATGGAAACTGTGAACATCTTCTAGTACGAATCTTCCCTTTTTCAATATTTGGCAGCATTTACATAATTTAAAACATTTAAAATTTGGTTTAGATTCAAGTGCATCTTTTGCCAGCCATTTATGATCTATAAATAGCCATTAAGATTGTTACCTCAAAATCACTTAGAAATCTTCACTGCTGGCGGTGGTGGTTTGGCAGAGAAATGGCAGTCCAAAACAGAAAAATTAACCAGCCATTAGCCATATGTGCCTGTGAATTACATTTTAAAATATATATTATATTATTTTATGAGGACTGTGGATCTAAACTATAAAGACTACATGTAAATAATTAGGTCCAAACACAGTTATTAAGCGACCTCTAAATTTTAGTTCAAACCCAGAAGAATCTCGGAATCTAGAAGATGCTCTGTGACAGCCGAGGGACACAGCTTGCTTGAGCAGAGGGCTTTGTTCTGTAGATTTGCACTTAGTCTGTCTCCCACCCACGTGTGAACGAAGTTCAAGGAATCGCATGAAGTCTTCAAAACCTGTAACATTTAGTCACATGCAACAGCTTTTATTTGTATAATTGGTCATTTAACCAGGTTGAGTAGATTCTTCTGTCCTCTGATCTCTCCTCCTGTTTGAATCACAAGCTTCTCTGTAACCTCTAATCCCAAAGGAACCACTACTACCTCAACCAGCCTTAGTCCGATAGAGACATGGAGATGGGGTGAAGCTGCAGCAGCTGGACAGCTCCCCTGAGCATGCCCAAGAGCAAGAGGTTCCCAAGGCCAGAGGGAAGCAGAATGGAAGGAAGAGCCCAGAGTTTCCCAGCTGTCTTAAAGACTTAAGTGCAAAAGGAGGGGATTGGAGTCAACAGCTACCAGTAACAGGGGGCAAGTGGCTGCTTGTAGAAATTTATCTGACATACAGAAAGCATCCAAGAAATATTTAATGATGGTCATTAGTACTTAATAATTTTCAAATTAGAGTTATAAGTTAGAAACTATTAATAAATTTTATTTTGCTACCAGCCACTGTGGATGCATGTAAAGATATTGTAATATTTATATGTATGTGTGTGTGTTGTGTGCATATGTGTGTGTATATACATATATGTATATATACGTATATATGTATATGTGTGTATATATATACACATATTTTTTTGCCCCCAGTGCTGGAGATTGAACCCAGGTCTGACACATGCTAGGCAAGTGCTCTGCCACTGAGCTACATCCCTAGCCTTTGTATTCCTTTTTGAGAAAAAAAAAGAGTTGAAATAAAATTGAAGATTGAGAATTAACTAGGAAATTTACTTGTTAAGCATCTATTATTGATTAGACATTGTGAAATCCTTTATAAACTGCATTTCATTTAATTCAGTTTGATATAAAATATGTCCTCTCTTGTGCTTCTTAGTGTCAGATGTGAAACTTGATTGGATCCAAATTGTATTTCAATGTAAGCATTTTTTTCAAATGACAGAAATTATTTTTTCCTGCAGACTTTTCACATTTTTAAACAGTGCAGAAGGTGCTAGTCAAATGTCAGTTACTTTTTTCTGTGATGTCACCATTACCTCCATGTCTGGCTCTATAAAGCAAAACATTTATTCATGAAAAGCAACCAACCTAGTGGCAATAGGAACTCCCAGCATTCAGCCTTTGGTCTTTAATGGTCCTTCTTGGAGAAATGACAGACTTCCCCTCTGGGCAGGATGAGCATAGAGTATTTTGTTGCCCCAGAAAACTAAGGAAACTGAGCTGCTAGAGTTGTGTCAAAGTGACTCAGCCCAACACAGATGGACCTCCACCAGAGCACAATGGTGCAATCTGAAAATCAAAAAGAGTATTCACAGTTGACTAAAATGCATTTAATGTGTTAAAGTTCCATAGACTTATAAAAATAATACAAGAAAATTAGTAACTTTTGTAGAATGCCAGAGGCACAACTCAACCTTCTGGAAACTGGTAAACATAGAGAAAGGGTCATTCACTTTTGATACCTCTCTTTGCAAACTGCATCTCAGGCTGTAACCAATAATTGATGAGGGAAATGTTGTCTTTTAAAAGCATTCCAGTCACTGCTGAACAAGTGGTAAGCTTACAGTAGCCCAGCTTTTTAACCCGTAAATAAAAGAATGAATTCAACCGTTACCATCAGTTGCTGTCAAAACCATTAGTTAGCAGGAGAACTGATGAAAACCTTACTCAGGATAAATAAATCAGAATCTTCAACAAAATGAAAAAAAGAAGAGACCTAATGCCTAACATGCTCAATGTGTGGGTTCTGTTTGTCCTGATTTGAACAGAATCACAAAATTACGTTTGTGAAATAATCAAGAAATGCCATTAGTGATCATTGAAGAATTCCTGTGACACTGATATAGTGGTCATACAGTCTTAGAAGTATCTTTCAAAGACAAACACTGCTGGATGTGCGAACAGACGGTGAGATACATGGGATTTACTTCAAAGCAATGCAAGAGGGGGAGCAGTGAGCCAATTTAGGTAAAATATGATTGCCATACATCAATACTGGCACTCAGTGGTGGAATTCATTGTAATATATCTCAACATGTGGGCATGGCAGAAATTTTCAACTTTTTGATATATTTTTTAAATGTCTTCTTATTCTGTAGGGTGTACTCATTTGACATATAAGGAATTTGCATTTGTTCCAAAAAAAAGTGGTAATGTTCGAACAGGAAAAGAATTATATTTTTGATTTACCTATTTTTGTAGGGAAGAACATTGACTGCATATACATGCTCAGAGACAGAAACAGGAAACTTTATTTCAAATTCAATATAACATGAGTTTATCATCTTTAATGTCACTCTGCTGGAGATCAATGTAACTGAAGTACAGTTCCAGGTGGCCTGCAGGGGTCTTCTTCAAAACAAAAGTCAAATCTTTCCTATCAGCACATTATAGAGGATACCGACCTTCATGCACCAACAGGGTATTCGGAGCATGTTACCTGTGTCCACTTCCTGAACTGCAAATGATCATGCCCAGAACTTGCCTCCTTCTGTCTGTCAACTGCACCTGCAGGCATATTAGAGAGCATAAAGGTTTTAAAATGAGAGGCACCTTTTTCCCTGCTTTTATCATTCTCTTAAAAATCATAAGCTGATCTTAAAATCATGGAACAGTTTTTAATGTTTTTTGTTGAAGCAGATTATTGTCAAAGTTTTCTTCATTACTATTGAATCAAATAAAAATGGTGAATACAAGCAATAAATAATAAAGCAGTTGAAGCAGTGTTTTGGCTCAGGTGTAGGTTGCCCTCACACTCCTTTTCCTGATTGCGCATGGTACATTGTTTGGTAGTTGGCCCTGGAGAACTGATTTTGGTTTAATTACTTCTTCTTTTGTCCTTGAGAATATGCCACCAGAGGAAACTGCTTCCCTTTCGGAAGAGTGCTGACAAATTAACATTATAATACAATTTACACTGGTGCACACATAACACAAAGGCAGTTATGCTTCAATAATTGGCAATCGAGAGCAATAGGAGGGGCTCCTTAGCCACATGGATGCATTTTCTGCTCATACCTTTATCAGTACAGAGTCCCTCTGCAGTCACTAGGGAAAATTAGTTAAGGACCGTTTGATTCCCAACTTCCCTCTTCCCCATGGGAGTTGAGCCTAGAAGGCAAAAGAACTCAATCAATCCCTGTTTGATTATACTCGTCACTAAATGGTAGCAGCTAGTACAGACTGCACTTCCTGTGTGGCACCTTCAGTTCCAGGGATTTATACACATGAACTCCTCAAATCCTCATAGAGCGCACATACTTACTAATGCAGGCAGAGGAGTTGGCAGAGGAGAGAGGAACAGCTGCCCACCGTCATGAGCTGGATGAGGACCTGGCCTTGAACCCACCTTCTACAGCCTCATTTTGTAAAATTTTTCTTTTTTTAAGAGATTCACAAAAGTAGAGCTTATTTTGACATATTATTCACACATAGAGAGTAACTTAGTCTACTTAGGTTCCCATTCTTGTGGTTGTCCATGATGTGAAGTTACACTGATTGTGTATTCATATATGAACACAGGAATGTTATGTCCAATTCATTTCTACTGTCTTTACTATCCCGTCTCCTCTCCCTTCCCTTCATTCCCCTTTTGTCAAATCCAATGACCTTGTCCTCTTCCCTTGTCCCCTACCCCCCTCCCCCCACCCCGCCGCACCTTATTGTGTGTTAACATCCACATTATCTGAGAAACATTCAGCCTTTGGTTTTTTAGTTTTTTATCACTTATCGTGATA
Source organism: Marmota monax (assembly GCF_021218885.2). Taxonomy (NCBI): domain Eukaryota; kingdom Metazoa; phylum Chordata; class Mammalia; order Rodentia; family Sciuridae; genus Marmota; species Marmota monax. The sequence goes on along the minus strand of NW_026695217.1, from coordinate 3,193,484 downwards.
GTCTTCAGTTCCATCCATTTACCAACAAACGCCTTAATTTCATTCTTCTTTAAGACTAATATTCCATTGTGTATATATACCACATTTTCTTTATCCATTCATCTGTTGAAGGGCACCTACGTTGGTTCCATAGCTTAGCTAGTGTGAATTGAGCTGCTATAAATATTGATATGGCTGCATCACGGTAATATGCTGATTTTAAGTCCTTTGGGTATAAACCAAGGAGTGGGATAGCTGGGTTAAACAGTGGTTCCAATCCAAGTTTTCTGAGGAATCTCTATACTTCCTTGTTAAGGATGAACATGTTACTACTATTAGCTAAGGTCTAAGGTGGAGTTAAAGACCTACCACTGACCATATAACAATAGGAGCAATGGTAACTTAAAACTTGATATATCATGATTTAACTTCATCTCCGCTTTAATACTCACCTTGAACCAACTGACACAAGCATTGCAGGCTTAAGTTATTAGCATATTCTGTTGTGGGAATAAAGGATTTATTTTAGGATATATTATCAGATGTTGAAGCTAATGACTATCAGATTAATACAGAGTGCTCCAGATTTTGCCTCATATCCTAAGTTATACCCTGAGTTCCTTCTCAGTTGTTGTTGCTTTTGAAATTTTTTTCAAGATTAATTGTTCATCTTGCTGGTGCTAGCACATTAATAGATAATACCAATAAAATACACAATTCTGGAATTGCTAATATTCTGTTTTCTTAAATATAATAAGGTAGAATAAAATAACTTATTTAAAAATGCCTATAAAAATGGCTGCAAGTTGGAAAATCCACTTAAAATATTCCATTGGGGAATCATGGAAATCCATTCTCTGCTCTTAATTTAGTTTTGCATTGAAGTTCAGTCTTGCTGAAAACGTGTGAATATACTCATATAACACATTTATATTTGTATAGAATTACTGCTACTGCTGAAGTGTTTTTAAAATAGTTTATTGCTGTAGGTTCATTTCAGAAATTTTTCCCCCCCTAAAACTAACTCCTGGCCGAGTAAGTACATATTTGACTTAATATCTGTGTTTTCCTCTGACAGATTGCCTCTCCAGCATATTACACTAATGTCTACACAATTAGAATGAGTGTGCCTGGGACCACTTAAAATCATTTAACGGCCCAAGGCATATTTATTACCAGAATTTTCAGCCTACGTTTTAATGAAAAGACAAAATAACGTTTACATTTAATCATTGCCCCTTGTCCCAATAGTCGTGAGCAAAACCATTTGGTAACAATCTGTTTTGACAAAACAAATTTTCCACAGAAATTCTTAGCTAAGTGCTAAATCCAAGACCAGGCATGGAGTGTGTGGTATTATTGCGACAACTCAGGTAAAGGGGAAACACACACACAACTAACCACAGCTAGAGCTGAAATGTTCCTGATGCCTTTATCGAAGTCCCAGACACACCATAGCCCAAGACTCCAGTGTTGGCCGGCAGCTTCCCCCTCACTACATCCATTCTCTCCTTGCAGGGCTGTTTCACCGGCTCTTTGCGGCTTAGACCTGACCTTGTGGGTTGACCTAGGACACAGCAGTGCTTCCCGCAGTAGAATCGTCACTGTTCACTATGGGATGCTGCTCTTACTTTATGTCCTTTTGATTTGCTTGAAGTGACAGTTTCCTGAGAAAATGAATCCCGAGATGTCCCGAGTAGAGATTGTTGTGATGGTTGTGATCTTTGAGATCACACTCGGAGGCTAAAAGATGAGGGAAACTGATTCTTCAGAACACAGGAAAATAACCGTTATAGCAGAACACAGGGGTAACTAAAGAAAGGGAGTGGGCGAAAGGAAGGGAAGGAATCAGGGGACCATCCAAGTCAGTTGGCAGCAAATTTGATTGACTTCTGCTTTTCCCTGGGAATACCAGTCTGGGCTCAGCGATGATGACAACCATAACAAAAAGAAAGAAAGAAAAAGAATAATTTCTTGTGGATGTACCTCTTAGTTTACCTATTTGTTTTTTAGCAGCAAAAAATAAGAGGACTGCATTTTATCACAAACATGGGGTCTGACATCACAAGTTTTGCTCCACAGCAGTTTTGCAGCAAAGCATCCAAGTGACTAAACTTTCTTTTAATCGTTCCTTAGACCTACATTTTTGTGTTAATGAGTTTTTGGTCCCTTCTCTTAGCCCTGTTCCTATCCCTGACAATGCTACGCCCTCCGTTTCTCTGATGTCATCTATAGCTTGAGCATGCACATCTATTTGTACGGAATTTGGGAGAAGCCAGATGTTTCAGTGCTCAGGCATCCACAGCCCTGATGGAAATTCCTGGCTTGCAGTCAGCACTAGAGCTTAGTAGCAGGGACAGTAAGTGATTGCAGCAAGCCAGATGGGAATGACCATCTGTGGCAGGCTAAGAGGGAGTTCAGGGATCAAATCTGTGGGAGATTGGATATATACTAATCTCTGGGGGAGGCTGATCTTGGATGGATGGGTGTAGTCAGAGTGACCCTAGAAACCTGCTGAATAGATGGTTGGACCTGAGGATGAACTAGGAAAGGGACAAAGCTCATTTGGGACAGGTTCACAGATTTCCCTGTTTTGCTAGTTCTTGTGCACTAGGAACAGAAACTGCAAATTAACCATTTTGGCACTTTTTAATGCTCTCTCAGACAGTTTATAGTGTATATTCTGTGCCCTGAGAAAAGCAGTCTGTGAATGACAGATATTTTTCAAGGATATATCTGTGACAAGAGGGGTACCAGATGTCCATCTATGCAAGGCCCAGGGAAGGACAGCTTTCACTGAAGGCTTGATTTGGGGGTCAAAGTCTGGGTCACTGCTCATGCACCATCCATGTGACATCTTTTCAGACATTGTCCTGGGGGATTCTCACACCACCTCCCTTTACACCATCTCTACCTGTTTCCAGAGATTTCAATCTTTTGGTTAATTGTCACTACAGGAAGCACCTAAGAATAGACTTGCTTCTCTGAGCAGATTATATCTTGGGACACGATGGGTGGAGAACAGCCAAGAACATTGTAACAAATAGGTGCCCAGTTGGGCTTTTCAATATTGTGCATCTGACAGGGCACAGCAGCACCAACACGCATCGGCATTGGAAAAATGCACTGCCCGGTTTTGTTTGAAAGCTCCCTGTCATTTCAGAAGCACTTGAAAACGGGTATGCTCTGGGCTTTGTTGCTCCCCTTGCAAGGACTATTAATAGGAGTTCAAGACTTGGACTTACATTGCCCTTTTTGTTGAAGAAGAGGGAAAAAAATGCCCAAAGCCTTTCTCTTCCAAAGCATACCAATGAAAGCCAACCAGAGCGATCTTCCCCACAACATGGCATGGCCGTTAAAGCTGTAGTTAGGCAAGCTAACTCACATCGCAGGCAAGATGCTCCCTTGGCGCACAGGTATTATAGGATTCGTATTGAATGAAAGTGGTGGATGCTGAGACTCCTTACCCCATCTGGGAAATGGCCAGCTGAGCGGTGATTCTGGGGCCTTGTATGATTTCAAAGAACTCAGCATCATGTGTATGCCCAGGGACCCTGGCAGTCACATGATGGAGTGTTATGTTTTGTTTAGTTTCTAGTTTTAAAGATTCTGCTGGGAAAATAGGGCATGTCCAGTCATCTCAGGGGAAATAGTGAAAATGATATCAAAAGACTTAGGGTCTGAGCTGGGGCTGGGGCTGGGGCTGGGGCTCCATGTAGAGCGCTTGCCTAGCTTGTGTGAGGCCCTGGGTTTAATCCTCAATAACATATGAAAATAAATGAATAAAATAAAGACACTGTGTCCATCTACAACTAAAAATATTTTAAAAAAAAGACTTAGGGTCTATTTACTATAGCGATCTACTGTTTCTTAAAAGTACTGATTTATTTGGATTATTCTTGTACCTTCCTGGCCAGTGGGTGCTTCTCATGGGAGGCCAGTTCACTTTGCCCTTGGTCCTGGTGCTCAAGGTGTTCACATGAGGTGCTTGGGGAGGGGTGGGCGGTAGGGGGGATGGGCAGGAGTTGGGGATGGGGGCTCCCCTCTCTCTGGGCATTAATGGAATAAATGTGCTAACTTGGGAGTCAGAGGGCAGTGGAGAAGGGATACATTCTGAAGGGGTGGAGCATGATGGGACAGCAGAGTAGAGAAGAGAGAGCCTCCTTCTGGGCATTTGGGTGTCTCCTACAAGGTCACTTTCTGTCACACAATCTTCTACTTCCTGTCAGGCCCAGAATAATACAAAGGAATAGGATGTTCTCTAGTCCAAGAATTTTAGAGGTTAAAACTAAAGTTAAGAAAACTATTGTCTTTCAACACAACAACCGGAAATCACTTCAAAATAATACTGCGAAATGCTTTGCCTAGGATTTGAGGGAAAATATTGCTGTTCTTCCTTCCTATTATTGACTGATTTCCAAAGCTGGAAGTTTGGAATTTGACAAGATGTTCTAGCTTGCTCCAAAGTACCGCTGGCTACCAAGGAAGTCAACATTGAGGATGTTTTTATAAACGTGCAAGGGAGGTGAGGGTGAAAGTTAAATTTAGTTAAATAAATCATTGTACTTTTAAACATATTCCTCTAACGTATTCTTTCCATTCTCTGATTTTCTTTTTTCCTGATGTGTTCCCATAGTTTTCTTCTCAGCTCTTTGTACGAGTTCTGTGGGGTCTATCAGGGAGCATAGTGTCTCCCTTTGACATTCAGGCTCCTAGCTGAAGTCCCCATAGTGAAAGATAAATTAGCAAGAGAGAAGTGTGCGTATCTAAAGGATGTAAGTTCAATGTGACATGGGAACCTTCAGAAGCTAAGACCCAAGACACGGGGAAACATGCGCTCTGATGCTTAGGTTGGGTGTAGACAGGTGTGGATGAATGCCACTGGGAGAGAAGAGTATGATGGAATGGTACCAAACTCAGAAGAACCTAGAGGACCTGCTAGTCTTGATTCTCTTTTCCTGTGTCTACAGACATTCCTTTCTGCCAGGTCTAAGGTGAGCACGTCTCCCATGAGGATCTTATGATTCCCTTCAGAGGAACATCAGAAGAGCCTCTCTTGGTTTTCTGACCCTGATTCAAAAGAGAAGGGTGGGGAGTCAGAAAGTGACCTTCAGCCTTCTGCTGTTTTCTCAAGTGCTGAGGTGCCTTCTGTTGGGTAGCATGTCCTGAGTCCCATCAGCCACCGACATACGTTGGGAAAGCATTTGGCTTTGAACAAAGACGTGAAAGGGATCCCATCACTAAAGCCTATAGAATTTTGGTGGAATTCAATCAGTTCAAGCCTTTTGTGGTTTTGGTTTTTTACACTCCACGCCTGCACTGCACACACATGTTCAACACTCACGCACACGGGTTTCCTATATTTATATGAAATCATAATCAAAGCTAATCATATTTAGCTTCACAAGGACAGAGTTTATAAGTTCTGATGGACTCGAAGAATAAAGTAAAATTGTTAGAAAATGAATCTAACTTCCTTTGGCCCATCGCCACTGAGTGCACCTGGCCGTCCAACACTGACTGACTGCATGAGAGAGAGCCACCTCCATCCATCATGGAGGCTCTGGCTCCTGCACGTCCCTCCTCCTTTCTCTCCCTCCGTCACCATGCTCTCCAGCCACTTTGGATTGGCCAAAGCCTTCTCACACTGTTCCAGACAGAATGCTCACAATTCCTGCCTTATCACTGCAGTATTCGATTCATTTACTGCTCCTTCTCGACTCATGTAGCTTTTACATGAACTTGATACAGGGGAAATTGTATGCTAATTAGTCACATTTATGCTAGAAGATTTTTTTTAATTGAATGCTTAAATTATTTGAAGAACTATTGTCTTGGTTACCTACTGCTGTGTAATAAACCACGCCAAAATTCAGTGGTTTGAAGTAATGATGATCTGTCTGCTCCCATTTCTGCAATTTGGGCTGGACTCAGCTGGGCGGGTCTTCTGTAGGTTGTGCTGGGGTCACACAGTCATCTGGAGGTGCAGCTATGGCCAGGTAGCCCATGACAGTCTCCTTTGCATGCATGGCGGCTAATGGAGCCCACGACAGGTGTTCTATTCTCCTCCCCATGGGCAGGACATAAGGAGAGTCCAGTTTCTCATGAGTCTTGCTAGTCTGGGCCCGAGAGGGCAGAAGCAAAAGGCCTCTGACATAAGTCACAAACGTGATGCTCTGTATGTCCTATTGGTCAAGCCGCACTGTAAGGCCAGCCCCACTCAGGGAGGGAGGAGGCACCTCCCCGATGGGCAGAGCAACACACAGGTGCCAGTGTGAGTCTGTCACAGCCATCCTGACTTTGTCATGTTCGTTTAATTAGTAGTAGATATGCAAGTCAGAAAAGTAATAGTTTCATGTTGCAAGACTGAAAACTAGGGAAGCGAGAGCCTGGTGGCAGTTTTAAACCTCTGTTAAGATTTGTTCTAAAACCACAACCCTGTGAGAGTTGATAGAAACCCAAGAGTGATTCTGCTGTTTTCCATGTTACTGCCGTCTTCTTCCAACTAAACCAAATAAAGCTCTTTCAAAAAGCTATCAAGTTTTATAATTTATTGAAAGATAAGTCATTTCAGGATATGGCCAGTGTCCTACGAAATTTTATGAAGCCATGACTTGACAGTCAGGAGAAAAAAAAAATGTCTTATATTTAAATGGAATTCCTAAAATTGTTTGGGTAATGAAGATACTTTCATATTGCTGTTTGTTATGTTTACAATTTGACCCCAAAATTAAAGTGAGTTTTAGAAAAAAAATAATTTTTATATCAGTAACAGGTGGCCAATGAATGTCATTCATCACTACTTCATATTGTATTTCAGCTATTCTGGTCATTGCTTTGTTATTGGTCTCCTCCATTGTCTACATTAATCTACTTTCTGGGCACCAGTTACTTCTCACTCAAAAATTTTTTATTTAATTCACTATTTGTTCTAATTAGTTATACATGACAGTAGAATGCACTTTGATACTTCATACAGAGATGGAGTATAATTTATCATTCTTCTGGTGTACATGATGTAGTATCTCACCAGTTATATAATTATATATGTACTTAGGGTAATAATATATGATTCATTCTCCTAAGTACATAGGGTAATAATGTATGATTCATAATGTATGAATAATATCTGCCCTCTCCCTTCACTCCCCTTTACCTAATCCAAAGTAACTCTATTCTTCCCTAGTCGCTCCCCCACCTCAAACCATTGTGGATTGGCATCTGCATATCAGAGAAAACATTTGGCATTTGGTTTTCTGGGACTGGCTTATTTTGCTTTGCATGATATTCTCCAACTCCATCCATTTACCAGCAAATGCCATAATTTCATTCTTCTTTAAGGCTGAGTAATAGAATAGTCCATCATACTTAGATAAATGGATAAAGAAAATGTTTAATAATCAAATCTTAATTACCAGTTGTTAAAAGAGTGTTCCACTTCCTCACTAATAGTAAAACTATTGCCTTGGGTGGTCTGATCTCAATGGAGGTATCCTGCACACTATCAGAACCTGAGAGCTGCTGAGGATCTACCACTCAAGATGTGCCAGGCCTCCGGCAGGTACTTTAGCCATGTGTCCCACACGAGCCTCCAAATGAGACCACTGAATTCTCCCACTTCAGGAGTGAGCAGATGAGAAAGGAGTTCTTCCCCTGTCTGGGGGTCACAGATCTAGTATGTGTGAATTAGAACCCAGATCCCAATCAAACCTGAGGTAGAGGCTGTGGCTGTGGAGGAAGTTCAGAGGGAGCCACAGGAGCAAATGTCCTGGGGCAGGGGCATGCATGGCTAGTTTGCAGGATAGCAGGGAGGCAGCATAGCTGGAGGGCAGCCAGCAAGGGGAGATTCATGGAGACTGGAGAGGTAGAGAGAACAGATTGAAAGAGGAAGGTGTTTTAGATGCTTTAACATTAAGAGGCTCATTAAGCCTCCTGGGGAGGTGTTGAGGAGATGTGCACATGGACGTAAGGATGGAGAATGCCTGGAGGACACCTGGGCTTGTCAATACCTGTGGAGGTCACCAGCCCACAGGGCCTCAAGATGTCGCAAGTCAGCAAGGAAAGAGATGATGAGCTTCTGCAGAGCAGTCCATGAAGAGATGGGACATTGGAGCTTCATCCTGAGGAACTGGTCAGCTATCAAGGAGGAGGAATTGGGGCAGAGAATGGAGAGGCAAGAGAGGGGTGAGGGTAGAGCCGCAGATCGCAGACCCAGATCGCTGACGTCCCATGTGGCAGGCTGAGCGGCAACCAGGTGGGAGCCCTTGGAGGGGTTGTAAGCAGTCACATGACGTGACAAGATGCATCATTTGGAAAATAACTGGCAGTGCAGAGAAGATTAAATTGGAAAGAAGGACTTAAGTCACATATATACTGACTGTGGACAAGGCTGAAAGGGACAAGATGTGCAGGTCAAGTGCCATGCAAAGGCCAAATGTATCTTTCCATGCAGAAGAAAATAATTCCAAAAGGTCTAGGAGAGACCTGTGTCTTATGTTACTTTTCTTATAATTTTTGTTAGAGCATAATATGTGGAACTGACTTCTTCATTCTCAAGGCCTCTCTTATCTTGACAACTTTCCTTTTAAAATTATCAACTACTTTTCACTGTGAGTGCATTGTAAACATTCACATCTTCTGACACGGCTGGGTGCTGAGGTATCCCTGTCATTGCTCATTCCACTTGATTCTTAGAGGACGTCGTCTAGATGCCTATTTAAATCCCATTTGCTATATTAAAAAGAAAGATGGCGTCCATTCAGAGATCATATCAGAGATATGATAAATTGTTGTATAATGGTATATTAAGAATTATAATGAAAAATTAATAAATAAAATCATTTTTTAAAAAAGAAAAAAACATGCCTAGGTAGAAGGGTTCTATGAAAGTTTCTCATAGAAAGTTTTAAGTGCTCTTATGAAGATGTATCCATTTCACTCACAAATAGCAGCTCTTGTTCTTTCTAAGTGTTTTGTCCCTGGGCTGGATCTTAGGATAAATATGAAGTGTTCAAACTAAAAATTTTTAAATAAGGAGATTCTTGTCTGCCTTTCCAGAGTTAAAAAACTTACTGAAGATTTGTCATCTTTACTTTAAATATCTCAACCCGTTAACAAGCTGTTTGGCTAAGGTTGGTGAATAACGGAAAAAATTGAAAGAAAAAACAAAATTAGCTCTTATTTCATGAAAAACTATAAATTATTTGACTTTTCCCACATTTAAGTGGACTGATTTCTGGTATTATTTCCTTATTAAGGGACTAATAAATATCATTTACTGTACTAATATTTACTGAGCACCTACTGTCTGCCAGGCATAGTCCTGGGAGCTGGTTAGGGGTCAGTAAACAAACAAAAATCCCCGCCCTTTTGGAGCTTGCATTCAGTTTATGTTTGCAGTGTGTTCAACCAAAGATGTGTGTCAGAAGTTCTCTAAGAATAGTTTAGATGCAGAGAACTTCCCTTCAAGATCCTGAGAGGGGTATGTGTGTGTGTGTGTGTGTGTGTGTGTGTATTAAGCTTCTGGTTTAGGGATGGAACTCAGTGGTTGAGCATTTGGCTAGCATACATGAGGCCCGGGTTCAATCTCTAGTATTGCAAGAAAACAAAAGTTTCTGGGGGATCCAAATGCAGCTGGTGCTCACATCATTCTCTCACTAAAACCACTCTTGCTCGTCTTTCTTAACAAAATCCCTACTTCTGGCCAAGCCGTGGTGATAATTTGAGAAAAAATAGGGCACAGAATTCTTGCTCTGAGAATGTGTGCTTTGCTCAGCATTTTACATGGGTATTATTAATAACATGGTTTCAATTTTTTATTTACATTAATGCTCTTTATCTCTTTAGAAACATTCATGTTCAAAGGGGGAAGTAAGAGTAAAATGGAAACAGAAATGAGGAAAAGATTTTATAATTTGAACAGACAGTTGTAGTTCCCAATGTTTTACAAAATTATACTGGATTACCAAAGCAAGTGCACAGACATTTACCCATCATCTGCACAAATTGAAAACATATTGGTATTAATTGCTTTTTGCCATAAGTCCTCATGTTGAGAGTCGGATTCTTCATTTTTTGGTGTTATGTTGGTCTTCCAAACATCATTTATTCCAGAGGTCATGATCTTGGCCTTCCAAATGTCTCATTATGGGCCCTTCTTTTTCTCATTCTCAGCCTTCTCAGTCCCCATCACATCATGGGCTCCATCATGGGCTCAGCCCTCATTCTAGAGAAGGGTAAGTCTCAGTACCCATCTGTGCTTGACTCTGTTTTATTCCACTGATGTTTTAAATACACAGTATGCTTCTGTTAATGAACTATCCAGACAGCTGGATAGCAAATTCTGTGCAGAAGTCAATTTCTAGGTTAGAAAAATTGCAACTATGAAGTTATTAACTAGAATCAATTTGCATATATCTTGCTTCATTGTTACCTCAATGATAGGAAGGAGAGAATGGCCAGGGAATATGTGATTAGTCCAAAATGGATGAATTTAATTCATATGATAAATATAATTAGCTTTTAAACAGCAACTTCATTTAAACACAGAATAATTTGAAGAAGACAAAGGAGGTTTATGCAAATTCCGAGGTGCCTTCTATTTTAAAAATTAGTCTTTGTCTAGATGTATGCAGGGCTGAGATAACTTGACCTTCATAATGAACATCACAGTTTTCTTGAAGGAAAATTATTTCTGTGCATCATCAGCACTGTGCTTGTGGCTCTGTGAAAGATTTTCACTCTGTGAAAGATTTTCACTCTGTGAAAACAGGTGTGGCCATGAGCATCCATCCGTGTGCATGGAGAGGCCCAGTGACAAGGATTCTCATTCTGGCAGGTCAAGAGAACCTCGGGACTGAGCAGTGTGGTTGCTGAACAGTGTGGGGACTCAGTTTCTCACTAGTTCAGAAGACCAAGTCCATATTTGGTTTTCTTCCTTAAAAAAAATGTTTGCTTCCTCTTTTAGTAAAATGTAGACACTATTTAGTAAAGAAAGAGGAATCACTCTCCACAGTCAGACTTTACCTTTTGACCCTTGACAGCGTTGCGGTGGGGAACCACCAGGGAATCTTTTGTTCTTCAGAGCTCTGTGCATGGCTGTCGCGCTCCAGACAGGCCTGAAGGAAGGGAATAGAAGTGTTGCCATCATCATTTTTAACACTGAAGTGTTTTGCAAGACGTTTCAAGGGTGGCTTTGCTTATGGTGTGAGCATTTGAGCTTCAAGGGGCTGGAAACCCAATCTTATCAGTTCAATCACTAACTTAACTGTATATGGTTAGAGAAGAGTTTCTGCTGTCAACAAATTGAAACTTATGGAAGACATTCTGACCTCAACTTATACTCATCCATTGAGGGTACTAAACAAGTTACTAGGCCAAATAAGTAGAAGATACTTGAGTTGGAAGGAGCTGTGTGAATGCTACAGAGTAATTCCATGCTTTTGAGTCTCAGTTAAGCATTCAGAATAACCCGTGGCTACTGTTGAAGAACTAGTCACTATCATTCATGGGCTGAATTTTTGTTAATGGGCAGAATCCTTGTCCTTTTACAGCAAGTCTTATCTTAAATACCGCCAATTCTGGCACACATCCTCTTCCCACACTCCTGAGAGCAACCCTTTCCTACCGTTCTGATCTGTGGGAACCCTCTGTTTGCATTTGGGACTCAGCATTGGAGTTCACAATCCAATTGATGAGCTGGCTAGAGAGGAATCAGCCAAGGTGTGCAGGATGAGGGATGGGAAATTACAGACCAAGAGATAAGAAAGCACTTGGAAGGAGGTACCCAGAAGGCTAGATTAGTGAAAGGGGGAAAAAATCATCCAGAAACCACAATGAGGGCACAGGAAGTTATCCATGACAGACAACATTGTGGTCCCATGTGTTTTTCCAATTTATTTAGTTGTTTCTTTGACAACTTGTGTGTTGCTTCCATGATTAGTGAATCTTAAAATTCTGTTTCCATGCAAGGACTTCCCAACCAAGTAATTTATATTTCTGCCATCCAAAAACATATTTTCCAATGACCTCCTGACAGATCCTTTCATATCCTTGACAAGGTACAAAGGGACTCCTTTGGGAATTGCTACTCTCATCAAAATGTATAAAATATCTTGATTGTTCCTTGAAGGGGTATTCATCGAATACTATTCAGTGTCTCTTCTCATGTGCATTCTTTGCATTGCTCTGAGGGAAAATAAGGGTCAGGTTTCTGGGCTAAATGTGCCAACCACCCGTGAATTTCTACAGTTTAATATTTGCAATGTAACTCTTCAATTTGCCTGGGTCTTCTCAAACTGGTTTGTACTGTGGAGATAAAAGCAAGTAGATGCTCATCATCTAAGTAAAACTGATAGTGTTGGGATTGTTTTCATGAAGACGTTTGTGCTCATAACATCATTCTGTTTAGATACTGAGCCTCTGGGTTACTGCTAACAGTAGCTCATGTAACGCTGGAGAAACAAAGAATCACCAGTTCAGAACAAAGATCCTACATAGTCAGACAGGCTGCAGTGCTCATCTTGGACACAAATTATTCTATTTCCTCTTCTATAAAACAGGGACAGTAGGACCCACCTTATAGGATTTTTGGTGAAAACATGATATGGTTCAGGTAAAGTGCTTAACATTGATGGTGAAACAGATTAATCATTTAAAGAACAGAAGCTAAAATGGCATTAACATTGTTTTAAAGGGAATGACATAAAAAGCATGTGGCCAGAGCCCATCAGGACTGTGTGTTAGATAGGAACTCTAAGCTGCTTTACCAACACATCCCGCGTAGTTCAGTGGCTCGAAGAAGACAGAAGTTTGTGTGTCGCTCATGTAATGACCCCATCATAGGTGTTCTGGGTTACAGAAACTGGCTGTCTGTGGTCATTTTCAAGGTCCCTGAATAGCATCATCCCAACACTGGAAAAAGCAGAGGAGCAATGGGGAGCCCTGTGTGCAACTCGAGGCCAGTTACGGAGGCAGCACCCATCAGGCCACGCTGGGTGCATGAAGGAGAAAACAGTCCCAAACATTCCCAGCTGCAAGGGACAGTGGGAGAACAGTGTCCCTAGCCAGCCACTCACTCAGCCCCTCCTTTGTTCCTGGGAAGAAGAGGACTTTTTCTTGAGCTGTTGATCTGTCAACAGAAACTGTCACAGCACTTTCAGGTCTTCAGGAAACCGCCTCCTTTCCGAGTGAGTGAGCCAAGCTTGTCTACAGTTTATAGTTTTGTGGTTTTCCTTTTATTGAATGGGGACGTGGGAATAAGCATTTTACAAGATGGCTTCCAGTTCTCAGAATGACAGAATTAGATGATACTGACAAAATGCCATGTTGGATAAATATCTTCCCAATTGAAAAATTACCTACGAAAATATAGGCTAAGTACCATGTAGGATTTGTTGTTTGTTTGTTTGTTTGTTTTCCATTTTCAAATGTGAATAATATTAAGTCAGGTTGTGACAAACAACTGCCAAATTGATCCATTCATATGTTTTTAAAAGCAGTGGTTTAGTTATAAACCACTGGATTTCCGGAAAATCCAGAAATTCCTGAACATGGAAATATGTCTATTAAATGTGGCAATTATCGTGTTTTTAATATATTTTAATTCATTTTTAGCTGTTGTGGAATCACATCAGAAATCAAAAGAATTAGGGTTAGGGTTAAGGGTAAGCCTCTTCATATCTTGGGGAAGAGAATGTGAAGCTTTGAGAGATACACGATTTTTTATCCATATTCTTCCATAAAGAGGCGGATGGTGTTCTAGTTTCACTCTTGGCCAGTACAGTTCTTTGTTTGAAAGAACTACTTTGCCATATTGCCTGAGCTAGAGGACAAGACCACAAAGACGTAACCTGTTGTGCACAGACTGTCATCACGAGTACACTTGTCAGTCAGCTCTCCAGCATTGGGACAAAAGAGAAAATCAACTTTTGAGGAGGAAAGATTTGCTTTGGCTCACAGTTCTGGAAATCTCAGGCCATGACTGCTTGGCCCTGTTGCCTTTGGGTCCTGGGTGGTGACAACACATGATCAGCGGTCGTGCATGGCAGAGGAAGCTACTCACCTCATGGTGGTGGGTCCCAATCTTCCCTTCTGGGGCACAACCCCCAATGCCCTCACTTCCTCCCTCTCAGCCCCACCTCCCAAGAGCATTGCAGGCTGGTGACAGTCTTCAGTTTATGAGCCCTTGAAGGACACTCAAGCCCTAACCTATAACAGTGAGCTTTCTGAAACCCACCAGAGTAAGCTTGTGATTCCCTTCCACAGAGATGAGCACCAGGAGTGACTTCAGGTCAAACATGTAAAAAAATCATTAAAACTCTCTGGAGGCAGGGATTATATCTGTCTTATTCATTGGGTCCTGCCCCAGGATCTAGAGAGATGCCTTGGAGTTATGGCTGTAGATATGGCTAGAGGTAGAGATAGACATAGATAGTAAGTCTTCATATTTTATTGAATGACTAGATGGATGAATGTGGGGTGAGGGTGGCCTTGGCTGAGTCTTGAGTTAGATAAGCACGATGTAGATTAGGAAGACATCATCTAGCAAATGACCACGGTTACTATAAAGACAGTGATGGACATTTCCCAAGAGAGTTTTTTAAAGACCCTTTTCGATAGAGTAAGAAAAGTAGCTCAATACAAGTAGGTCATTTCCTGTGTTGACCTTCTGAACTGCATCTTGAGTGACAGACTCCACTCCTACGTGATAGCAGGTGTCTTGAATGGTAGCTATCAACTCTACTGTGCTTATTCATTGGCTTGTTTTCTCAGTATTATGCCTAATACTGTGCTTGGCACTGTGATTGTGGTGACAAACAAGAGGGACGAGGACCCTGCTCTACTGGAGCTTCTGGCTTAGAGGCAAATACAGACCTGTCACCAGGCTTGAGATATGCGCAGACCATGCAGCAACTTGAAGCAGACATCTTCCCGTCTTGGTGTTGGGTCAGAGGGCCTGTTTCTGCAGCCCACAGTTGTAAAATGAGTTCCACCTGAGCCAATAACTTAGGGCAACCATCTAATGGAATTTCTGTCAGCGCCAGTGTATTTTGGCCTGTGTTTTGGGGGATGCAGCTCAGCTCCTTCTAAAGCCACACTTCACCTAGAGGCATTTAAAAAGACACAGGGCATGTTCAATTCTCCCAGTGACCGGGCACAGGATTTCTGGATGTCCTGCAGGACCTGGGACAGCTAGATAAGGCCAAAGATTGCTGCATTGGGAAGCTGGGGAAAGACCAAGACAGTCCCAGCTTTGGTGTTCTGAAGATGCACATTTAGACACCTTGAGCATACGCCAAGGCCCAGTCACACAGTGGAGCACAGGACAGAGAACCCCTCCAGAATGAAGGAGGGCCAGGGTTGGGTTCAAGGGGAGCTATGGTCCTTGGGGTAACCCTTCCAAGGGAGAATGAGGAATAAAGTACTTCAGATCCACACGTTATGGGCTGGTCTTCCTGCAGCAGAAAGAGGCAGAAGGCAGGATGCAGGATGTTTTTTCATATCTTGTCTGATCACAGAAAAAAATGCCCAGCCTAATTCTCATGCAAAGATCGTTAATGAATTTTAAAGGTACGGATTCAAGGCTGTCCCATCCCGTCTTAAAAGGATTAGACATTGGATTAAGGGACTTTTCTGTTCCATCAAAGCTTACATGAGCTTTCCTATTTTATTGAGGTAGAATTCTTTTTAATGCGAATGAGATTTATCCTTTCTTTGTTCTCTTAACACAGAATCCGATCCATGGCCCCATCAATTCTTCTATCACCCCAGTCAAATTTTCCAGAGGATGCTGTCCTAGTTTTTTAAAGAAAATCTTCCCAGGGAGGTTGTGATGAACATTTTGAAAGGTTTTAGTTACCTTCAACCTGTCAGGCAGCCCCCAACTGAATTTTGTAAACCATTGTGTTTTATTTCATTCACACAATCAAGCCTCACTTTTCAGGAAGTGACTATCTGTGAGCCTCACTTACCTAGACCACAGTGGTCCCAAGCCAAAAAAGTTTCTGAGTTTTATGCCCAAAATGGAAAACTTTAAGACTCTCCTCAAAGTTGATTTGTTCTTGATTTATATTCAATTCTGAGATGCTCAGCTGTCTGGTTTTGTAGCTCACCACAGAGAAGGGACAACAAGAGACTCTTTGTTGCTGGTTGACCACAGAGGCATGAGAACAAAAAAGGAACAGGAAAAAAAGGTACCAAAACATTTGCTTGAAAGTAATAATACCATGACAGTCTGGGACAAGAGGTCATATTCAGAGGGGCCAGCAGGGTAGGTAGTTCCTGAAGCACTGTTGGTTCCCAGATAGAGGAAGCTGGTCACAATCCTTCATCTCACTGTAGGGAACCGGAGAAGTTGATAGTTGTTGTTAGACAAGGTCCCTCTAAAATTGGAAGGTTTTAAAGCTGTGTTAATTAGAAGACTCATAGTGGTCTGGAATGAAAAAATCTTATTTAGTTTAGACTATCTTATTACCTAATGGAACCCAACAGATCAGGCAGTTATACTTGAAATTCAGTTCATAAATCCACTTTGGAAAGTTGGAACCATTCAAAGAAGAAAACAACAAATTCTGAAGTTTCCCAGCCCCTACCCACAGGTAATCTATGTCTTTCCCAGGGGTGGACTTTGATCCTGTGTGTAGTTCACTTGATTTCCTCAAGTGCATTTGAATCTGATGGCTCAGACTCACAGGAACGTGCTAAATTGGGCCATTCCTGTTGAAGACTGAAATTTCCCAACACCTTGCCAATTCTCCTATCAGTCTGTGCTAGACTGAGGAGTTAGAGAGAAGCCAAATGCCACCACAGTGGAAGTCAACCCTTAAATATGATGAATGCTCACATGGCAGATTGTTATCCTTCATTAATAACCCTTAGTTTTAGGTAATTGCATTTGTATTTATGGAGTGGGCTTTTACTTCTCAGTTTATTTTAGGAAGGGACCAGTCAATGTTGATAGCAGATAGTACAGATGTTTGTACATCCTGAACCACTGTTGTTCTAACAGCCAGTGTCTACTGAGGAAGAGAAATAGGGAAGCTGACATGATGTTGGACAATGGAGGATGCTCTGAGAGAAGGAGCTAGATTCCATCAGAGCGAGAACTGGTGCGCAGAAAGGCTGACCTGTTTTTTCCTGAAGTTTTAGGTTACAAAAGAACTGAGCTGTAGTAAATTTGGATACGCTGAGTTGGACGCCTAGGCAAACTCTTCTCCTGATTCAGTTCGCCCCTTCTCATCTAGTTCATTCCTGAACTTCTTTCATGATCTTTTTGCACAAAAATTTTACCTAATTTTCTGCATAAAAACCTTAACACAGAGACAAATTTTTTAGACTGTGTTTTATTTGATATATGAGGGAATTCTGAGAGGTAGGTTATCATTTGGGTTTTTAAGCACTAGACAAGTGACTTGTAATCACTGAAGTTTTATAATTATGCATAGTCTATTCAATGAAATCCAAAAGAGACCACATGTCTCGCTAGAGCCTCATATTTATCACTTGACAAGAAAAGTACCATTTTCCTCTTACCCAAGAAATGATGCTGTGACTATTATTTGTAAAAGACTTAGAGAATTTCAAGGCAAACGTGCTAAGGGTTTCTGGTCTCATTGCAGATGTTTTGTCTTCCTTATCCATGAAATAGTTTCAAATTGATATTTGAACACTTCACTTAGTTATTAATGCAAGAAGACAGATACTGAAAGGTGAACTGTTTGTATTTCTTAGGCCATCTTCTTCATGAATGGATATTACACCTCCATTCACTATATACAATCAATTTTAGGATAACTCTAGGAAAGATGTATTTACTAAGAAGGTTTGAAAGGTAGACATGGAAGTATTTTTATGTGCTTGTCAGTGGTGATGTCACATAGAAATTTAGTGTGAGCAACCTGTTTTAATCCCGTACTTCCCCTCCTATAATGCTCAATAAATATTTGGTAATGAAGGTTGAATGTTAGCGTGTTGTTTGCCGACCTTGCCACACAGACAAAAGGAGCAGCCCCTAACACTGTGGCAGTGACCTGAGCACTTAATCCTAGTGGTATGAAGATGTTTCAATGCAGCTAACTTTTCCCCGGTGGCTCTAGGTCAGACGCAGTCACTCAATTGCAAAAACCTTATGTGCAGTTAAGAAATCCATGTTACTTTGTAGAATTCAGATATTGCCCCTTCTGCCAAAGAACTGATAGCTCCTGGCAGTGGTGTAGATACTGTTGGCAGTGGCTGGTGATGCCCAGTGTCCTCCTCCTTCCCACTGAGCCCAGAGGCCTCAGACTGGCTGCTGGACTCCTTGGCCTCTGTACTTCAGAATAATGTGTACTAGAGGAATGTTGGATCTTGCCTGTCACTAGTATCAATTTCGCCTCTGACTACATCACAGAAATATCAAATATGAACCTCAAAAGTTAGTAAAACCTCTGTTTTTTTCTTATGGAGTCAAATACCCAGATTCAATTTACATCTGCCATTGAGGGTGGGAATAGGGAAAAGCTTCCCTTGCCTAATAAAATAATTTCAAAAGATGATAGTTCTGGAAACTTTAAATAAATGTCTTAAAACATTGATTAGGAAAGAGTCTTTTCTCTTGAATATTTTTTTAATATTTGTGTGCTAAGAGGCAGGCAGAAGAACTGTTCGTCTCTGTGTTCCTTGTACATCCTGTTCTGTGCTGTATATAGCCACCTAGGCAAGCGCAGGAGTTGAGGGAGTCATAGGTCCCCTCCCCGCCCCTACAGAAGAAGTGGCATGGAATGATCATAATGCTGCCGTAGGAGAAGCCGCACATTTACATGGAAATCATTGTCAATTGCTTATTGGAATATGAAGATATAAATACATATATGTAAATAGTTCCAAATTTATCCAACATTTTAGGATTTGTCTTCATGCTTCATAATTTTTGAGTTAACTGAGATTGTTAAATGTCTCGATGTTCATGGTTTTTGAAAACTGGCTTGTCTATTAAAAGCACTTTTTCAAAGGAGCAAGTAATTTTTATCTTAAGAGTTCTATGATTTTCTTTTCCACCTTCTGGAAAACCCTTTCTTTTACAGAGAAAAAGCTTGTGGGTTTTGGTGGCTGATTGCGGGTCTTGATGAACCTCAGAAGTGTTACAAGTTTATTCCATAGATGCTCACATATGAGAGCTTGAAACTCCCAGGAATGCAGCTGAGGTGTGTGACTCCTCATTCTCATCTGTCTGCACCTGGCTGCATAGCACCATCTGGCCAGGAGCACGAGCCCCACGCTGTCTTTCCTCAGTCAGGGAACCCGCAGTGCGGACGTTCCCATAATGGAGACGCCACAAGTAAATTAGTAGGTTTGTCCAGGATTTGGAATCCAGCATTCAGACTTACTAAATGGCACAATACTCAAGTCCTATAGGTGGGTGAGGAGGTCAGAGGTTGAGCAGTAGTCTCCTGATTGCTTAGCTGGAGAGGCGTACCCAGCAGGTCTGCAAGTTTAGCCGAGGAGAAATTCACGCTTTAAAATACATGCTTATGCGCCGGTGCTGAACACCTCAATAAAAAAGCAAGTCACTTTGTAGCATGCTCTCTAATGTCTTCTCTTTGACTTTACCTAGGATTTTATTTTATCAAAGTAGAAGGGAGGATGACCACGGGTGACCAAGCTACTTTTAAAGAAAGACAAGAAAAAGCTACAGCAATAGAAATAATGGGCTTTGGTTGCCCAATAACCACAAAGCAAAGGCACTGGGGCATGAAACTGCAGTACCTGCCGCCTTCCTATTGTCCAAGATGAAACCACACTTGCCTCCACTGTCTGCATTTGTTCTTAAGCATGTGTATCAAAATAGTTTGCAAAAATTGTCATAACTTTAAAAGTTTTTGAAATAAGCTGTAAAATTAAGAGATTTCAAAACTCAAAAAGCAGGTGTGATCACATCACATGGTCACATTTCTACACAGCCAGGGACGGACCGAGCAAATGGATATGGCCTCTGCTCTTTGTACTAAAATAAAATGCCAAGGTCGAAGTTAATGCCAGAGTCAGCATATCACCGTTTAAAGCACCGAGAGGTGCTTAGTTGAATCATTTATTACCAACTCCTGAGATGTGTTCTTTAATGTCTTTTGATATATTTATATGAAATACTTTAACTTAAAATAATTGTATAATGATACCTGTAGCCAAACTTTGCCTCTTCGATGGGTTTTTCATTCTTTATTCAGAAATGAGACTTCTAAAACACTGTGTCATATCATCCCATTTTTAAATTGTCACTGAAATCTCTACTTTGCCTAAAAAATCATTTCTTATTATAGCATGACAGTGGAGCCTCATTGATCTGCCACCAGCCTAACCCCCAGGGTCCATCCCTGCCCTCCCCTCCCTGCCCTCCCCAGTAAGCCTCACTTCCTGATTGGTCCCCTAAACTCCCTGCGTTTCCCTGCCTCACACACCTCTTACCCGACCCCAGCTTCTCCACGACCCCCTCTTCTCTTATTCTACCTTTATCTTGGCAAGATGTTTTCTCTGACTCTGAGTTCAAGGTCTGTGGCTGTTTTTCTTAACATAAAGGTGTCTGTCTACTTCACATGTGATTTGCAGCATCTACCCAAGAAGCCAGCTGGTGTTCTTACCTTTACACTTAATCTGTGTTTTGTCTCAGGCTGCTTGCCTCCATCACTGGTTTAAGCCATTTGACATTCGTTGGTGTCATTTTCTTTACGTTCCTGGGACCCTTGGCTTTCGTTCTCATCAGACTTGGAGTGGTGTGTGCTTCCCCCTCGCCTTCCACTCCTCTCTCTTCCTTCGAAATTTCACTCCCTGGTTAGTCTGCATCTGGTGCTCTGCTGCTCACGGTGCCCTTGCTCAGCCCCAGTCCTTCCCCTTCTGAGTTCATTCAGACAGTCAATAGCTTTGTTTCTACTCTCATCTTTCCATCTGGCTTAAAGTAGGCTATTAATCTCAGAATATGTTTTTCATTTGGGACATTGCATATTTCACTTCTGTGTTTGTGAGCTGATTCTTTTTATGTTTCATATGATTATTTTTTACCATGTTCGTGCTTTCTTTTTCTTTCTTGAACATGGAGTTTGTGTGAGAAAGAGGTCTTCTCATATCCTCACTTACTAATGATATTGTCTATGACTTGATTGGGTCCATTTGTATTGGTTGATTTTCTTCTCACTAGAGATTATGTGTTTCTGCTTGTTTACATGTCTAAGAATTTTTTTTATTTGATGCCAGGTATTTTGAATATTGGATACATTTTTAGGGGTGGCTGAATTTTCTATATCCCTCTGGGCTTTATCTTTGTCCTGGGATGCATTCAAGCTGGAAAGAGTTTGTTTTTTTCCAGTCTTGTTTTTAAGCTATGTAAGTGGGACAAAGGCCCTTGGTGTAAGGGACAGGGAGACCCAACATGCTTTCCATCTCCTTTAATGCCAGTGCCCCATCACACACCCAGTGAAGGTCTGTGGGCCTGGTTCTCCAGAACTGACTGGGACTTCATCTGCAGATGTGTCGTTTGTCACTTCCTCTGACATGATAGCACATCAATATTCTATGCTGTATCCTTCCTCGGAGTTTATAAGATGCTCTTACTGAATCATAAGCATCTGGAGAATGAGGTCCATGCCATGCACTTCCTAAATTCTCCATGTACGGAGGAAAGCGTGTGGTGGAGAGAGAGAGCCCTCGACACAGGTCGGCTGAGCGAGGGATCAAAGTGTCTCAAAAGGCGTCATAACATGCTCACATTAATTAAGTTGATAATGGAAGCCTGTGTTTAACATCGCAGGTAAATCAAATGCATTTGCATTTTCTCTGCTTCCCCCCTTCAGTCTCTCTGCATGACTTAACCAGCGACAAGAAGGAGGGAATAATAAACACGTTCATTAAATTTGTAGATGATACCAAAATCCAAAGGGAATCATAATCTCAAAATACAAGATTAGAGCTAATTATATCCTCTGCAAGTAGGGTGAGTGATCACAAATGTAAGTAAAATTAAAGGAACCCACAAGGTATTAAATTTTAGAAGAGAACTCAGCCACATGTCATGATAGAATTGGTTGGATCCAAGCACCGTCGTAGGAGCCACCATGAATCACAAGTTGAAAGCGAGTCAAAAATGAAATTTCTTGTTCTGACAAGATGCTTTCTAGGAGTAGCAAAAAATAATTATCCTCTTGGAGTCGTGATGGTAAAACCCTGAGACAATGCCGTGACATTTTTGAGGTCCATTTTAATTGTAAAAGCATTAGAAAATACAGAGTTTTAAGAAGAAAGCTGTTCAAATGCTGCAAATGGAGTCCACCAGGAAACCTCATTTCTTTCTTTTCCTCTGGCTTTGTTATTTTTCTGCAAGAACAAAGGACAAATACAGAAAATTAACATGTCATAACAAAGAAAATACGCAGACAACAGGGAACAACCAGGGCCTTAACCTGAAACAAAAGCCCCAGTCCAGTCCAAGAGTGGAAACATGACCTCTGGCTAAGATGCAGTGGGTTCCCAGCACGGCTGTCCCCACTGCTTATGGGGCATTTCAAAGAACACCTGCATGTGAATAGCTCCTCTGACTCTTCAGGGTGCCAGGAATTAGTAAAGCCATTGAAACCTCACTTGTTCTGTAAAATACTCTTTCCATTTCCCAGATGATCCAACTGAGCGGTCCTGGAAAGATGACCTCTCTTCCAAGGCAAGTAGCTAATGAGAATTATGACCTAGATGAATATTGAGGCTGTAAAGAGTAAACAGGATCCCTGGGCACGAATACATGAACCAGTGCTTTTTAATCAGCCTGGGCTGTGAAGTGGGAGGTAACAGAGGTTACCGTCTGCGGCCTGCACCCCACACACACACAAAAAAACCTACTGCTGTGAACTGCCTTGGAGGTAGGCAAGATGGTGAAAAGGAATAGGGGCTTCAGGAACCAAAGGAGTTCTAGATGCCTGCTTGCTGGGAACACTGTGATCATGTAAAGGAATCTAGTCACACAGTTGACTGCCCATCACCAACACGAACTGGCATGATGCTAGAAGGGCTTTTTGCATCCTGCAAATCAGAATATTCCAGAAAACAAAATCGTAGGCCCATCTGGAGTCACAGATTTGCAGCACTCTGGAAAGGAAAGGGACGCCAGAGCTCATTACTGTGTCCCTCATTTTAGAGCTGAGGAGCCTGTCCCCATCATGGAGTGTCCTAGGCAGATTGTTCCAGAAGTTGCTCTCCCAGTGGTGCTGCTGTCCGCCACCCCATCCTCGGATGGCGCGGACCTTGCACTGCAGAGGCCACCTGACCTCTCTGCTGACCTCTTCCTACTTCAGGAGCCTGGGAGTGGGCTTCTGTCCTCGCTGCGGCTCCCCACTGCTCACTGGAAACGTCCGGGCCGTGGCCATCGCTCCCCCATGCCTTGCCTGCTGCTGAGCCTTGTCACTATGGCAGCAGGGGCTGCCCAGGGTCAGGTCCGGTTAATGCCTCATTATTTCCTAGTTACGGCATTTGTAAAGCTAATTGTTTATAGCAACGGACAAGGAACCTATGCAGACTTTATCTTGAAGTCTGTGACATTTGAGAGAAATCAACTAAACACACATTTTTAGGACAGAAGATATCAGTAGTTGAGGTTTGGGATGTTGGTGTCAGATTGGCAATTGCTAATCAGATCCTGCTTCTACACACACACACTCAACAGCTTTGTAGGGAAAGAGCTCGACTTCTTACTTTCACCTCTTATTGGATGTAAGAACATGTGGCCGTGTGAGAGAGGCCCTCGAGCCGTCCATGTATTCTCCACGCATACTTATGGTCGAATGTGGGCGGGGATCCGCCCGACAATAAAGTAAGTTCAATAAAATAAGTGTTTTCTTAACCAAAATTCATGCTAGAAATGGGAGACACAAGTAAGAGAAACGGTATGTACAAAGAACTGAGAGCCTGAGGGCTTCTCGTCAAACACGGGGATATCCTAAGTGGACTGGATGCATCTGCGGAGGTTAATGGGAGTGGAAACCAGAGAAGAGACCATCCACGCTGCACAGTGCTCTGTGCCTCCGGGCTGGCTGGACCACGCGACAATAGCCAGCCAGGCTCCTTTAAACCTAACAAGTAGATATAGACTACCACAACTGCAAATGAGAAGTTTAAATAGTACCTCCAGCTGCAGGGTGTGGTTTTTGTCTTCCTGTAAGTTTTTGTTTGTTGTTTTGTTTTATTTTTGTTTTTGAACCAAGGATTGAACTCAGGGGCTCTTAACCATGAGCCACATCCTCAGCTCTTTTTTTTTTTTTTTTTGTATTTTATATAGAGACAAGGTCTCACTGAGTTGCTTAGGGCCTCACTAAATCACTGAGACTAGCTCTGAACTCACAATCCTCCTGCCTCAGACTCCTGAGCCTCTGGGATTACAGGCATGAGCCACCATGCCTGGCTCTTTTGATGGTTTTTCAGTTTTGTTTTTGTTTTAACTTGACATTTATTAAACTTATGTGGGGTACCTCATGAAGTACCAGCTCTTCCTCTCCCAGTGTGCTTTTTCTTTATGTTACTGGGCACCCACCCATGTTCCCAGAGTCAGGTGAGAGGTGAATTGGAGTCAGCCAAGGCAGGAGTCATTGTGTGTGTGTGTGTGTGTGTGTGTGTGTAGAGAGAGAGAGAGAGAACCTAAATAAATTGAAAAGTATCATTTCTAAGAACTTTATTTATTCAGCATCCTTAAAAAAATGACATATGTTGTGGACTTTTAAAGCAAGCACTTGTGGGTACCAAATACAAATGGTATTCACAGGGTGTATATGAAATAACATAGTCAAAGTAGAAATTGGGAAAAGAATATTTGCTTGCTACTCATGTTTCCTTTTCCCATTAACTTTCACCTCATCTCCAACTGACTTTCATGTATTTTTCTTTCAGTAAATCTTTGTTACATGCAATATGAAAGTCAGACTGGTATGATTTTTTTAAGTGGATAGTGTTTACACACACCTAAGACAAATCAAATTGCTAATTAAATATAAATGTATTGACTTAATGGCATAAAAGTTGTGGTCCTCGGGAATCTATGCATTCAGGCAGCAGACCAAATGCCAATTCGGTGTCCTCTATTTCTGTTCCAGAAAAAAAGAAGAAGCAATCTGAAGAAAAATTGCTCAGTCTTGTATAAAACACCTTCCTGTTGCCCTAAAAGTATAGGTTCCTTGCAGTAAACATGGCTCCTTGGAAGAGGAAGTCACAGAATTGGGGATGATTAAATTTTCCTTAGAGTTGCCATACGTACTAATTATACTAACCTTCAAGAACCAGTACCATTAACAAATCAGTACTGGGGATCAGTTAAAATTAGTACATATAATTATATGATAACTATATTTATAAGTGAAGTAAATGTAGAATATGAATGATAATCACAATACAAATGGCCACGATTTAGTTGGTATTTATTATATGCCAGGGGGTTTAGGCACAGTATTATCTTATTTAATCTTCATAACGACCATGTGAGCTATTTTCTTGCAGAAGATCACAAAATTGGTAGTTCATATTATAGTGGATTTATAGATCTACCTGATTCCAGAGCTAAAGACCTTCCCACTACCATACAGTGGTGTGTTTCATGTACTGTTGTACATGTCACCTGAGTATCTCATTAAAGGGCAGGCTCTGGTTCAACAGGGCCAGGGTGGGACCTGAGCTCCTGCATCCTCAGGAGCTCCCAGGTGAGGCTGGTGTTTCAAGTCCCTGAACCACATTCTGTAGCAATGTCTGAAGAACGCTAATTCCAGACTATGGCAATAATATTTAAGGGGCGGGGGGGTGGGGGCTCTTACTTAATATCATAGGAAAGACTATGCTACACAGGGCTGAACTGGTCTCTTCCTTGCAGGTCTTCTCAGTGTCTTTAATATGTTAATATGCTTTGTGACTTTCCAAAAGAAGAATAGAGTATGCCCAATTTTTCAGATCTATAGGGAAGTTTAAAATTTCTCTGCTAAAGTATATCTCAGGATTCGTGATCACTTTGGAGCATAGAACTCTGTCAAGTTGGTGGCTTACAAGTAGAGCTTTGGGGAGGAAAAACACTGAAAATAAAGTCTTGACAGTAGTCGGAATAGGGTGGGATTCTCCATCTGTCATGGTGCCTATGGTGTACCAGGCAGATACCGGAGCTGGGGAGAGGTGGAGTGAATATAGGAAACAAGGAGGAGCAGCACAGGTCTCAACTCCAAAGAAAGCTCAACCTGGAAAAATAACACAAAAAAACACACATGGCAGGCGGAATTACATAAAATTTAAAGGCAGGTCAGAAAATGCGCTGTAAGGAACAGAGCAAAGGAATGTTAATTCTCAACATTTCTTAGTAATTTGGAATTTTTTCCCTCATGCGTTTCTTCCTTTGTGGGAATCCTGAGATGCTGTGCTGGTGGCCCCTGTGGAGATGGAGAGGGCTGAGGACATTTTCCATATTTAACCTCTCCCTATATTACAAGTCTCTTCTTTGCCCTACTTCTCCATGCGGGCAGGCTGAAACATCAGTGAGTTCTTTCTTCAAAATATGTTCTCTCTGTTTTGAATTTCTTCTTTAGTTCAGTGGCTGTGTGGGGACATGGCGGGGACTGTGACCCACTTGCTTGTCCGCGGCAGGGTGGAGAGCAGGGTCGGCCATGGGAAAGGCCTGAGGCACTTTGCATCCTGTGCCCACCTTCCTGTGGCCAGCCTCCCCAGGCTTTGATCTGCCCCGTCCTGCATCTCCCTGGGTCTGATCTCAACAATCCCAGCGAAGGCCTTGATGCCATTGTAATGTGAGACCTAGCAGGTCAAACCCGGCCCCGGAGTTATTTAAGAACTTCAGTATCAAAGTTGCTGGTTTTCCTACACCAAGAGAGCCCCCAAGACGTTCTGTGATTTCAGATGTGAATTTTGGTAATGTGGTGACCGACCTATCCAGCATGTAGGACGGTTGCATAAGCCCCGGGATTCTGAAAGGGGCCATGACATCCTGCGTGCCTTGTGGCTGCTGCGGCCCTGCTCTTTCAGGTCTCTCAGCAGACCCACCGCTGTCTCCTCTGGGGCCCACAATCCTCCAGGTATAGCCCACCTACTCCTTTCAGGGCCTCAAGGCTACACTTGGATGGTTTTTTCCCCAATTCTGTCTGTTACAGGACCATTTTACCTCTTAAAAATCTAAAAAAAAAAAAAAAACAAGAATAAAACTAAATGTGATGTTATTGCATCTATTTTCAAATGCTTTTTAGACTTTAGAGCATCCTGCTTTGATACTCACCAAAGTTCAATGTGAATACATGTTAAACACCCCACTGGGGAAAGTTCCATGGTACTTGGAGAGAACAGCTGACCTGTGGCATTGGGGGATTGATTTGCTTTCCTTTCCATGGGTTCCTGCTCCTGAATTCAATGGATGCAAGTTTGTGGTGGCCAGTGTCCAAACGGGCTCTGAGGTGAGTGAGTGGGCCTGGGTGATGGCTGTAACTTTAAGGCCCTCTGCTCTCCTTAGCTTAACATGTCATGCTTGTGACAGGGCTCATTTAATTCTTCAGGGAAAAGGCTCACTAATTTTAGTGAAATGTGAAAACTGACTTAACTTGTGGTGTAAGGATGTCCGCAAAAACCACATGTGCCTTCCCTGGAAGAGGTGACTCAGAAGAGAGCGAGGAGCCTGCGTCCACACGTCAGCCGTCTTGCTCCCAAGGACTTGAGGGTCCTGCCTGAGGGACACAGGCCATAGTTGTGGGGGATGAGGGAAAGGACCCATGCATGGTAGCTGCCAGGGTGATCAGGGAAGGCCCACAGTATCCCAGAAAGTGGAGGGACAACAGGCTGATGACAGGCTCTAAGGAACTATTAAAGTTAAAGTAGTCAACATTGGTAACATTGGTAAGGACTCATAACCTTCCTTCACAACTGAAATACTCACATAAGCTGCCCCTCAACTTGTTATGCAAGTGACATTCAGTCTAAGTATCCTTCCTTTGTGTCCCCTGTCAGCTGGAACTGTCCCCTGGGTGGGCACATGATCCAGCCATTCAGCCCCAGAGCATTCTGACCACTCACCTTCACCTGGACTTCAGCCACCACGTCACTCTCTACATTGCCTCCCAAATGTCTCCTGTTGTCAACTGTCCATTTAGTCACAATTCATGGATTGCTACACTCCCGCCATAGATCATTCAAAAACTAACACAAGCTCAGGTTCTATTACCTGGAATTCAAGTGTTTTAGTTCCAGAAAGGAATTTCCTATTTAAAGTAAAAAGCAAGTAGTTTATCCTTCTGATTGCTAAGAAGTTTTACATCTCCCTTAGAACCAGGTCTCCACCAAACAGTCCTTAGTCCCCACCATGGTTGCTGCAGGCCAAGAGTGCACCGGGGCCTGGTGCCCAGAGCACAGAGGTGGGAGGCCGGTTCTGAAGCCTCTCCTGGCTCTCCTCTCACATGCTGCAGAACGAATCCATTGTTCCTTAAGAATTCCCACTTCCAGAATGAGAAGAGTCAGGGTTGAGGGTGAACCATTCCATCTACAAGTGCACCTGGCATGTACTGTGACTCTTCAGAGACAGAATAAGTGACAAATGCTCAAGGACAAGCGGATTTGTCACCTTTAGCACCACGCTGGAAAGATCCTCCGTGAAAACTCGTCTGCTGCTTTGTTTTATTTTGTTTTTTTCTCTACCCCAAATACCTCTTCAATTTTCTTGACTCTTGCCAGTCTCACAACTAGGCTTTTCTCCTTGCTGCCCAAATTATGAGAATCACCGACTGATTGATTTGTGTGCCCTGAGACTATAGAAGTCTCTGCATTCTTCTCTATCCTGGCACCAAAAAGAAAAAAGAAAGAGACAAACAAAATAAGAAAAGAGAAAAAAATATCTTAATAATAGCAATCCACTTCCAGCAAACTCCTCCATAGAAACACTGGCTTGCAAACACAAAGATGTATCGACAAGTTCATTTTTCTGGTCCCATTCATTGCACAGAAATGATGGCATTCAGCCTAGGGCCTCCATATTACAGGGCCTGCTTGCTCTGTAGAGGGCCAGTCATTATGCAGGCTTTGCAGATCATGGCCTTCCCTCACAATCCCTCTTGTTCAGCCGTCCACCATATGCAGACAAATGGGTGTGGCTGTGCTCCAGCAAAACAGCTTTCCCCCAAATCAGGAGTGTGTCAGACTTGGCCCACAGGCTCCTGGTTATCAGGCTCTGTTCTAGATGGCTCTGCAAATGTGGCAAGCAATGTGGTAAAGCCCTGGGAGTAGGCAGGGAAAGGTGTGCACAATAGATTCTCAGGTCAAACAGGACACTCTACAAACATCCTTGGTTACTCGTTCTTCCTTTTGTGGTTCTGTCTTTGCTAAAAAGATAATTATGTAGACAGACAAAAGAAGATAGAGACAGATGGGCTGAGATATAGCTCAGTTGGTAGAGTGCTTGTCTTGCATGATGCACAAGACCCTGGATTCTAATCCCCAACACCACCACCCCCCAAAAAAAGTAAAATATTAAAAAAGGCTAGGGATATTGCTCAGTGGTTAAGCACCTTTGGATTCAATCCCCAGTACCAAAAATAAAGAAAGAAAGAAGATAGAGTCAGAAACAGACAAAAAAAGAGAGAGAAAAAATAAATGGTACAGTGTGCAAGAAAAAGAAAATTCCAAAAGAATACACAACAAATATCATTAGGAATTACTTCTGAGATAGAATAGATATAAAGGCAAAGAAACCCTCCCTTTATATGTTCTGTATCATTTAAATTTTTACATGGTTGTGCGTTGTATTTATATCGTACAGAGGTGTTAATGAGCAAACACTCTCATCTGATTCTATGTCCTTCTGTGTAAAGACCTACTAGTGTTCTGCATCACCTGAAGGCTAAATTCTTAGGGGTTTCTTGGAGCATCTGAGGAAATTGGTCAACTGTTCTGGTCCCATCTGCTGGTGTCCTGCCTACTCTGAAATTCTCCCTCTCCATGGCAGCCCAGGCCTTTCTAAGATCCCTCTCTTCACAAATACCCTTGTTCCTTTGAAAGCCTTTGCGCTCCTTCTCATCTGGACAAACCCTCACTCCCATCCCACTGCCCCAGCCAGACACCCCATCCCGTCTCACGTCTTTCCCAGACTCTAAAGGCAGAAGTTACTCCCAGCATCCTATTTTAACGTATGCAGACGACAGTCCCTGGTTTGCTGTGGTTGCACTTATGATTTTTGCACTTGGCAGTGGTGCAAAAGTGATGCACATTCAGTAGAAGCCTCACTCTGAATTTTGAATGTCGAATTTTGCTCTTTTCCTGGGCTAGAAATCTGCTGTACTCTTTTGAAATACTGGGCAGTGGCAGGGGCCCAAAAGTCCCACTCACAGGGAAAAGAACCAACCATCTACAGCATACTGTGTTGCTAAGGTATTAAATGCATTTTTAAATGCATACATGTATTAAATGCATTTTTTACTTAATGTTATTTTAACTTACCTTGGATTTATCAGAACATAAATCCATCATTATGTTGAGAAACATTCTACAAACATATTTCCATTTTCCATCTGCACAATTAGTCGGTTTCTTCAGGCAAGGACGCGGCCTGGTCCTTTCTGAGCCCAGCACTTGGCTCAGAACTTCGCATAGTGTATTCAGTGTATGGAGATGAAGACTTCCAGTTAAGGGAAATATTTTGAGATTCTTGGTGGTATGATAAAAAGATTTTACACTGAAATTTTAAATGTTCAGGGATTCTGCAATATAGACCCATCTGGCAATGATTTTTTTTAACATCCCAATCTAGAAAAGGCTTATTGATTAGTGATCTGTAAGAGCATCTCTTTCTCTGCTGAACATCTGGATGTTAGGTGTTTTCAGCATCATTTAAGTAACCAGGGCAAACAAAAGCTTTTTACATTGTCTGTCAAATAGTACATTCTATTCTAAAATGTTGATTTAAGCGTTTATCATAATAAATGCTTTCAGCTGCAAGTAAGAGAATTATCCTATGACTAATAGCCTAAGTAAGTGTTTGCTTATCTCAGTAGAAGGGGTCTTTGAGAAGACAGTGGCTGTCTTGAATTGCTGTTCAACACTGGCATCAGGAGCACAAGCTCTTACTCCTTAGCACAGCCCTTGAAATTTTGTCCTTGTGCTTGCCAGCACCTGCTGCCCTGCCAGGAATCACAGCCACATTCCAAACAGGAATGGAAGGAAAGGAGCAAAAGACCTTCTCTTCTCTGTCTTTTCATTCAGAAAGGAAGTCCTCACTTCACAAGCAGTGTTATGTTCTGGGGCGCCTGCATGTGTTCACTCAGCTATCAATCACCAATCAAGGGACATGGAATGAATACCAGTAGTTAAAATAAGCAAAGGGTCATCTCCAGTCTTGGGGTAATGAGCATAGCCTCCCCGAACCTCTGCCTGGTACCTCGGTGCATAAGGACTTTGTTAAAATGGAAGGAAGAGGAGGAGACCCTGTCTTAAGCAAGGCGGTCTGCTCCAGCTTGCTAGACCATTGTCAAATTGGTGAGTGATCAGACCTAGAGATGTTGGATGAATCTAGCATTGAAATCAGATCTAAAGTCTGGATGAAATTTGAGGTTAGACAAGATAATACCGGTTCCACTGTGTTTTACTCTTTTACCACTGCTTTTTTTTCGGGGTGGCTGAGTCAATTAGATATAAATCAGGCTCTTGTGGCGTCTTTAAATGTCCCGAGTAGAAATACCTAGGCTGTGTGTTCGTTCAGAGAAGGATGAGGTGCTCAGGACACCCAGCAGCTCCCATGCTGCTTTGTCAATTAGCCTTTCAATGTGCGGAAAAGAAAGATTTGTACAATCAGGATGTAGAAAAGGAAAATTTAATTTAGGAACCAGTGCGAAATGAAATTTTGTTTGAGGCCAGAGACTTTAGATGACATACTTTTCATCAAACAATTATTTTGTTTCGTTTTGTTTATCAGCAATGACAGACGTTCCATTAAGTAAAGGGAAGAGTCTAGGGGACTGCATGGTGCTTCCGAATAGTAACCAACCCATCTTTTCATCAGCTCTCTGCTAAGCCTGGGAGCGGGGTGGTGTCGGTCGTGAGAGGTCTGGGGGAAGGCCCTCCATTCAGAAACAAGGCTTATGTGACCCCTACCTTGTCAGATATTTCTACTAATAAAATGATCAGGAAGTTTTCCCCTTCACAGAGGAAAAGGGCAGTCTGTGTCACCATCGGACATTTCTCAACAGCCGCTCTGAGATGCAGAGAAGGGAGAATTTAGAGAAGAGGAAAGACTGTCCTTAAATCTCCATGTGCTATCCTTTGGGAGTCCTTCCTGACATGGGAGAAAATCAAGCTCAGTGGTGAATAAAGAACCAGAAAAAAACAAAAAAGCAAAAAGACTATCACATGTTTTTTTGTATCTATTCAGACCTTTTGGAAGTTCTATCGAATTAAAACTTTAACAAGTGCCATTCCATATTTTCATATCTGATGGCGTCTTTAATCTGAACTAATGAAGTCTTAGTCAAAACAAAAGTTCATTGTACTTCTTAGGTAAATGTTTTAAAAATAAAATTCATAACACTTTTTGAGAATTGCTGAAATATCAAACAATGATTTTTTTCCTTTGGCATCCACATGAATAATCTTAAATACTTTTGTACTTATTGCTGAAGCAGTAGTTTGAAGAGTGAATGTTTACCCACTTCAGGAATATTTGCACTGCATCCTTGCACAATTAGGTCTCATGCTCTGAAAAGTACTTATTTGGGAATCTCTGGGTTCTCTTTTTATATTTAATATATTTGGCTCTTAAAGAGGCACAGGATTGTCCTTGAAAATGTTCAAGTTTCTACTCAGATGGAGGGATTATTCAGTTTTCAAAACATTATCTTAAAAATTCTGCTGCAAAAAAAAGTTTATGAACATGTATTATCTTTGTAACATGAATAGAGATGTGTTCTGGGGTCTCCTTAGAAGTACAGTTCAGCATGAGCTAGTGCTGTCAGAACTTCCAAGTTCTCAGACAAGGGCAGGTGCTCTTTTCCCTAAGCAAGTGTATACCTGAGGAATACCCATGAGGTTTGATCAGGATTCCACTCCAGGCTGCTTGGTGGAAGAAAACACAGGGCATTGTGAGAAGTAAGTTGTGGAACAGCACCACATTACGAGACAGACCAATAAGTGGCAGGTCGCACCCATCGTCACCCTGTCAAGGGCCGTGCAGAAGCCAGTTGCAACCTAGCACAGCGTCTGAGAAGTGCTTGAGGCTTAAGGCTGCTACCAGTTCTGATCTACAGGGTGAGCAGAGAAATTTCTAGAAAAGACGGATTTGAGTATGATCAAATATCGCAGCATCCTGATTACCAGAGTTTAATTATCGCAGGTATTTCCTGACCTGAAATCCTGTATGTTTCATAAGAGAGACTGGACATGTTTTGTGCATCCTTGAATCCATTCATGTTTGTTATCTCTCTGTGTTTCCTGGGTCCTGTTTTCTCTGTTGGAAGGGGCATCGAATGCTGATTTCGGCTCTAGAGACATTTCTTCAGTTGCTTCTGTGGAAGCACAGTACAGGGGCTGAAAGCAAGGACTCTCTGGGTTGGATTCTCTATCAGTCACCAACCTTGTATTTCATTTTTTTTCATCCATAAAATGATATAATAAGTGGTTGTGATAAGGATTTCATGAGCTATGATCACAAAGTCCTTAAAACAATGCTTAATCCCTAGTAAATATCTTCACTAAATGTCTAAAATATAGCACTAATTATTAAAGAGGGTACTGACATGGCAGACTCTTCAGTAGCTCCTCATTCTCTTGGTGTGACTGTCCAGTACTATGTCTTCATGTCTTCATTATCCTCAGGCAGATAGGAAGACCTTCACAGAGTTAGTGGAGGGGAGGAAAGAGGGATGAAGGGAAGGAAAGGAAACACAGAACCCATCCCTGAGGAAGGATCTGCTAACTGAGGACCATGCCACGGAGCTGACCAGGTAGTGGAAGATAATGTAGCATGTAACTCTCCAAATCAGCACGTTTTTGACTGTGCGCTCTGTCCAGCACACTATGCTATGCTTTTCTGCAAAACATTGTATTCTAGAAAGGGCTGTGACGCCTATGGTTGTAAACAGTAAGAAATGTAGAAGATGTCCCTAGGAATGAGCAGGAGCCCACTGAAAGAAAGTCAAGCTACACCAACCCCATCATCAATGATGGAATAGGCTGGAAGAACAGAGCTTCCTGATAGCTTGGTGCTGCCCAGCTGAGAGGATATTTAATGACATTTCTCAAGGTGAAAACATAAAAATTACTTAAGGGAACACCACATAATGTTTAATTAGCTGCTCAATAACTATACAAAAAGACACCTAGGGCTGAGGATGTAGTTCACTTGGTGGAATGCCTGCCTCACATGCACAAGGTCCCGGGTTCAATCCCTGGCACTCCCCCCCCCCAAAAAAAAGACAACTAGCATTATTCCGAAGCATTTCTTCTAGAAATTGTGCCACTTAGGTGAGATAATAATAATTGACTGAATTGCAATGAAAACCTCGGGGAGAGAAAACATTAAATCCACCACAGTTAGGTAAACAAACATTAAGCCCCAAAGTTTCCATTGAGGGAATCACCAAGGTATGAAAACAAAACTTCCCTGTTCTCTGAACATATTGTCAGTCGACAAGGCTGACGGTATTCAGATGAAAATGAAGGGCAGAAAGAGTAAAGGCATGGCCCTGCATGGAGACCCCAC
Source organism: Marmota monax (assembly GCF_021218885.2). Lineage (NCBI taxonomy): Eukaryota > Metazoa > Chordata > Mammalia > Rodentia > Sciuridae > Marmota > Marmota monax. The sequence continues at coordinate 3,158,794 of NW_026695217.1, read as the reverse complement.
AGGATCCCAGGTTCTTTATGAGACATTAGTCAAAACATTCAGATCACTCACGAAGTTGAAGAGTCTTATTTCTTGAGACCTCTGGCCGGTTTCTTCAAGAGAATCTACGAAGCAGGGCTATGGGTTTGACCTCTGACCATCTGTCTCAGTGTCACCAGGCTTGCTGGCGGCAAGTCAAACGAGGTCATTTGCCTAAACTCAAAAATATAAGGGATTAATCTTAAAACTTAAAATTAAACTACCAGACTTAAAAGGATGCAATGGTCTTTTAGAATTCTTTATATTTTCAGCCTTTGCTAATGCTGAAGTAATGAATGAACCAAGTTTACTTCCTACTGCCGAGACTGTGGGACAGACTGTGCGATCCTTTGTCCTAAGTATACTTCTGAAATCCCCAAGGTGTCCTGGGCACAAGCCCTCTCCCCAAATCCTAGTTGTCGCAGCCTCTGGCTGGCAGCCCCAAGCCCACCCTACCTACGCCCTCTAGCGGCCTGGGTTTCCTTGGCTCCCTACCAGCTTTCCTCCTGACAGAGGAGCTGTTACACCAATGCCCCCTCCCCACCTTGACCATCTCCACTGTCTTTCTCTGGCCCTTCTCCAGCAACAATACAGGATTCTGGGAGGGAAGGGACACGGAGTCGCATCCTTCACTGTGAGGTGGGTGACTGAATCTGTTGGTTCACAAGCAGTGTTTTTCTGGTAGTGCTGGGGGATTTGGATTGGATTCAGAAACGACTTGGACATTACCCACACGCAATCCTGTAATTCCTCTCCTTAGAGCCACAATTACAGGGGATGCCAGGTCTTGTTCATTTTGGCCTTTTTTGTCCAACTTTCCCGTCTCTGATTGTAAACACTTGTGATGGCCATATAAAGTCCTATCCTTAATAGACATCACTTAGTTTCAGGAAGGTGATGTCTCTGAACCTGGCTCCATTCCATCCTGATTCCTTCACAAAGGGTAGTCTAGCAGTGTTTCCTGCCCCTGGTCTGCAAGCTAAGAAGACAGCATTCCATCTTTATATTTACAGGGAGTCCTTACTAAGGAATATTCATGTATATAGGTTTTTATTGTTTGCTTCTTCAGTAGATTTTATTTTAGAGCAGTCTCAAGTTCACACCAAAATTGAGAGGAAGGTACAGAGATTTTCAATATATACAATATCCCACTTGTGCACAACCTCCCCCATGTTCCACATCCCCCTCCAGACAGGTTCATCTGTTACAAATGATGCATCTGCACTGACACACCATTATCACCCAGAGTTCCCAGGATGCACTTGGGTTCATTCTTGGTGTTGTACCTTCTATGAGTTTGGACAAATGTGTAATCACATGTACCATATTGTAACATCATACAGAGGATTTTTCACACTGCCCTAAAAATCCTGTGCTTTGCCTGTTCATCCCTCACTCACTGATCTTTTCCTATCTCTGTAGTTTTGCCTTTTCCAGAATATCACAGAGTTGACAATATGTAGCCTCTTTAGTTTGGCTTCTTCAAGCTCCTCCATGTCTTTTTAAGGCTTGATAGCTCCTTTTCTTTTAGCTGTGAATGATACTCCATTGTCTGGATGTGCCACAGTTTATTTACCCATTTACCTACTGAAGGACATCTTGGTAGCTTTCAAGTTTTGGCAATTATGAATAAAGCTGCTATAGATATCCATGTGTAGGTTTTTATGTGGACATAAGTTTGCAGTTCCTTTGAGTAAATATCAAGTAGTGTGATCGCCGGGTTGTATGGTAAGAATATGTTTAGTTTTGTAAGAAACTGCCAAACAGCTTTCCAAAGTGGCATTCACATCTTTGCATTTCTACCAGCAATAAGTGAGAGTTCCTCTTGTTCCATATCCTCATCAGCATTTGTTATTCTCAATGTTTTGAACTGTTGCCACTTTAATAGGTGTATGATGGTATCTTGTTGTTGTTTTATATTTGCAATTCCCTAGTGATATATGGTGTTTAGCATGTTTTATCATATGCTTATTTTCCATCTGTGTCTCTCCTTTGGTAGAGATCTGTTCATGTCTTTTGCTCAATTTGTTGGTGTTACTATTTGTTACATTTTCAGAGTTCTTTGTATTGGCTTGTTTTTTCTCATTCTCTTGACAGTATCTTTCACTGAGAAGAAGTGTTTATTTAAATGGATTCCAGATTATCAATTCGTTCTTCTATGGATGATTACTTTGATGAAAATGTTGTATTTAAAAGTCATCATAAAACCCAAGATCATCTACATTTGCTCCATCATTGTCTTCTAGGAATGTCACAATTTTACGTTTTACCATTAAGTCTGTGATCCACTTTGTATTAATTTTTGTGAGGAATGTGAGATTTGAAGCTAAATTCATTTTTTATGTGAATGCCCTGTTTCACAAACCAGCACCGTTTATGAAAAAGACTATCATTACTCCTTTTTATTACTTTTGCTTCATTGTCAAAGGTCAGTTAACTGTATTTACACGCATCTATTCCTGGGTTCTCTATTCTGTTGCATTGATCAATCTGCCTGTTCTCTCACTGAGACAAATTGTCTTTATTTTTGTGACTTTTAATAAGTCTTGAGGTCAGATAGTGTCTGTACTTTGACTTTGTTCTTCTCCTTCAATATTATGTGGGCTTTTCTTGGTCTTTTCCTCTCCCTATAAAATGTGGAATCAGTTTGTCCATATACACAAAATTACTTTCTGGAATTTTCACTTTGACTGCACTAAATCTATAGATCAAGTTAAGAACTTTCACCTTGACAATATGGAGTCTTCCTATCCGTGAACATAGAATATCTCTCCATTTATTTAGTTCTTCTTGGAACTTTCATCAGAAATTTGTAGTTTTTTTCATATGGACCTTATACACATTTTGTTACATTTACACATCACTTTGGGGAGATGTTAATATGAATGATACTATTTTTTTAATTTCAAATTTCACTTCTCCATTGCTAATATAGAAAAACAACTGACTTTTGTTTATTACACTTAAATCCTGCAACCATGATATAATGACTTATTAGTAACTGGAATTTTTAGTTTTTGTCATTTAGTTTTGTTTTGTGGGGAGGGTATTTGTTCTTTTGGATTTTCTACATAGATGACTATGGCATCTGTGAACAGAGACAATGTATCTCTTCCTGCATCTTCTGTGGACCTTTTATTTCTTTTTCTGGTCTTATTGTATTAGATAGGGCTTCCTGTACAACATTGAAAAGAGGAAGGAAGAGGAAATATCCTTGCCTTGTTTCTGATCTTAGAAAAATTTCTAGTTTCTTATTATTAACAATGATATTAGTTGTAGAATTTTTTGTAGATATTCTTTACCAAATTGAAGAAACTCCCATCTCTTCCTAGTTCAGTGAGAGGTTTTTTATCATGAAGGGATGTTGGACTTTGTCTAGTGCTTCTTCTGCCCGTATTTATGGAGGCATGTCATTTTTCATCTGAGCTTATTGAGTTGATGCATGGCATTAATTCATTTTCAAATGCTCAATCAGCCCTGAATACTTGGTATAAATCCCACTTGGTCATGGTGTGCATTCTTTTTATACATCGTTAGATGTACATTTGGTTTGCTAATATTTTGTTAAGGATTTCTCTATGTTCATGAGAGATACTGATTTGCAGTTTTCTCTTTTTATAATGTTTTTGTTTGGTTTTGTTATTAGGGTAATGTTGGTCTCATAGAATGAGTTGGTATTCCTTTTGATTCTAGCTTTTTCTAAAAAATATTGGGGAGAATTTATGTTATTTCTTCATTAAATGCTAGGCAGAATTCACCAGTGAATCCATCTGGGACTGGTGCTGCTTTGAAAAACTATTAATTATTTATTCAATTTTTTTCACAGATAAAGTTTTGTTCAGTTCATCTATTTCTTCCAGTGTGAGTTTGGGCAGATTCCTAATTTTTACAGAATTGGTTCAGTTCATCTAGGTTATCAAACATGTAGGCATAGAATGGCTCATAATATTCCTTTATTATCCTTTTGATGTCTATAGTTATATCTCCTCTGTATTTCTGATGCTAATAATTTATGTTCTCCATTTTTTTCCAGTTAACCTGACTAGAATTCTATTGATTTTATTATCTTTTCTTAAAAATGAGATTTGGTTTTTGTTGGTTTTCTCCATTGATTTCCTGTTTTGATATTGTGAATTTCTGCTCTATTTGCATTATTTCTTTCTTATGCTTATTTTGGATGTCTTTCTACTTTCCTCAGGTGGAAGCATAGATTTTTTATTTTACGTCTTTCTTTGCTAACATATGCAATTAATGATCCAGGTTTCCTTTAAGCATTGCTTTCATTGCTTCCCACTTTTGTTGATAAAGTAATATTTTTATTTAGTTCCAAATATTTTAAATTTTCTTTTAAGATTTATTCTTTGACCCATGTGTTATTTAAAAATGTGTTGCTAAATCTCCAAGTATTGGGGGATTTTCCAGCTAAATATCTGTTGCTGTTTTCTACATGGCCAGAAGGTAACCATTGTTTGATTACATTTATCTAAGTTTGTAAAGGTGTGTTTTATGGCCCATCATGTGCTCCATTTTGGTGACTGTTTTATATGAACTTGAGAAGAATGTGTATTCTGCTATGCTGTATGGGGTGGTCTACAAATGTCCATTACATCCAAATGACTTACAGTATTTCTTAGTTCAACTGTGGCCTTGCTCATTCTCTACCTGTTGAATCTGTTCTGAAAGAGGGATGTCAAAGTCTCCAACTATAATACTGAATTTATCTGTTTCTTCTTGAACTTCTACAAGTTTAGCCTCGTCTTGATGCTCTGTTACTGGTAATGCATTGTTAAGTCTTCTCAGAGAACTGACCCCTTCATTATTGGGCAATGCCATTCTTTATCTCTGATAACTTCTTTTGCTATGAAGTCTCCTGTATCTTAAATTAATATGGGAACTCCTGGGCTGGGGATGAGGCTCAGTGGTTGAGTGTCCCTAGGTTCAATCCCCATACAAAGAAAAAAAAAATTTTTTTTTAACTATGGGAATTCTTGCTCTCTCTTAGTGTTAGCATGGTATTCGCTATTTGTTGCCTTAGTTTTGTGTTTCTATTCTTGTCTTTCACTTGTTTTCTACCTTCTGTGGTTAAAACTGAATATTTAATCAACTAGTTGATTCTGTTTATTCTCCTTTTTTAGCAAATCAGTTATACTTCTCTCTTTTTTTCCTTTTCTTGATTTTAGTAGTTGCTGTAGAGTTTGCAATACATTTACAACTAATCAAGTCCACTCTGAAGTAACACAATGCCACTGTACCGTGTCATAGATGGTATGAGTACCTTATGACACCAAAGCATTCCAAATTCCTCCCTCTTGTCCCTGTATCATTGCTGTCACTCATTCACTTATATAGTCCATATGCATCAATACATTATTGCTATTATTATTTTGAACAAAATGCTGTCTGTTTGATTATTTAAGAGTTAGACCAGTAAGTTTTTCTTTTACCTTCATTTATTCTTTCTCTAAAGCTCTTCATTCTTTTCCTCATGGGTTTTTATTTATTTATATTTTTAGTGACTAAGTTAACTTATTAACAAGAAGGCTAATGGAAACCACTTGGGTGTTTCTGAGTCTTTATCCTTCCTTGATAAATGTAGGGGAGTGGGGAATGTAATTACTAATGTCCCTTCCAGTTCTGTGTTTTTAGCTATTTTAGTTTCATATTTTTCCTCTTTTATTGCTTGCAAGAGTTGCATGCGGAATTGTTAATTAAAACCAATCCACGCTGCATCCTACCGTTGTCTAGCATTTCCCTTGTCTGCTCAGTTCCCTCGCTCTCTCCAATCTGCCATCTGCCAGTTTGCTGACTTGGCAATATTTCCACTCCCCATGTGCCAGTTTCGCAGACTTGCAGCCAGGCTTACAGCTCCTTCTGCATGATTTTGGGGTCTTGGCATAAATAGATCCAGGGAAGCCTTCCAACTTCTGCAGTGTGGCTGCTCCCCTGTAAAGCCAAGCAGCTCCAGGCCAGCACCATTTTGGCCTATGATTATAGTTGAACTTTCAGTGACTCAATTTAGAAGTATCTTATTTGTATAGATCAGTTGAAATTAATGGAGATGGGAAATATGAAAAAAACCTAGTTATGTGACTTCTTGAAGTTGAATTCTGAGTTACAGAGGCTGCACTATTTAAAATGGATTTTGAAATTTAGCTGAGATAAGCACTTGAGAATTGAAAAATAGAAAAATAAATCACTTAAACCCCTAGCTTTTCCTTTACCCTTGTAGAGGCCACATAGATGGCTCTTTTTTTTTCTGTTATAGCCTCACTGACTTCTCAACTCTTGAACTGTCTTTCTGTTTTCCCTACATATCTCTCTCCTTACAGTGTGGAATTTCTTTCTTTCCCACCTCTCTCCTTCATTCTTTTTTCATATCTATCTAGGTTTTCTATTATTATTATTTTAATTACTTTTAGATGTTTTTGCTTATTTATTTATTTATTGCCTGAGCATCTTCTCCTAATCCCATAGGTATTCTGAGAATGACAAGGGTGAATTCCTTCATGGGAAAAATAAAATGGGGACTAAATCAAACGAAGGAAGCAGCTGCCATGAGAGGCTTGGTTTTGTTTTCATCTTCATGGAAAGAGGTAATTCAAAATCCTTAGGAGAGCTGGGTGCAGTGGTGCATGCCTGTAATCCCAGCAGCTGAGGAGGCTGAGGCAGGAGGATTGTGAATTCAAAGCCAGCCTCAGCAACTTAGTGAGGCCCTAAGCAACTCAGTGAGCCCCTGTCTCTGAATAAAATACAAAAAAATAAATACAAAGGTCAGGGGAGCTGGGGATGTGGCTCAGTGGTTAAGTGCCCCTAGGTTTATGCTCAGTACCAAAAAAAAAAAAAAACATCCTTAGGAAATTTGGGACCCTTTCCTAAGGAGAAATGATGGAAATAGTTTCGTGTGTGTGTCTGTGTGTGTGTGTCACTGATCTTAGTAAGTTGAAGTGCTTTCATAATATTGACAGCCTGATATTACACATTACCTCAGGTTATTTGCTTGAGTACACTATACATTGAAGGGTTAATCAGCTCCACTTATGATCCATGTTTTTCTGTTAGCCTGTGGTTCTCCTGATATCCCTTTAATTTCAGGAGGACTGGGTGCTACTTTAATCAAGATACAGTCTGGTTGAATTTTATTTTAAAAACAAATCATAATGTCATTCTCTTCTTTAGTTGTGTATTATTCAACATATTAATTGTTTTTAGTTGTAGATGGACAAAATACCTTTATTTTATTTGTTTATCTTATGTGGTGCTGAGGATCAAACCCAGTGCCTCACACATGCTAGGCAAGCGCTGTACCACTGAGCAACAGCCCTAGCCACAATCAATATATTAATATTTTTTATCCTCTGTGCAAGGCTATGGTGAGACAAAGGCAAATTATAAGGATTCCCCACCATTAAAATAAACACTATATGCCAAGCACCATTCTAAGCAGCTTACACATATTTCTTTGTTTAATCCTCACAATATTCCTATGCGATAGATACTGTTCTTATTCCTATCCTGTAGATAAGGGAACTGGGACTCAGAGAGGGTAAGTGATTTTCAGGCCACATAGCTAATAAGTAGTCAAAGAAGAATTTAGGTGGTCTGGCTTGCAAATCTCAGTGTTCATCCCTCTAAGCTAAGCTGCTACTGAGATGGTTGGAAATGAGCCTCATCAAAGCAGCCCAAGAAGGTGGACAGTGCCTCATTGCAGTTGTCAGAATGGAGGTGTGCCCAGGTGGCCGTGGCCCTGAGGATGCTCCATCACGGGCTGTAGGGTACAGAGGGCAGAGAAAGCTGGTAAAGGGCGTCCCAGGCACTAGGAAAGGAACAGGGCTTTTAAGGCAAAAGAGAGCAGAACCAAGTGAGCAGAGTGGGGAGAGAGGCGTGGAGAGGATACCCGGTCACGGGAAGACTTGTAGCTAAACCAGGGAGCCTGAGGTTACAGGGCACCCCTGAAGGACACCCTGCACATAGATTCACTGGTAAGATTCATACTGTAGAAAGACACTTGGCGTCTTTGTAGAAGTGGTTGGCAGAGGGGTCAGGCGGGAATGAGGAAGAGCGATTAATGGGTAATTGCAATTACCTGGAAGAGTGTGAGAAGATTCAAACCTCAGGCCCTGCCTATAGTTTCGGTTTTCACGTGTAGGTGAATGATAGCAGCCCAGAGTGCAGGGATACAGGGTTGTGAAGGAAGACAGGCAGGGAGTCTGATTTTGGATTTCTGCATTGGAAATGCCAGAGTCACCAAATCATGGCAGAAGAGCCAGGTCTGCAACTCGGAGGACATCCGAGTGTCTGGGAGGGCTGTGGATTCAGACAGTTTAGGCAAACCCACCCCAGGGTGGAACGAGGAACCCAGGCGGCTGAGGGTGGAGGGTTGGCAGTGGGATAAAGCAGCAGCTGTGTGAAGGCAAGGAGGGAAGGAGCCCAGAGAGGATCCATCTTACCAGCCAAAACAATTTCCAGTGGCAGGAAAAAAACAATGATCTAGATTCCTCCCAGAAGTAAAATAAGGAATCCTGGTGGAAGTTCTGTGACCTTAGGATAGTGCAGTGGAGAGAGCAGAGAGGCCCAGACCCTAGGGTGACCGCGCCCGCTATGGTGAGTGGAGGCAGGAGCAGCTGTGTCGAAGGCTCTGAGTGACAGTGAACAGGATCATCAGCCAGCCAGGTTCAGATCACAGCTCCACCGCTCACGAGTCTTCTGATCTTCACACATCGTACCCACAATTTTCTCACATCTGAAGTTCATAGAGTGTATCTCAATGCATATTTGTGGGTTTAAGTGTGACAAAATATGTAAGGAGATTTTACTTCACACACACACACACAATATATATATATACACATATATATATATATAGTTAGAGTGAACAGTTTTTTTCTCTGTAATTTAAATCCTCAAGTGTTTCTCTTTCCCTGAACACCATGTAGGACAAATAGTTTAATATTGGACCATTAGGCAACTCCAGCAGCTAGACTGGCTTTACGTCTTGCATTGTGCTCTGTTGTCCATCTGGTCCACGGGTTGCAACTTTCCCAGGGGGCCTGCTTTGACAGTCCTTTTGAGGGAACTCGTGCTTCAAATGACAACCCTGAAAGAGAGACTGTACCACCTATATGTGTTAAATCAACAACAGAGTATAAAATTTCATTCAATTTTTAAATTTTATGTTATTTTAATTCTTTAGAAGGATATAGACTGTTTACTATTTATAATAATTCCAGCTGATATAACTGATTTTTAATAAACTCCAAAAGCAGTGGATTAAAACAACTTTAGCTTGTGTTTTGCTTATGTAGGAATCCACTTTGGATCTTCCTAGTCAGGCATTTCTTCTCTGAGCAGTGAGTTGAAGTTCATCCTCTACTCCAAATTTATTCTAAATTGTTCCCAAGGCCACCAAAGTGTATCTCCATTGCAGCCATTTAGAAGAGGAAAAAGTAGATGCAGAGTAAATGGGATATGAGAGGGTGCTATGGGCCAGGCTTGAGATGGCCGGTCATCTATTTGTACACTCAGGAGGAAGAAAAAACTAGCTTAGTGAAGTCTTTGCACAGTGTGTAAGTCAGGTGGAATAAGCGCATACTTTTACCTTTCCAACCACACTGGAACTAACCATGCAGAGTTAGTTCCATTTTGCAAATTCCTTATTAGTCTTCTGAGGACTGTGTAAAATCAGTATCCTTTCTCTTGCCCAGAAATTGTGGAAACCTAAGCAGAGACAACCACAAAGCTCTTAGCAGACCTAAAAGTAGAAGATAAGTTCCCTGACCTTTTGCACATGAGTTAGGAATATGAGTTCCTGAGTCACATTAGCCTCCTAGGGCACAGACGCAAAAAGCAATGGCTGTCTTGAAATGCAGTATTATTGACATCGGAGTCAATGGCAGTGTAGTCTTGTCTAGCTGATAATGAGTAAGTTTCTGTAAAGAACTGCTAAAAGGAAAATGTACAATAAAATTACATAAAGGGAAATATATTTTGCTTTGTATTTTTTTACTAGTAAAATATCACACAATACACACACATATAAAAAAAAAACCAGAAAAATATCTGCAGGAATCTTTCCCAAAGAAAAAGAACAGCACGTCCCACAGCTTGTCAAGATCAATAGCAATTTCTTGAAAGGGGGCGTATTGCGTGCTTTGGGGGATATGGTTAGAGGCTCTGCTGACCAGGGAGAATCAGGAGGGGTGAATAGACCCAGATGGCTCTCCATCTGCAGTGGCCTCAGAAATGCCAGAGGGCAATCCAGTGTTTCTAGCACATTTTCTTTTCTGGCGTACGAGGCAATGATGTTTGTTCCCTGTCATCCCAAGGCTGGCTTCACCCTGGGAGATCACAAACCAGAGGGCCCACTACCTTCTCTAGCAGATCAGACAGCCTAGCCAAAAAGGCCAAAAAAAAAAAAAAAAAGAAAGAGGGAGAGAGAGATTTCATCAGGACAGACACTAAGATGTAAGACAGGAGGAACAGATTCTCACTCAGTTGTAGAAAAAGGCAGGATGGAAAGCATGTGGTCAGCTGAAAAGATGTGACAGTGGTGGGGCACGTGGCTACCAGAGCCATAGTGGGCAGTTTGGCAGCCAACCGAGACATTTAATAATGTCTGTGTGTCTATAAATATGTGTATTCCATCTGCAAACTCATGGCAAATACTAGTGAGGAGGAGAGGCACTGGCGTATGAGGCTCCCTGACTGTGGTCCCAGCCACGGCTGTCTATCGGCCAGTCTCCTAGCTCCATGCCCACTGGAGCATCAAGAACAATGGAGAAAACTTCCTGTGCCCTTTCTCCTTCCCTTTCACTGCAAGGGTCATGGAGAGGGAGCTACCAGGACATGTTGAGCACCTATAACATGCCATTCCACACAGGGGGTCATGGTACTGGACACAGGGAATAGCAATGAACAGGACTTGAGTCCCAGCCCACTGAGAGCCTGTAGCTTGTTCATCAAAAAGCCCCTGAAATACTGAAGTAATGTCTACCCATCAGCTCTGCCAAGCTCTGAGTGAGGACTTGGGATCGACAAAGATATCACTTCTTGTTTTCCTGGAGGTCCAAGTCAAAACAAACCCTGAGCAACTTTCTGTATCAATGTGCAATTTAATGTTGACAAACTGATGAGCTCATTTTTAATTCTGTCTCCTATAGAATTAGTTCCAAATGCATTGTTCTCTGCTCATTTATAGCAATTTGTTCAAATCAAACTGTGTTCACGTAAAGCCGTGGGGCATCCGGACTTGAATGAAGTTTTAAAGTCCAAGGCTCCAGGAGGCTAACTTGTCCACTTGGGCTGCTGGTGTCCGGTGAGTTTATCCAATTCTGGTGTTCGCTTGTGTCTTTGATGAGTTATATATTCCTGAATGACACATCTGTGGTTTGCATTTTACATGAAGAATTTAGTCTTTGTTTGTGAATGGCCTACTTCTGGATATCATGGAATATGCAGTGATTGTCTTTTATAATTTAAGTATCAACAAAAGCCAAAACCTGAGTTGTGAATGGCTCTTCTTCACTGCTAGATGAAGACTTCGACCTACCTAACAGTTACTTTTCAGAAAAACTACAAACATCCTTCAAACATTTGTTCCATGCTTGGACTTTCCCCAGGATGCACATGATATGCATTTTTGAGTTTCGGTAAAACACTGCTTTCTGTTTTGCCTTTTCAAGTGAGTAGCCATTCTAACATGCGTAGTAATGTAACACTGCTTTCTTAATTCTGCAGAGATTATTTCAGGGTTGTTTGTTGAATGTAGCTCTATGTTTCCTTTCAAGAAGTGAAGATGTAGTGTATGCCTCAAAGTGTAATGAAATGAAGTCACAATGATCTCACTATCATTCCCTGGGATCCAGTTGTCAGGACGGGTCCTGGCAGGCCCCAAGGGCTTCCCTGTAATGGGAATCCACCACTCTTATTTTCTACAGAGTTGTCATAATTCTAGAAAAGAATGGGGAGGAGCATGTCTGCATTAGGGACTCTTTAAAAACTGGTGGTAAACAATAAGACCAATGGAGAAAACATCCTGTGCCCTTTGAAATTTGAAGGAAATGATTCCTAGAAACATCCAAAGTTTACCTAACTGCTCAGGCAGAGGAATCAAACATATCAGACTAGGAGTTGTGGCATGGAAGCTACTGGAGATGCTCTTTTCTTTTGAGCTTTTAGGCATGAGCACATCTTGTCTGCTGACAAAATTAATCAGGATGTCAAGAACAACAGGAAATGAGCATCTCCTCTGGGTTTTGAGGAGTTTACAGATTGACTCTATCACTGTCTCCCAGGTCAGAATGAACAGACATGAACCTGCAGAGAGTGAAACACACTCCCTCCTCACCTTACCCATTTCGAATTATTTAGGACAGAGGCATTTCCTTTACTGCACAGCAGGTATTTCTGAAAGGAGAGTTAGTGATTACAGTAAAATACATGATATACCAGCTATTGGCACAAGCATGTCTGACTGCAGATGGTACCAAGCTCACAATGCAATAACAAGGTGCTACTAGGTGCTCTAAGAATGGCAGGACAGCCACTGTAATGGGTAAGGAAACCCTTGCAAGTAGAACATGTACCTTATCAGCTTGCTCTTTTATTTTCCCCTTGGGCTGACCTATAATTTATTTCATTGTATAACTTCAATTTAGATTTACACTTATTGCAGGACTATCCTGTATCTCAAATGAATGAGTCAATATCATGCAAGTTTTCAGATGTTAGAGCAAGAGGAGGAGTAACCAAGAATCTCTTCCCATGCATCTTGTATTTTGTTTTAATAGTGTCAATTGAGCACTTGTTACATAATCTTTCTGTGTTTTTATTTTCTCAAGTAAGATATGGGAGTTGAGCTATAGATTTCAGGTATTTATTTCAGCTCTAACTCTGTGCTTTTAATTACTACCTTCTGAACAAGAAGCAGTAGTATTTCTGTGTATTAATTTGCAAGTCTTATATTAAATGCCTTCAAATGTTAAGTGATTTGTTTTACATTTGTATATCTTCAGCCCCTCCTTTTTCTCTTCCATTACATAAATTTAAGATGCTTCTGGTCATATCAGTAAACTTAATAGTTCTTTTAAACAACAGAATTGCCTACATGTTGGCCCCAAATCCTTATATTCATCTATTTTATTTTGCAAAAATAAAATCCCTGAGGCTGGGTAACTTAAAAATAAAAGAGGTTTATTTAGCTCAAAGATATATAGGATAAACATCAAGGCCTCTTGTCCCAACCCCATCACACTATGTGAATAACATCATAGCCAGAGCACATTCAGGAGGGGGGGATCAGAGAGAACAAAGACTATGTGGTAGGACCTAATTTATCTTGCATTAAGCCCTTCCCGTACAGTCCCACTACCTTTTAACATCATTGGACTGAGGACCAAGCATCCAACATTGGGACATGGTCAAACCATACCCAAACCACAGCAGCATTATTATTCATAATCACATCTCTGTAAGTCTCTGGTATTAGATAATTTCAAAAATGCTTACATCAGGATCCATATAGGAGAATAGATCACTAATCCATTAATTAACTCATACTTGTGAATTAACTAAAAACTACTTACAGTATTATTATATTACCCTTAAGAGAATAAAATTTCTTTTAATAGTTTGTCTTTTTATATCAAGCCAGATTACTATATTTTCCATAGCAGTCCCTCCTCCTCCCCTTCCCCCCCCACCTTTCTTTTTTAACTGAAGGTAAGAAAATGTAGCTTCTCTAGTGTTAAATTACCCAATATCTTTAGATTGATGTATTCAGTGATATTTTGAAAATGAATTGGCATAAAGGGTAGATGGGAATAATGAAAAATTTTATTTATGACCTTTTTAATTTTTTTTTGTAGTTGTAGATGGACAGAATGTCTTTATTCTGTTTTTTGTTGTTGTTGTTGTTGTTGTTGTTTGTTTGTTTTTTTTATTTTTATGTGGTGCTAAGGATCAAATCCAGTGCCTCACACATGCTAGGCAAGCGCTCTGCCACTGAGTTATAGCCCCAGCCCTTTTATTAATGATCTTTAAAAACATTTACTTAAAGTAGGTGGATTTAAAGGATCTTTTTTATTGATGACCCTTAGAGTAATTTTTCTCAAGATTATCCAAGAAAATGTATGTGCATTAATCCACTTTGCATCAACAAGACAAAGTACCTGAGATAAACAATTTGTGAGGGGGATAAATTGTTTGAAATTTTGGCCCCTGGTTTGAGAGATTTGTAGTCTGTGCTACTGAACCCTGTTGCTCTAGGCCTCTAGTGTCACAGTGTCATGGTGGGAGGACTAAACATGGCAAAGGAGACTTGTTTACCTCGGGGCAGCCAGGAAGCAAAAATATGGGAGACAGGAAGGGACGAGGGTCCCAGTAATCCTTCAAGGGCACACACCCAATGACCTAACTTCCTTCCACGGGGTGCCACCTCCTAAATGTCCCGCCAGCTCCCAGTAGTACCATGCTGATCACCAAGCTTAACGCGGGGGCCTTGGGGGGGACATTGAGATCCAAATGATAACACTGTACCTATAATGAATGTGGCTTTAAATTTTGTTGACCATTTGTATCGAAATCCACTTGTACAATTACTCACCATTTCAACCCATTATGCTGTGAGTTAGCACCACTGCATCTCAAGGGAGGTTTTGTGATTAATCTTTGTGAAGCAGATTTCCTCCATGGCATGAGCTGGCTGTCATTCAGTCCTTGTGAGCCGTGCAGATACATGCTGACTGGAGATGGGCAGAAACAATTCCCTATTTTAGAATGGAGAGGAAGGCCTTTCTGTTAATTTCTGCATTTGTTTCCATCTTCCCATGAAGCACTTTATAAACCTGTGATGATAATGTCATTCTTGATGGATTTGCTGATAGCTCAAAACTGAAAAACATGGAAACGATTTATAGTTTTTGTTGAAAATTGGCCATCCCGTGTTCACACGAACACATATTTGGGGGTATCATGTCTTGAAATAACAGAGTTTTCTCAGTCACCTGCTGGCGGCATATTGGATCTGACCAGTTAATTCTAGTCTGAGTGTAAGTCAACCTTGATCTCCTCAAGCCTAAGGTGCAGGGAGTTTATGCTGATATTTTTACATGGGTTGTGTTTAATGGCTTTGACATTCTGGCATGGAGAACACATTTCTTGGAGTCTTTTGACTAAGAATTTTTAAAGTTCATCAAAGAAAACGCCAAGTATTGACAATCCTGTTGGTATGATAGTCCATTCTAGAACATTTGTTGCTATTCCTGCCTTGAACAAATATGCAGTGGATAGGTACCTGGTGGAAGCCCATCTTCCTGGAATCTCATCCAGGGCTGACTTTATAGACAGGAGCTGGAGTTTTGATGTCTTTCTAGGTCCTCAGCATTCCCTCCTTCCCAACAAATAGAATCATGGTGAAGTGAAATAGAGGGAAATCACAAAGGAGTCAGGGAAGTGGGCAACAGGTGTGCGTCACAGGGAAAGAAAATCACAACGCTTTTTAAGCAGTTCAGGTCCTATAAAACAAACACACACCACAAAATGACCAATTGGGTGAGCCGGCTTTGGCACCCCATCTGGTATTTCCGGGATAACAAATGGAAACTGGGAGTCAGTGCTGTAGACTCATCTCAGGCTCTGGCTGTGTGCCAGGCTTGATGCCTGCGGTGGGAGTGCATGGCCCGTCCTCCTCTCGGAGTCTTGCTCCTGGGATTGTAGGGAGGCCTGCACCCAGCATCCACAGATCACACCACCGCTGTTTGTAAACAAAATGAATGAATTAGTCAACTACTAACTTCCTTTAACCTGATGCTACACTGATCATTCTCCCACCAAGAGTAAGGCCAGTTGTCTTAATCGCTCCAAAATTGACTGATTTAAAAATATGAAAATGGCTAAGCCTATTTATAGGAGGGATTTTGATTACATAATCGCAATCCCTTTGTGTGGTAGAAGGCTGTTTCCTGGCATGTAGAATGGTGGCCATGTGTGGCATCTGCCTCTGCATTCCCCAGGGGCCCACTGCCTTGGTGGGAGCCTTTGACAGCTGTATTTTCAAGGCAGTGCTTATCTAAGAGTGAGGCAACCAGGCACATTTAACAACCACCCCCCCCCCGGGTCCCTCACCTAGCTGCCCAATACACACCTCAAACTAACAATCTCCAAACCAAATTCCACATTGACACGGCCCCCAAACGACTCCACCATCTGTCTTTTGACACCTCCTCCTTTTTTCCAATTGCTCAGGCCTAAACTTTTGAGCTCATTCTTGTCTCTGACTTTTACTTCTGCTGCTGGTGCCTCTCTCTCTAAAAAAACATATATCTGACTAATTCTTACCAACCTGCACCTGCCTCCCATCGAACTCCCTGTCACCCCTCACCTGAACTATTTTAATATCCTGGCTGCTCCCTTGGCTTCCAGTTCTGTCTGCCCAGGCCACACCAGCCTGCTCGCAACAGGGCAGCCTGAGGGATTCTTAGGAAACTGTTCTCAGATGCATGTAATCAAGGCTGATCAACCAGAGTGAAATTCACAGTCACTGTTGGGACCTGAGGTCATCTGTGACTTGTTCCCTGCAGCTTCTCCGTGGTCACCTCCTGCCACCATCCCCTCCCTCCATCCTTGCCCATCCCCCTTCATCACTGGGTCCCATGCACAGCAGAAAAGGTCCTTCCTCAGAGCTGGGGTCCTCTTCCTGCACATGTCTTCAGGGTTGCTCTGGTGTCCTCTAAGTCTCTGCTCAAGGTCAGGCTATCTGAGAGGCTCTCCTTGACAACCCTAGTAAGTGGCCCTCCTCCACAACCCATCATTTCTTCCCTTTCACTTTATTTTTTCTTATCACTTGATAACACACGGAGAGATGGCAAGAAGGTCCCCCTCCCCTTCCAGAATATCAACGGCTTGATGGAAATCCCTTTTGGTTGATTCCTGTATTCTTAGCACATAGAAGAGTGCATGGCACACAGTAGGCATGATAAATATGTGTTAAATGAGTGGATAATGAGAGGTAGAAATGTCACTCTGTACATCACACTGCGCAGCACTGCACCGTCCTGAGGAGAAAAACATCTCTGTGAAATACAGAAATACAGAAGAGCAAGGATTCCTTGGCCATTCTCAATGGGCATCTGAGGGTGGGAGGGGGCTGCTCCCGACTTAGAAGTTGTCCAAGGCTTCCTGGTAGAGATAAGATCCACGCTCAGCATGGGGTGATGGGTTTTCATTAGAGCTACATGCAGGTAACTGGAAAGATCATCAATCATATGCAAATACCAAGCAGGCAGTGGGAGGTATATTATTTGATCCTGGGAGAAAACTCAAGGTTTTATAAAGTGGATTTTGGAGGCATTTGCAGTGAAGTGTTTTTAGGAGCTGCCGGAGTTGACAAGTATCTAAAAATGGGAATGTTAACTAGTGGGAGGCAGGGACTGGACCTCGGTAAGCGGGTGGACTTCAGAGACGGGGTGAGGAGCCAAGCCATTAAAGGAAGCAGCAAAGAGGAGAGCCGATGGGTTGAAAAGCTACAGAATAATGAGGTGCCGGTGGATGAGAGAACATTCAAAGACAAAGCTATTTCAAACACTGAAGTCAAGTCTAGTAGAAGACCTTCCTGAAGGCCTTTGATCTGGGGACTTGAGAGGTCACTGATAGACCTGAGTACCAGAAGTGGGGTCAGCCGTGGCAGTGGCCTTGACAATGAGCATGTGGGACAGCAGGGTAGGTGCACAGACAATATGCCCACAACATTGGCCAGGGAAAGGACCGAGGCATCATCAGAGCCATCCAGGAGCAGAGCCAGAATTGCGGGACCTTCACTTCTAATAGGCAGGACACTCTCCTGTCCCTGCTGGTGCTGAGCCCAGAGAACAGGCAGCTTCCTCGAGCCCTCTGCCAGCCACCCTCTCCCATCCCACTGTTCCTGTCCTCATCTCCATCATGCCTGAATCTGCAGATCATCCTCTGTGCGGTTGTCACTTTTGGTGACACAGCTCCACCCTTTGACAACAGGAGAGACAGTTAGATTGGGCTGCCACTGACCTTTTGTGTTTTCTGCCTTGACAGTCTTTCAAAACAGTGTGGGTCCCACTGGCTTCAGGGGGAAAGCTTCACTCTGCACAGCATCAAACTTTAACCTCTCAAGACAGCTCTGTCTTGGAGAAAAAAGCTGGGCTCTTTTCCCTGAAGCTCTCAATGAACCCATGCATTACACAGCCACAGAGCAAAAGAAAGCAGATGTCCTCACCTGCAGACTTAACTCACTGTGTGCCCCTGAGGGCTGCAGGAAAATTGACTTCCACTGGTCTTGTTAAGATGGAGTTTTGCTTCTTCTTCATACCAGGTCTCTGCCTTGTTTGTGTTTTGGTTTTTCCCAGCACTTGTGGTCTATGTTGGAATGTAAGAATGATAGACTAGAATCCTGAAGCATTCATCAATGGACCTGAGGTAGGCAGTGGTGTTGGCAGGGGTCATAAGGGCAAGAGGATGGTGGCCACTGCTCTACGCTCTTCAGATTAAGACAATGGGGTCTCCTCTGTGCTCACTTCACTGTGAAGGTGGACAATCACAGTGTGGAGGGCTGAGCTCATTGCTGATGGAGCTGATGGCAGGTTTCCATGGAGCCAGGTCACTGCTTCTCACCTGCCCCCAGTAGAAACCAGAAGAGAAGGGACAATAAATACCCTCTTCATCTCTGTCTGCCTCACATTAGCTAGTATGGTGCCAGTCTCCCACAGGCGCTCCATGCATGATCATTTCCCTTCTTGCTGTATCAAAGCAGGCTGGACCCAGACAATTCTGAAAGATCAGCTCTTCAATGCTTCTCAACTTTAAACTGTATACAGACCACCAGGGGGTGGTTCAGTCACCCCAGAGCAGTTCTGATCCTGTGGGTGTGTGTAGTGAGGTCTGACTATCTGTGTTCCTTACAAATTTCAAGGGCTTGCTTGTACACACACCACCCTTGGAGTAGCTGGGGTCTGGGAGTGTGTACCTCCTACAGGATCTGCCTACCACTATGGCTTGCCTGCAGGGACCCAGAGCTACAGGATGATCACAATTTATCTTCTTCCAGTAATAAGTAGGTTTGAAGATCACTTAACTATGAATATTTTTAATATCAAAACAAAATTATTATGGGAAACAGTATAAATTTTGACTAAAAAAAAGTAAAGAAAATGTAAACTGTTAAAAAGAAAATGCAAGAAATATAAGTACAGCATAAGATACTTTTTTAAATGGTTGAGTTCTCCCACCCCAGTGGCCTCAGAGGTTGCCTTCTTTATCATCTGTTTTTAGGGGTACTTTAGAGGAAAAATTTCAGAAGCACTATCTAGTCCTAGGGATCCAGAATTAGGATTCAGTTAGGTTCAAATAGCTAATTAGCCTATAAATAATATTGATGACAACACCTAGCATTTATCGAGCACTTACTATGAGCCAGGCATGCATAGACTATTGTACTAGATATTCATGGAAGTTTTCTGGAGTATATAGTACTGTTGTTCCCACTTTGGATTCAAGGAAGCTGGACATTTTGCCACAGAACACACACCTATATGGCATCTGCTGTCACCCATGGTGTTTAAGGGCATCCAAAGTGGGCTTAGCCAGTGCTGGAACCAGATCCTCTCACCCCTGTCCAGGACTCTGTTTATGATAGAGAAGATGAGATCAAATACATGGATGCAATTTGGCAGCACCTAATGTTTCCAGAGAGAGCCTTGGAGAATCATAGAAATGTGCCTCCTATAAACCTGGGTAGTTACTTCTCCTTGTTTCATTCATGATAGTAATAAGCAGATTAACTGTGCTTCTCTTTAGTAACTGAGTCATGGATCTTGGCTCCTAGAAAGCCAGTACTTCCTAACTAATGTATATTTTTCTGCCAACTAGTCATCAGTTGTTGTTTTTTTTAAGATGTCTATGATAAGCCTTTATAAATTGCATTACTATGTAAATAGTTAATGAGTTCAACTCCTTACATAAAACGAATTCAATGGTAGCACCAGGAGTGTTGGAATGAATGAATTCTCCTCTATGAATTTCATCTTAGCATCCTAGAAGCTATCCAGACAAATTTTTGTAATATTTTTCCAGGCTTGCAATACTACTATGGATACTTCCTCACATGCACCCAGCTCACCCAGGGTCAAGGACAGATATGCCTAAAGCCCACATGCCCACCTGGATATTTTATATGGTGACCAAGATCATAGCCACAGCCCCGGTGGCAGGCTAATTTCTCTTTTTCATTACAGCCCTCTCTATATAAAAGTAGACTTCTTTCCTGTTCCCTATAACAAATCCCTAACATTTCCAAAAATGAGGAATTCTGGATTGTTTCTGTTAAAGGTTAGGGTTTGAACAGAGCCAAGTCTTTGCAACTATATAAGCTGATATTGCTGATACTGTGGGTAGAGCACAGGACAGGCAAAAACCCTAAAGTTCTTTCTCCTTCTAGACAATAACAGCTATTCTTATACAAAGTGTATCATTCTGAGCCACACAGCATCACTTTGTACAGTATTTCAAGCCCATAGCTGAGAATATGTTAAAATGTAACACGGCTCATTAATCAAGAAACACAGCGGGAGCTGAAGTCACCTCTGGAAGGCAGTTCAAGAGCCCCTGCCCTTGTCAGTCCTATGCTGAAGATCCAATGGAAGCTTCTCGGTGCCCTCTGCCGTCCAGCAGCAGCTGACACATGATACACATCCGTAGCATCTGCGAAGAAATGAGGCCAGTGCTCACAGGACCCCTTCACTTGTCAATGATTAGTAAATGGCAGGAGTAGTCATTTTCAAGTCTTCATCTGTGGTTTGATGGGGAGCAAGGGAGGAGCAGGTCTCTTCTAGCAAAGCCCATAACCTGCCGTGGGCAAGCTAGGCTGCACTAGATGTACTCTCTGTATTATTTTAAGATACTGAGATGATAACACATTGGATTCCTCATCTAGCTGCAAAACCCACTTTCAGACTCTTCCTTGGTGGCAGGTGGGAGGCTATTCTTTTCCTAATGAACATCTGTATGTCTTACCTTGGTTTGAGATTTGGGTATAACATTCCACTGTGCCGGTACATTTAACAGTTTCTAATTACAACACAAACCCCTAACAGATAGCAGCACATTCAGGGACCATGTTATTAGAGGACATTCTGCAGATAAATATTTTCATATCACTTACTTGCTTAGCTAAGGTTGGGGAAAATTGAAAAAAAAAAAAGTATAAAAACACAGGGCAAGCAGCTCCAATATCATACTCCCTTCAACACCATGAAGTGGCTTACCAAGTCCTATTTAAAAGATGTGCATGCCTCTGGAGGGCATATCATTGTTTAGGCAAACGTTCCAGGGAACATCTTCCACGTTCTCAGATGGAGTGAATACAAGGAGCCTTGAATTTCACGAGGAGAGGTCTAATCTCTCTTTCCATCCTCACTAATCATCCATAACCTGTTGGTTTCAGTGTCAAGTTTAATCAAAGATTAAATTCTTGAAGATCAACTCATTTTCTCTTATTAGTTTTTTTAAGTCTTCACTACTAAAATCAAGACTGGAAGGCATAAGGGAGGTGATCAGGGCTAACAGTTCCATGGCAAGCAGTCTGAGTATGTAGCACATTGTCAAGCGGAACAGGGCTTCAGTGATCAAAGCTGAAGAGAAGGACACCAACCCACACTTTGAAACTGCCTACTGGAGACCCCAGTAATGGCTCTAAGACACAGTGACATTTGCATGAATCTAAGTCTGCACAGGTAACCCACAGGCCAGCAGCAGACAGGTATCTTGCCTTCCTAAAACTTGCAAAAATTGCCACACAAACCAATTTACCTTTTCAACTATGGCTTTCCGAGGATTTCCAGCCTCCAAGAATAGGAGGCAATAGAGCAGAGTGTCCCCCTCTGCAGGAACTTCAATCTCTCTCTACTGATGACAGCTTTATTATTTACTGTGAAAAATCATGGAAGGTGTTTCTGCAAAATTGGCGGTCTTTAGAGAGATTTCCAAGGGCAATGGCATAGGAAACAGGAAACATATCATGAAGTAGAAGCTGAATGAAATTCAAAAAGTGAGAAATGAGATGCCATCACCTTGCTGGGAAGTTGACTTCTGTCCTCTATTCAATTCATTTCTCCTCCAATGTCAGTCATTGTATTTTTTCATTTATAATGGCCGTAGTCTGGAAGTTGCTCTTTATGTAGTAAAAAGCTGTGTGGCTTCTGTTTGCCATTCTTTCCTGGGAATTCCTCAAAGCTGGAGGCCATAAAAGTGTGTTGTTCCTACCCTGCATAGACGGAGGACCCACCTACCTCTTGTTATGGCTGAGAGTCTTGTCTGTGTTTGGATCTGAGCTGCTTTTTGTTTTCACTGGAGTTTACTTCGCAATTGGATTTTTCAGGGAAACTAGCTGAGGGTGACTGATCCTGACGGAACCTTCCCTACATAGTGTGCAAGTTAATTCTTGAATCCTGCCACTTGGAATGGGTTCAATGCAGTTCCTTCTCCCTAATTGGTGCCGAGGAAGCAGCAGCAGATAGAGATGTCATTCTTCACCTCTTCTTCCCTTGCCTCTCACATTAATTCCTTTCTGCCTTGTCACTTGATACTCATACAGTCCCCATTAATCTCTCTCTTCTTGGGGATGGCTTGTATAATCTCCTCTCTGAAAATTCTTCTTTATCATGTCCTTGGGTTACTATCTCTACTAGGTGGTCTCCAAGTCTTCCCCAAAATGGTTATTAACTCGTTTCTGCCTCCTATTCTCCCTCAATTCTGAAATTGCCTTCTGCCTGACTCCTTGGCTCATGTCATTTCCCTTCTGGACCTAAAGCAGGTCACAGTGAGGGAGCTGGTTACCTTGGGCCATGCATTTACACCTGGCATCCCGTTTAAAACCTGTGAATGAAAGGATGGTGATGCACTCTCAGCAGATGGAGCCCAGGGCGTGGCCTGCAGTCATAGCTGGCACAGCCACTGGCCAGCTGTCTCTCTGACTCAGTGTGCAGAACAAGGACATGGCTTTCTTCATTACAAGCTACAACTCAGACCCCAAGCAAAATCTGACAATTCTTTATCCAATTTGCTCAGGGCCACTCCCTCATATTCACTGAGTAGATAAGTTCCTCGTACAGCACATCCCTCAGTATGTGTCTGTTGAGTATCCAAAGAAGCTCATAAACTTGGATTTACAGGTAAATACATGAAAGATTAGGAGGAGGAAGAGGAAAGGAGGGGACAACAGAGCAGCTAGGACAGAATAAAGCTTGGGAAGAAGGAACTTCCCCACGGTTTTTGTCTCTGCTATTGCTGAATCCCCCCCGGAAGTCTGGAACTGTGACAGGAAGGAGATGGAGTGGCGGCATTTTCTGAATAATGGAAGTATGAGTGGCATGTATCTCATCATAGTATTGTAGTAATTAAATGAACTAGGGTACTTTAAAATGCTTCGTGAAGTGTAAAACACACTCCAAGGAAGATTTTAATTAGCATCATCATTCTTTTCTTTCTATAAAACAGTGACTCTTTTTTTAATACATATATATATACATATATTTTTGCATATATATACACATATATATACATACATTTTTTTTTAGTTGTAGTTGGACATTTGTTTATTTATTTATTTTTATGTGGTGCTGAGGATCGAACCCAGGGCCTCGCACATGGTAGACGAGTGCTCTACTGCTGAGCCACAGCCCCAGCCCCAGCATCATCACTCTTATTATTATTAACTGTACTAACTTCAAAGCACTTGATTTCCCTTTTGGGCTAATTCTAAAGAGGTTTGCTTCCACTCCATTTCTTCTTAGCATCTTCATAATTGCTATTTCACTACCACATTCTTTTTAAAAGAAGGGGAGTGGGGGGTCTCTCCAGGAGCTGGATTCTATGCTTTAAAAGCTTTGATTCCCAAGCTGTGGGGAAGCCAAGTTGCTCAGACACCTTTGCCTTGGCCCACATAGAACCCCCACCCTGCTCATGGCTGCAAATCCAGAGAGAGACTCTGGGGCTCCCGCCAGGCTCACCTTCAGTGGCAGCCTTTGTTAAGCTTTGAGCAGCCTTGGAAATCCTGATCTCCCCTTGTCGGGACTGCCTTCCTGATATCATGTTGGCTCCATTCACTTATAAAACCCCTTGTACTCCAGGTGTTAAGTGGACCTGTCTAGGGATGGGCTTCAGTTACACAGGACACTCACATCCGTGGCTGTGCGGCCGAGATTAGAACGGCTGAGCCCAGCAGAGCAGACAGACCCGCTTAGCAAGAGAATAGGATTGACTGCAGGAATTAAGCCGAGAGCAGCAAGTGAGCCACACGCATCAGGCCTGAGGAGTCATGGCCCTCTACATCATCGTGGCAAGCCATGTGGCTGTGAGTACCCAGAGGGACAAACCACACAGCAGAGCTTGAACTGAGAAAGGGGACATTACTGTGGTCACTTTTAGAAATGCACATGCAATCTCCTAAAAAACAGATGAATTTTAACTTTTTTATTTCCCCTGGTTGCTCAGAATAGGCAGCTCAGCCAGGAAAAAAAAATACAAAGCATTTGGCAATATTAAATGCATTTCCATTATCTTCAAGACAGGAAAATAATAAACTGCTCACAGCAGACTCCAAAGAAGCACATGTTCTGTTCTGAGACAGCACTTGCCATGGCTCCATGACCTGCTCCCTGTTCAGAGAATATTCCATGGGGTTGGTGGCTCTTCTTGAGTTCTGATGATGATGGTAATAAAAATCCTCATTTATATAACTTCTTATTCTAGATTAGCATTGGATGATTACACCCAAAAGCAGAGCATTAGGATTTAACAAAAATGTTTTGCAAGTTTTAGTTGTTAACATAGTGAGAACTCATAAAATAGGAAACAAAACTCCTATTTGTGTAGATTACATGATTTTCTAATCTTTAAGAATGCAGTTCTTTTTCATGTCTTTAGAGAAGGACAAGTAGCTCAAAGATGTTAATACATCACTGTAAATAATTCTTCTGGCCTTTTTATTAGAGGATTTTAGTTTAGGAGTTTATGGAAAGAATAATGTTTATAGATTGCCACAACCTAAAACAATCACCTTGTTTAAAAGTGACCCACTTTTAAACATCATCATTTTGGCAATTAACACCTCTGCACCACCCTCTTGGAGTGTGGGCATTACGCCCATAAATAGGGATGCTGCTGGGAATGTGGGGTGGGGCTGCTTCCACCAAGAGAGAAGGCTTGGAGAAGTGAATGGAAAAACTTGCCTCTGTTTAGCATGAATGAGCTGGGATTTAAATAACATTCTCAGGCCAGATAAATAATTTTTCCTTGGCTTAGTAATCATGCACTGCATTCAAATATTTAAGTGAAATGTCCTCTGGCTTTCCTCACCTCGTCTTTGATCTTTATGTGCTCTGTTGGATTTCATCTCATCAGCTTCATCGAATAAAAAATCTAATTTATACCTTTTAGTACATGTAGGGAAGCAACTTTGCCATAAGACATTGGGAGTGCATGCAGTCAATTATTTTGCTCTTCAAACACACACATATCCCAAAATACTGAAATATACTAGAATAATAAAAGCAGTTGCTGCTTGGTGGCTGCTTCATAACCGATTAGGATTATTTCATTGTTCTTTTCTCCAAGCTGTTCTGCCATGAATACGCATTATGTATATTAAAAATGAAGGGTGTTTTTAAAGAAATGTATTCAAGAATTCCTTTGAATTCTTTATCAGTGTTCATCTACCTTTGCCCATTTTGAAAAACAGGTGGTTTTAAAATGTGACTAGTCCCAATGACCAGTTGCAACCTGGTGCCTATGAGGGGTCCATTCTGTGTGAGAAAATTCTTCCAGCAAGCTCTCATGCACGCCTGCCTCCATGTCAGGCTGTAGCTGAGGGCAGGTGAGCAGAAAGTGAGCTGGAGCTCTCTGATTTCTCCTCCCATGTGACCCTCAGGTAAGGTGATCAGTACAGCCCTTATATCACACACTAAAATGCTAGGTTATTTTGTGGGCAGGATTAATCTGCAGCAGAGAAGGTGGAGATTCATGGCTGGCATTTGAACACAGAGAGACAAAGAGAATTTGCCCTAGAATGATGCTGTACCCCAGGGGACAGGCTCAGGCTACCTTAATTACATGCCACAGCTACTCTGTTCCCTCTTGTACAAGTCATCTCTGATAGTTATTATGGATCAGAGTTAAAGAAATAAAGGAGAGGGTCTCTTATTGGTCACCTCACAAATAAGTGCCTAGTGATAGTTTTTGCCATATCTGTAAGACTAGTTAGTTGCACGTGGCCAGACTGCCACCCCTTTGGTTCCATGTAACTAAAAATAGGTTATGGAGAAACACGAGGTGAACCGTGGATTGCATTCTTCCCCTTCAACAACACCTCAGACCTAGATAATGGCTTTCCTGACAATTGCCCTGAATTTGTGGATTCCCTAAAAACCGCACTGCTACTAAGAATTTAGTCAGCATTCTTTATAATACTCACTGCTTGTGTGGAGGATGTGGACAAGCACTTGTTAAAATATTTAGTTATAATGTTGCATTTTCCTATCAGTGGCATCTTGTCAAGTTCCCAGTTAAGTATTCCAGGTCGTTCTTTACACAAAGGGGAAAGAAGGCATTGATGAGTTGATGTTCCCCTTACCCACCATGTGTGCTAAGGTCTGGGACTTGAAAGCTTCTTTTGTTTCTTCAAATGTCTTAAGAGTATCAACTTTCAGACCCCTAGGATTCCAGCTCTGAAGCCAGCATGAGTGACCCCTGCCCCTTTCTCTCCTCCAGACCTACCCTGGGTCCCTTCTGCCCACTTATCACTGTTGCTGTTTTCCTGTTTGCTTCACCAAAGGTTCCTTTGCCCTTTCATTCATTGGCTGGCCACCTGAGAAGGTAAGGAAGACCCACACCCTGCACCAGGGATGTGCCACTGTGCAGCACAAATGAGGTGCAGGGAGAGTCTGCTGCAGTATTCACGGCCACTGCAGTTTTTCTCTTGGGTCTGGCCAGCTTCCTTGTGGGCCCTGGGATCCGTTGGGCTTGCAGGAGACCCACGTGTGGCATGCGTCGTGTGGCTGCTGTTGTTCTTGTGTTGATCAGCCTGTGCCAAGCCACAGCTTGGGGCCCATGGCTGCCCCGCGTGCTGCAGCTGTCAGCATGGAATGACTGCTCTCCCAGGAATCCTTCCGCATTCCCTGGGGCCCTGGAGGGATGCCAGCTGGGAGGTTAAGCCTCCCCAAAAAGGGATGAGTGCTGCTTTGGATTCCCAGGCGATTAGAGGGATGCCAGAGCACGGAAGGGCTGCTTTGTGTCCTGCAGAAGAAGCTCTGCTATTGGAAGGAGCCCACACCCATGCAGGCTGAGACCCCAGCCTGCAGCTTCCCTGAGGCTGAGGAGCACGCACTGCTTGTCTTCTGGAGGATATGGAGAGCAGGTCTAGCCAGGGGGTCCTTACTTCCCATAGTGAGATGAAAGAAAAGGCTCTTCCAGAGACACGTACATCCCAAGGTCTTCAAGGGAACTAAGGCTGGAGGACTGGGAAGGAGAGGATTTCCAATCCATATGCTCAGGATTCCAGAAGCTGCACCCATTGCCACTTATTCCAAGTGTTATTTTCCTGGAGTTTACTGGATTTTGTTTCCCATTAGCTGTCATGGAAGGCTGAGAGACAAATGTTCAACTTCAGAGCGATTACAATTATTATCAGTGTGTCCTTGTTCAAAGACACTTGATTATGTGTTAGAACTAGCAAATGGAGCTGGGCTACTGAGTTGTCATTGAACTCTGCCCACTGCTTATCAGCCCTTTGAGTCTTAGGGAAGTGCTTGTCCTCATCTGACCATTCACACGCTACCTTACGCCCTGGTAACACTTCTGAAAGTGGCCATCTGTAAGTGTGAGATTCACTGCCAACCACCTGTACCCCTGTGTGGTTCTAGTGTCCAAAGAAATCCTCGGAATCACCATAAGTTTTGCCTCTAAAAGCATAGAGCCCCTTCCTGTTGTGTGAATTTGTGACCAAGCTAAGTATACATACCTCTGTGAACAGTCTTCCTTTTGCAGCATTTGTGAGTTTGAACTTGCCCGTGAGTTGGTAAAAGCAGCCTGATTCGGTTTGGATAGGACTTGAGGTGTCACAGAGAATGCCCTGACTGCGGACTGGGAGCAAACCATCCCACCATAAGCTCTGCCGTTTATGTCCTAGGTAGTCTGTGATTAGGTTTATTTTAGCACTTAGGATGTAGCAGCTCAGTTGACCAAGACAGCATGCTGACATGCTGACCCCAGGCCCATTGTCTCCATTCAGCCCATCCAAGACCACTGTGAAAATTACCTCCTTGCCAGCCACTTTGATCTTGTCACTCCTGCATACAAAGCTCAGGCTCAACAGGAGGAGCAGAGCTGGATTTCTCCAAGAATGAGTGAGCAGGCTGACTGCCACCCACCAGGGGAAGGGGCTCTGTCTCCTTCAGTGGAGTCTTGCTATAATCTAGTATTTCATTGCATGGAAGTGATCACATCTCAGAGAGGGAAGAAGATCTGGTCCTGCCATCAGGATGAGCGGCCAACAATGGGAAGGGCAGTCTAGAGGAGGTGACTGCTGAGCAAGGGAAGTTGTATCCCCTTGAGACACGCCCAGAGCTGATAGTGACACTTGGGAAAGTCCCTGAACCTTAGCCATAGTTTTCTGAACCTCTTCTACTAAAGGAAGAATATTCTTATGACATCAATTTATTTTATTTTCTAATAATATGTACATAGTAGGGCTTCCTGGAAATTATCAAGAGTGTGCATTGTAAAACATTTAATGGGGAAAAGAGATAATACTTGGGTCCTTTTTGTAGAGGTTTTGGTGTGGGCTGAATGAGGTGCCCAAGACCATGCACACAACGGTGCCAATGGATAAAGATAAGAACAAGCCCTGGGGATAATTCGAAGGAGGTGAGGCTTTTTCTGCATTGCTAAGTTTTAAGTAGGAGTAAGATTCCATTTAGAATGATTTTGTATTCAGGTCTGGGAAAGACTGGGTTAGGTTGCCACTAATTTCATTTTTCTACGATTTTAAGAAAAAAATCTGTCTTCAATTACATGATTGCAGCATTAATCCATCATGTCAACTAAAATATCAATTATCTAGCCACCACAGGTCATGTGCCTACCTGCTCTAGCACTGCACCAAGCACACTGCTCACTTTCCAATCCAACCGCCCCGAGACAGGAGGGTTTTTATCTTCCAGGTGAAGCATAAGGATGATGGGGTTAAGTGCCAGAAGTCACATAGGTATGAAAGAGCAGAACCATGGTCCATGGTCAGGTATATCTCTCTCCAGAAGAGTCTTCTGCAGAAAGCTGATCCTAGGAAACTTCCTGCAAATAACAAACTTGGTAAAGAGTGCCTATTCCTTCCTCCTATTCCGAAAGCATACATCAGTGTGTTAACAGTCCCCCAAAATAAAACTTATTCTTAAAAAAAGAAAAAAAAAACTCATTTGGATTAACTCTCATGTCAAACACTTATTTGACCAAAATACTTGTTTTTACATGAAATAAGTTTGGCAAATATTCATCATTGTCAGCTGCCTCACCAAATAGCTATCTTCTACTCCCAAATCCTGTCCAAATTGAAGAAGGCTTAGGAAGTCCCAGCAGAATGAAGGAACAGCAACTGTCCTTATTGTGGACAAAGTACTCTACTTTTATTTACACCCAACTTTCACGATAATCCTGGGAAAGTTGCTTTCAGGAAAAACTGATAAGGAAACAGCCCCAGAAGACGAATTTCTAATATTTTTGGCTAGTTGCAAACATAAATGAGGGATTGAAATCATTTTAGGTGTACCTGGACCTAGAAGTTGGATAGTGAATTGCTAAGTGAGAAGTTAAGAGTGAGTCTCCTCTCTCTCTCTCTCTCTCTCTCTCTCTCTCAGCTAAGTCTAGCTTATGAGAGGGAAGTTTGGTTTTTAAGAAGGGCAGCATCTCCTAGCCAACGCAGCTTTCTCTGCTTACACTCTTGGCTGCGTTTACCCTTTGTCACACACAAGCTCAGAACACTGCTCCCAGACCGCTGGCCCTTTCCCTGATCCAAGGGGTCCCGAGCGAGAGGATTTCCTCAGGCAGTTTCCCGGCAGTATGACCTAGTGGTCAGGAGCCGGCCAGTGGGACTGCCAAGGCCAAAGCCTGCCAAAGCAGGCCATCCTGGAGGCCCCGGGCTGTCCTAGAGCCCAGCACACCCACACAGCTGTTCCCAAGGTCCCCTGAAGCTACACAACACACAATACACATACCATACCACACCACATTCACCCACACACACATACTCACACCACACCACACACACACATACACCACACCACACCACACACACACATACACCACACCACACCACACACACACATACATATACCACAAATACCACACACACACACAACATGCACACTACACACACTACACCACACACATTATACATACACATATGCCACATGCATATACACCACACTACACACCATACATATACCACAAACACCACACATGCCACACTACACCACACACCACACTTACTATACCACATCACATACATACCATACATACATCACACACACCATGCACACATATATGCACACAACACACACATATATACCACACCACACATACTACACCACACATACTATACAACACCACATACATATCATACATATACCACACACATATACGCACACCACACCACACACCACACACACTACAACCACACACACACTACACCACACCATACCACACACACACCACACACACATACACCACACTTCATAAACCATACACACACATACACCACACACACATATACCCCCCACACACATACCACATGTACACCACACAACACACACACACATACACCACAACACACACACCATGAACACACATACACATATGCCACACCACACACCACACACATACCACACATACACCACACAACACACACAGATCCTTCAACTCAAATCTTTAGAAAGAAATCTTCCTTTCCTGACCTAGAACTGTGATGCTCTCCTATTGTGAACCCTACATCCCTGCCTGCTGGTTCCAGACACCCTCCCCATCATTACTTACTAGACACGCAATTTCAGAGAAGTGACTTTTTTTCCTGAGCCTATTTCTGCATCTACCACACAGAGATAATAAACCAGCTATATTTCAAGGTTTGGCGATGGCAAGAACTAATAGTGTGCGTGGTATTTAGCACATTTTCTTAGTCTATTTGGGATGCCACAACAAAATACCACAGACTGGGTGACTTCAGCCAGAGACATTTATTTCTAGCAGTCTTAGAGGCTGGAAGTCCAAGATCAAGGCGCCAGCAGATTTGGCCTCTTGTGAAGACCCTCTTCCTGGCACGTAGACAGCCACCTCCTTGCCTTGCTGTGTCCTCACTTGGCCTTCCCTTGTATGTGATCCCTGGTCTCTTCCTCTTCTTATAAGGACACTAATCCTACTGGATTAGGGACCTACCTTTGGGATCTTATTTTAACCTTAATTACCCTACATAGTGTATCTCCAAATGCATGGTGGGGAGTTAGGGTTTCAACCTCTGAATTTGAGGGGGACACTATTCAGTCCATAATGCACATCATAGGGGCCCAGAAGTGACATTTAAACTTTTGCCCTTCCTGTGCCCCCTCCACTCCCTGGCTGCTCTTTGGTGGAACCACAGGCATGTGTCTGCCTTGTGCCATGGACCTTTCTGCTTCCTCCAATACACCCATTGACTGAGGGCACCTCAGCTAACTCCACTCCTGTGGCCAGCCCCCACCGAGGGAGTCCTGTCTATCCCCAAGAGTGTACCCAGCCCTGAGTGTTCGGCTGCGCTGAGCAGGGGGTTGGCTTTGCTGGTTGAGAAGACTGAGAAGGCAGAATCAGAGAACAACAAGTGAATTGGCCTTCCAAAGTCACTTCCTACAGGGTTAAAACAGAGGGGACATCTTTACCATGTTGGCGCAGATAAATTGGCCCTTCTCTCAGATTGCTGTGAATCTCCCGATTTTCTGAAAACTGACCCATTTGAAAAATGGTTTGATTTCACGGCACTTGGCATGAGTGACTCCATTCTGGTTTGGTTTGGTCTTCTGGAAACAGAAGAAGAGCTCAGGCACAACAGTGCTTCCCACAAATCTACTCTCTTGTGTGTCCATCATCACCTTAGTATTGTGTCCATCATCATGACCTTTGGCTACACCTGTCTAGCTGGAGCCCAAGCCTAGGATATGAAGATGTGCTCCTCAGAGACTCTGCCTTGCCTTTCTGGTCCCCTGTGCTTCCTCCAGCCAGTGTCACCAGCAAATCCACTGTCAGTCACAGAAGGGTATCTTAGGTTTCCCTCCAGGAGATCCCTAGTGAAGCTGATGATCATTCAACCATGCAGAAGAAGGGTGGATCAGCATTTTCCACATTTCAATGTGCCTAATATTTCTAGAGATCGGGTATCATCTTGGAGCCTGTCCCCATTCAAAGTGAGATACGTAGGAGTCCATAGTTCCTTCCCACTCAGCCCATATTGAAACCCAATTTTCTATTATTACCTGTCAATGTTGAGAAAAATAGCTGAATGCACTGAACTGCATACAGTTAAACAATCAGGCAGAAGTCGACTAGGAAGTTCAATAATGTATAAAAGCCCATGTGAGAGGTGGGTGGAAAGATCAGGGAATGCCATGAGATGGCCATGTGAGGTATTTTGTGTTGAAATGTTCATTGAAGCAGCTCAGGTCACACAAATGCCGGTTGTATGAGCTTAGATACCCGCAGCCCTGCTAAGTCAGAATGGGGTGGGTGTCACTGGTAGTGAGGCTGAAGGAACAGAGTGGGCTAAAGGTGATGGGAGCTTTTTCCCTTTTGGTCTGCAGAGGGGAATGGGCTGGGTGATTGACCTGGGATTCCACTCTGCTCTCACCTGGCCAAGGCCCTCCTCCTGGCCTGGCCCTGCTTGTGGCTCGATTCTCTGACCACGGTTTCCAGATGTGGCCTGTCTTAGGAGTTCCTGCTGACGGCCAGTTGGCCCTGTGCTCACTGGGCAGTTTAGGATGTGGATGAGGCCAAGCCCTCCCTCTAGTACATGGGAGGGCCTCGGGGCATTCACACAACTCCTTTCTGAATCCCCGAGCTCAAAAAAACCCTTGGCATGAAAATGCCACTTTGGTCTCTAAGACAACAGAACAAGGGGCCAAAAATTGCACCCTGCCGTCCTGCATTCCAGAGGAAACCCATTTCTTTAGACAATGTAATACTATCCAGAAAATGGCCAATTAAAACTGGATTTATGGGTTGTTCATCGGGGACTCCCACAGTGGGCACATTGACTGAAACTTCTTCCATCTCCCTACTTACCTTTCTCTTGCGTTAACAAACGAGGCAACCGGCAAGTCATAACCTATGATGAT